>NC_079193.1:203265056-203911306 GCF_029499605.1 Hyla sarda | reverse complement strand
GACTATACTCCATTCTCTCTCTGCAAAGCCAGAGAAATTATGGGAAATGTAGGCAGTATGAGAACATTATTTCTGTTCTAAAATAGAATTATGATGGCAGACAATCCAAGCGTGCCACATGAGCTAAAACAGTTTCGCACAAGCCATACATATGAACCTCTACATAATCTTCTAATAATAGCCTATGCTGCACTATATAAGCAGAAAAAATATCTTCCTGGTGTGCTTCTTTAAAATGGAGAACCTCTTTAAAAGCTGCTAGAGTCTACTACAGAGAACTGTTACACAGCCTGGACTGCTGCAGAGAACTGTTACAGAAGTTGATATTAACTGCAATAAAAGTTCTCAGTGACAAGTGGCGAGTAGTTGCTACAAAGGCCTGCATCACATATCTGCTGGGGGTGGACTCTAGGCACTTCATACTGCCATAGCCCACACATGTGGTATTCTGAGTAGGCAGAAACCTGCAAAGGCAGCTAGGTCACAATAGACAAGTGTCTAGGTAAGGGATATCCCTAGTGTTCTAGACAGAGGTACAACACACTGCAAGGTGACTATCTCCTCCTGTTCCAGAGATTCTAAATTCAAACACATTTTCAGAGCTTCTCTTCTCCCGTATTTATATTTTAACCATTATTTTGCTTTGTAAAACTGCAGTCTCTATACTTACAGACGATATTCTTAGCAGTCATACATTATGGAGGTAATAGAAATAAAGTAAACCAGTCCTCAAAGTGGAAGCGCTAAATTTATTATCCTGCCACTGAAGAAAAGGCCGGCGGCCTTGAAACGCGTCTAGCATCATTACCTATTCACCCTTACCTTTCCACCAACTGGAGAACCACTTTTTCACACTTGCAACAGCTGGATGCCCCTTATTTCGGGACCACCGCTGCACGCACACTCTTAGCACATCACAGACACGAGGACACCGGTATCCACTCCCGTACCAGCTCAGGACTCATACTTATCTCCACACCATTCACCATGGCGATCACCTACCCTTAGGCCGGACACTGTCCTGTGCCAGCCGTGCACCGCTGAACACACTTGGAGACGGAGACCCTGCAGCACCACGCAGACGGGTATCAACTATAAGTGCCAGACGCCTCTGTGCCAGCCCGAAACTTCGGGTTCTCCTACACCCCAACGGTCGGTGAGTGGTGCCGTGCACCAACCCTGCATCCTCCTATACCACTAACGTACATGATAAGAATGGAATTTGTGCCTGATACAACACCTCTACCTCGGCATCCTAATTGTTAAACTGTTGCACTGTGCTACCAATGACTCTTTAATTTCGCTACTGTGCACTATACCACCAATGAAATATCACTGCTGAACATTTCTATATTATTAGAACTTTGCACTATGTCACCTACGAACTATTATAACATCTAGCGCAACCTATTTTATTCTATTTTATACCATCCAGCCGTTTTCTTCTCAGTTGGTATACCCATTCCAGACCGTTTTTTACATATATTTTATATTATTATATACTATTGTGTATTTACCATTGTAACCCCTCCGCCTTATGAAAGGGCCCTGCTAAGGCGACAGGAGGTTCACTTAATTTTAATTCTATTTTATGCATCATATAATAAATTGTCTTTATCTGGATCCTTCTTCCTCTCATCTTTTCCAACTCCCACTGCCACTGTACCTTTGAGGACTGGTATACTTTATTTCCATTACCTTTATACATTTTGGCCTTTCTTGGGTGAAGGCAACACCGTTATCCTCAGGTACATCCTTTTTGCAATTCTAAGTGAGCTACACATTATTATTTTCTTTTCTATAGTCATACATTATACTTATTATTTACAATTGATTTATGCTAGCAAAGAGAGAAAAAATTCAGTTCCATGTGAATCACTCCTCCTGCAGCCTCTTGTATTGACTGATCATTAAGGTCTAGCTCCATTTGCTACACAATACCTCACCTAAATCTTCCTATCAGTACACAGATAGTAAATAACATATAACTATGCCCTTTCTGGCACATTTTCTCCTTTTCTTGCTTGCTCTATATACTGAAGTTTGAATAAAGCTCTAAGAATATCACATTTTAGGGTATATTCACATGTTTGTAACTCGCAACAGGTCAACAGGAGCAGGAAATCCGTTAAGGGTTACGCTACCATTCACTTCAACGGGTCTGCCAACAATCTGCCAATTTGCCAGTATTGTTCACTTTTGGCGGATCCATTGAAGTGGATGGTAGAGTAACTTCCTGTGGATTTCCTATAGTAGGTAACCTGCTACAAGTTTTGAGTGTGTGAATGTACCCTGAAGCCTACATTAAGCATAAACACTAGGAAAACTTTGCCTTTGTTGAGCTATAATATGCCAGTATACCTTTTTTTGTGGTATGGAATAGTGTAGTAGACTAAGTATGCAGTAAAAAATGTATACAGTAAAACAATAGTATACAGCATGCCTAAAGCAATTTATCACACTATGGGGCCATTTATCAAAGCATTTAGTAGGTTTTTTTTTTGCTTAAAATTGTTGCAAAAAAGTCGCATGTGCGACTACCCTATTTTTTGTGCGACTTTTTCATTGTACAGTGCCCTAAATAAAAGAAAAAAGAAAAAAAGAAACTTGCTTACCAAAGCAAAAAGTGAATTTTGACTTGCAGTGGTCAGTGATTTATCAGGTGTGAAGGTTGCAAAAAGGTTGCATCGCATGAAAAAGCATACTAAATTTATTCCAGCTCAGACATGGAGCAGCAAAAGCCACTACCAAAGAAGCAAAAAAAAATAATAAATTGCTTACATGAAAGAAATGTATCAGCAGGCTGAAACCAGTTGATAAATAAGTCGCACATAAGCAAAAATAATTGTAAGAAAAAAAGAACTAAAAAAAGGGAATACATAAGCAAACATTGATAAATGCCCCCTATAAGTCTATATGGTCAGATACATTACATTAGTCTTCCTTTGGGAAGACACATAAAGAGATCCTCCAGACCTACACCCCAACATAGGCTTAAAAAAGCTGTTTTTTATTATTCTCCTACATAAATTGCAGAAACTTTTAGGAGGCTACTTCCTGTGACCGCTCTTCTGCAGTACCTATAACTAGATGGTCACATCCCATTTGAAGCCTGCATCTGACATATATATATATATATATATATATATATATATATGCTAGAAAAAGCTTCTGGCCTGTATACATCAAACAATCATGTCATACTAATCACATTGAATTCTTCGACTATGGTATAAAAGTGTAGGGTGAAGGTAGAGATTGCCTATCTAGACTGCAGCAAAGTATTTGATAAGTTCCACATAAAGTGCTGAAAGATAATTTACTGAAAATTGGCCTTACTCCCTGAATAGTTCAACAGATATGCATTTGGATCAGAGGGTTGTTCTTAATGGCACATATTATAAACAGAGATTGGCTACAATGGCCCATATTTATCAATCAGCCTGAAACCCAAATTATCTGTTTTTTCCAACAGCAACTAATCACAACTCAGCTTTCATATCTTAATGAGTGCTTGTAAAGTGAAAGTTGAGCCATGATTGGTTGCTATGGGAAAAAAAACAGAAAATTAGGGTTTCAAATACGGACCAATGTCTTTATAATGTCCGTAAATTACATAGGGGAAGGCTTGATAGGTAAGGTTTGCCTGTTTGCTATCAAAAGTGATATTCATGGAGGTGTCTGTAATATAGAAAATTATTTTACTTTGGTGGTCAAAACAATTAAAACTGCAGTTTAACATCTTCCCACGTATGTATATTTCCTATCTTCCAACAAGTTCCTGCAATGGGATGTATGCATATGTGCTACTGATTACCTGCTCTGCGCTCCCAGTGCAGCTGCCAAGGCAAAGATCGTGCTGGTTTTAGCAGCATTAAAGGGGTACTCCGGCGCTAAGACATCTTATCCCCTATCCAAAGGATAGGGGATAAAATGCCTGATCGCGGGGGTCCCGCCGTTAGAATCAGTCCCCGGAGCACGTTCGCTTCGGGTCTGATTTCTGGCGATCACGGGAGCCGGAGCATTGTGAAGTCACGACCCCGCCTCCGTGTGACATCACGCTCCACCCCCTGAATGCAAGCCTATGTGAGGGGGTGTGACAGCCATCATGCCCCCTCACATAGGCTTGCATTGAGGGGGCGGAGCGTGTTATCACACGGGGCGGGGCCATGATGTCACAATGCTCCGGCCTGGCCTCTCCAGCCTGGGTTCTCAGCTCTTTACATGACAGCCAGAGCTGTCATGTAAGGAGCTCCTTACATGCCAGAGCTCCTTACATGACAGTGGGCTCAGCCTATCACCAACCAGGGCGGGACATCGCTACGACCGGTGATACGCCGACGGCTCTGTGGCTTCCCCGTCCCCAGGAAGTGGAATGACGTCAGCACTGCCGGACCGTGAGGCCTGTGCCAGAACAACGGGGGCTCCTAGGAAGGTATGAATGAGTTTATTTTGTTTATTTTTGAGGCCCGAGCACGGGCATATATAAATGTGTACCACTACAGTTGTCCTTTAACATCGAGCCGGCTGCCTAGCCGTGCCAGTCTGCAGCACGGAGCTCCACTATCCACAGAGCTACCATCCCGGGACCTAATCCATCAGCGGAGTGGTGAGCGATGCTAAGCACCAGTTCAAACTATATGTACTTTACTGTGGATCACTAAGCAATTGCAACAGTGTATCAACACTGCAACATTGTATCAATACTGTATCAAATCACTGCAGTAACAGGAATCAATGTGCATATAGGTGGCTGTTTCATCCATTCATTCACTATTTTTGACCCATATTTTTTCTCCCCTATTTCACCATCAATACCCCTATTTTATACTAGTCCATAGCAATGGCCCTGCTTGGACTGTATATACCTTCTTATATTTTATTCTTTATCCAATAAATATTATTTCAATGTACAACTAGTCTGCATATTTGTAATTTTTATATATAATTTTTAATTCAATATCATATTCATTTATCTATTTAATATATATATATATATATATATATATATATATATATATATTTGCAACACAGTAACCTCGATATATATTTATAGTGTGAGCCCCCGACCTATATCTTTCTTTGTCATTTACAAATGTGTTTAACTTTCTGGCACCAGTTGATTTAACAAAAAATTTTTTCCACCAGAGTACCCTTTTAAATAAATAATATATAGGAACAAATTCAATCAGCAATCTGTTTCAATATGCAATGGTTATAAAAACAATACTAAATAATGCTCCCTCTTCGTTCTGATGCTGTATGAGCTTTTCCCTTCACAAGGTTTGCAGTTTGATTTTAAAAGGAGCATGGAAAACTTGCACCAGTAAACAGTGAACTAAAGATAACCTGTTGAATGTTTTGTTTTACTGTTGAAGCAGGAACTAGCTAGTTGCACAGCAAGATACCACATTCTGGGCTTTTTAAGTGATGCAACAGATGTGCCTTAGCCGCTATCTAATAATAATCATAGTAATAATAGGATGCAGGAAGCAATGGAGGACAACACTGCTAGATCATTAAGGAACACAGGTATCAAAACAACTTCTTTAACTTTGAAAACCATAATTTCTATATTAAATAATTTTATTCTCATTGGGTTGATTCTTCATTTTTTAAGCTAAAACCTTCATCATAGTTTCTATAAAATTTCTATAAAAAGCAACTGAAGATATGCTTTTATTCACAATAACCATGACTCAAAAAAATTAAAAAAAAGGGACAAGAAGTAATATATAAGACCTTCGAACAAACAATGTCCAGCACCAGTAAAATGTTTGAACATCTAGTCAAATCAATCCAGTCAAATCTAGCCTGCAGAGCTCTCAGCTCATCGGGACATCGCAGTTTCACCGCAATGGTCCGGATCAGCTCTGCTGAGCTGCCGGGATAGTTTTTTAACCATTTCAGATGCAATTATCAACTTTGATTGCAGTGTCTAAAGGGTTAATGCCGGGCATCAGCCCGATTGGCGATGTCTGGCATTAAGCCTGGGTCCTGGCTGCTGATAGCAGTCAGGACCCACCGCGTATGAAGCATGCTCAGCTCGTGAGCGTGCTTCAAACAGCGGTAATGAGACCAGGGCATACAGGTATGCCTGGTATCCTTAACCACAGGATGCAAGGGCGTACCTATACACCCTGCATCCTGAAAAGGTTAAAAGGTAGTGCAGACTAAATGTAGACCGTGGTAAGTTGCACCAGTTTGCAACAGCCTGATACACTAATCTTAGATTGCATGGTCTAAGTCAAACCTAGCAATTTTTTTTATTATCTCCCCCATGAATTTAAAACTATAGGCCTTTCTCACATTAGCTGATGTTATTGTTAATAAGTCCACCAGGAGCACACTGAACAACAATTGAGTGCGTGGCAGGATTGCAATGAGAAAACTGCAGGCTCTAAAAAAGAATATTGATGCTGTCTGCATTTTGCTAAAAGATGAAGATCACCTAGGCAAGCCTGAAGGCTATTGGAACAATGTTTTGGGATGGATAAGACCAAAATATAACTTTTTGAATTACATAAGAAGCAATATGTTTGGGGAAATACTATCTGTAAAACAAGGTGGTGGTATAAGTATTAATGGCTTGGGCCTGTTATGTTGCATCTGTGCTAGGACAGCTTGTTGTCATTTATGAAACCAAAAAATTCTGAATTATACCAGCAAACTCTAAAGGAAAATTCCAGGACGTGTCCATGAGCTAAACCTGAAGAGAATATTGGTCATGCAGCAAGACAGTGACCCTAAATACAGCCCTTCCACCAAAGAATGGTTAAAGTTTTGGAATGGCCAAGTCAAATTCCTGACCTTACTCCAATGGAAATGTTGTAGAAAGACATGAAGTTAGCAGTTCATGGGAAAAACATAGCTAACATAGCAAAGTTGAAGCAGTTCTATATGAAAGAATGGGCTAAGATTCCTCCAATTCAACATCTACCAGAAATGTTTAGACACAGTTATAGCTGCACAAGGGGGGCATGCTAAACACTGAAGCAATGGTTAGCATACTTTTTCCACTCAAATACTTTTTTTAAAGCACTATTGTAGCTTCACAGTGAAATAGAAGCAAAGACACCAAAGGCTTAGTAAGGGAATATCTTACCTTAGGGCTTGACTGATAGCTTACACTGCTCAGTACTGCTCTATGATGTCCCCCAGGCTGCTAAGGCATCTTAACACCATGCTACTTTGTTTGATATTTTAATAAGTGCAACAAAGGTTAGTTTTCATACAAATCCTGTCCTGTACTCGTACTTTGTTTCTACTAATTGTATGCAATCTGTAGCTATAAAATGGCTCAGTGCAGCACAGGCCTAAATCCTGCTTTACAGGGGAATGGTAACATTTGACTTAAAGCTGAACTTACACCCTTTAATAAACAGTAGTTAACTTTTGTCCATCTTCATTTTACTGCTATCTTACACAATACAATCTATACACAAATCTGGAATTTTGGAATTATTCAGTGAAAATGGTAGTCTTGAGAATTATTTAAATACAGTGCTGAGAATTTGAGCATCCTGATTTCTGATTTCACGTTATTTATAACACCTCGCTTTATTTCTCTTTTTGAATTTGCAAATTAGTCTGGTCATTAGTTTTATATACTCCACCTGCATCATACTGTAGTCTAAAATGCATTTTCCTTGGCAAAATGTCCTCTTCTATGATAATCTTCAAACCATTATCTTACTTTTTCTTGCAGTGAACTTTCTAGCCTGTGAAGAAATGGACTTAATGGATCAGTGATTTGGCAAAGTGCAAGGACGTCTTTGTCCTCCAACTATTTTCAAAGGCTGCCTTGTTAATGTCAATTATCAGATAACTAGGGAAGATTTGTTCTAGCAATTTTTATGAAACAAAATCACGCACCATGGATTCTCTTAAAGTGTTATTCATGATATATGTTTAAAAAAAATACCAATGGCTATTAAATACACCTCTCAGACAATGGAGATAAAAAATAAAGTTGCCCCAAGCAACCATGCAAATGACTACATGACAACTGTAATCCTATCGGAATATAATCACCACCTTTTTAAATGCCTGTGCTGCAAGATACCTATTACAATTTGTTAAGAGTAGGTAATCTGGTTTCACACAAATTGTTTAATAATTTATGGGGCATATTTACCATAAAACATCTTGTGGCACATGGGATGCATTTACACACCATGATTTGTAACTTGTTACAACTTAACATGAAATGTTTATTTAGCAATAAAGTTTTTCAGCTTGAAAACCACATGCAGAAAGAGAGAATGAATACCACCAAGATACTTACAAAGAATAAGTATTACCATATATTCTCGAGTATAAGCCGACCCGAATATAAGCCGAGGTCCCTAATTTCACCCCAAAAACCCAGGAAAAGTTATTGACTCGACTATAAGCCTAGGGTGGGAAATACATCATCCCCCCCCTGTGATCATCCAGACTCCCGTCATCATCCAGACCCCCGTCATTAACACCCTCATCATCATCACCCTGTCATCATCCCCCTTCATCATCACCGCCTGTCATCATCCCCCCTTCATCATTACCCTGTCATCACCCCCCATTCATCATTACCCTGTCATCATCCCCCTTCATCATTACCCTGTCATCATCCCCCCTTCATCATCACCGCCTGTCATCATCACCTTGTCATCACCCCCCCTTCTTCATTACCCTGTCATCATCCCCCCTTCATCATCCCCCTTTCATCATTACCCTGTCATCATCCCCCCCTTCATCATCACCACTTGTCATCATCCCCCCTTCATCATTACCCTATCATCATCCCCCCTTAATCATTACCCTGTCATCATCCCCCCCTTCATCATTACCGCCTGTCATCATCCCCCCCTTCATCATTACCGCCTGCCATCATCCCCCCTTCATCATTACCGCCTGTCATCATCCCCCTTCATCATTACCCTGTTATCATCCCCCCTTCATCATTACCCTGTCATCATCCCCCCTTCATCATCACCCCCTTCCTCATCACCCCCTTCATCATCACCCCCTTCATCATCACCGCCTGTCATCATCCCCCTGTCATCATCCCACCCACCCCCTTCATCATCACCGCTTGTCAATGTCTGAACAGTGGTCTTCAACCTGCGGACCTCCAGATGTTTCAAAACTACAACTCCCTGCATGCCCGGACAGCCATCGGCTGTCCGGGCATGCTGGATTTTGTAGTTTTGAAACATCTGGAGGTCCGCAGGTTGAAGATCACTGTGGCCTTTGTCATCATCCAGACCCCCCCCCCCCTTTAGTTTTGTACTCACCTCCACTCGGCGGGACGTTAGGGTGAGCTGGTCAGGGCCATCTGTGCTGCAGGGACCGTCCGGTGGGGAGGAATAGTCATTCCGGGCTGTCCATCTTCACCGGGGGGGGCCTCTTCTCCGCGCTTCGGGCCCGGAATAGTGACGTTGCCTTGACGACGACGCACAGGGACGTTTTATGAATGTCCCTGTGCGTTGTCTTCAAGGCAACGCCACTATTCTGGGGCCGGGCCCGAAGTGCGGAGAAGAGGGCCCCCCGGTAAAGATGGACAGCCCGGAATGACTATCCCTCCCCACCGGACGGTCCCTGCAGCACAGATGGCCCGGACCAGCTCACCCTAACGTCCCGCCGAGGGGGATGATGACGAAGGCCGCAGTGGTCTTCAACCTGCAGACCTCCAGATGTTTCAAAACTACAAGTCCCAGCATGCCCGGACAGCCGGGCATGCTGGGAGTTGTATTTTTGAAACATCTGGAGATCCGCAGGTTGAAGACCACTGAGGGCGGAGAGTTCACTCGAGTATAAGCCGAGGGGGGTGTTTTCAGCACAAAAAATTGTGCTGAAAACTCGGCTTATACTCGAGTATATACGGTATGTTATGTGCTGCAAACATTTAGCTGTGCTAGGAGAGCAGTGCTGATCTGCAGGGAAGGAACAGAGCACAAATCCTCACACATATGTCTGGTAATCTCATTCTAAGGCTTGGATTCATTAGCTGCATGTTCAAAGTGCTGATATTTCTAAGTGCATTGGAGAGATATTGCAGGAGACTGACTTGGAGTTTTCAAGTGCAATATCTGTGTTTTTGCTGAACGCTGCTTGAAAAAAGGTAATGAATTTGTTCAGCCGTTTGCTATTGTGCGTTTGCTAATGAGCCTAGCTCATTATGGTGTTACATTTGTTGTTGGGGGAGGAGCTTGTGAGGGAGTGTGTGTGTGTGTGTATATATATATATATATATATATATATATATATAATATATACACACACACTGAGTATATAGGCACTGAGTCATTAGCTGGCCTAATTCATTAGCTGCATATTCAAAGTGCTGCCATTTCTAAGTGCATTGGAGAGATATTGCAGGCGATAGACAGGAGGTAGGTTGGAGGTGGATACAATCTAAAAAAGTTAGATTTGTTTGTTTTAAAATGTTCTCCTCCTTAAAATGGAAGACTTGGTTCAGTGCAGGAAATGTGCATTAATTTAATGTTCCACTCTTTGGAGGTTTGGATGCTCTGTAGACAGTTTTAGTTATTGCAGCAGGAAATTGCATTTTTGAAATCTGAGATGTTTAAATTATCTGTTAAACAAACTCAGGCTGGGACTGCTGCAATGCCATTGCCATAGAGGACCACTATAAATGACAGATGGGTTACTGCAGGTTCTGGAAGACTTAGAATTGTAGATAGAAAACATGTCCTACAGTCTGTAGGTCTCCATAAATCATTTGCAGCACTGGCTCAAGCACAGAGGGTGGGTAACCATCGACTCCTATGGCTAATGTATGCAAGACTGCAGCCAAGGACAAAAAAGATAAAGTGAAGTCTGAAAGGAAGCAGCTGTTGCTGGGTGATTCAATCATAAGAATTGTGGAGCTTAAGGAAAATGGTTTTGTGAGATGTCTCCTGGGTGCTACTGCTAGAAGAGATAGAAGACATATTCTTAATATTGTTAAGCAAGCAAAGCAGGAAGGGGACGTGGATGTTCTTGTCGATCTAGGAACAAATTACCTGGCTTGCAATGAAGTTTCAGAGGTGAAGGAATCTTTTATCACACTTGGTAATGATGTACAGGATTTTGCATCCACTGTTTCATTTTCCGAAGTTCTGCCTGTGCATTACGTTCAGAATGATAGGCAGAGGCGCATTAAGGAGTTCAACTTATGGCTTAGTAAATGGTGTCAAGAGCAAGGATATGGCTTTGTGTCTCAGGATAGCTCTACTTGGATTAGAAAGGAACTGCACAAAAAAGATGATTTGCATCTTTCTCTCTAAGGAGCGAATGTACTCAGTGAACAATTCCAAGAATTTGCTAAGGAGTATTTAAACTAGGAAGGGGGGGGATGAGTGAAAATCCATGAGTCCAAAGCCCCCCCCCCCCCCCCCACTAAACAACGCCAGAACATGTCAGTAGCACAGAGGTTAAGAAATGACAAGCTCAGAGTCCTATCTACAAATGCTCGCAGTTTAGGTAATAAAATCAATAAACTTGGGTCAATAATGGCATCTGAGAATGTAGATTTTGTGGCTGTTAATGAGACATGGTTTATTGAAAGTAATAACTGGGACATAACCATACCAGGGTACACTTTATACAGAAGAAAAAGAGAAGGCAGGAAAGGAGGAGGAGTGGCCCTGTATGTGAAAAAAAATTGTGAGACCAACATAGAGTCAGTTTGGGTTACGTTGCAGTTTGGTAATCATGCAGTAACTCATGTAGGTGTGATATATAGACCACCTGGCCAAGTTAAAGAATTAGATGATCTACTAGTTGAAGAAATAGCTAAAATGACAATGAAAGGAGAAGTTATCATTATGGGAGACTTCAATCTTCTGGATATACCAAAATAACTAGTTCTCCCAGAGTACAGATATTCTAAATTCCATACTGGGATTATCTCTACAACAAGTGGTCGAGGAGCCAACCAGGAGGGATTCACAAATGGGGATTTGGTATATGATGTTATTGTAGGTGAAAGCTTGGGATCTAGTGATCACCAGTCAGTGTGGTTTAATATAAGTGAAGGAGTCACACCCCACAAAACTTTAGATTTTAGAAAAACAGACTTTAAAAAAATGAGATTAGTCATAAATGAGTCCCTATCAGACTGGAATGGATTACATGGAGTCTAGGGGAAATGGGACTACTTAAAAGATGCATTATTGAAGGTAATTATAAAACAACCCAGAGCAATGAAAATAGGGAAATCTACAAGATTAGGCAGAAAGAGGCCAAGCAAGTTATAAGAAGTTCTAAAGTGCAGGCAGAAGAAAAACTAGTTCAGTCTGTGAAAGAAGGGGATAAGACATTCTTCAGATATATAAATGAAAAACAAGGAATAACTAAATTAATAACAAAGGAAGGAAGGTATGTAGAAGAGAATAAAGGGCTAGCCAACTGCCTTAATGAATACTTCTGTTCAGTTTTTACAGAAGAAAAAGAAGGAAAATGACCTAAATTATGGAGGAAGACTAATGAATCATTTGAAGCATGTGTCTTTACAGAGGACAAGGTTCTATGTTTGCTGTCTAAAGTGAAGACAAATAAGTCACAGGGGCCTGATGGGAAACACCAAAAATTATTAAAAGAGCTCAGTGGTGAACTAGCAGAACTGTTAACAGATTTATTTAACCAATCACTGGTAACAGGAGTTGTCCCGGAAGATTAAAAATTAGCAAATGTCGTGCCCATTCACAAGAAAGGTAGTAGGGAGGATCAAGCAACTATAGGCAAGTAAGTCTGACATCAATAGTGGGGAAATGAATGGAAACCCTACTAAAGGATAGGATTGTGGAACATCTAAAATCCCATGGATTGCAAGATGAAAAACAACATGGGTTTACTTCAGGGAGATCATGTCAAACAAATCTTATTGATTTAGACATCGCACATCTAGATTTTAGTAAGGCTTTTCACACTGTCCCACATAGAAGACTTATCAATAAACTGTAGTTATTGAGCTTGGACTCCCATACTGTTGAGTGGATTAGGCTGTGGCTGAATGACACACAACAGAGGGTTGTAGTCAATAGAGTATATTCAGAGCAAGGTTTTGTTACCAGTGGGATCCCTCAGGGATCTGTACTGGGACCAATTTTGTTTAATATCTTCATTACTGATATTGCAAAAGGTCTTGATGGTAAGGTATGTCTTTTTGCTGATGACAAAAAGATACAGTACAGACCAAAAGTTTGGACACACCTTCTCATTCAAAGTTTTCTTTATTTTCATGACTAGGAAAATTGTAGATTCACATTGAAGGCATTAAAACTATGAAGTAACACATATGGAATTATATACATAACAAAAAGTGTGAAACAACTGAAAATATGTCATATTCTAGGTTCTTCAAAGTAGCCACCTTTTGCTTTGATTACTGCTTTACACACTCTTGCCATTCTCTTGTTGAGATTCAAGAGGTAGTCACCTGAAATGGTTTTCATTTCAACGGTGTGTTGGTGTGGAGGAGGAGGTGTGATGGTGTGGGGGTGTTTTGCTGGTGACACTGTTGGGGATTTATTCAAAATTGAAGGCATAATGAACCAGCATGGCTACCACAGCATCTTGCAGCGGCATGCGTTTAGTTGGACCATCACTTATTTTTCAACAGGACAATGACCCCAAACACACCTCCAGGCTGTGTAAAGGCTATTTGACCAAGAAGGAGAGTGATGGGGTGCTGCGCCAGATGACCTGGCCTGAACCCAATCAAGATGGTCTGGGGTGAGCTGGACCGCAGAGTGAAGGCAAAAAGGGCCAACAAGTGCTAAGCATCTCTGGGAACTCCTTCAAGACTGTTGGAAGACCATTTCAGATGACTACCTTTTGAAGCTCATCAAGAGAATGCCAAGAGTGTACAAAGCAGTAATCAAAGCAAAAGGTGGCTAGAACCTAGAATATTACATATTTTCACACTTTTTTGTTATGTATATAATTCCACATGTGTTAATTCATAGTTTTGATGCCTTCAGTGTGAATCTACAATTTTCATAGTCATGAAAATAAAGAAAACTCTGAATGAGGTGTATCCAAACTTTTGGTCTGTACTGTATGTAAAAGGGTTGATGTTCCTGGAGGGGTACACCAAATGGAAAAGGATTTAGGCAAACTGGAAGAATGGTCAGAACTCTGGCAACTGAAATTTAATGTGGATAAGTGCAAGATAATGCACCTTGGGCGTAAAAACCTAAGGGCAGCATATAGAATATTTGACACAGTCCTGACCTCAGTATCTGAGGAAAGGGTTTTAGGAGTAATTATTTCAGAAGACTTAAATGTAGGAAGACAATGTTATAGAGCAGCAGGAAACACTAGCAGAATGCTTGGATGTGTAGGGAGAGTTATAAACAGTAGAAAAAAAGAAGTGCTCATGCCGCTGTACAGAACACTGGTGAGGCCTCACTTGGAGTATTGTGCACAGTACTGGATGCCATATCTCCAAAAGGATATAGATACTCTAGAGATAGTTCAGAGAAGAGCTACTAAACTAGTACATGGATTGCAGGATGAAACTAAGGCCCCTTTCACACTATAAAAATTAATCCGCAATGAACGTCCATCATAAAAATCTTGAAAATCGGCCAAAACGCCCATTTGAAAATCCCTAACGGCCGTTAGAAAATCCCATTATAGTCAATGGGATTTTTCTAATAGCCGTTTTAACCCGTTATTGCCCGTTATTAATAACGGCCGTTATTTTGTGACGGGTGATAGTACAGGAAGAAATAGTGCATGCACTATTTCTTCCGTTCATTCACCCGTCACAAAATAACGGCCGTTATTAATAACGGGCGATAACGGGTTAAAACGGCTATTAGAAAAATCCCATAGACTATAATGGGATTTTCTAACGGCCATTTAACGGTCAATTTTCAAGATTTTTATGACGGGCGTTCATTACAGATTAATTTTTATAGTGTGAAAGGGGCCTTACCAGGAAAGGTTAAAGGACCTTAACATGTATAGCTTGGAAGAAAGAAGAGATAGAGGCGATATGATAGAGACTTTTAAAAACATAAAGGGAATCAATACCATTAAGGAGGAGAGCATAACTAAAAGAAGAAAAACTACCACAAGAGGACATAATTTTCAATTAGAGGGGCAACATTTTTAAATTCATATCAGGAAGTATTACTTTACTGAGAGAGTAGTAGATGCATGGAATAACCTTTCTGCAGAAGTGGTCGCTGCAAATACAGCGAAAGAGTTTAAACATGCATGGGATAAGCATGAGGCTATCTTCATATAAGATAAGGCTATCTTCATATAGGCATAAGGCTATCCTTAATATAAGATAGGGATAGGCATAAGGCTATCCTTCATATAAGATAGGGCCAGGGACTATTGATAGGATTCAGATTATTGGGCAGACTAGATGGACTAAATGGTTCTTATCTGCTGACACATTCCATGTTTCTATGATTTCCACTTGGCAGTTTTCTGGCCTGATCTTATCAAGTTTACCTATCATTTTGATGTCCTTTTAAAATGGATACATTGCCAGATTTATAGGTTACCAGCTACTGTCATGTATCAGTTTGCCTTCATGTGTGAAGTTCCCATGCTGTGATGGGGTGCTGTGCCAGATGACCTGGCCTCCACAGTCACCGGACCTGAACACAGTCACCGGACCAACAAGTGCTAAGCATCTCTGGGAACTCCTTCAAGACTGTTGGAAGACCATTTCAGGTGACTACCTCTTGAAGCTCATCAAGAGAATGCCAAGAGTGTGCAAAGCAGTAATCAAAGCAAAAGGTGGCTAGAACCTAGAATATGACATATTTTCAAACTTTTTTGTTATGTATATCATTCCACATGTGTTAATTCATAGTTTTGATGCCTTCAGTGTAAATCTACAAATTTCATAGTCATAAAAATAAAGAAAACTCTGAATGAGAAGGTGTGTCCAAACTTTTGGTCTGTTCCTGGAGGGGTACGCCAAATTGAAAAGGATTTGGGCAAACTAGAAGAACTCTGGCAACTGAAATGTAATGTGGAAAAGTGCAAGATAATGCACCTTGGGCGTAAAAACCCAAGGGCAGCATATAGAATTTTTTACACAGTCCTGACCTCAGTATCTGAGGAAAGGGATTTAGGAGTAATTATTTCAGAAGACTTAAAGGTAGGTAGACAATGTTATAGAGCAGCAGGAAACACTAGCAGAATAACGTCCGTTATCGCCCATCACAAAATAACGTCCGTTATTAATAACGGCCGATAACGGGTTAAAACGGCTATTAGATAGGATTCAGACTCAGACTATTCAGACTATTGATAGGATTCAGATTATTGGGCAGACTAGATTGACTAAATGGTTCTTATCTCTATGATTTCCACTTGGCTGTTTTCTGGCCTGATCTTATCATGTTTACCTATCATTTTGATGTCCTTTTAAAATGGATACATTGCCAAATTTATAGGTTACCAGCTTCTGTCATGTATCAGTTTGCCTTCATGTTAGAAGTTTCCATGCTGCTCAATTTGCATGCACAAAAAAATCTGATCTGTTTGTAAACAAAAACATGCTATATTTGAAAAACAGAAACATACTATACAATGGATCCATAAAAATGTACTTTTATTCTTAAAAAGTTTCCTGTTGTTTCATGCAATTTTTTTAAAATAAAAAAACAACAACCAAATGTTTAAGCAGAAAGCAAAAACATGGTGACAACCTAACCTTAAATAGGTACTGTCAGATTCAAAAACTCTTTATGTGTAGTACATATTGGCAAAACATTGACCTTTCTAATATACATCAGAAGAAAATATTTCTTTTTTATAGAAGTCATGGCTTATAAAATCATTGCTTTGTCCATGCTGAAAGAGTAAACCACACCCTGCCTTTATTTTTATTATTTGTTAGTTTTCCTCCTTGATATTGTTCTGTATTTTCTGCTCAGTCAGATTCATAGATTGGGAAGGGGCTTTCCCCAGCAGGTGTGACATCATCTGAAGCCATACAGGGGAGAACTTTCTCCCTCACTCTGATACACACAGCCCAGAGCAGTTCAGTGTGAGATGAGCTATGATTGGATAAGGCTGCACGCACTCCCCTCAGCATTTCCTGATTTTGGACTTCTACCAGGCCAGCAGGAGTCCAAAGTCTGTGCAAAAGATGGGGGAAAATGTGCTCTGGACAAATAGGGAGACATCTAGTGGAAGCTTTATTAAGCACAAATAAAACATAGAAAACTTCATTTTTTTAAACAAAGCATATTAAAAAGATATTTTATTTACCACAAGGAGCGCAACAGCAAAAATTTTTTAATGAGAGTGCCCATTTAAGCACAGGCATGGACAAAGTCCAGTAAGTGAGCTAGCACTCCTCTGTGCTCTCTCCTGCCTGATAGTACTCCTCTTTGCTCTCTCTTGTCTGATAGTACTCCTCTTTGCTCTCTCCTGTCTGATAGGACTCCTCTGTGCTCTCTCCTGCCTGATAGTACTCCTCTTTGCTCTCTCTTGTCTGATAGGACTCCTCTGTGCTCTCTCCTGTCTAATAGGACTCATCTGTGCTCTATCATGTCGTATCAGAAAGGACATTTGATAAATGTTGGCTGGCTGACACACATTTGGCAACACATTTGATAAATGTTGGCTAAGCATTTTATATATATATATATGGTGACTTCCCAATTCTTCCCCAATTGCTGATGTCAGAGGAGAGAAAGCTAAGGAATGCTGGATTCCAGCTGCCTGACCCTTTATTTCTTGAACAGAAAGCACTATATGGCTGCAAGTCTAGGTCTGACCATGAGTTAAAAATTCCAAATTGGGAGGGTCATAGCGATCTATGATGCTTTCAGTTTAAGTCATTAGACCTGAGCCAGAAAATGCCAGGAAACTATTATACAAACATTAAAATGTGGTCATATTACGCATGTCTGAAATTGACCTAGGGCAAAATCAAAGGGGATTTCAAAAAGCTTTCAAAAGCTGGTCACTCATGCCAGTATACTAGAGCTCCAGTCCACTCCATCTGACACCTTCCAATTCAGGGACATGATGTCAAAAATCTGCTCAGCCAATCAATGTCTGAGGTAGGACACTGATGTGGCCACTGTTTGGATGAGCGATGTCACCAAACCTAAAAAGGCTGGAGAATGGGGAGCAGAGCTTCAATACATAGGTGATAGTGAGGAAGGAAAGAGTGCTTTCTTTTTTACTAGGTTTTAAAAATTAATATTTTACCCGAAGACGGCAGTCTTTTGATCAGTATTTTGTATCAATATTTGTAAACCAAACTAAGGAGTGGTGTTAAAAGATGGAACTGTTACACATCTTTTCATTATAATTACTTTTCTCTGCTTATGTTTTAGGCTGGAATTCCACTGAGGATTTTTTTGCAAAAACGCAGTAAAAAACGCCAATTTTCCCGCACGGAATGTGTCCAGATGTTAGCTGCAAGTCAATGGTAAACTGCAAAAAGCCAGATCCACCTGGCGTTTTTCAGTTTGGCATTTTTTAAATCCTTTTGGCTTTTTTTCAGTAATTTTGGGCTCAGAGGCTGGTCTTCCAAAACGCCCGACTAAACCTAGTTTGGCGTCTTTTGCACAGAAATCGTGGCATTTCCTCCCAAAGAAGTCTATGGGAGAGCAAAAACGCAAAGAAAAACGCCATATTGGTTTTAACTTTGGTGTTTTTACCAGCAGTTTTTATTCTTTTTCGGACTTTAGCAAACCAAAAAAGTAATGGAGATACCTTTTTTAATAAAATTTCGTAGGGTATCATTAAAAAACAATAATAAAAAAGATACAGTAGTGATGGAAAAAATTGTATTTAACGAAATGTATATTTTTTAGAACAAAATTTTTATTAATTTTTAAACAGGGATCAATTTATGTGGGCGGGCTGGAACCAAAAAATGTAGCCGACAATAATATAAATGTAGTGTGTGTGTGTTTTTAACTATTTTTTACTTTTTTTAGGTAGTACTACTACTCACAGCATGGAACACACTGTTCCATGATGGGAGTAGTAGTTACCTGTATTAATTGATAGATTGCCCCTTTGCGATCCTCCTGTATAATGTATAGATGCGGTGGCCGCTCTTCTATGGTCCCTGCACTGACGTATATATACACCTATTCATATTTCCCGCAGAGCTGTGATTGGCCAGATGGTTCCAGCCAATCACAGCAGGAAATATGAATAGGTGTATATATACGTCAGTGCAGGGGACCATAGAAGAGCGGCCGCCCACATCTATACATTATACAGGAGGATCACAGTGGGTGTCAGGAGTGACACTCGCTGTGATCTGTCTATTAATGCAGGTACTACAACTCCCAGCATGGAGCAGAATGTGCTCCATGTTGGGAGTAGTAGTAGCCGCAGTAAGGTACAGATCACAGCAGATGTCACTCCTCCTGACACCCGCTGCGATCGTCCTGAAGTGAATGTCAGGATCAGCTGTACTTGGGGCTACAGAGCCGGGAGAACAGCTGATACTGAGCAGTAAGAACTTACAGTGAGCCTGCAATGTGTATACAGTATACACATTGCTGGCTCACTCAACCCCTTGCTGAGCTGTGCGCTATGCGCAAGCCCGGCAAGGAAAGAGTTAACTCACACTGCTGGACAGTGTAGGTTAACCCTTTGGGTGGTAAACAGTATATACAGCTATCTATAGATAGCTGTATATAGTGTATTCAGAAGATGAAGAAATCCCCCTCCTCCCTCCAGCCCCGGGAGGGTCTGTGTAGCTCCGCCCCCCTAGTGATGACGTAATTAGGTGGGGAGCTACAGACGGGAGCCAGGCTGGTTAGTCTAAGGCTCTGTTCACATAGTCCGTTTTGTATAATGTGAACAGACCCTTCTGGCAGTGTCTACCCAGACAGGGAGACTCCAGTTGTTGCTAAACTATAACTCCCAGCATGCCCAGACAGCCAAAGGCCGGAGTATAGTGCAGAGATGCGAGTACTGTATAGAGCAGCTCAACATCTCTGCTATATTATGGAAGATAGCATCGGGTGTCACAACTGACACCCAGGGCGATATGTCTATAAGTACAGGTACTACAACTCCCATCATGGAACAGTCTGTTCCATGCTGGGAGTAGTAGTACTACCTAAAAAATAGAGAAAAAAGTGAAACACACACTTTATTAAAAATGTATTACAATTTTGTTATCAAATATCTAAATTTCGATTAATTAACATTTTTTACATCACTACTGCATCCTTTTTTTTTTTTTTTAATCAAATAATCTCTATAGTAGAGCTATTTTCCCACGTTTATTTGGGTGGTGGGTTTGACTAGCATGCATCTTATTTATCAAGAAGGTGCAGCAGGATGCTGAATTTTGCGCAGCTCTGCTGTGGTGGGAAAAGCTCTACCACATACACTTTTTCTAGATGCTTGTGAGGCAAGGAAGTAAACACTTTCCCGGGTCCTGAATTTGACAGGTTAGGTGTTTTACTTACTTTCACAGAGTTGCCGGGACATTTATACTTGCATTTTAGACGCTACAATCAAATTTGATTGCGGTGTCTAAGGGGTTAAAGCCGGGCATCACCGTTAACGGACATGTCTGGCATTAGAGATGGATCCTGGTGGCAGATAGCCATCAGGACTACCCAGCTATGACCCGCGCTCAGCTCCTGAGCACGTGTCATAGAAGGGGAGTGGGGCGCTGTCGTCCACAAGAGGATAAAGGTCGAACTGTGGAAGGTAGAAATTATTCTCACGCCTACTGGTAGGTGCTGTAGCTTTGCACCTAAAAAAGTACCTTTGCGCACAAAATAGCGACTTTTGACAAAAGTCGCAAATGATAAATACGCGTCAAAAGGCACAAAAAAAGTCTCAAAATATGCTGCTTGCGCCTGAACTGCGCCTAAAATAGACAAAAAAAATGCTTTAAAAGCAATGATAAATCTCCCCCTTTGTATGTTGTATCATTCTACCTAGATACAACTGCAATAAAAAAAGGCAATATGCAAATGCTGTTCATACCGAATTGAAGAAATTAGATAATTCAATGGCATTTTGTTTATTCAGCAGTTAGTATAATTGAATCTGACCTTTAAAACATGTATCTATTATTCAAAATCTATATTTTTAATTATTACCGTGTCTCATAGCTTTTCAGCCGTTGCACTGATATTGCTATCAATCTATTTGACTGACATGTATAGTAAGCTGTATTCTCTGCAATCTCAGGTCCTATCAAGTATGCAAGGTAAGCTAGGAAAGGTGTGCTGGGTTACACTATATTCATGCTAGAATTATTATAATATTTTTTTTTCTCACTCTTTAATGAAAAAATCAAGTATGCATGATCAGCTTTTATAGCTCTATTATGGTCCCTGCAAATTAAAATGGTGTCAATGAGACACGAGAGAAAAAAAAATTAATAAAATTGTCTGACGTATACATTTATACCTGCTAGGGTATGACTATAAATCAGACAAAAAAAATAATTCTACTAAAATCAATAGGAACCATTTCAATGTCTATCCAAGTTTTTATGGCCACGTATGAAGATTGACCAATAAACTGATACTGTATGTGATCAATGTCATAAATACCAAGCTGAAGGGAGGTGAGGGGTAAGTCACTATGCCTTGGCAGGCATATTTAGATATTGAGCTAGGGCGAGGAGCTAATTTTTTGCCTGAAGCAGTGTTTCCCAACCAGGGTACATCCAGTTGCAGAACTACAACTCCCAGCATGCCCGGACAGCCAAATGCTTAAAGGGGTATTCCAGGAAAAAAATAAATAAATATATATATATATATATATATATATATATATATATCAACTGGCTCCAGAAAGTTAAACAGATTTGTAAATTACTTCTATTAAAAAAACTTAATCCTTCCAATAATTATATGCTGCTGAAGTTGAGTTGTTCTTTTCTGTCTGGCAACAGTGCTCTCTGCTGATATCTCTGCTTGTCTCGGGAACTGAAAAAGAGGTTTGCTATGGGGATTTGCTTCTACTTTGGACAGTTCCCGAGACACGTGTCATCAGAGAGCACTTAGACAGAAAAGAACAACTCAACTTCAGCAGCTAAAAAGTACTGAAAGGATAAAAAAAAATTTAATAGAAGTAATTTATAAATCTGTTTAACTTTCTGCAGCCAGTTGATATATAAAAAAATGTTTTTTCATGGAATACCCCTTTAAGCACTAAACAGCATCATCTCTTTACACCTGGTACATTTTTATAAATATCTACTTTCTCGTTTCATAGCAGATGGTGAAAAAACTAGCAATATAATCCATTGATATTTACATATACGGCAATTTGTCAAAACTCGAGTGAAAACAGATTATCCTGAATAGATTCATTAAACCAAACGAAAGTGACGAATGACAAATGGGGAGAAATATCGCCTTTAAAATCAGTTCAGGGCCTTGAACTGTCTTGCAAGGGCGCACAGATGAGTAATAAAGCAATGCGTGCATAGTGCTTAGTGAGAGAGAGGACGAAAACTGCTTTTGATATCTGTCATCTCATTTAAATTATGATGACTTCAGCAGCAGTTAACCGAATATTTTCGCTGGGGGAGCACTCAGGAGCAAGGATAGAAAGCAATTCAATCTGGTCGAAAAAATAAAGATATCCGTGATAGGATGTTAAATAAAACATCATGCCTTCTCAGCAGGTAGCAGCCTTTTTACTAGTCCCCTGGGTATAAGTCGGTAGGTAAACTTGCATCTTTTGCTTGCTGACAGATGACCCCTTGATATTTTAAGTGCTTGAAGCTGATAGACCTCTGTATGACATGCTTTGTACTAGATGCATCATCCGCTTTCTATCATCGTACCAAATTCTATAAATCACTACGGGCTATGCCATGGGGAGCCATCGTGAGAACAATTTATGTTTATAAGTTTCTACTAACCCAGGATAATCTCAGGAGTGGCAAACAGATGAAACTGACTTATTCCCAGGAATCCTACAGAGGAAAGAAATGTTGCCTTTATTTACAAAAGCCCTTCTTACTACATGACATGCAATGCATTAAACTTTATTAATGTACTTATTCCTGCCCAGGTTATGTTGGACACGCATTATGTTTTCACACAGGGTAAAGTTTTTATTTTTATTTTTTTTTCCTCCAACTTTCTCTTTTATGCTAATATATACTTTGAGGTAGATCTTCACATATTGCTCAGAGGGAAAAAAACAAGGTTAAAAGGGATAATAAGAAAAAAACATAATAAGAAGAAAAAAAGCTTAAGTTAAATTGGAAAAATGTGCTGAAAGACCCTGAGAAAAAAAAACTTAATGTGTTTAACTATCTTAAAACATTCATTTTTTAAGGTTACTATGGAAACAGTATAGTTTTTTTGAGAATGATAAGCTTTCGAAAATGATTTCTGTACAAATGTTCATATTTTAACAATTTTCATTAGAAATCAAGATGTACAATTAGTTAAAGGCTAAAAATAGTGAGCAGCGAAGGTGTTCGGTGTCTTCAAGGTGTTCATATGTAATCAACAAGATAATACATTGCAAATGGAAATGGAGAAATCATTAGAAATGGCTCACAAAAGAGCCAGGCTTTAGAAATTGACAGTCTATCTTTAAGAAATGCCACTAATATTACATTGTTGGGGCTCCTGAGAATAGGCCATCCTTTTCATAGCTGTTTATATTGTATTCTCATTTATGGTTACATTCACACACAGCGAGATTAATGCAGGTTTTTACACAGAAAATAATCTGCTGCAGAATACAACACCATGCATGTACAGTCATGGCCGTAAATGTTGGCACCCCTGAAATTTTTCAAGAAAATTTCTCACAGAAAAGGATTGCAGTAACACATGTTTTGCTATACACATTTATTCCCTTTGTGTGTATTAGTACTAAACAAAAAAAAAGAGGAAAAAAAGCTAATTGGACATAATATCACACCAAACTCCAAAAATGGGCTGGACTAAATTATTGGCACCCTTAACTTAATATTTGGTTGCACACCCTTTGGAAAAAATTACTAAAATCAGTCGCTTCCTTTAACCATCAATAAGCTTCTTACATCTCTCAGCCGGAATGTTGGACCACTCTTCCTTTGCAAACTGCTCCAGGTCTCTCTTATTGGAAGTGCGCCTTTTCCCAACAGCAATTTTAAGATCTCTCCACAGGTGTTCAATGGGATTTAGATTTGGACTCATTGCTGGCCACTTCAGAACTCTCCAGCGCTTTGTTGCCATCCATTTCTGGGTGCTTTTTGACGTATGTTTGGGGTCATTGTCCTGTTGAAAGACCCAAGATCTTTCTGACACTGGGCTGTACAGTGCGACCCAAAATCCATTGGTAATCCTCAGATTTCATGATGCCTTGCACACATTCAAGGCACCCAGTGCCAGAGGCAGCAAAACAACCCCAAAATATCATTGAACCTCCGCCATATTTGACTGTAGGTACTGTGTTCTTTTCTTTGTAGGCCTCATTCCATTTTTGGTAAACAGTAGAATGATGTGCTTTACCAAAAAGCTCTATCTTGGTCTCATGTGTCCACAAGACGTTTTCCCAGAAGGATTTTGGCTTACTCAAGTTCATTTTGGCAAAATGTAGTATTGCTTTTTTATGTCTCTTTGTCAGCAGTGGGGTCCTCCTGGGTCTCCTGCCATAGCGTTTAATTTCATTTAAATGTCAATGGATAGTTGGTGCTGACACTGATGCTCCCTGAGCCTGCAGGACAGCTTTAATATCTTTGGAACTTGTTTGGGGCTGCTTATCCACCATCCGGACTATCTTGCATTGACACCTTTCATCAATTTTATCTTCCGTCCACGCCCAGGGAGATTAGCTACAGTGCCATGGGTTGCAAACTTCTTGATAATATTGTACACTGTGGACAAAGGCAAATCTATATCTCTGGAGATGGACTTGTAACCTTAAGATTGTTGATATTTTTTCCACAATTTTGGTTCTCAAGTCCTCAGACAGTTCACTTCTCCTCTTTCTATTGTCCATGCTTAGTGTGGCACAAACAGACATACAATGCAAAGACTAAGTGAACTTCTTTCCTTCTTATCTGCTTTCAGGTGTGATTTTTTTATTGTCCAGACCTATTACTTGCCCCAGGTGAGTTTAAAGGAGCATCACATGCATGAAAAAATCTTATTTATCCACAATTTTGAGAGGGTGCCAATAATTTTGTCCAGCACATTTTTGGAGTTTGGTGTGGCATTATGTCCAATTTTCTTTTTTTGCTCCCTTTTTTGGTTTAGTTCCAATACACACTAAGGAAATAATCCTTTTCTGTGAGAAATACTTTTGAAAAATTTCAGGGGTGCCAACATTTACGGCCATGACTGTAAATGAGCATTGAACATAGTAAATCTGACCTGGGATGCAGATTTTGAAACCTACAGCATGTCAATATTTGTTGCAGAATTTAAGAAAATATGTAATATGCTCTCTTTAGCAGTTCCCTGGTGCTCTTTTGGCAATGCCAACCTGGTGATGGTGTGTTAGCATGTGGCTGCTGTGGTCACGTGAGTTGATATATCAGCACTGGAAGCCAATAAACATAGACAAGAGAGAGACCTGGGAACCATTACAATGGCAGAACCAGCAAATTAGTAAATATACTCTACTGGACCTCTACAACTGTTAATCCTTTTTTTACCTAGCTCTGGAATAAAACTGTGCACTGTGCTGGGTTGATGATGTACTATAGATGTGGATGAAGAAGAGATTAACCCCTTAACAACCAAGGATGTAAATGTACATCCTGGTGCTGCGGTACTTAGCGCATCAGGACATATATTTACATCCTGTACATGACCACGAGCATCGGAGCGATGATTGGATAATGCGCGGATGGTCTTGGCTGCTGATCTCAGCCAAGGACCAGCTGGTAATGGCCGAAATCCGCGATTGTGCAAATGACTGCCATTAACCCCTCAGATGCCGTGATCAATATAGATCACAGCATCTGCAGCAGTAGGGTCAGAAATATGGATGATCGAATTGCCTGCCGCGGTGATCCTGTCATCCAGAACGGCGCACGGAGATCCCCTACCTACCTCCGCCGCCTTCCACGGGTCTTCTACTCTGTGACAGATAACACTGAAGATGACAGATAACACTGATCAGTGCTATGCCCTATGCATAGCACTGAACAGTATTAGCAATCAAAGGAGTGCTATAAATAGTCCCCTATGGGAACTATTAAACTGTAAAAATCCCCTCCCCCAATAAAAATGTAAAATGTCCTTTTTTCCAATTTTACCCACATAAAGTGTAAAAATCAAAAAAGTAATACACATACTTGGTATCACCATAAATGTCCGAACTATGAAAATATAATGTTATTGATCCTGTACGGGGAACAGCGTGAACGTTTAAAAAAAAAGTGCAAAATAGCTTTTTGTCACATTTTATTCAAAAATTATTTATTAAAAAATTTATAAAAGTTTTATATATACAAATGTGGTATCAATAAAAAGTACAGATCACGGCGCAAAAAATGAGCCTTCATACTGCCGCTTATAAGGAAAAATGAAAAAGTTATAGGTTGTCAAAATAGCAGGATTTTAAACATACTAATTTGATTAAAAAGTTTGGGATTTTTTTTATGCGCAACAATAATAGAAAAGTATATAATTATGGGTATCATTTTAATTGTATTGACCCACAAAAAAAGAACTAATGTCATTTTACCGTAAATTGTACAGCGTGAAAACGAAACCTTCCAAAATTTGCTAAATTGCTAATTTCCCCACACAAATAGTATTTTTTTGGTTGCACCATAAATTTTTTGGTAAAATTAGTGATGTCATTACGCAGGACAACTGGTCACGCAAAAAACAAGCCCTCATACTGGTCTGTGGTTGAAAATATAAAAGAGTTACAATTTTTAGAAGAGGTGGAAAAAACGAAAATGCAAAAATAAAATTGGTCTGGTCCTTAAGGTCAAAATGGGCTTGGTCCTTAAGGGGTTAATTAAAGGGTTATCCAGCATTGGGAAAACAGAAAAGATTTCTTCAGAAAGCTGCAACATACTTGTCTGCAGGCAGGGTGTGGTTTTGCAGCTCAGTTCCATTAAAGGGATACTCCACTGGAAAAAAAAAAATATTAAACAACTGGTGCCAGAAAGTTAAACAGATTTGTAAATTACTTCTATTATAAAATCTTAATCCTTCCAGTACTTATTAGCCCCAGTATACTACAGAGGAAGTTATTTTCTTTTTACTTTCTTCCTGACCACAGTGCTCTCTGCTGACACCACTGTCAATGTCAAGAACTGTCCAGAGCAGAAGAGCTTTGCTATGGGGATTTGCTCCTACTCTGGAAAGTTTCTAAAATTGACAGAGCAGCTAATAAATTCAGGAAAGATTAAGATTTTTTAATAGAAGTAATTTACAAATCTGTTTAACTTTCTGGCACCAGTAGATTAAAAAAAAAATAAAAAAATAAAAGTTTTTCAGTGGAGTACCCCTTTAACCCCTTAAGAACTTACCCCTTTTTCACCTTAAGGACTTGACCGTTTTTTGCAATTCTGACCACTGTCACTTTAAACATTAATAACTCTGGAATGCTTTTACTTATCATTCTGATTCCGAGATAGTTTTTTCATGACATATTCTACTTTAAAATAGTGGTAAATTTTTGTGGGAAATTGCATCCTTTCTTGGTGAAAAATCCCCAAATTTGATGTAAAAAATGAAAATGTAGCATTTTTCTAACTTTGAAGCTCTCCGCTTGTAAGGAAAATGGATATTCAAAATACATTTTTTTGGGGTTCACATATACAATATGTCTACTTTATGTTTGCATCATAAAATTGACGAGTTTTTACTTTTGGAAGACATCAGAGGGCTTCAAAGTTCAGCAGCAATTTTCCAATTTTTCAAAAAATTTTCAAACTCACTCTTTTTCAGGGACCAGTTCAGGTTTGAAGTGGATTTGAAGGGTCTTCATATTAGAAATACCCCACAAATGACCCCATTATATAAACTGCACCCCCCAAAGTATTCAAAATGAAATTCAGTAAGTGTTTTACCCTTTAGGTGTTTCACAGGAATAGAAGCAAAGTGAAGGAGAAAATTCAAAATCTTCATTTTTTACACTCACATGTTCTTGTAGACCCAATTTTTGATTTTTTATAAGGGGTAAAAAGGAGAAAATTTTTACTTGTATTTGAAACCCAATTTCTCTCGAGTAAGCACATACCTCATATGTCTATGTTAATTGTTCGGCGGGCGCAGTAGAGGGCTCAGAAGGGAAGGAGCGACAAATGGTTTTTGGGGAGGCATGTCACCTTTAGGAAACCCCTATGGTGCCAGAGCAGCAAAAAAAAAATGCATGGCATACCATTTTGGAAACTAGACCCCTCGGGGAACGTAACAAGGGGTAATGTGAACCTTAATACCCCACAGGTGTTTCACGACTTTTGCATGTGTAAAAAAAAAAAAAATTACCTAAAATGCTTGTTTCCCCAAAATTTTACATTTTTAAAAAGGGTAATAGCAGAAAATAACTCCCAAAATTTGAAGCCCAATTTCTCTTGATTCAGAAAACACCCCATATGGGGGTGAAAAGTGCTCTGCTGGTGCACTACAGGTCTCAGAAGAGAAGGAGTCACATTTGGCGTTTTGGAAGCAAATTTTGCTCTGGGGGCATGCCGCATTTAGGAAGCCCCTATGGTGCCAGAACAGCAAAAAAAAAAAAACACATGGCATATCATTTTGGAAACTAAACCCTTTGGGGAACGTAACAAGGGGTAATGTGAACCTTAATACCCCACAGGTGTTTCACGACTTTTGCATATGTAAAAAAAAAAATGTTTTTTTACCTAAAATGCTTGGTTTCCCAAAAATTTTACATTTTTAAAAAGGGTAATAGCAGAAAATACCCCCAAAATTTGTAACACAATTTCTCCCGAGTAAGGCGATACCCCATATGTGACCCTAAACGGTTGCCTTGAAATACGACAGGGCTCCAAAGTGAGAGCGCCATGCGCATTTGAGGCCTGAATTAGGGATTTGCATAGGGGTGGACATAGGGGTATTCTACGCCAGTGATTCCCAAACAGGGTGCCTCCAGCTGTTGTAAAACTCCCAGCATGCCTGGACAGTCAGTGGCTGTTTGGCAATACTGGGAGTAGTTGTTTTGCTACAGCTGGAGGCTCCGTTTTGGAAACAGTGGCGTACCAGAGGTTTTTCATTTTTATTAAGGAGGGGGGCAGTGTAGGGGTATGTGTATATGTAATGTTTTTTTTACTTTTTATTTTATTGTGTGTTAGTGTAGTGTAGTATTTTTAGGGTACAGTCACATGGGCGGGGGTTCACAGTTGTTTCTCGCTGGCAGTTTGAGCTGCGGCAGAAAATTTGCCACAGCTCTAACTTGCAGCCGGATACTTACTGTAAACCTCCGCCCATGTGAGTGTACCCTGTACGTTCACATTGGGGAGGGGGGAACATCCAGCTGTTGCAAAACTACAACTCCCAGCATGTACGGTCTATCAGTGCATGCTGGGAGTTGTAGTTTTGCAACAGCTGGAGGCACACTGATTGTGAAACACCTGGTAACAAACTCAGTGTTTTGCAACCAGTGTGCCTTCAGCTGTTGCAAAACTACAACTTTCAGCATGCACTGATAGACCGTCCATGCTGGGAGTTGTAGTTATTCACCAGCTGGAGGCATACTACTTTGGCTGGGGATTGTAGTGCTGCAACACCTGGAGACACACTGGTTTGCTACTTAACTCAGCGTTTCACAACCAGTTTGCCTTCAGCTGTTGCAAAACTACAACTCTCAGCAGTCACCGACAGCCAACGGGCATGCTGGGAGTTGTAGTTATACAACCAGCAGATGCACCACTACAACTCCCAGCATGCACTTTAGCTGTTTGTGAAAGCTGGGAGTTGTAGTTATACAACAGCTGAAGGTACACCTTTCCATAGAAAAAATGTGCCTCTAGCTGTTGCAAAACTATAAGTCCCAGCATGCCCATAAGGGAATGCTGGGAGTTGTGGTGGTCTGCCTCCTGCTGTTGCATAACTACAGCTCCCAGCATGCCCTTTTTGCATTCTGGGAGCTGTTGCTAAGCAACAGCAGGAGGCTGTCACTCACCACCTACTGCTGCTCCCGCACACATGTCGCCGCCGCCCTCAAACTCCTGGATCCTGAATCTGATAAAATCGGGATACAGGATAGAATTCTCGTCTCTCCCTCCTCCCAGATTTCTAGTCTCAAACCAATCTTCTAATACTCTTCAGTCCAGGATGTTAGAGGGCGTCCAAAATCTTCTTCATCTGGGTGCCATTTCCCGCGTTCCTGTCTCAAGGGTCACTATTCTTCCCTGTTTCTAGTACAGAAACCAAATGGCTCATATCGTACAATCATAAACTTGAAGTTCCTCAACAGTTTCATTGTGTACAAAAAATTCAAGATGGAATCTTTGAAAACAGCAATCCCAATGATTGCCCCAGGGGCTTTAATGATAACTATGGATCTAAAAGTTGCATATTACCATGTACCGATTCATGCAGATTTTCAGAAATATCTCAGATTTGCAGTGCGTCTCAACGAGGAGATTCTTCATTTCCAGTTTGTAGCCCTCCCGTTCGGGATTGCATCAGCCCCCAGACTTTTCACAAAGTTAATGGTGGAAGTAATTGCCTCTTTAAGACTAAAAAATATTGTCATCATCCCATATCTGGATGATCTACTTATATCAGCAGGTTCCCCAGAGCTTCTAAAAATCCATCAACATCAAGTAATCTGTTGTCTACAGGAATTAGGTTGGATCTTAAACCTGGAAAAATCGGATCTAGTTCCGAGCCACACAAAATTATTTCTGGGAATGACTCTGGACTCTGTATTGAGAACCACGTTCCTTCCAAGGGAAAAAAAATGACCTCTCTTCAAGAGAAAATCTCAAAATTTCAGAGGAAAAAGTTGGTTTCAGTGAGAGAAGCCATGTCCATACTGGGCTCCATGACTTCTAATATCCCGGCCGTCCAGTGGGCTTAGTTCCGCTCACGTATGCTGCAAGCCTTGACTCTGTCAGTATGGGACAAAACCCAACTTTCCCTAGAAAATAAATTTCATCTATCCCCCAGGGTATCGAGGTCTCTGAATTGGTGGCTGAAAAATAGCAAACCTTCAGAGGGGGGTTTGTTGGTTCCCGGACCAAACAATTATAACTACAGATGCGAGCGCTTGAGGCTGGGGAGCCCACATAAACCAACAATACTTCCAAGGTCAGTGGCCTCCTCATCTGGAAAAGTTCTCGTCAAACTACAAGGAGTTGAGAGCGATATGGGAATCTCTACAAGCCGCAAAGCATTTGGTAGTAAATCAGAACTTAAAAGTGTATTCAGACAACTCTACGGCAGTAGCGTTCATCAAACACCAAGGTGGCACAATAAAAGTGGTGGTAATAAAAAATAAAAAAAAATAAAAAAACTGGTGCCAGAAAGTTAAACAGATTTGTAAATTACTTCTATTAAAAATCTTAATCCTTCCTGAATTTATTAGCTGCTGAATACTACAGTGGAAATTATTTTCCGTTTGAAACACAGAGATGTCTGCTGACATCATGAGCACAGTGCTCTCTGCTGACATCTATGTCCATTTTAGGAACTGTCCAGAGTAAAAGGAAATCCCCATAGCAAACATATGCTGTTCTGGACAGTTCCTAAAATGGACAGAGATGTCAGCAGAGAGCACTGTGCTCCTGATGTCAGAAGACAGCTCTGCGTTTCAAAAAGAAAATAATTTCCGCTGTAGTATTCAGCAGCTAATAAGTACAGGAAGGATTAAGATTTTTTTATAGAAGTAATTTACAAATCTGATAGCTTTCTGGCACCTGTCGATTTAAAAAAAAAAAAAAAAAAGTTTTTCACCGGAGTACCCCTTTAATTTCTGATAGACATCCCTCTTGGACCTGAGCTTATTTCCATATTGTGGGTCCCCTGACACCAGTCCCACTCAATTGTTAACACTGCCTGCTGCCTTACAACACTGATTGTTTCAAATTCAGTCAAGTCAAAGTCTATAAAGATTGGCTGGGTTTTACAAACATGCTAGGGGTTATTATTTTCTTATAGAATAGACCTCATATGGATGAAATAGTTGAAATTGTTGTTACAAGAGTCTAGATTTTTTGAGAATGTAGTAGGCTATATTCACGTTAGCATTATTGTTTCTGTTATTACCGTGTTGTTTATGATGGATTCATTATGTATCAGATTCCATAGACTTATAAAGGGCTCATGAGATTTTAGCTGTTTTTTATTTTTATTTTACAGGACAAAATAGCACTGCAAATTATGGTAGAAAAACAACAAACATGAAAAAAGAAAGAACCTTGAACACCAATGTTAACATCACCTTAAGATGACTAAGTGTAGGATGCTGTCTTGTGTGTATATGAGGCGCAGAACTAGTTCTGGCCAAGATGGACAAGCACAGATTTGCAGCTCACTGAGAGATCAGCTAAATGCTGCCTCTATGGAAAAAGGAGGGGCAAGGAGGGAGATGGGAAGAGGAGTGATTGGAAAGGGAACATAGACTGCAATGAGACTAAATAAAGGTTCTGAAAGGTTTTCCTTTTCATATGCCCTTTTTAGGCATACGAATCTCAAAAGGATAGGAGGCTGTTAGGACTAGAATGTATGTCTGGAATTGAGCGTTGTTCTCACATGAGGTTTCTGAAGCTGATCTTATAAGATAACCAGCCATATTCAATGTAGCAAATCCATAGTGACCTGCTCTTTTTATTTTTCCTCTGTTACCTAATAGGTTAGCAGCTGATGCTGTCCTAAGTGCAGTGTGTAAGTGTCCTTTAGACAGTGGTGTACTCCATATGCTAATATATGCATCAGTACTCACTCTTTCTTCATTATCTTACTCCACAAAAAAACTTTTTATACAACAAAAAGCTAATATAGGACACAATAACTCTCCTGGTTGCAAGTTCTTGCAAAATAACTGCTTATTTTTACCTTGTTGCTAAGTTCAGGAAAAACATTTGACACTCCTCACTCCCTTTGATGGTGTGATGTGATCAGCATTTAAATAACCTGCTAATGGTGTCCTGGTCTCCTTGAAACAAGTTTTGCCACATCATTCAGCCTTATTTTACCTCTAGAAGGACATGTTCTTAGTTAATGTTGCTGACACATTAGTAATATATATGGGATTTTATTTCAGTTGAATCATTGGCATTTTCTCTTCCAGTGCAAGGAACTGAATTACTAAGCAGAATAGAACACAGTGCTTGCAGTTTCTATTGGCTAAGAATACAATACCTTTCATGGAAGTCTTATAATACGATTAGGCTAGCTCAGTATAAAAGTGCTAAACTAACAAGTATTTTAATTAGTAGAATCAAATTATTTGTATGACTTACAAGAATAATTTAATAGAACCAAAATATACAGGCATCAACCAATAGCAGGGATCTCCTGGGTCTTGGATTAACTATTTCGTACATTTAAGGGAATCTATTGATATAAAACAAGCCAGTTGTTTAACCTCTTCAGGACATAGGGCGTATGGATACGCCCTGCAACCCGAGTCCTTAAGGACCGAGGGCGTATCCATACGCCCGTGGGAATTCCGGCCCCCACCGGAGCCGGATGCCTGCTGAAATCGTTCAGCAGGCATCCCGGCATATCGCCCAGGGGGGTCATTATGCCCCCCATGTCGGCGATTGCCGCAGATCGCTGGACAATTCAGTCCAGCGATCTGCGGCGATTCCGGGTCAATCGGGTCTCCAGTGACCCGGTGACCCGGAATTACTGGCTGTTCGGGGCCGTCTCTGACGGCCCCGAACAGCCAGAGCCTGCAGGGGTGAGGTGGCACTGGTGCCACCTCACGATCGCCCTGATTCGTCGGCCGGATTACCGGCCGACCAATCAGGGCGCCTGCTGCGGGTGTCACTCCCGCACCCGCTCCGCCCCTCTTCCGGAGGACGTGAGCGGGTGCGGGACGTGCACCCCGGGTGCTGGGGACCCCGATCCCCGGCGTCAATGTTGGGATCGGGGCCCCAGGAGCAGTGGCGGCGGCGGTGACGACGAGGGACTGACTCTCCGACGTGGATCGTTGGAGGTGAGTGACAGTCTCCTGCTGTTGCTTAGCAACAGCTCCCAGCATGCAAAAAGGGCATGCTGGGAGCTGTAGTTATGCAACAGCAGGAGGCAGACCACCACAACTCCCAGCATTCCCTTATGGGCATGCTGGGACTTATGGTTTTGCAACAGCTGGAGGCACATTTTTTCTATGGAAAAGTGTACCTTCAGCTGTTGTATAACTACAACTCCCAGCTTGCACAAACAGCTAAAGTGCATGCTGGGAGTTGTAGTGGTGCATCTGCTGGTTGCATAACTACAACTCCCAGCATGCCCGTTGGCTGTCGGTGACTGCTGAGAGTTGTAGTTTTGCAACAGCTGAAGGCACACTGGTTGTGAAACGTTTTTTTTTTACCTAACTCAGTGTTTCATGACCGGTGTGCCTCCAGCTGTTGCAAACTACAACTCTCAGCAGTCACCATACACCATGCACCGTACATGCTGGGAGTTGTAGTTTTTCAACAGCTGGAGGCACACTGGTTGTGAAATACTGAGTTAGGTCACAAACTCCGTGATACATAACCAGTGTGCCTACAGTTGTTGCAAAACTACAACTCTCAGCAGTCACCGACAGCCAACGGGCATGCTGGGAGTTGTAGTTATGCAACAGCTGGATGTCCCCCCCCCCCCAATGTGAACGTACAGGGTACACTCACATGGGCGGAGGATTACAGTAAGTATCTGGCTGCAAGTTTGAGCTGCCGCAAACTTTCTGCTGCAGCTCAAACTGCCAGCGAGAAACTACTGTGAACCCCCGCCCATGTGACTGTACCCTAAAAACACTACACTACCACAAAAAATAAAATAAAAAGTAAAAAACACTACGTATACACATACCCCTATACAGCCCCCCTCCCCTCCCCAATAAAAATGAAAAACGTCTAGTACGCCACTGTTTCCAGAACGGAGCCTCCAGCTGTTACAAAACAACTCCCAGTATTGTCGAACAGCCGTTGACTGTCCAGGCATGCTGGGAGTTTTGCACCAGCTGGAGGCACGCTGTTTGGGAATCACTGGCGTAGAATTTCCCTATGTCCACCCCTATGCAAGTCCCTAATTTAGGCCTCGAATGCGCATGGCGCTCTCACTTTGGAGCCCTGTCGTATTTCAAGGCAACAGTTTAGGGCCACATATGGGGTATCGCCGTACTCGGGAGAAATTGTGCTACAAATTTTGGGGGGTATTTTCTGCTTTTACCCTTTTTAAAAATGAAAAATTTTTGGGAAAACAAGCATTTTAAGTAAAAAAAAATTTTTTTTTTTACATATGCAAAAGTCGTGAAACACCTGTGGGGTATAAAGGTTCACTTAACCCCTTGTTACGTTCCCCGAGGGGTCTAGTTTCCAAAATGATATGCCATGTGTTTTTTTTTTTGCTGTCCTGGCACCATAGGGGCTTCCTAAATGCGGCATGCCCCCAGAGCAAAATTTGCTTTCAAAAACCCAAATGTGACTCCTTCCCTTCCGAGACCTGTAGTGCGCCAGCAGAGCACTTTTCACCCCCATATGGGGTGTTTTCTGAATCGGGAGAAATTGGGCTTCAAATTTTTAGGGGTATTTTCTGCTATTACCCTTTTTAAAAATAAATTTTTTTTGGGAAAACGAGCATTTTAGGTAAAATTTTTTTTTTTTTTTTTACATTTGCAAAAGTCGTGAAACACCTGTGGGGTATTAAGGTTCACTTTATCCCTTGTTACGTTCCCCGAGGGGTCTAGTTTCCAAAATGGTATGCAATGTGTTTTTTTTTTTTGCTATTCTGGCACCATAAGGGCTTCCTAAAGGTGACATGCCCCCCAAAAAGCATTTCAGAAAAACGTACTCTCCAAAATCCCCTTGTCGCTCCTTCCCTTCTGAGCCCTCTACTGCGCCCGCTGAACACTTTACATAGACATATGAGGTATGTGCTTACTCGAGAGAAATTGGGCTACAAATACAAGTAACAATTTTGTCCTTTTACCCCTTGTAAAAATTCAAAAATTGGGTCTACAAGAACATGTAAGTGTAAAAAATGAAGATTGTGAATTTTCTCCTTCACTTTGCTGCTATTCGTGTGAAACACCTAAAGGGTTAAAACACTTACTGAATGTCATTTTGAATACTTTGAGGGGTGTAGTTTTTATAATGGGGTAATTTATGGGGTATTTCTAATATGAAGACCCTTCAAATCCACTTCAAACCTGAACTGGTCCCTGAAAAATACTGAGTTTGAAAATTTTGTGAAAAATCGGAAAATTGCTGCTGACCGTTGAAGCCCTCTGATGTCTTCCAAAAGTAAAAACTCATCAATTTTATGATGCAAACATAAAGTAGACATATTGTATATGTGAAAAAATAAAATAAATATTTGGAATATCCATTTTCCTTACAAGCAGAAAGCTTCAAAGTTAGAAAAATGCAAAATTTTCAAATTTTTCATCAAATTTACGGATTTTTCACCAAGAAAGGATGCAAGTATCGACAAAAATTTACCACTATGTTAAAGTAGAATATGTCACGAAAAAACAATCTCGGAATCAGAATGATAACTAAAAGCATTCCAGAGTTATTAATGTTTAAAGTGACAGTGGTCAGATGTGCAAAAAACGCTCCGGTCCTTAAGGCCAAAATGGGCTCCGTCCTGAAGGGGTTAAATCTATTTTTTATAATAAACATCATATTTAACATTTTGTTATTATATAATCACTGTATATAAAAAAAATAAAAACTGAAATGTTGCAGTTTGCACTATGGAAACTGTTCAATTTATCATTGTTTTGTAGAGATCATATCTCAGCATTCTCCTGATTATCTTAGGTGGGATTTTTTTATTTAAGAGCCGAGGCAAGTGCTCTCTCTCACCCAAAGTGCATGAAAAAGTGCAAATGTGTCACACTAAAAAAACGTGCACAAAGGATGCAGTCTATCGCTTAGCCCATCTCCAACAGGAGAGAGGCCCCCCAACAAACCTATGCTTCACCTCCGGGCCAAAAGGCACCTGCAAGGATCCAGGTTCGATGCCCCCTTTCGCCGAAGCTACTAAGGGGCCGAAAATGCTCCTGGCTTCAACCTAGGCGTTAACCAAGGTATCAGCCAAGGAGTCATATACTGATGGCATCTTGACCGAAGCCAAGATGCCCAGGGGTTGCAGGGAGGTGAGGAACCTAATGGCCACTCACAACTCCCCTAGACCACCAGGAGGGACACCCAGAAGGGCTACCGCATCCTGCATATCCTGTGTACAAAGAAAAACACGAAACGTGGCACAGTGACATACAAAAAAATTATAAATAAGTGAATGAAGTGCAGTTATACTACCCGGTCATCCGGACGGATCTATAGAAAATCCCCCCGATCCTAGCCAGAAGGCCGGGATATCAAGGGTGAGTGCCAAAGGAGAAGAGTAATGGTGCAGTGCTTTCACTCGGTGAGTTATAACACCCAGTGAGTTTCGGCACCTCAGGGTCACCACTCCCTGAGGCAAAGACGTACCTCGGCTCTACACCTCACTACTTCATGGCGAGACCCGGATGAAACAGGTCACATCAGGACAGCTGTTGAGCTGGTTACGTGGCACCAGCCCCGGAACGCCCTGGTACACCTGCTCCTCCTTGTAGCATCCATCCTACATCAATGGCAGAGACTAAACCACTGATAAGAACAGATACTACACTTGATTTTAGCCAAAAGGCAGAGAAGCACATTATGTATAGATAATACAGGTTTCATCATTCACAATAAACATAAACGTTAAAGCAGAGCATCTCAAACTTTTTTTTCTCAAACAAACATTCAGAGGCCTGTACAGCCAAACCATGGAGGCATCTAGGCCTTACCAGTGATCAATGTCTATACCAAAAATGGTAGTGTATAAATGTCAGCACAACTGATAAATGTGGTGGTATCAAATGCACAAGAAGATAGAAAGTATATTCCCAGCACTGATCACTGCCATATGCAAGTTTATGTCTTTATTTACAAGGTATCAAATCATACAAAAGACATGTTTTGGTGCTCTGGACTTCTTCAGCTTGTCAGAGTAGCCAGAGCGCCAAAATCCATCCTTTGTACTATATAATATGTTGTGAATGAAGACATGAACTTGCATACGACTTGGTGAGTTCTGGGAATATACTTTCTACAATGAGACATGCTAATCATATTTGGAGAGCTTTATCAAAACCTGTGCAGTGGAAAAGTTGATGGAAAAAGTGACCGGTTGCCCATAGCAACCAATCAACTTGCTTTTTTTTTCAGAGGCCTTTTTAAAAATTAAACATGAAATCTGGTTGCTATGGACAACTGGTTAACTTTTCCTATGTACAGGTTTTGATAAATCTCCACAAAAGCAGCGACACTAGAAGCGGTCATTGTGCTCAATAGTCAGCACGATTCAGTTGCTATACTTAAAGGGGTATTCCAGGCCCAAACTTTTTTTTATATATCAACTGGCTCCGGAAATTTAAACAGATTTGCAAATTAAAAAATCTTAATCATATATAGTTACATAGTTAGTATGGTAGAAAAAAGACATATGTCCATCAAGTTCAACCAGGGAATAGTTATTAGCTTCTGAAGTTGAGTTGTTGTTTTCTGTCTAACTGCTCTCTGATGACTCACGTCCCGGGAGCTGTGCAGTTCCTATGGGGATATTCTACCATCATGCACAGCTCCCGGGACGTGACATCATCATTGAGCAGTTAGACAGAAAACTTCAGAAGCTAATAACTATTGGAAGGATTAAGATTTTTTAGTAGAAGTGATTTACAAATCTGTTTAACTTTCCAGAGCCAGTTGATATATATAAAAAAAGGTTTTGCCTGGAATACCCCTTTAACAGCAATATGTCTTCTGCATGACCCAACTTTTATAGAACTTGTCTGTTAGCGGACATGTCAGCTAGCTGACAAAAGTAAGGTCCTGAGGCAGTGGGACTGTTCTGCAGAATCAGGGGCACTATGGAGGTAGAAAGTAAGGTAAAATATGGTATTGAGAAGAAAAATGGTGGAACCCTGATTACAATAATTCACTGGCTAATTTATCAACAATATTTTGTATTAAAATAGTATTATACATTAATAATAATGTATTGTCAACCCCAAGTCTACAGCCATGAAAATACATGCACATTTTTTGTATGTCTTATAATGCATGAAAACATAGAAATAAGAGATATTCCATAAATATAGTGTTCATATAGTGTTAACAGTGTTAATCACCTTTAGACCAGCGAAAAACACAACTGTAAATTATTTTAAAAATATAACAGTCATTTTTCCCCATAATCATCTGAAACTATGGCCATATTTTTGAGCAGTGTGTGAACCTGGCCTTACTGGCCTAATGCTATATCATCTTGTATAACTTAAGGGGTTGAATCCTATAGTATTTAATAGAAGCCACGATTATTCACTGGTAGTCATATACTGGAAACAGTAAAATGTGATAATTTGTTCAGCATGAAGTCACAACAAGCTTAACTGATGTCTCATTTAGATACCTACACTGGTACATAGCTACATAGTCAATATTTTTTTGCACAGAGACACTGACTAATCACATGGTCCTAAAATGGTTGGATTTACCAACCAATCTGATGGAAGTTTGTTGATTTAACAAACCAACTACAGCTCAGCTTTCGTTTTCTAAATTGCTCTGGTAAAATGAAAGCTGAGCTGTGACGGGTTGCCATGGGCAAAGCAGACAGTTTTTTTTGTCTCGTAAAGATAAATCTTACCTCAGATTGTGTCCCCTTGTTCTTATGTTTAGTTTCTTATCAAAAACTGTTCTACCCTGAACTTAATTTAGAAGCTTTATTAGATGTGGTGCTCTGTTGCACTCAGTGTTATGAGTCAGATCAGAGAGAGATAACTACAGCTATGTGTTTATTGGTAGACATATCCCACATTATTCTGTAAGGAGGGGATATATACATACACATTTATTCAATTAAATATCATGACATGCTAGTATTACTCTTAAAGAGTTGATCTAGCACTTGAATTAACCCCTCGTTTTTTTTCCTCCTTACCTTTAATAAGTCATAACTCTTTAAATTTTGCACCCATATGATGGCTTATTTTTTGCGCCACCAATTCTACTTTGTAATGACATCAGTCATTTTACTCAAAAATCTACAGCAAAACGGAAAAAAATCATTGTAACACAAAATTGGAAAAAAAAAAAAACGCCATTTTGTAAATTTGTGAGCTTCCGTTTCTATGCAGTGCATATTTCGGTAAAAATGACACCTTATCATTATTCTGTAGGTCCATACGGTTAAAATGATACCCTACTTATATACGTTTGATTTTGTCGTACTTCTGGAAAAAATCATAACTACATGGAGGAAAATGTATACGTTTAAAATTGTCATCTTCTGACCCCTATAACTTTTTTATTTTTCCGCGCATGGGGCAGTATGAGGGCTCATTTTTGCGCCCTGATCTGAAGTTTATAGCGGTACTATTCTTGCATTGATAGGACTTTTTATTCATTATTTCATGATATAAAAAGTGAGCAAAAATGCACTATTTTGGAATTGGAATATTTTACGCGTACGCCATTGACCGTGCAGTTTAATTAACAATATATTTTTATAATTCGGACATTTCCGCATGTGGTAATACCACATATGTTTGTTTATTTTTTTTTATTTACACTTTTTTTTTTTTTTTCTATGGGAAAAGGTGTTGATTCAAACTTTTATTAGGGGAGGTGTTAAAGGGGTTCTCCGGTGGATAGGGGATAAGATGTGTAAGCACCGGAGAACCCCTTTAAATTATCTTTATTCACTTTTTTTTTTTGCAATGTTATAGCTCCCATAGGGGGCTATAACACTGCACACACTGATCTTTTACATTGATCAGTAGTTTCTCATAAGAAACCACTGATCGATGATTCTGCCGCTTGACTGCTCATGCCTGGATCTCAGGTGCGTACATCATGGGTCGTTAAGAGGTTTAAACTTCCAGCTTTATTTGTAAATCATAGTAAAACCATAATTTACACCACAGTGTAATTGGGACTGATTATTTATTCTGGACATGTTTGAAGCGGATCCTTGCTCTTTATCACAGATGCAAAACTTCCATTTCAAACTTACTTAAATAGGTAGAGGAAGGGGAGTGGTAAATTCAGTCATTTCACACAAATGGGATTAAAAAATGCCCTGATCGCACACCTTTTTACAGTTTCTTGATGCAGTTTTCCATTCCTGAGATATGTGGGCATATAAATTGTCTGACAGTTCAGGGAAATAATCAGATAGATGGAACTTAAAGGACAACTGCAGCGGCATTACACTTATCCCCTATCCACAGGATAGGGGATAAGTGTTTGATCGTGGGTGGTCCGACTGCTGGGACCCCCCCCCCCCGATCTCCCTAACGGGGCGCCGCCATAAGCGCTCATGGTGAGCGCTAAGGTGCGTAGCGTCGACCTAGAGGTCGACGGTGACGCCCCGTCTCCCCCCCCCGTCTCCATACAGTTCTATGGGGGATGCGGGGAGGCAGCATAGAGATGTATGGAGGAGGCGTGCCGGATGCAACGTCATGCTGCGGCCGGCACGCCCCCTGCATGGGAGAGCCGCGGCCCTGTACAGGAGATCGCCGGGGGCCCCATCGTTCGGACCCCCCCCGTGATCAAAGACTTATCCCCTATCTTGAGGATAGGGATAAGTGTTTGTAACATTGCAGATGTCCTTTAAAAGGGGTACTACCGTGGAAAACTTATTTTTAAAATCAACTGGTGCCAGAAAGTTAAACAGATTTGTAAATTACTTCTATTAAAAAATCTTAATCTTTCCAGTACTTTTTAGGGTCTGTATACTACAGAGGAAATGGTTTTCTTCAGAGAGCTCTGTGTTCCAAAAAGAAAACCATTTCCTCTGTAGTATTCAGCAGCTAATAAGTACTAGAAGGATTAAGATTTTTTAATAGAAGTAATTTACAAATCTGTTTAACTTTCTGGCACCAGTTGATTTAAAAAAAATTTTTTCCACGGGAGTACCCCTTTAACTTGATAATGGGAGTAAATATCAGGTGAAGGGTGAGATTATACAATCAGGGGGAGTAAATGTTGTACATTGTGGTGCATGTATGCCTGATACACATCCCCTGACAGTATAAACAAACTATAAACCCACATATTTCAGGAACAGAATAGCATATTAAGAAACAATAATATGTTGTGCCATAAGAACACCCTAATCTATTTAATGATAATTCAATTTAATTTTTGGGGGTTGGTCACAGGTCCTCTTTAATAGGCTGTAAAACAAGTTACATAAACTGCTTGGCCTTACACAGGCACATATAGCATATATATCACCAACCAGAGTATTGCGATATTATGTTTTTCATAAGTAAAGCATCTGCTGACACACATGAAGGCTTTATCATCCATAGATGACCAAAGCCAAGAGCAAAAGTCAGAATGTTGGGTGTCTCTGGTCATTATTAATGGTGTTTTTTAAAGCAATTATTGCAGGTAGATTTTAAAAAGCATTTTATTTAACCATGTGTACAACCATATTATCACAAGACAATTCTTAAGCAAACATTTGGAAAAAAAAGGCATCTGCATTAAAACATTTTTAAAAATGAGAAGCGTTCTAATGACATGTATAGATTAGGAACTAATGTTACCTTGAAGGTGTGATAAGGACAGGCAAATTAAAACTAATGGTTTGATATTTACCACCTGATATGAGGAATGCTGCCAATGTAAACAATTTAGTCAATTTACTCATATTTATATGTAGGTAAGCAAACCCAAACCACTAGCCACTAGAGACATATGCACACAGATTATCATAAAACATGGATTATTTAATTACATAAACACACATTCAGCTAAGAGCTAAACTGATAATAACTCTCAAGGTGAATACGTTTGTACTTGATTTAAAAAGCAAGATACACAATTCAGTGCCAGTGAATGGGATGCATTCATCTGTAAACATCGCTAAAGAAAGAGGTAGGAAACTTAAATAAAACAGGTGTTCTTTAGACTAGGCAAAATATTATGGCTAACCTCTTAACTTCATGGGCACAAACATGAAAAAATTGCTATCTGAAAGATCTTTTTTAGCCATTGATGATGTGACTAGAGATGAGCGAATTTTATAAAAATTCAATTCGGCCAATTCGCAGAATTTCCTGAAAAAAATTGGTTTGGTCTGAATTTATATGCGGCGAATCTGTATTAAAAACAGCTATTTCCGGCCTACAGAGAGCCTCAATAGGGGTGTAGAACACTTTGTTCTAAGATGCATACAGAATGTTTTGTGCTAGTGAAATACTATTGTTATTCAGTATTACAGGCATCACTATTAGAATTACTGCCGCAGAGCGTCTGGATGTTGCAGTTTTTTATGTAATTTTTATTTAATTTGAATTTATTTTAATTTTTTTCATTACCCATTCTGGTGAGCATCGAGCTGGCGGTTCACTGCGAGGCGAGCTACCACCTGTTCCAGCCCCTGCCTCTCAGCGCACCCCCATGCTCTGAGTGTCCACTTGAAAAGGGAGGGACTGCAGTACCAGCAAGTTGGACCGGAGCACATTTAGCTTCTGTGCCATTGGATAAGTGGCTGCATAAAGCTAGAAGTGGCTGCAGTGAAAAAGCTCGTACTTGTATCTTAACATCGAGCTGGCGGTCCTCCACCATGCGAGATACCACCTGTTCCAGCCCCTGCCTCTCAGCGCCCCCTGGCTGTAAAAGTGCGAATGTTTCATTTAATCAGTTATGGTTCATTGTTATCGCTCCAAGCTGTTTCATTGGATTCTTGTGATAATTCCCCAGGTAATATAGGGCCTCAGTCTTGAAAAGATTACATCAATTTTTTTAAATTTAAATTTAAGATTTATATTAGATTCCCAAGTTTAATGTCCCCGTGTTTACTTTGAACTTTGAAATATACTTACTTAAATACTTTGAAATATGCACAGGACACTTTGTATAACACTGATTAAGCATTTTATTGAAATACTGTGATATGATATAGCACCTTATGTACACAGGATACACATTTTTTATCATTATAATGTAATCTTAATTAAAGGGGTACTCCGCTGCTCTGCTTCCGGAGCTCCGCTCCCAAGTGTCCGGAAGTTTATTGTTCCGAATGTTGTGTGCGGGCTCCCGTGTTTCCATAGACTTTTGTTGAGGGGGCGGGCGTGACGTCACGGGGGGCAGGTGTGACGTCACGAAGGGCGGCCCTGAACACGGGAGCCCGCACACAGCATTCGGAACAATAAACTTCCGGATGCTAGGGAGCAGAGCTCCGGAAGCAGGGCAGCGGAGTACCCCTTTAATGCACTTTGGTACTTAAGTGATTCACTGATTGTACTATGCTTGAGAAAGACCAGGCGAGCTGGTCAAAATGTCGCTTGCTGTGAGACACTTTTCTATGGAATAAACACCAAAGTTTTTTCCCCTTAATACGTGTACTGTGGGAATCAACTTTTTGCTGTCTGAATTTGGAGTCCCTAACCCGGATTCGTATACCTGCACCACATGCGACTATTGCATCTATTTGGGTTGCGCTGTTCTTCTGGAATATTTTATACATAATGTCCCTTTGATCGCAGCGTCTAAAGGGTTAATGCTGGGCATAGGCCCCATCGGCGGTGCCCGGCATTAGCCGTGGGTCCTGGCTGCCCATAGCAACTGGGATCCACAGGGTTTAATCCGTTCTCCGCTCGTGAGAACGGTTTAAACCCTGTTAGCATTATAAGGATTTGGGAACGGGGGCGTACCCGTACGCCCAGTGCCCTTAAGTGGTTAAAGGGGTATTCCGGACAAAAACATTTTAAAAGATAGGGGGTATGATGTCTTATCACGGGGGGCCTGCCGCACAGACCCCCCCTTGCAATCTCCATGCAGATGCTGCATTCTATGCAAGGCTGCTTCCTTGCTATGCCCTCTGGTGACGTCACACCACGCCCCCTCCCATAGACATGAATGGAGGGGGCGTAGCATGATGTCACATGAGGGCATGGCGTGACATCACGTCTCTAGTTCCAGAAACACAGAGGTTTCCGAGACTGGAGAAGCAGCCCCGCATAGAATGCGGCATCTGCACAGAGATTGCGGGGGTCCCAGCGGCTGGGCCACCTGCGATCAGACATCTTATCCCCTATCCTTTGGATAGGGGATAAGATGCATTTGGCCAGAATACCCCTTTAAAGCATTTAGAACAATGACAGTTGTCAAAACATTTGTAGTTGCTTTTAGCTAGCTGATCACTTTTAGCTAGCGGATAATGGAAAGTAGTCAGTTTGATACAACTTTTAAACCTTTACATCATATATATTTTACAATTACATATTATAGTGAGATATGAATATACATTTATAGTTAAAAACTCTTTTAGATGATGGTCCTCTAAGGAGGTAGATCTCCAAAAGAAGTGTAAAATCCATCACAGAAAAATCTGGTTAGGGGTGGTCTTTTAGTACAGACATTACTGGATTGTTGGTATATTGTATTATTTAGTTCCAGTGTTCAGTTTCACAGTTAGATCCATCAAGGCTGGTGGGGTGGAAAGAAGCCACTTGGGACCACTCTGATGTCTCATGGTCCAGATAGCATTTAAGTAATGACAGGTGCCCTTTAAACAGCACTAAAAATCTTACTTTTATTTCTTTAAGCTGCTGTGTTGATAAGGGGAAGCTGTAAGCTGTAAATCCCTGTCTATGTAAAGGACAAGAGCTTTTTCAGTGTCCTGTACAGTACACACAATGGCCCAGATTTATGAAACTATAAGAGATGATTTTTGCACAGCAACCAATCACAGCTCAGCTAACGAACTCCCGTAAAGTGAAAGCTGAACTATGATTGGCTGCTGTGGAAAAATCACTCTATTTTTTTTCTCACACAGTTTCATAAATATTGGCCAATGTCCTAAAAAAGTAAAATGGAGCTTCCTTTACCTGGTGTCCAAAGGAGCAGCTAACCCTGGCACAGGTAAGAGTAGTACAGAACATGTGATACCTCCCTGTACTGTAGAGAGGCGCTACCAGACAGCCATTCAATGCATACACTTCAGTAATACAGATGTTTTACCAGTAAATTGCCCATTCTGATTGGTCAGTTCTTCCAGCCATTAACATGTTTCACAGATCTGGACTGTCTGTAGCATTGTATGTTGAGTCTGGTTCTAAGTTGCAATAATCCAGAAAAATTGTATGTTGAAACTATTGTAAGTTGAGGCCATTGTAAGTTGAGAGATCACTGCATTCATGTTGTTTACCTGTTTGCTAACCACCAGTAGCCTTTAACCCCTTAATGACCACAAGCGTAAACTTACACTCATGGTCGGCTCCCGTTATGTGAAGCAAGCTCAGGAGATGAGCGTGCTTCATAACTGGCAGGTCCCGGTTGCTATCAGCAGCCAGGACCCGCGGCTAATACCGGATATCGCCGATTGGGCTGATGTCCGGTATTAACCCTTTAGACTCCGCAATCAAAGTTGACTGCAGCATCTAAAATGGGAGAAAAGCGTTGCTGGTTAGCTCAGTGGGTTGTTCCGGACTGCCACGACATCCTGAACAGCTGAGAGGATAGTGGGAGGGTGCTTACCTTTACTCCCACCATCCGATCTTCACTCTGGTGCTCAATGCCTGAGATCCAGGCTGGAGGAGCAGAGCACAGATAACACTGATCAATGCAATGTTATGGCTTTGCATTGATCAGTGTCTGCAATCAAGGTATTGCCTGTTATAGTCCCCTATGGGGGCTATAACTTTGCAAAAAAAAAAAAAGTGTAAGAAAATAGTTAATAAATGTGATTTAACCCCTTCCCTAATAAAAGTTTGAATCACCCCATTTTTCGATAAAAAAAAGTAAATAAAAATAAACATGTGGTATCGCCACGTCCGTAAATGTCCGAACTATGAAAATATAATGTTAATTAAACCACACGGTTAATGGCCTACACATAAAAAATTTGCTTATTTTTGGTCACTCTGTATACCCTAAAAAAAATGTATAAAAGGCGATCAAAAAGTCCCATCAACCAAACGAAAATGGTACCAATAAAAACGTAAGATCATGGCACAAAAAATTTACCCTCATATATCCCCGTATACGGAAAAATAAAAAAGTTATAGGGGTCAGAATATGACAATTTTACACATACTAATTTTGGTGCATGCAGTTATAATTTTTGTACAGTAGTAAAATAAAATAAAACCTATATAAATTAGGTATCCTTGTAATCCTATGGACGTACAGAATAAAGGTATGGTGTCATTTTTACTGAAAAGTGCACTGAATAGAATTGGAAGCCCACAAAAGTTATAAAATGGCTTTTTTTTTCAATTTTGATAACTCAAAAAATTTGAAAGAAAAAAAATGGAACCAAACAAGGAAAAACTTCAAGGCTTTCAAGCCGATGTAGTAGGTTTTAATAAGTAGCTCTGACAAAATACCTTTCACTTCCATGATAAAATGTATCATAAATAAACAATACCCTCTCTTCATCTATCAATAACTATTTTACACTGTACAATGTCTTTTTGGAGTTGTCTTTGAACCATGCTGTGCATTGTCAACAGGCTTTCCAAGATTTCTTTCCATCAATGAATTGTCTCATATAATTTAGTTACAAGAGTAAGTAACCTTGTCTCTGTTCCCAAAACACATTTATATATTTCAGATCTTATCTATCGTTAACTTGTGTATTCTCCCATCCATCAAAACCTCCCTGAAGACAACAAACATCTTCCTATGACTTTATTACCGAAGCTTACATAAATAATTTTACTGTCAGCAGCAAAAGTTTAACATTGTTTCCATATCAATCTGATGTTGAGCACTCCATCTAGTAGCCTCCGGAATATTGCTCAATTCATTGCATTGTTTACAGGAAAACATTCATTAGAACAAAACCCAAATATTTATTTCTATAATAGCAAGTATTTGTCAACAAGAATGTTTCATAGAGACAATCTTGAGAGAAGCAGACAGTAACCAGGCAGATGGGTGAAATATCAATTAAAGGAAAGAAACAGGCCTGAAAAAGGAAGGTCAATCCTTTGTCTGCATTAAGGCAAACATGTCATGTTGGATGATGATGTTTTCTACCTTAGAATATATTAGATAAGTAAGGTTATAGAGCCGAGGAAGTCCTAGCTGCCATGATCAATGTTGAAGCCAATTAAAAAAAATACATAAAATATGGTGACTCGTTCTAAAGACTGATTTGAGGCTTATGGAACACTTTGGGGGGGGGGGGGGGGGGGGGGTTGTATTTCCTACACTGTTTAATTAAACATGTTTTAATTTTTTTCTTGCACATTTTTTTATCTGACTGTTACTTTTTTACAAACACATTTGTAATCCTTTTTATTTGCCAAAAAAATACTTCTTACCACCAGTAAAAAATCCCCTCTCGCTGGCATCTCACTTCCCTACAAACGGCTTTACACTGATTGTTAGGAGTACTGCATCTCTAGCAACAAATAGACCAAGATGGGCCATAGAAAGTAGGGTTTAGCTTGTGCAATGTGCAGAAGAGAGGGAGAGAGCTTGGACTGTTTGTATGTAATCCGTACCTGGCTGCATCCTTCATATGGGTCACAATGAGGCTGAAAAGTAGCTCATGGCTTCCCTCTAATCTCTCACAGCCAATAGTGTTTTATGCCATACTTGCTGTACATTCCTGAGTAAATACTGGTGTTCCTACTATGTACACATTGCATCCTCCTGAATATAACCTCCCTCTTTCTTAAACCTTTACACTGCCATAATCAGAAGCAGCAGTTCACTGCTTAAACCAGGGTTGCTTGTGTGATGTAGGCCGTTCCTCAATGTAATTCTCTCTGTTGCTGTTTGTTTAATTTTTGATCACTTATACTTTGCAAAGCAGTGCATCAAAAAGCCCATGTTCCCCTCCCCCCACACACAAACAATATATGTAGCAGCACACAAAAAATTATCCAAAACAGTCAACCTGTTCAGTTCAGCTCAATTTCTCCAGCACTATGTCATAACATATCAGTGACGTGCTATCCTATATTTCGCCAGAGAATGAAAAAAAAAAGGGTAGGTGTTAGTACTGGTGGCTCCCTGAAATAGCTGTACACCATGAAGGGGACTCTTACTAGCTCAATAACAGCACTGAGAGTCCAAAAATCATGTAGGCTTTTACAATTTTACTTAAACAAATGTTTTCAAATCAATTAGCACCAGAAAGCTAAACAGATTTGTAAATTACTTCTATTTAGAAAATCTTAATCCTTCCAGTACTTATTAACTGCTGTATGCTCCAGAGGAAGTTGTATAGTTTTTTTCTGTCTGACCACAGTGCTCTCTGCTGACACCACTGTCCATGCCAGGAACTGTTCAGAGTAGAAGCAAAGCAAACCTCTCCTACTCTAGACAGTTCCTAAGATGGACAGATGTGTCAGCAGAGAGCACTGTGGTCAGACTGGAAAGAACTTTACAACTTTCTCTGGAGCATACACCAATTGATAATAAAGGAATGATTGAGATTTTTGGCCTGTACCTGACCAAATCAGAAATATATATATTTTTTTCTTTTTTAACCACAGAGAAAAATGAGGGTAACTATGCAAAATACGACACATTTCAGCAGGAATATCATTACTGGCATTTCTCATTCATTAATCAATAGTGAATAAGGATCTGGGTGTGCTTGAAGATCACAGAATAAATACCAGCTTGTAGGCCAATATGCTCCTTCTAAGGCTAGTAAGATACTTTCATAGATTAAAAGATGTATAGTAAAGAGAACTTAAAACTTTTTTTGCAAACTCAACTTGAATATGGAGTTTATTCATTGGCACAGTTTATAAAAAGTATGCCAAGATGTTGGAAAAAGTACAAAGAGCAGCAAAACAGATAAAGGTCATGGAGAATCTTAGTGATCAACAAAGCTTAAAAGAACTAAAAATATATATTGAAAGGAGTATTATCAAAATCCAAAAATTATTATGAACACTTGATCACTGAAGGGTCACCTTAAAATAAAAAAGTGTACCTTCTAAAGCTAGTAGATAACCTTCACAAAATTTTAGACTAGAAAAATAGAGCTACACAAATTGATAAATTGCTTTGTTATAACGGTAATTTTATGCACAGAAGTGGCATTAAATACTTTAATTATTTTAAGGGGTTATCCAGCGAAAATATATATTTGCCCATTATGCCCAGGCTGCCGTAATTAAAATAATAAACTTATACTGATATCACGCCGCTCCCCTGGTGCCTCTGGTATTTCTGTCTCGTCCTATGTTGTGGTCTTCTTTCTGAATCTGGGGCCTAACACTCTGCTCAGCTAATCGCTGGAAGCATCGATGACTTGACTGGTAATAAGCTAAGCGGAAGTATGATAATTTGGTCTCAGGCACCAGGAAGAATGCCAGGCCTGGTTTAATAAATCACATTGCTTCTCAGCCTATCATTGAGTGAGGTGGGACATCACTGTGGCCAGCTATTAGCTAAACCTCAGTGTGATGTGTAAGGCCCCAAAAGCAGGAAGAAGACCACACTGGAGGATGGGACAGCAATATGGGACAGAGATATCAGCGGGTTTGGGGGAGCAACAGAAGTTAAAGGGGTTATCCAGCATAAGATTATTTTAGTACGTACCTGGCAGACAGTAATGGACATGCTTAGGAAGGATCTGCGCTTGTCTTGGGGCTAAATGGCTATGTCATGAGATTACCATAACACTGTGGCTAGCTTTTTGTGAACTTGTATTTCCTGTTTGACTTATGTTTTTTTGACTACAAATCCCACAATGCCATTTTCCTCCCTCTCACACATCAGCTACCCCACCCATTGAAACAAAAGACCTGTGGTCTTCAATCAGGGTGTCTACAGCTGTTGCATTAGTTGCAGATTGATCCCTCCACCCATTTAAGCAGACAGGCTCCCTGTCATCAGCTGACTAGTGAGTCAGGTCTCTGTCGCATTGCAAGCTAGTGAAAATCTGAGACAACAGTCATTTTGTATGCTGGTAAAAATAAATATTGGGGTGAAAATCACAGAAGAATTGTGAGAAAACCGTCACACACATGTACAGACACTATATTATGAACTACACTAACTTTACAGCCCCTGTAGCATAGTCAAATAAAAAAAAATTCCTGGAATACCCCTTTAAGTCAAAATTATAGTTTTTTTTTATTGCAGCAGTCCCGGCATAATGGGCAAATATTTTTTTTTTTTTTGCTAGATAACCCATTTAAGTAGAGGTAAACTACTATTAGTCAAATCCTAAAGTACTGGGGTACCAATTTAAAATATAACTTTTAATAATACTTGATAAAATGTATAAACACAAGTAATTAATTATAAACACCTCTAAAGTGCATAGATCACCATAATAGATAAAGTAAAGTGAAAAAATCCACACAAACAATAATATATTGCACGTAGTCCGATATTGCACTTGCACTTTCCTATACCCATAAGCTCATAGTCAATCATGAATTATCAGTCAATCAATCTAAACATGATTCTAAACATTCAAGCAATATGGTGCATAGACCAGGAGTTAATTGCACATATGCCCAACAAAAATTACACAGATAATGGTAATAGAGGTGGGGGGGATATCCAAAAAAGCAGTGGCTTATATTAGGAAACTTGCTGGGAAGCCATATATGTATCTCTCCCTATGTTCCCTATAAATCCCTGTAGTGTAGTGCAAGACTCCCTATTCTATATGCACCCTAGCTGTGTGGCACGTAACTGGGGCACTCGCCCTAGAAAGGGCGACCCCCGTGCCTCAGGAACCTGCTTCCTACTCTGTACTGTCCCTGATTAATACACAGTGATACAGTAATAGGGTGCAATGAATGAAAGTGCAGAGTGCTGTTCAGTGCAATAAACCTGACTGCAGTCAGGTTTATTGCACTGAACAGCACTCTGCACTTTCATTCATTGCACCCTATTACTGTATCACTGTGTATTAATCAGGGACAGTACAGAGTAGGAAGCAGGTTCCTGAGGCACGGGGGTCGCCCTTTCTAGGGCGAGTGCCCCAGTTACGTGCCACACAGCTAGGGTGCATATAGAATAGGGAGTCTTGCACTACACTACAGGGATTTATAGGGAACATAGGGAGAGATACATATATGGCTTCCCAGCAAGTTTCCTAATATAAGCCACTGCTTTTTTGGATATCCCCCCCACCTCTATTACCATTATCTGTGTAATTTTTGTTGGGCATATGTGCAATTAACTCCTGGTCTATGCACCATATTGCTTGAATGTTTAGAATCATGTTTAGATTGATTGACTGATAATTCATGATTGACTATGAGCTTATGGGTATAGGAAAGTGCAAGTGCAATATCGGACTACGTGCAATATATTATTGTTTGTGTGGATTTTTTCACTTTACTTTATCTATTATGGTGATCTATGCACTTTAGAGGTGTTTATAATTAATTACTTGTGTTTATACATTTTATCAAGTATTATTAAAAGTTATATTTTAAATTGGTACCCCAGTACTTTAGGATTTGATTTATGAAACAGTGGGGCTCTTACACAGGCTTCTAATGCCATTATCTCATAGACTATGAGTCATTGTGTCTAGTTTTTTGTAAACTACTATTAGGGTGCATTCACACCACATTTTGTTCTTACAGTCACCAGATCTGTCTGGGAAATGTCAAAACCGGGCTCTCCTGTATCCTAGCCGGCCCCGGCCCACAACTTATTCATTTGAATGAGTCAGATAGTGACTCCGGTCGACTCATTTTTACCCTGTATACGGTTTTCTGGCTGGCCAGAAAACCGTATAAAGGGCAAAAATGAGCCGACCAGAGTCACTATCTGACTTTTGACATCTCCCAGATGGATCTGGTGACTGTAAGAACAAAACGTGATTTGTTTCCTGAGCTGGGTATTACCCTAATTTCTGATCCTGTCGACATTGACTACATAATACTGACTTTATATTACAAAGCTTTGTCAAGTAGGTTAAATAGTCGTTGCAGAGCTAGAAATCAACATTGTCTACAAAATCTGGAGACTCTAGTGTTCATCACTGGGAGTAGCACGGACATGTGTTTTTGTTATTAGGCAGAAAAATATGACAGCTACACTGGCAGGTTACAGGCTTCAATAAGATCATTATGTCAACATTTACTTAGTCTCTTTTGCTACCTGCAGCATACAAAAGGAGCAATGAACCATACCAGACTCAATCTAAATTAGCATCCAGGAAGCATGTTCTATTTGGTAAATTGTGGAAAACTATTTGTCACCTAACATTTTCAGCTCTCAAACACTATTTGGCCTGCCAGTGATAAGGCAATTTATTCTCCTGTGATTTGCACTCAATCAATTTCTGTCCTGCATGTGCTAAAAAGTGATTGCTTTGCACTGTGTAAGGTCTTAAGTTAATGTTATATTTATGCCGTGTCATCTGATACACAGGTCTCACGTCCATTAAATACCCACATCTGTTAAATTCTTCTGATACATTTAAAGCTGATGGCTTATCTTAAGAGAAATAGGTTATTGAGGTGAAAGATTTGGGATATTTTCAGTTTTCAGCAGAAATTACATGTAAGTATGGCTAAAAGGAAAATAACAGCTTTTTATTTATTTTTTAACCAATTGTTCACTGCAAATACTGTAGTAAAAATACATATAAATATATTTATTAGTTTGTGTGTGTGAGAGCCGGAGTGTGACCAGCTGAATTTTAATACTTTAATTGTCCTCTCATGAGGTCTGATGGCCTACTTTTGTGGATTGAAAATTTATTATTCAGTGACCTATACACATCATTCAAACTGACCTATATCCATAGAGATTAACATTCAGTGATGGATTCCTTCTTTAACATTTCATTTTCAGTAGCAAACTTCTTTACTTAGATCTTTTCCAATAGAAACTTCCCTAAAATTGTCAACTTAAAAACAAGAACTTCAAAAATTAAAATAAAATTCCAGAATTTTGCAGAACATGAACATGGTGATAGGAAATTATATCAATGATGAGAGAGCAGGGAATTTTCCATGAAAAGATATAAACACATTTAAGGACTCATCAGACCTACAAATCATACTGATCTTTCGATTTCCTTCACTTTGAGCCTTTCTTCTATATAACCATGAAATCATGGTAGGAGATAGGTGAAAGACTTTGTTTTTAAGACAATTTTAATCAAGGATCACAAACCAACACTATTCCTACAGTTTCATCCATTGCATCCCAGCTCTGTTCAGAATGACATAATCACCTACTAGACCCTCCTGGCAGCTTGGACCCCTCCTTGTAGTGTGTGTGATGCAGCCTGAAGCTGCTCTCCTGTGTGCAAGAGCTGCAGTAACAGGGAGAATAGGAGATAGGTTACAGCTGTATCTCATATAAAACTGTAGTGTGAATTAGGGGACAAAAGGGTAGAGGAAATGGTTAGAGCACAGCAAGAAGTGACTAACTGGTGAAGGGCCAAACTTCTTGGCTCTAGCAACCAATGGGAATGTCCAGGGGCCTAATTTTAACCTCTTGGGGAAGCAGGGCGTATTCATACGCCCTGCATCGCCGATCCTTAAGGACCCAGGGCGTACCTGTATGCCCTGAGCATATCCGGTCCCCGACGCTCACCGGGCGGGGACCGGACTGGGATGCCTGCTGAAATCATTCAGCAGGCATCCCGTGACAATAGCAGATCCTGATCAATTCAGATCAGAGATCTGCGGCAATTCTGGGTCAATCGGGTCCCGGTGACCTGGAAAAAAGGATGATCGCAGGAGTGAGGTGGCACTGGTGCAACCTCACAATCGTCCTGATTCTTCGGCCGTTATCGGCCGACGAATAAGGACGCCTGCAGTAGGAGTGTCCCTAATGCCACCCGCTCCGCCCCTGTTCTGGAGTGTGAGAGCAGGAGCCCTCACCTGAGGCTGGGGCACCCGATTCCCGGCATCAGGATCGGGGCCACAGCAGCGGAGGCGGCGGCGACGACAGATCTTCACTGCTAAGCAACAGCTTCCAGCATGCAGACAAGGGCATGCTGGGAGTTGTTGTTATGCAACAGCAAAAGCCACAACTACAACTCCCAGCATGCCCTTTGGTAGTTTGTGCATGCTGGGGGTTGTAGTTGTGCAACAGCTGGAGACACATTTTTTGTGCCTCCAGTTGTTGCATAACTACAACCCCCAGCATGCACGGGCAACCAAAGGGCATGCTGGGAGTTTTAGTAGTATGCCTCTGGCTGTTGCATAACTACAAGTCCCAGCATGGCCTTTGGCTGTCACTGCATGCTGAGAGGAGTAGCTTTTTGCAACAGCTGAAGGCACACTGGTTTCAAAACACTGAGTTTGTTAACTAAATCAGTGTTTCACAACCAGTGTCCCTCCAGCTGTTACAAACTACAACTCCCAGCATGCACTGATAGAGCATACATGCTGGGAGTTGTAGTTTTGCAACAGCTGGAGGCACACTGGTTGTGAAACACTGAGTTAAGTAAACTCTCAGTGTTTTGCAACCAGTGTGCCTCCAGCTTTTGTATAACTACAATCCTCAGCCTGCATGACAGCCAATATAGTGAGCCTTAACACCCCACAGGTGTTTGACAATTTTCATTAAAGTTGGATGGAAAAATGAGAAAAAAAAATGTTTTCACTAAAATGCTGGTGTTACCATAAATTTTTCATTTTCACAAGGGAAAATAGTGAAAAAATCTCCCCATATGTGGATGTAAAGTGCTCTGCTGGCACACTACAATGCTCATAAGAGAGGGAGCACCACTGGGCTTTTGGCGAAAAAAAATTGTCTAGAATTGAAGGCTACGTGTGTTTACAAAGCCCCCATGGTGCCAGAACAATGGACACCCCCCTCCCCACATGTGACCCCATTTTGGAAACTACACCCCTCATGGAACATAATAAGGGGTGCAGTGAGCATTTAAACCCCACAGGTATCTGACTGATTTTTGGAACAGTGGTCCGTGAAAGTGAAACATTTTATTTTTCATTTGTACAGCCTACTGTTCCATAGATTTGTCAAATGCCAGTGGGGTGTAAAGGCTCACTGCGCCTCTTATTAAATTCTGTGAGGGTGTAGTTTCCAAAATGGGGTCACATGTGGGGGGGTCCACTGTTCTGGCACCATGGGGGCTTGAGGATCCTATCAAGTGAAGGCATAGATAGAAAGAAAGCGCTGCTCCACGCAGAGGCAAAATGGATTCTCCACACGGACGCGCACGGCAAGCTTGGATTAAATGACAAATTAAATCTAGGTGTATTCCTATAAATGGATTATAGGTATAGGATTAATTTTGCACAGCATTGCGGGATTTTATGATTTTTTTAATGTAATTGTTTTTTGCACCATTATGTCACATGTTCACCTGCTGACGTCAGTTCCCACAGGTGTTATAACCGGTACTGACGTCGACACGAGGCATGATTTGAAGAAGCAGGAGTTTCCTATGAAACAGCTGTTATCATCAGTGCTCGGAGCGCCCCGGCATCCTTGCCCGCTGCAAATCATGTCTTCTGCTGCACGCCACACTTTATGATTCACATGCAATAAAAGAAAAAGATTTTCTTAATCCTCCAAGGTGGTGAGTGCTATCCTTTATACCTTTTTATTGGAATTGTTATTGAGCGTTATGTTCCCTATTGGATATAGCACCCCACCTAACTAGTTCCTGCACAGGGATTTAAAACATACACACACAGAGCACAGTGCCAGACTAACAGACTTTTTCTACTTAAGGACGTATATATACACCTATTCATATTTCCCGCAGAGAGCTGTGATTGGCCAGATGGTTCCAGCCAATCATAGCTCTCTGTGGGAAATATGAATATGTGTATATATATACATCAGTGCAGGAGACCATAGAAGTGCGGCCGGCCGCATCTATACATTATACAGGAGGATCACAGCGGGTGTCAGGAGTGAAATCCACTGTAATCTTTCCTTAACTGCAGGTACTACTACTCCCAACATGGAGCACACTTTGCTCCATGCTGGGAGCTGTAGTACCTGCATTAATAGACAGATTGCAACAGGTCTCAGAAAATACACTTGCTGCGATCTGTCTATTAATGCAGGTACTACAGCTCCCAGCAAGGAGCAGAGTGCGCTCCATTTTGGGAGTAGTAATACCGGCAGGTAAGAACAGATCACAGCGGGTTTCACTACTGACACCCGCTGCGATCATCCTATCTATTGCAGAGATGGAGCTGCTTTCTTCTGCGCTCGCATCTCTGCACTATACTCCGGCCGGCCACTCACTCATTCATATTTCCATCTGAGAGCTGTGATTGGCTACAACCATCCGGCCAATCACCACTCTGGGTGTAAAATATGAATGAGTGATGTTCTATTCACATCACTGGCCGGAGTACAGAGCAGAGATGCGAGTGTTGTATAGAGCCGCTCCACATTTCTGGTATATTATGGACACCCGGGGCGATATGTCTATTAGTACAAGTACTACTACTCCCATCGTGGAACAGTCTCCCCATGCTGGGAGTAGTAGTACTACCTAAAAAATAAAAAAAATAAAGAGTAAAAAAGTGAAACACACACACTTTATTAAAAATGTATTAATATTTTGTTATAACATATATAAATTTCGTTAAATAAAAATTTTGCCATCACTACTGCCTCCTTTTTTTTTTTTTTTTTTTTTTTTTTTGGTACCCGACTAATTTTGGGTACAAAAAAAAACTGCAAAGGTGCAATTTCCACACAAATTAAAAAAACACCATAAAAAACGCCAGACGCAGGAAATTTCACTGCTTTTTTTTCAGGCCTTTTTTTCAAACAAAAAAACGCAGGACAAAAAAACAAGTAGAAACTTACCCTCACAGTTATTAATGCATAAAGTGAGAGTGGTCAAAATTGCAAAAAAGGGCTGAATCCTTAAGGGGTTAACAGCTTTTTCAACTCTGATATCTGAGCAATGGAAGGATAGAATTAAAGGTTTGCAGGTCTTCAGGGTCAAAAGCCCTATACTGCCATGCTCTTTATACTCTAAAACCTGATGACAGGTCCGCTCTCAGAACCTCCACCTGCTTAACTATTCATAAAAAGCACAGCATTTTGGTAAGGAAATACACATGTGAAGTTAATCATAGAGAATTCACTGATAAGAAAGTGGATGTATGACCTCATCCAGCCATGATATAAATTGGGTTTGGATATGGATGTCCCCAGGAGACAGGTATATTTATGAACATGCAATACATGACCATACAGGGATGTGGAATTCCTATCGCCCGACACCCGGGACTAGCAGTTTTGGGCGCCGGGCAGGTGAATTTGTCCGGCCCTTAGCCCGGCTTCGGGCAAGCAGGGCCGGACCTGACAAATGCGGCGGTGATCTGCGGTCTGTATGGAGCAAGCTCCCGACTCCTGCCCGCTCCATACTCTGCAGCCTGTGTCCTCCGAAGCAGAGCAAGGGAGATGAGAAGCTGTGTATGTCTTCTCTCCCCTGCTCTGCAGACGTGCGGGGGGAGATGAGGGGGCGTGGCTTCTTGCTCCCGAGCAGACCTGCGTCCTCTGCCTTCACTCCCCCAAGCTGTAGCTTCGGAGAGCTGAGGGGAGGAAGCATGTCTGCACGGGGAGATGCTTGCGGCGCTCACAGGGGAGTATGGAGCGGGCTCGGGATTCCTGCCCGCTCCATACTCTGCAGCCCCTGGCTGTTCTCAGTAGCCGGGGGCCGCCGCTAATAGCCAGGATGCAGCGATCGCCGCGGCTGGCTATTAACCCTTTAGATCGCCGCTGTCAAAGCTGACAGCGGCGTCTAAAGGGACATGTGAATGCTCCCTGGTGGGCTAGTGGGGTGGATCGCCCCCCGCAGCGCAATCGCAGGTAGCCCTCATACAGCCTGGTATGCGGAAAAAAATAAAGCTACAGGGGTTAAAAAATGGCAATTAAAAAAAATTTGAAAAAGTTTAGAATTAGTAAAACATGACGTAAACGATACAAATCTGGTATTGCTGTAATCAGGCGGCCTAAAGTATAAAACTAACATGTTACCTTAACCACAAGGTAAATGGCGCAGAAAAGAAAACAACCAAATCTGCTAAATTATCTTTTACTATTTCAATTTCACTTCCCTTAATATATATATATATATATATATATATATATATATTTTTTTTTTTTTGTTTTGTTTTTTTGTTGTTTCAGAGAATATGTTATTGAAAAATTAAAAGGTGTCATTATAGTGGGTAGTTATGGCTATTATAGGGCAAGGAGGAAAAAATTAGAGCGTAAAAGCGAAAATTGGTCCGGACAAGTGGATCGTCATGAGGAACAAGTAGATTTTGCTCCATTTTAGTCCCGTGGACAAGTAGTTTGTTATAAAATTTCCACACCCCTGTATTACAAATAGAATCTTGATAATAATAATAATAATTTAGGAGGGTATGAGGCATTATAATTTCACGCTTGCTTAAATTTTTTAATTTTAGTAAGGAAGAAGCACTCCTTAAATATATAGTGATAATCAACTGTGTGTTTAGGTTTTCACCATATTTCATTCCAAATTCAGACTCAGCAGAGAACTTAAAAAACATCCATTTAATATCTAACATGGTGAAAGAAACGGTCTCAAACCAGCTCTAAATATATTATTCATCAGCTGGGAAATAAAATTTAATGGGACTGATAAATTTCCTTTATGGTTCTTTTTGTTTTGAAGGAGTGATGCACATACAATTCTCACCTAGAGGGAAGCAAGCAGTTCCTCTGTCACAAGGGGACTTCAACATATGGTTCATGTGAACCTGGGCAGATGCAACCAATTCCCCACATAAAACTTGACTTTATCACTCATTCTACTAGGAAATAGGAAATTAGAGGTGTTTTGGAAATTTTGAGAAGCCCTTAAAGACATACACTTAAATAAAATGACCTACACAATAATAATGTAAAGTAAACAGCATATATTAGTGATTATAACAAATTGCATGCTATACTTAAATGGCCACTATCATTTTTTATTAAAAAATCCTAATCCTCCCGTGAAAAAACTTTTTTATTTATTTTTTATTAACTGGTGCCAGAAAGTTACACAGATTTGTAAATTACTTCTTATTAAAAAATCTTAATCCTTCCAGTACTTATTAGCTGCTGAATACTACAGAGGAAATGGTTTTCATTTTGGAACACAGAGCTCTCTGCTGACATCAACATATGCTGCGCTGGACAGTTCCTAAAATGGACAGAGATGTCAGCAGAGAGCACTGTGGTCATGATGTCAGCAGAGAGCTCTGTGTTCCAAAAAGAAAACTATTTCCTCTGTAGTATACAGCAGATAATAGGTACTGGAAGGTTTAAGATTTTTTAATAGAAGTAATTTACAAATCTGTTTAGTTTTCTGGTATCAGTTGATTTAAAAAAAGGGGAGTACCCCTTTAAAACTAATTTTTGTTATTGCATTCCTTATAGTAAATAAAAAAATATTTCAGATTGCACTTTGTTTAAAAAAAATGAAGTTTGTTTTATTTGTGTTTAAAAAAGCTGCCACTAAGTGTCTCCCTACTTGTCCAGAGCACAATTTCCCCATCTGGCCTGGCAGACGTCCAAAATCATGAAATGCAGTCTGGAGTGCTGAGGGGGGGGTCAGTGAATCCTTATCCAATCATAGCTTATCTCACATTGAACTGCTCTGGGCTGTGTTTAGCAAAGTGAGGGAGGAAGTTCTCCCCTGTGTGACTTCAGATAATGTCACACCTGCTGGGTAACGCCCCTTCCCAGTCTGTGAATCTGACTGACACTGAGCAGAAAATACAGAGCAATATCAAGGTATAAAACTAAAAAATAATAAAAACAAAGGCAGGGGGTGACTTATCATGATGGGGCAGTGAATTGGGAGGATTATAACATTTAAAAAGATCATGAGAGGTACTCTTTAAATGGTCGCTCTCATTAAAAATAATTTTTTCTATTGGACTCCTTATGATAAATAAAAAATATTTCTAATATACTTTGTTTAAAAAAAAATGGAGTTTTCTATGTTTTATTTGTGCTTAAAAAAGCTCAAGAGCACATTTTCCCCATCTCATACACAGACTTTGGACCAAAGCCCAAACACAGGAAGTGCAGCCCGGAGTGCTGAGGGGGGGTGGGGTGTCAAACCAACAGCATATGGCAGTTAAGTGTGAAAGAAGCTATGATTGGATAAGGCTGGACACCCCCCCCCCCCCTCAGCACTCCAGGCTGTACTTTCTGTGTTTAGACTTCAGTCCAACGTCCAACGTCTGTGCATAAGATGGGGGAAAATGTGCTCTTGAGCTTTTTTAACCACAAATAAAACATAGAATTTTTTTTTAAACAAAGTATATTAGCAAGTGATTAATGAGACTGATATTGGTTGTTAAGGTCATATGATGTGTCACATCATTAATGGCAGACTGTCAAAGTTTTTGCTGTTGATTGTTAGGGGACGGCAGAGGTAAATATTATTTCTTAGTTATTTTATAACACTCTGCTTTAGTTTTAGGAGTTGGAAATGAGCTTTAAGGCCAGGTTCACTATGGTGCTGTTTATTTACCTGCTACTTTGCAGTATATTATAGCAGGGGTGGACACAGAGAGCAGAGGGCCCCTGTGCAAAGAATGCCTGGGCCCCCTTCTCATACATCAATTATTCAGAACCCCCCGCCCCACCCTTTCATGTCACTTACTCAGGTGGACTCCCATATGTCACTTTCTCAGGGGGGCCCCACCCATGTCAGTTGCTAAGCTGGACCCCCCCCATAATATCAGTTGTTAATTATTTATTGAGGCCCCCCCATATGCCACAGCTCATTAAGGCCCCAACATTAGGTAGCATAGTCTGCCCACATTAGGTAACATAGTTTCCCCACATTAGGCAGCATAGTTTCTCACATTAGGTAGCATAGTTTACCCACATTAGGTAGCATAGATTCCCCACATTAGGAAGCATAGTTTTCCCACATTAGGTAGCATAGTTTGCCAACATTAGGTATCATAGTTTCTCCACATTAGGTAGCCTTTTCCCCACATTAGGTAGCATATATTCCCCACATTAGGTGGCATAGATTCCCCACATTAGCTAGCATAGATTCCCTACATTAGGCAGCAGTTTCCCCACATTAGGTAGCATAAATTCCCCACATTAGGTAGCATAATGTCCCCACATTAGGTAGCAAAGATTCCCCACATTAGGTAGCAAAGATTCCCCACATTAGGTAGCAAAGATTCCCCACATTAGGCAGCATAGTTTCCCCACATTAGGTAGCATAGTTTCCCCACATTAGGTAGCATATATTCCCCACAATAGGTAACAGTTTCCCCATAGTAGGTAGCAGTTTCCCCACATTAGATAGCATAGATACCCTACATTAGGTAGCAGTTTCCCCACATTTGGTGGCATAGATTCCCCCCAACACACACATACACACACAGATACACACACTCAGACACACACACACATACACCCACAGACACACACACACACAGAGACACACTTACCTGGCCTGCACAGCGCTTCTCCTCCCCGGAGGCCTGACGAGTGATGTCACTGACGTCCTCCTGCACAGGTCTGCAGAGGTACGTCACTTGCGCAACGTCCCTCGTCAGGCCCGGGTCGGTGGCTGCAGACTCACTGTCTAAAGTGGGGGCCCTGTGCCGCTGAACCGGCTGCACAGGCGATATGTCCGCCCCTGTATTATAGCATGAAAGCAGAAGTAAACCTAAAAATCTTTTTACGTCTTATTGTCTTTGGAAGAAATAGAAATGTCCCAAAATGTGAAATGTGACCACAACCTAATAGCTTGTTTATGCTTTTATATTAATGTAGAAAAATATGCAGGCTATAAACATTTCCATCTGAATTCTATAATTAAAACATATTGGTAAAAATGATGAAAAGACAGATCGATTGCAAGCAAATGTACAGATGGTGAGAAAAAAATCAACAGCTCTGCATTCTCCATGACACCTAGCTTAATACACAGATGCAGAGCAGAATTGGAAAGTACATCACATGCTTTCAATTGACACTGACTAAGAAACTTGCTGTACTGATGAAGAAATCATCCCATCCCCCTCCCCTTGTACTTTTACCTGAAGACAAAGTTCACAATCTAATATAACAATATCATAATTTTGCATATAAGAAATGAATAGGGCTATCCTATTTTGGCTACCTTTCTTTTACAATGAAGTTTCCTAGGTGAGTAGCTGATCTTCATTGTTTCGGCTGAATTTGTGTGGTCACAGATGCAATGCAATGATTCATACAAGGTAACAAAGTATTGTATGCCACCTATTTAAAGAGTATCTGTGGCTAAGCCTTTTTACAGTTTCTTGATATGCCCTTCTGTTCCTGAGATATGAGGGTTTATATTTTGTTATTTTGTAAATTGAGGGGTGTGTAGGCCTAATACACACTCCCTGACTGTATAAACACACCAATCATCTGATATTCACTCCCATTATTAAAATTTAGTTCATACCCATCTGACTGATTCCTTGAACTGTCAGATAAACTATAAATCCACATATACCAGGAACGTAAGGTATGTCAAGAAACTGGAATAAGGTTTGTGATCTCATGTTTTTTTAAGTTGACCACAGGTAGATGATAACCACGTAAAATGTTGTGGTGTTAAGTCCACCAGAGTGGGAACTGCTATTGGCTGGTTCACTTCTAATCCTTAAAGGAATTGTCTCAAGTTAAGAAGTGCATAATTTGACACAGCCCACGCCCACATGTGGCGTTCACAATATGGTCCAAGTCCCAACTTAACAACCTGCCCCTCTTTAACCTGTTGGGGACAAAGGGCAAACAGGTACAAACCTTGCACCTTGGTACTTAAGGACCGAGGGCGTACCTGTACGCCCATGGGAATTCCGGTCACTGCCACACACGGGATGACTGCTGATATCTATCAGGATTTTGGAACAGGATGACTGCTGATATCTATCAGCAGCCATACCAGCACATCGCCTAGGGGGGTCCCGAGACCCCCCATGTCGTTGATCGCCGTGATTCGTCGGTCAATTCTGACCGGCGAATCACAACTTTTCCAGGCTGATCGGGTCTCTAGTGACCTGACTGCATGGAAAATAAAGGTGATCAGGGTTGTCAGAGACAGCCCGATCAATATGAAGGATAGGAGTGAGAAAGCAGGGGTGTCACCTCCTCCTATCCCCTGCCATTGGTCGATCAGGACTGACCGACTAATGGCAGGAGGGGGGCTGGGGTTAAAGTTGAGGAAGTCTAGTTCGGGGGAGGCGGGGGCTGCTGAGCTGCCTACCTGCTTACCGGCAATTAGGGGCTGACACCGGTCAGGGATCAGGGGCTGTGCGGCGACAAGGAGCTGTGGCTGTGACCGGCGGTTGCGGCGCGGAGATGGCAGGCGGCAGTGAAGATCGTTGTTGAGTGATCTTCACTGCAGCCTTGTAAAAGTTATCAAAACTACAACTCCCAGCATACCTAGAAAGCCTTTGGCTGTCTGGGCATGCTAGGAGTTGTAGTTTTACAACATCTGGAGGTCCAGAGTTTGGAGACCACAGTAACCTCAGAGTTTCCCCACCATTGTGCCTCCAGCTGTGGCAAAACTACAACTCCCAGCATGCACTGTCTGTCAGTGCATGCTGGGAGATGTAGTTTTGCAACTCCTCGCCCTCCCCCCCCTCCCCCCAAAAAAGTACAGGGTACATTCACACGAACTGGGATTTACAGTGAGTTTCCCGCTTTAGGTTTAAGCTGCGGAAAATTCTCTACACTACACTATACAAAATAAAAAGTAAAACACTCCATGCACACCCTTACACAACCAACCCCCCCCCCCCCCCCCCACAGTAAAAATAAAAAATGTCTCCAGTATTGCCAGTCAGCCATTGACTGTCCAGGCGTGCTAGGAGTTTTGCAAAAGCTGGAGGCACCCTGTTTGGAAAACACTGCCGTAGCGTAATTTGGCTGCGGAGGCAAGTGTAATGCTTGCATCTGGGTCTGTCCCGATGAAAATCCCTAATTTAGGCCTCAAATGCGCATGGCACTCTCTCACTTTGGAGCCCTGACATATTTCAAGGCAACAGTTTAGGGCCACACATGGGGTATTTCCATATTCGGGAGAAATTGCCTTTTTCTCTTTTTACCCCATTTGAAAAAGAAAAGTTGGGGTCTACATCACCATGTTAGTGTAAATTGTTTTAATTGTTTACACTAACATGCTGGTGTTGCCCCATACCTTTCACAGAGGTGAAAGGGAAAAAAAAGATTCCCAAAATTATTTACGCAATTTCTCCTGAGTACGGAAATACCCCATATGTGGATGTGAAGTGCTCTGCAGACGCACAACAAGGCTTAGGAGTGAGAGCGCAAACTTTCTGAATGTGATTTTGAATACTTTGAGGGGTGCAGTTTTCATAATGGGGTCCATTATGGGGTATTTTAAACATAAAAACCCTCAAAATCACTTCAAAACTGAACTGGTCCCTAAAAAATTCTGATTTTGCAATTTTTATTAAAAATTGGAATATTGCTACTAAACTTTGAAGCCCTCAAAAAGTCTTCAAAAAGTAAAAACATGTCAACTTTATGATGCAGAAATATTGCATATGTGAATCAATTTATAATTTATTAGGAATCTCCATTTTTCCTTACAAGTAGAGAGCTTCAAAGTTAGAAAAATGCAAAATTTTCAAATTTTTCATGACATTTTGGAATTTTTCACCAAGAAATGATGCAAGTATTGACGAAAATTTACCACTAACATAAAGTAGAACATGTCACGAAAAAATAATCACGGAATCAAATTCAAAAGTTAAAGCATCCCAGAGTTATTAATGCTTAAAATGACAGTGGTCAGATTTGCAAAAAAATGGCCTGGTCCTTAAGGTTAAAATGGTCTCCGTTTCCAAGGGGTTAAGCAGGGAGAAAAGTTTAACGCTGTGCTGGCATGCTTTCTGGAAGTTGAAAACTGGGACATAATGGAAAATGAGAACATTGTATCTGATAGGGCAAACTCTATAAAAAATGCACATACATCAGTGCTTTATGTGTGTTGTCTGCAGGGCCCATGCAGATCACCCACTGTACAATAAAAGTTTTTAAATAAAATTTAAAAGATACAGTGCAAAATATGTACACAGCTGGCTATGAGCCTGTATACTGTGGAGTTCATTGTTTGCCACAATGAGTATATTTTGTAGAGTTTTTTTTAGTTTACCATGAGTATGGTGTTTGTTTCGCCGTTATATGTGGCTGCTGGTAGGTAGCATATTTAAATATACGTGTAAAATATGTAAAAATATATCAGTATATGAACCTCTTTTGTTGTGCCAACATTCAGGATGACAATTATAACTTATAACATATAGCTCCTTCTGGGTAAACAATTTGCTGACACGATATAAGTCCTGGTGTCTGCAAAAATTGAAGATGGCTTTGAGGTTGCTTAATGTGTGCACACTAAGGTACACTAAGCCTGTAAATAAGGAAAGTCATATGGCATTGTGTGCCAACTCCAGAAATTATGTGGAGTAAAAGGACAGTAAATTCCTGTCTTCTGTAGAGGTTAGTGCATCGGCGCTTTGCGCCGTTCCTTATGAGTACGGAGATAAAGTTTATGCATATATTTAGTGTGATGGGTGTGCGCTGCTCACCCGATGCACTAGTCCTTATGCATGCGGAAGAAAAGTTATGTTGTACATACAGTTATTAGGTGTGCGCTGCTCACGCTGTTCACCCGATGGACCTCCCAGGTAGCTCTCCCACTTACCAGTCGTAAGCTCAAGTGGTCTCCTCCTCGTTGACCAGCTGGCGCGGGTAAGATCACAGCGGGCCTAGGGAGGAAGAGGTCAGGTGGAGGAAGTTTGTAGCTGGAAGTAGATGATGACATTTACAGATGAAGAACGTTCTCTGACTTATATGGAAATTCAAGTCGGAGAGCTATCATCATCTGTAAACGTAACCATCTACTTCCAGCGACAGACCTCCCCCACCTGACCTCTCCCTCCCTAGGCCCGCCTTGACCTTACCCCCCTCCAGTCGGACAGCGAGGAGGAGACCGGTTTGAGCTTACGACAGGTAAGTGTGAGAGCTATGTGGGATCTCCATCGGGTGAGCAGCGCGAGCAGTGCATGCCTATTACACTAACTGTATGCATAGCATAACTTTTATTCCACACTTGTAAAGATCAGCGCATCGGGTGAACAGCAAAAGCAGCGCACACCTAATAACTGTATGTACAGCATGACTTTTCTACCATATGCATAAGGACAAGCGCATCGGGTGAGCAGCGCGAGCAGTGCACACCATCACACTAAATATATGCATAAACTTCCTCTCTGTACTCATAAGGAACGGCGCATAGCGCCGATGCAATAACCTCTACAGAAGGCAGGAATTTACTGTCCTTTTACTCCACAGCATTTCTGGATTTAGCATACAATGCCATATGACTTTCCTTATTTACAGGTTTGGTGATCCTGAATGTTGGCACAACAAAAAAGGTTTATATACTACATATTTTTACATACTTTACCTGTATATTTAAATATGCTAACCACCAGTAGCCATATATAATGGCAAAACAAATGCGGTACACATGGTATACTAACAAACTCCACAATATATACTCATTGCGGCAAACACGTAGAGCTCCACAGTATACGGGCTCATAGCCAGCAGTGTACATATTTTGCACTGTATCTTTTAGAACTTTTATTATACAGAGCTTTATGGGTGATCTGCATGGGCCCTGCAGACATCACACATAAAGCACTGATGTATGTGTATTTTTTATGAAATAATAAATATAAATAATTTTAAACTCATTTCTTTAGCACTCATTGCCTTAACCTTTCTCACTAACACATATGCACACATTTACAGGATTTAGCTTGAGGACGGTAATACCCTTCTTTTTCTCCTACAATTCATGAGGTTGTATTAGGTACACAACCTTATACCTGTACTCATTAAAAACCTGCTTTCAACATCTGTTGAGCCACCCCCTTTCCCCTTTTAGATTTATCAAACTCAAGGAACGATAATTTTTCCATTTTTGCACTTTCGCTTTTTCCTCCTTACCTTTTAAAAATCATAACCCTTTAAATTTTGCAACTAAAAATCTATCCATTACTTTGTAATGACATCAGTCATTTTACCCAAAAATCTACATCGAAACAAAAAAAAAATCATTGTGCGACAAAATTGAAGAAAAAAAAAACATTTTGTAAATTTTGGGGGCTTCCGTTTCAACTCAGTAAATTTTTGGGTAAAAAACTGACACCTTCTCTCTATTCTGTAGGTCTATATGATTAAAATGATACCCTACTTATATAGGCTTGACTTTGTCTTACTTCTGGAAAAAATCATAATTACATGCACAAAAATGAATATGTGTTACAACTAGTGCTCCAGCCAGACACGCTGGCCTTGAGCTCTCTCCTGCCCCGTCCTCCTCTGGCGGCGGTTCTGTGGTTCGCATCGCGCTATGCGCCCGCATGCGAACGCGGGGCTGTTGCGCACCTCCTGCTTCCTCCGCTGTCCCAGGTCGCCGCCGTGTGTATCCGGCTCTCTGCGATTTAAAGGGCAAGTACGCCCTTAATTGGTTACTGTTGCTTGCTGACATTATAAGTGTCAGCCCTTCCTGTTTCCCCTTGCCGGATCTTTGTGCTCATTGCTCCGGTGCCATCTGCCCTTGACCTTCTGCTTTTCCTGACTACAAGTTTGCTTCATCCTTCCAGTGCCATGTGTCACATCGGCAGCCTGTGTGGAGGAGTCGTGCCAGGGGTAGCGACTTGGGTGCTGCCTGCCACAGCAAGTCCATCCCGCTTTGCGGTGGGCTCTGGTGAATTCCAGCGGTACCTTAGACTCCGCTCCCTGGTATTGCCCACGCCATCATCCACACAGGTTCAGCGGATTCACTTCTTCAGTGCCGCTTACAGTAAGATCCAGCCATGGATCCCGCCAAGGTGCCTCTGCTGAATGTCGCTGATCTTTCTGCTATTGTGGCACAACAGTCTATGCAGATAGAGCAACAAGCACAACAAATGAACCAGTTATCCACAGTGATGCAGCAGCTCCTCACTAGTGTTGGGCGCGAATATTCAAATTTCGAATTTATATCGGAAATATTGCAAATTCGCGAATATTGCTAATATATTCACTATATTTTCGAAATTACGAATATTAATTTTTTCCCAGCATATGCGCATATTCGCATATGCGCATATTCGTATATGCGGATATTCCTTCTTTTAACTTGTGGGCCAATTAGAATGATACAAATACACTTGTCAGAGGTTATCAACAACATCACTAGCAACCAATAGTAAAGTTGCCCACCCCCTCACTGTTTTCTTCCTCGAATACGCAAATCTGTGAATATAAGGAATATGTGAAAATCGCAAATATAGGAATAATATTCATCTATATATTTGCAAAATATTGCAAATTTGTGGCCAATGTCGCTCATCACTACTCCTCATCGCACAACAGTTGCAACAGCCACAACCAGTGGCTCATCCAGTGTCTGTAGCTTCCGTGGTTTCCGCAGGCTCCAAGATATGACTGTATCTGCCGACAAAATATGAAGGCGACCGTAAATTGTGTAGAGGGTTTGTGACCCAGTGTTTAGTGCATTGGGAACTTATGGCTGACCAGTTCCCGACGGAGCGTGTTAAAGGGGCATTTGTGATCAGTCTTCTTTCTGGAAAAGCCCTGGCCTGGGCTACTCCTCTCTGGGACAGAAATTATCCAGTGTTCACCAATCTGCAGGCCTTCCTTTCGGAATTCCTCTGTGTCTTTGAAAAACCTGCACGGGCCTCCTCAGTCGAGACTGCACTACTGAACCTACATAAAGGGGACTCTTCTGTCCCAATTGAACTCAATTCCGCACCCTAGCCTCCGAATTGGCCTGGAATGACAAGGCCCTGTGAGCCACCTTTAAAAAGGGACTTTCAAGGATGTTCTTGCTGCACGGGATCCTCCGTTCCTGTTCTGTATTGCCTTGCTGTGTTCTGAACTCCTTGCTTCGTTTCTGACTACGCTCCTGTGCCACCTGCCCTGACCTTCTGCATTTCCTGACTATGAGTTTGCTTCATCTTTCCAGTGCCACGTGTCAGCTTGGCAGCCTGTGTGGACGAGTTGTGCCAGGGGTAGCAAACTGGGACTCCCACGCCATCATCCACACAGGTTCAGCGCATCCGCTTCTTCAGGGCCGCTTACAGTACATTTAAAATTGTCATTTTCTGACCCCTATAACTTTTTTTTTTCTGCGTACGGGCTAATTTTTTGCGCCGTGATCTGAAGTTTTTAGCGGTACCATTTTTGGATTTGACTTTTTGATTGCTTTTAATTCTTTTTTTTTTCATTGTATAAAAAGTGACCAAAAATATGTTCTTTTTTGCGTGTACTCCATTGAACGTGCGGTTGAATTAATTATATATTTTTATAGTTTGGACATTTACGCACGTGGCGATACCACATATGTTTATTTTTATTATGGTTACATATTTTTTTATATGGAATTTGGGAAAAGGGGAAATGACTTAAACTTTTTTTTTTTTATTTAACTTTTTTTCTTCTTACACTTTTAGTCCCCTTAGGAGAAGAGGTAAGCCCTCTGGCTACCTCAGCAGTGGATCGCCCCCCCCCCCACAATCGCGCTGCAGGGGGGCGATCCACCCCACTGGGCCACCAGGGATGGTTTAAATATCCCTTTAGACGCCGCTGTCAACTTAGACAGTGGCAATCTAAAGGGTTAATAGCCGCCCCCACGGCAATCGCCGCATGTCGGCTATTAACACCGGCCCCCAGCTAAAGGAATCAGCTGGGGGCCGGCCGATATAATGCAGGCTTAATAAAAGCTAATTGTGGGGGATGAACTCAGACACCTACAGATCATAAAAATGCAGGTTAATTGTCCCCTGAATGTATAGTGCAGCAGTGCACAGACTAGGTCACCACTCTAGTCACTGTCTATGGGACTTTTAAACACAGACAAGTTTAGCTCTCAGTAATGAATGGAAGTCTCACAAAGACAGCATGAATTGGTGGTTAAGTATGATTGGCGTTGCTCCATTCCCTTGGGGAGGGGGACAACTGACCAGTAAGGGTCCTATCTGTTGTACCCCACCATCAGTTAGTTATTTCCTTTCCTATGGAAAGGGAATAACTTTATATCTTGGGTTAACCCTTATCCTATCAATTCTGCCCAAACAGGGAACCTAGAATTAGAAAAACAAAGCTCCTTTCTAAAAGAAATAGCACCGCTCTTGTCGTCAGTTTTTTGTGTCGTATTGTTATAGTTGTAATACCGAACTGAGAACAGGTGATTTTGGAAGAAAGCAGCTATGCATTTCTAATTCTGGATAACTCCTTTAACTCCCACTCTGGGTGCCTTTGCACATACAGGTTTAGATTATAAAGAGCCTCTTATAGACAGGTTTTATTGATGACACATTCACTTTTAAAATGCTGTACAGGGAAATAAAAAAACACAATTAGCTTCCAGGAACAGCAATACCCCTGTCCGCAGGCTGTCTATGGTACAAACCTATTCATTTCAATAAAGCTGAGCTGCAATAGCAGACACAAACCCATATACAGATGAGCTTCTTTAGATATTTATGGTATTATGAAAACATGCTTTTTTCCAATCAAAAAGTATTTTGTGCCACGTTTGGAGTGAAAAGATCCAAACACCGAAGTGGTACCCTTTAAAAGAAAACCTGAGTAATAGATGCCACTGTATATATTTTACTAGTAATTATATGTCCTATTTTTGTAAGCTGTGAAATAAAACTCAAAACACTATTGAAATGTAATGTGTTTCCTAATTGACAGTAATTATTTAGGGTCACCCGACACAAACTATATTTAAACTGGGGATTTTTCTGGAATCGGCTTTGGAGAATATGTTATCGTATTTTATATATTAAGTGTGAAATAGCAGAACGATTCTGTTTTTTTCAGTAATACCCATTACTTATGTTTCGATCCCACAGTGCAGTTCAACATATGCAGCAGGAATCCTGCCAAAATGGCAGAAAAGGGAATGATTATCTGTAAACACTGTTATAATAGTTTAGAGAGAAGTTCTTGATTTGCAGGCCATGTATCTAATGTGGCAGCTTTTCTTTTCTCCCACAATCCCCTCATTTAGTTACTGATGGCAGATGCTGACTTTATAATAAGGTTGTAAATTACTGGGCGAGACTAAACTCTACTGTATAGCATGCTTATAGAAATAATTCTAGAAGAAAGAAACAATACCTTGCCAACATATTGGTATTCTGATCCTGTGTATTCCTCAAGAAGAAAAAACTGATTCCACATCCAGCTTCTTTTAGAGCGACTCCTTTCCAATTCATTTCCTTGGTTGGGTTCTGGGCCCTCTACTGTTGGTTCAGCACTAGGAGAAGTCCTTTCTGGAAGAGGAGTTGTGCAGACTTTTTGGGGATGACTAACCCAAAAAGCAAGAAATAACAAGCATCCCAAAGTCCTCATATTGCGGTAAGAAAGATGTGAGCTGTACCCATACACAATAGAGGTTTCTTTTTAATTCCCAAACCAGGTTATTTCTTCTATTGTATTCAGCATCAATCTTCTTGCTGTCCCATTTCTAGGTCTCCGACTCTCAGTGGATATCTGTAAGAAAATCCAACAGAAATTATAATTTGACATTGCTGGACCTAGAGCTGTACAGTTAAACAAACAATATAACCAAGTAAAATGTGCCTTGCTGCTTGTGTTCCCTACATGATGATTCCAATGATAAAATGAGGCTATGTATTTTAAAAATTCATGGAAAACATCAGTTCACTTTAGAAATATGTCTATTTTATACTGATTTACAGCACTTCTATATGCTTCTGCTTATGAGGGAGCAAGATAAAAATGTCTATCAACCTAAGCTACATTGAGATATGTACCACAACAGAAAGAAAATTGTGTTCTGTATAGAGATACAAAAGGTTAAAAAGTATGCCCGAGTGTACAATGCATTATGCAGGGAAGGTGGAACTTGGGAAATATTATAAAAATACTGCAGAACGTATTGTACTATATCTGATAATTCCCTTATACGACCTGTGCTGACATTCATTGTAATGCAAGACACTACAGTTTATCCTACTGTGAAAACAAGAATTTGTTAAACAAGTTGACTATAACATTGTACTAAAATACATCAATTTAATTAAACTGAGAGAAGAGATAAATAGCTCAACCTTCACGACTGGATTTCAAATTAGTCTGATATGTAACAGTGCTAGGGAACAGCACTGAAAAGACTAGCGTATAGCTGTTTAGAGTTGTTTCAAAGATGGTAATTGTCACGATGCCGGCTGGCAGGTGGTGGATCCTCTGTGCCAGAGAGGGATTGGCGTGGACCGTGCTAGAGGATCGGTTCTAAGTCACTACTGGTTTTCACCAGAGCCCGCCGCAAAGCGGGATGGTCTTGCTGCGGCGGTAGTGACCAGGTCGTATCCCCTAGCAACGGCTCAACCTCTCTGGCTGCTGAAGATAGGCGCGGTACAAGGGAGTAGACAGAAGCAAGGTCGGACGTAGCAGAAGGTCGGGGCAGGCAGCAAGGATCGTAGTCAGGGGCAACGGCAGAAGGTCTGGAATCACAGGCAAGGAACACACAAGGAACGCTTTCACTGGCACTAGGGCAACAAGATCCGGCGAGGGAGTGAAGGGGAAGTGAGGTGATATAGGGAAGTGCACAGGTGTAAACACTAATTGGAACCACTGCACCAATCAGCGGTGCAGTGGCCCTTTAAATCGCAAAGACCCGGCGCGCGCGCGCCCTAGGGAGCGGGGCCGCGCGCGCCGGGACAGAACTGACGGGGAGCGAGTCAGGTACGGGAGCCGGGGTGCGCATCGCGAGCGGGCGCTACCCGCATCGCGAATCGCATCCCGGCCGGAGGTGGTAACGCAGCGCCCCGGGTCCGTGGAACCGACCGGGGCGCTGCAGTGAGGGAAGTGTAGCGAGCGCTCCGGGGAGGAGCGGGGACCCGGAGCGCTCGGCGTAACAGTACCCCCCCCCTTGGGTCTCCCCCTCTTCTTGGTGCCTGAGAACCTGAGGATCAGACTTTTGTCCAGGATATTGTCCTCAGGTTCCCAGGACCTCTCTTCTGGACCACAACCCTCCCAATCCACTAAAAAAAAAGTTCTTCCCCTGACCTTTTTGGAGGCCAAGATCTCTTTGACAGAGAAGATGTCCGAGGAGCCGGAAACAGGAGTGGGAGGAACAGATTTAGGAGAAAAACGGTTGAGGATGAGAGGTTTAAGAAGAGAGACGTGAAAGGCATTAGGGATACGAAGAGAAGGAGGAAGAAGAAGTTTGTAAGAGACAGGATTAATTTGACACAAAACTTTAAAAGGACCAAGATAGCGTGGTCCCAACTTATAGCTCGGGACACGGAAACGGACATATTTAGCGGAGAGCCATACCTTGTCTCCAGGGGAAAAAATGGGAGGAGCTCTTCTTTTCTTATCTGCGAATCTCTTCATGCGAGAAGAAGCCTGTAAGAGAGAATTTTGGGTCTCTTTCCATATGGTGGAAAGATCACGAGAAATTTCATCCACAGCGGGCAGACCAGAGGGCAAGGGGGTAGCGGTTCTTAACCGTGATTTTATTAAGACCTCGGTAGTCAATGCAAGGACGTAGAGAGCCATCTTTTTTGGACACAAAGAAAAATCCGGCTCCGGCAGGAGAGGAGGATTTACGGATAAAGCCCTTTTTTAAATTTTCTTGGACGTATTCAGACATGGCAAGAGTCTCTGGGACGGACAGAGGATAGATTCTGCCCCGGGGTGGAGTAGTGCCCGGGAGGAGGTCAATGGGACAATCATAAGGCCTGTGAGGAGGTAGAGTCTCAGCTTGTTTTTTGCAAAAAACGTCCGCAAAGTCCATATAGGCCTTAGGGAGACCGGTTACATGAGGAAGCACAGGGACACGGCAAGGTTTACTGGGAACCGGTTTTAAGCAGTCCTTGGAACAAGAGGGCCCCCAACTCTTGATCTCCCCAGTGGACCAATCCAGGATTGGGGAATGGAGTTGAAGCCAGGGAAGTCCAAGAAGGATTTCAGAAGTGCAATTGGGGAGGACCAACAGTTCAATCCTCTCGTGATGAGATCCGATGCACATTAGAAGGGGCTCCGTGCGGAAACGTATAGTACAGTCCAATCTTTCATTGTTTACACAATTGATGTAGAGGGGTCTGGCGAGACTGGTCACCGGGATGTTGAACCTGTTGACGAGAGAGGCCAGGATAAAATTTCCTGCAGATCCAGAGTCCAAGAAGGCCACAGCAGAGAAGGAGAAGGCAGAGGCAGACAACCGCACAGGTACAGTAAGACGTGGAGAAGCAGAGTAGACATCAAGGACTGTCTCACCTTTGTGCGGAGTCAGCGGACGTCTTTCCAGGCGGGGAGGACGGATAGGACAATCCTTCAGGAAGTGTTCGGTACTAGCACAGTACAGGCAGAGATTCTCCATGCGGCGTCGTGTCCTCTCTTGGGGTGTCAGGCGAGACCGGTCGACCTGCATAGCCTCCACGGCGGGAGGCACAGGAACAGGTTGCAGGGGACCAGAGGAGAGAGGAGCCGGGGAGAAGAAACGCCTCGTGCGAACAGAGTCCATATCCTGGCGGAGCTCCTGACGCCGTTCGGAAAAACGCATGTCAATGCGAGTGGCAAGATGGATGAGTTCATGTAGGTTAGCAGGGATTTCTCGTGCGGCCAGAACATCTTTAATGTTGCTGGATAGGCCTTTTTTAAAGGTCGCGCAGAGTGCCTCATTATTCCAGGATAATTCTGAAGCAAGGGTACGGAACTGTACGGCATACTCGCCAACGGAAGAATTACCCTGGACCAGGTTCAACAGGGCAGTCTCAGCAGAAGAGGCTCGGGCAGGTTCCTCAAAGACACTTCGAATTTCCGAGAAGAAGGAGTGTACAGAGGCAGTGACGGGGTCATTGCGGTCCCAGAGCGGTGTGGCCCAAGCCAGGGCTTTTCCAGACAGCAGGCTGACTACGAAAGCCACCTTAGACCTTTCAGTGGGGAACTGGTCCGACATCATCTCCAAGTGTAATGAACATTGGGAAAGAAAGCCACGGCAAAACTTAGAGTCCCCATCAAATTTATCCGGCAAGGATAGTCGTATTCCAGAAGCGGCCACTCGCTGCGGAGGAGGTACAGGAGCTGGCGGAGGAGATGATTGCTGGAGCTGTGGTAGTAACTGTTGTAGCATAACAGTCAGTTGAGACAGCTGTTGGCCTTGTTGCGCAATCTGTTGTGACTGCTGGGCGACCACCGTGGTGAGGTCAGCGACAACTGGCAGAGGAACTTCAGCGGGATCCATGGCCGGATCTACTGTCACGATGCCGGCTGGCAGGTGGTGGATCCTCTGTGCCAGAGAGGGATTGGCGTGGACCGTGCTAGAGGATCGGTTCTAAGTCACTACTGGTTTTCACCAGAGCCCGCCGCAAAGCGGGATGGTCTTGCTGCGGCGGTAGTGACCAGGTCGTATCCCCTAGCAACGGCTCAACCTCTCTGGCTGCTGAAGATAGGCGCGGTACAAGGGAGTAGACAGAAGCAAGGTCGGACGTAGCAGAAGGTCGGGGCAGGCAGCAAGGATCGTAGTCAGGGGCAACGGCAGAAGGTCTGGAATCACAGGCAAGGAACACACAAGGAACGCTTTCACTGGCACTAGGGCAACAAGATCCGGCGAGGGAGTGAAGGGGAAGTGAGGTGATATAGGGAAGTGCACAGGTGTAAACACTAATTGGAACCACTGCACCAATCAGCGGTGCAGTGGCCCTTTAAATCGCAAAGACCCGGCGCGCGCGCGCCCTAGGGAGCGGGGCCGCGCGCGCCGGGACAGAACTGACGGGGAGCGAGTCAGGTACGGGAGCCGGGGTGCGCATCGCGAGCGGGCGCTACCCGCATCGCGAATCGCATCCCGGCCGGAGGTGGTAACGCAGCGCCCCGGGTCCGTGGAACCGACCGGGGCGCTGCAGTGAGGGAAGTGTAGCGAGCGCTCCGGGGAGGAGCGGGGACCCGGAGCGCTCGGCGTAACAGTAATCAATATTAGATGTGTATTGGCTAAACCCCACAATTTTGGGATTACTGACCAATGCTCATTTTTCAGCTGATTACATCTTTCATAAAAGAATAAAAATCAATGTTTCCCTTGCGTCAGCGGTACTCAACTGGCGGCCGCCAGTCATCCCGACCTCCAGCCGGTTCAGAGAACCGGCCGGAGGAGGCATCCTCTCTCCCGACATTCATATGTATCGTTGTCTTTAAGACACCAATACAAATGAATAGCTGAGAGCCGCCGGAGCAAGGGAACGCTCTGCTTCCTGCACGGCCGCGCTTCTCCTGTGATTCAGGCGGTGCGATTAGCGCAGTCTGCATCATCTGCTCTGGCCAGGCCTGACTAGAAGAGGCCAGAGCAGCGGACCAGCACGGGTCCTGGCACAGAGAAGCAGTGTTGGGACAGGTAAGTAAGTATGCGGGGCCGGGCCATGCTGCAGGGGCCATGGGGTGGGGGGTGGGGAAGATGAATGCTGCAGGGGTGGGGGTGGGAAAGATGAATGTTGCAGGGGTCTTGGGTGGAGGGGAGATGAATGCTGCAGGGGTCTTGGGGTGGGGGGAGATGAATGCTGCAGGGGTCTTAGGGAAGAGATGAATGCTGCAGGGGTCTTGGAGGGAGATGAATGATGCAGGGCTCTTAGGGGGGAGATGAATGTTGCATGGCTCTTAGGGGCGGGAATATGAATGCTGCAGGGGTCTTGGGGGGGAAGATGAATGCTGCAGGGGTCTTGGGGGGGAGATGAATGCTGCAGGGGTCTTGGGGTGGGGGGGATGAATGCTGCAGGAGTCTTGGGGGAGATGAATGCTGCAGGGGTCTTGGGGTGGGGGCGGGGAGATGAATGCTGCAGGGGTCTTGGGGTGGGGGGAAGATGAATGATGCAGGGGTCTTGAGGTGGGGGGATGAATGCTGCAGGGGTCTTGAGGTGGGGGGGATGAATGCTGCAGGGGTCTTGGGGTGGGGGGAAGATGAATGATGCAGGGGTCTTGGGGGGCAGCGAAGTTTGCAGGAGGACTAAGGGGGCCCATCCAATATTGAGCATGGTCTTCCAGTGGAAATCTGCTTGCAGCAGTCCACAGTGGAATTCCCCCAGCAGAATGGACATACACCCAAAGAACGAACATTTAGCAGGTGGAATTCCACCAGACTGCATTGTCATCTATAGAGATGGTGCACATCCGTGCAGTCCTACCGCCAATGGCTTCGGTGACGTCTGCAGTAAGCGGACATTCTGCCAAATAAATGTCCACAGTGGGAAGAAGCCCTTAGGGATCTGCAGAAGGAGGGGAAAAATGGGTCTGGGGGGGAATACAGGGGTGGGATTCTGACAAACAGAGGAAACAGTGTCTGGCAGTATTATTATTAGGGGTCATGATGTCATGCAGGGTTATAATGATTATTGTTGTCATACAGAGGATGAGGATCTACTAACAAAGTAACCAATGATGTCCGGGTGTCAGACTCTGCAGAGAAGATGGGGCTGAAAGAAGACAAGGACTGGATGAAGAAAAAAAGTAAAGACAACAGAGAAGACGTCTTCTGTGAGTCATTATACAATTGTGTATTCTCCTGGCGGCACTTCATCAGAGCTGGAGACACTTGTAATTTCTGCAGGGATGATGGGTGACAATATACCCCAATCTGTGGCTGTCATACTGTTATAAAACTACAACTCCCATAATTCCTGAATCTTTGCAGGCATGATGGGAGTTGTAGCTTTGCAACAGCTGGAGCGCCACATAAACCGAGGTGATTTTAGAGTATGCAGCCCCCACCGTAAAAAAAAAATGGGCGACATAGTCTAATATCCCTGGGCCTATTTTTATTCTCAGTCTGGAAGTAAGTGTATTACAGGTATCTCCCAACCTTTAACGCTACAGTTGTTTTACAACTACAACTCCCATCATACTCTTCTGTCTGCATGATGGGAGTTGTAGTTTTGCAACAGCTGGAGAGTTCACATGGGGGTAGGCATAGTTTATATGGAGGGAGGCATCATGGCACAATTCATATGGCGAAGGAATGCATTGTAGCACAGGTCATATAGGGGGCAGGCTTAAATGGCAGTATTATACTCAGAAAAAAGGTGTATGGCAGTAGTATATTCAGGGGCACAGTGTGTGACAGTATTATACCAGGGGCACAGGGTGTGGCAGTTGGAGAACGATTATGACTTAATAAACAATGTTTTAAACAGGCAGCACCTACTTCTGGCATGGCACTGTGGCCGCTAGGTGTGAATCAGGTCTTAGCATTTAGCTCGGACCTTCACCGAATGGCAGACCTGGATAAGCGGACCCCTACTAAAAGTAGTTGAGTACTCCTGCCTTACGTCCTAACCAGTAGCACAAGTGGGGTGTTCTGCCCCTGTGAAGCTGGAAGGACAGTGGAATTTTAAATTCTGCCCAAGTAATTAACCCCTTAAGGACGCAGGACGTAAATGTACGTCCTGGTGCGGTGGTACTTAACGCGGCTGCTGATCGCAGCCAGGCACCCGCCGGCAACGGCCGACGCCCGCGATCTCGCGGGTGTCCGCCATTAACCCCTCAGGTGCCGGGATCAATACAGATCCCGGCATCTGCGGCAGTGCGCGATTTGAATGAATGATCGGATCGCCCGCATCGCTGCTGCGGGGATCCGATCATTCATAACGCCGCACGGAGGTCCCCTCTCCTTCCTCCGTGCAGCTCCCGGCGTCTCCTGCTCTGGTCTGTGATCGAGCAGACCAGAGCAGGAGATGACCGATAATACTGATCTGTTCTATGTCCTATACATAGAACAGATGAGTATTAGCAATCATGGTATTGCTATGAATAGTCCCCTATGGGGACTATTCAAGTGTAAAAAAAAAAGTTAAAAAATGTAAAAGTAAAAGTAAAAAAAAAGAGAAAAATCCCCTCCCCCAATAAAAAAGTAAAACGTCCGTTTTTTCCTATTTTACCCCCAAAAAGCGCAAAAAAAATTTTTTTATAGACATATTTGGTATCGCCGCGTGCGTAAATGTCCGAACTATTAAAATAAAATGTTAATGATCCCGTACGGTTAACGGCGTGAACGAAAAAAAAAAAAGTCCAAAATTCCTACTTTTTTAATACATTTTATAAAAAAAAAAATTATAAAAAATGTATTAAAAGTTTTTTATATGCAAATGTGGTATCAAAAAAAAGTACAGATCATGGTGCAAAAAATGAGCCCCCATACCGCCACTTATACGGAAAAGTAAAAAAGTTATAGGTCATCAAAATAAAGGGATTATAAACGTACTAATTTGGTTAAAAAGTTTGTGATTTTTTTTAAGCGCAACAATAATATAAAAGTATGTAATAATGGGTATCATTTTAATCGTATTGACCCTCAGAATAAAGAACACACGTCATTTTTACCATAAATTGTACGGCGTGAAAACGAAACCTTCCAAAATTAGCAAAATTGTGTTTTTCGTTTTAATTTCCCCACAAAAATAGTGTTTTTTGGTTGCGCCATACATTTTATGATATAATGAGTTATTTCATTACAAAGGACAACTGGTCGCGCAAAAAACAAGCCCTCATACTAGTCTGTGGATGAAAATATAAAAGAGTTATAATTTTTAGAAGGCGAGGAGGAAAAAATGAAAACGTAAAAATTAAATTGTCTGAGTCCTTAAGACCAAAATGGGCTGAGTCCTTAAGGGGTTAAACATTTAATTAGTCCCCCATATAAGGCCTCCTGCCAAAGGCCACATTGCTTTTTTTTCTGTCCTGTGCGGACAGCAGGACGGTTCAGGCTCTGTATTTTTATCCAGAGCCTGCATGGATTATTTTTCCCCTTTTTAGTTTTTTTTTAAATTTATGTTACTCCTTTGAAGCTTTGCTGCTCTGGCCAGGGTTCCTGTGTTGGGTGGCATTTGTAAATGCTGCCGCGGACCAGGGACTCTGAGGGCTGCCTCAAGTTTCAAATAGCTGCCGGCTCTCTTGGGCGGCAATGAGGTGCAGCTTGTTGTTTTTATCCTGTGTTTCGGGCGATTCCGCCCTTACCTGTGTTCCTGCGCCCAGGCAGCAGCGCCTGTCTACGGCGTTCAGTTCCCTCGCTCTGTGTGGGGGCGCGGACCGGAAGTACGTCATTTGACGACTTCTGGTCCAGCATTTTTTTCTCTCTAGAACCGATTGCAATGGTTTTTGCAAATATTTGCTTAGATGTAGCTGCATCTGCTCCTTCCAACAGGTAGGAAGGGGCACAGGCTAAATTTGTTATATTTTGATAAATATACTAAACTTTAATACACCAGCAGCTAGGTTACTTTCGGGGGGGGGGGGGTGTTGGGGTTGCAGCCTATTTGAATTTGGCGCCCTTTTAGGTTGAATTTTAATTCATTTGAATTTGGCACGGTTTTAATTTTCTTCTAGCCTATTGCTTTTAATTCCAGAGCAATGTCTCCTCTATCGAGTGACCCATATTCTGGAAGTCTCAAGTCCGCCTCTAAGAGGCTCAATCTTACCTGTGCCGACTGTGGTACTCCGCTGCCTGACGCTTATGAGTTTAATAGGTGTCCTGGATGTCGCCCACCTGCTAATCCGGCTGAACCCAGGGTCCATGACATGTTCATTTGGATGAAAGAGTTTATGGGGAACTCTATCAACGAAATTAAGAGCAATCGGTAGAAGAAGTAGTCTCTCAGCCTCTTTTTCCAGTAGAAAAGACGCAGAGACTACTTAGATGCATCCGATCAGGGGATCAGGATGTTGATCAGGGGGAAGCCTCAACATCCACCTCTAGAGGACCTTGGGTTTTTAAAGTTGATGATACACTTAGGAAACTTATGAAGGCTGAGTGGAAGCATCCGGACAAGCCTGCTGTTATCACCTGGAGGTTCAAGATGATTTACCCGCTGTCTGAAGCTGAGTCGGATTCCTGGGTTCCACCGCCAAAGGTGGATATGGCGGTCAACAAGTTGTCCAAGAAGGTTTTTGTTCCTGCTGACGATGGCAAAAATCTCCAGGACCCCCTTGATAGAAAGGTTAACTCCCTGTTAAAGCGCAACTATTCTGCGGCCTCAGCGTCTGCCTCGGTAGCCGTCGCATCAAGTGAGGTTGCAAACTTGAAATTGAAAATAACGTTGCTAGGGAGGATATCCTGGACAGCTTAAAGACCTTGCTTCTTGGGGTGGACTTCTTGTGTGAGTCAGCCCAACAACACTTTAAGCTTGCAGCCAAGTCCATGGGTCTTTCATCTGCAAGCAGGCGCGCCTTATTGTTACGCCCCTGGGTGGGGAAAACATGTCTACGTTTAACCTGTGTGGGATGCCCTTTAAGCCTAGTTGGCTTTTTGGGTCTGCATTAGACCGTATCATGGAGGGGTTTGCCGACAAGAAGGGTAAATGTCTTCCTGTACAAACCATACGTGGCAAAGGTAGAGCCAGAGGAGGGAAGTAACAGGGCCCTTCCAGATCCCAAAGACATCAGTCTAATAAGAAGCATGGTGGAGGACACACCCGTGGCAAAGACCGTAAGGCCGAGCTATGACTCTCATCTAAGGTCCAACAACGTTTCCCCTCTCCCTTCTCTTCTAGAATGTCAGGAAGAGAAGTTATCTACCAATCCCCCTACGGTCGGTGGTCGTTTAAGTTTATTCCTGTCAACCTGGATGCAAGAAATCATGGACCCTTGGGTTCTGGATGTTATTCAGTCGGGGTACAAGATAGATTTCCTCTCCCCTCCTTCAAGGAAATTTGTTCTAACAAAACAACTTCCTCATCCAAAGCAGGCTATTTTAGAGGAATCTGTCCTCCAGTATATAGGAAAGTACGCTCTGGAGGAAATTCCCCCTGATCAAGGAGGATCAGGAGTGTATTCCCCAATCTTTCTAGTGCCAAAACTATCAGGTGACTGGCGTATAATCATAGATCTTTGCTTTCTAAGCCGCTTCATAAAGAAACGACGGTTCAGAATGGAAACCATTCGCTCAGTCATCAGCATCCTGGACCCTCAAGATCTTATGGTTACCATCGACTGGAAGGAGGCTTACCTTCATGTCCCTATATTTCCTGCTCACAGGAAGTTCTTGAGGGTTGCTGTCACCATAAAAGGTATGGTAAGGCATATCCAGTTTGCCATTCTGCCCTTCGGCATTACTTCCGCTCCCCACACCTTTACAAAGATGGTGGCTCCGGTGGTCTCTGCCCTCAGACTAAAGGGTCTAGAGATCATTCCGTACCTAGACGACTGGCTTCTAAAAGCCGCTACTCTAGACGTTCTACAGCCTCATCTTCATCTGGCTCTAGATTTTCTCCAGCGTTTGGGCTGGATTATAAATTGGGAAAAGTCCGAAATCATCCCTTCCACCTCCAGGAAATTCCTGGGCTTCGTTCTCAAGTCCTCTCAGATGACATTGTCCCTCACTACGGAAAGACGAGAACGGGTTATAAGATCCGCCAAGTTTCTGATGATTCCTCGCAGGGTATCCATCAGAACTCTGATGAAGATGTTGGGACATATGTCAGCATCTGCTGAGGCAGTTCCGTGGGCCCTGTGTCATCTCCGACTGCTTCAAGATCAAGTCCTGGCTGTCTGGAGTGCACCCTGTCAACTGAGGTCCGTGAATCTCTCAGATGATGGAAGATGGGAAGTCCCTGATTCAACCTCCTTGGATCACTTTGACTACAAACACCTCCCTTCTGGGCTGGGGAACCCATCTGGATGAAAATCCTGTACAAGGTACTTGGACCCCTCAGGAGAGACTTCTCTCCTCCAACATGAGAGAGCTGAGAGCAGTTCGTCTAGCTCTCCTCCACTTCGCACCCCATATTCTAGGGAAAGTTATAAGAGTTTGGTCAGACAACACCACGGTGGTGTCTTACATCAACAGACAGGGTGGCACAAAGTCTCAAGTGCTCCTCAAGGAGTCTGGACTAATTCTATCTTGGGCAGAGATCAACCTAACCCACCTTTCAGCAGTCCACATCAAAGGAGATCTCAACATAGTAGCAGGCGGCCTTTCAGTCCAAGGCGAATGGTCCCTGAATGAAGATATCTTTAAGAAGATAACTCTATGGTGGGGAGTGCCAGAGATAGATCTCATGGCAACTTGTCTGAACGCCAAGGTAAACAGGTTTGGCGATAGATGCTCTGTCCATTCCATGGAGGTTCAGGCTGGCCTACATATTCCCTCCACTTTCTATGATACCGAAGGTATTGATGAAAGTCAGGCAAGACCAGACCTCAGTGATTGCCATCATACCATTCTGGCCCAAGAGGTACGGTTCACCCAGCTCATGAGGATGAGTCAAGGGTGTTATTAGAGGCTTTCCCCCGTGCAGAACCTTGTGTCTCACAACACAGGCTCCTGCCAAGATCTGAGGAGACTCAATCAGACAGCCTGGAGGTTGACAGGACCCTACTAGCTAGTGGGCTTCCTGTGGAGGTCTTGACAACCATTGCACACTTTAGAGCAGAGTCAACAAACAAGGTTTATTCCAGGATAAAGCGGATTCTCCTTCAATGGTGTGCTATGAAAGAGGTAATAGCTTCAGATCCTCCTCTTTCTGCACTACTACATTTTCTTCATGATGGCCTTGACAATGGTCTTAGCCCATCCACTTTAAAGGTACAAGTTTCAGCACTCTCTGCCTCTTTAGGCAGATCTTTGCCACAAGAACCCCTAATCAGAAGATTCCTCATGGGAGCTGAAAGACTTAAGCCTAGTGTTCTCAGACCTATTCCCAAATGGGATTTGTTCTTAAGGGGTTATGCTCTCCCCTTTTGAACCTCTGGAAGAAGTCGACTTTAGGTATTTGTCCCTTAAAGTCACCTTCTTATTGGCCATAACCTCAGCCAAGAGGATTGCTGAGCTTCAGGCCCTTTCGGCTTTTGAGCCTTATACACTTTTTCTCCAGGACAGAGTCCTGTTGAGGTATTTGCCTACCTTTGTTCCTAAGGTTCCAACTTTCTCCAACATCAATCAAGACATATCCCTCCCAGTTCTGTGTCCTAATCCATCCTCTCCCGAGGAAGTTGCAGATCATACTTTAGACATTTCAAGAATCCAGAGAATTTACATCTCAAGAATTGTAGAATTTAGAAGATCCGAACACCTTCTTGTTTCCTTCTCAGGGAAGAACAAAGGTCTTAAAGCCTCTAAAACCTCTCTGAGTAGATGGATTAAAGAGGCAATCCGGGAGGCTTTTGTAGCCCAGGAGTTAACTCCTCCTGCCTTTGTCACTGCCCATTCCACCCAGGCAGTATCTACTTATTTTGCTAAAAGAAAGGCTGTTCCTCTGGAACAGATCTGTGCTGCTGCCTCCTGGGGCAGCCATAATACATTTATTAGTCATTACAGGGTTAATGCCAAAAGTTCGGAAGAGTTGGCCTTTGGATAATCCATCCTAAGTGCCGCTCTTCCATAGCCCCTCCCTATTTGAGTTGTTACTTGCTAAGTCCCCAATTGTTCTGCTGGTTAGGACGTAAGGGAAGCATTAATTAACAGCAGCACACCTGCCAGCTTCACAGAGGCAGAACACCCCACTTGTGCTGCTGTTAGGACTAAGGGAACACAAATTTACTTAAAAAAATAACGCTTTCAAAAGCACATCTTCTATAGAAAAATAAATGTTAGGTTGGGTTCACATCACGTTTTTGCGATACTGTTTACAATCCGTTTTTCTAAAGAAAACCGTATGGCAAAAAAACGGATGGAACAGTATGGGAAAAAGAAAACCTTATGCGTTTTTAAACAGTATACTGTTTTTAAAAGTGCAAACAGTTCCGTCAGTTTTTATAGCAAAAAAAAAACATCTGTTTTTGAAAATGTTGTCAATTTTTAATGGGAGGGGTCTTGGGTGGGGACTTTAGGATGCAAATGCGCATATGCAAAGTAAAAAACGTATACGGTTTCCCATATGAAACCGTATACATGTGTGTTTCCCATTGACGTCCATGTTAAAAAAAACGTATGCGGTTGCAGTACGGTTTTTAAACCGGAGACAAAATCGTGGTCAACCACAGTTTTGACTCCGGTTTAAAAACTGTACTGCAACCGCATACGTTTTTTTTTTTTAACATGGACATCAATGGGAAACGCACATGTATACGGTTCCATACGGGAAAATGTATACGGTTCTCATTTTGCACATGCGCATTTGCATCCTAAAGACCCCTTCCCATGACTCCTCCCATTAAAAATTTACAAAATTTTCTAAAACATATGGGGGTTTTTTCTATAAAAATTGACGGAACTGTATGCACTTTTAAAAACAGGATACTGTTTAAAAACGCATAGGGTCTACTTTTTCCGTTACTGTTCCATACATTTTTTTTTTTTTTTTTGCCATACCGTTTTCTTTAGAAAAACGGATTGAAAACAGTATGGCAAAAACGTGATGTGAACCCAGCAGACTGATAAGAATGTGTGGTGTCGGGGTGTGAGGTGCAGGGTAGATGCAGGGCAGATGTTATGGCCCAAGGGGCAGATGGTATTAACCCCTTCATGTTGTGACGCCAGGGCACGGTTTAGCCTTAACCACCTGAAGGTAATACCGCTGATCCCGGGTAAGGCTGGGTTCACATCACGTTTTCTCCCATACGGGAGCGCATACGGCAGGGGGAGCTGAAACCTCGCGCTCCTGTATGCCTTTCTATGCGCTCCCACATGTAATTAATTTCAATGAGCCGGCCGGAGTGAAACGTTCGGTCCGGTCAGCTCATTTTTGCGCCGTATGTGCTTTTACAACCGGACCTAAAACCGTGGTTGATCTCAGTTTTAGATCCGGTGAAAAAGCGCATACAGTGCAAAAATGAGCCGACCGGACCGAACGTTTCACCTCGGCCGGCTCATTGAAATGAATTACATACAGGAGCGCATAGAAAGGCATACGGGAGCGCGAGGTTTCAGCTCCCCCCTGCCGTATGCATTCCCGTATGGGAGAAAACATGATGTGAACCCAGACCCCTTAGACAGGGGCAACGAAGACACCAACGTCAGAGTAAGGATAATGACAGCTTTACTGAGGCAAGAAAGGTGATATAGTCTTTGCAGTACAGCCAAATGTCCCAGGAAGGTGATCAGTGACACAGGTGGACCTCACAGGCATGCTGGGACTAGCAGTAGTTAGACTGACTTTAGTGCAGGCCACGGTGACTACAGATGGACTTGACTTGACAGAGATGGTGACTGACAATAAGATGACTTGACTTACTGATGACCGACTTGTGGCTGCAGGACTTTAGGCTTGAGGACTCCAATGCTCTGGACACAGACACTGCATATAGCAGAAGAGCAATGTGCTAAGAGAGAGATTGCAGCCCCTCCCCTGGTTATATAGGGGGGCTGTGCAACAAGCCCATCGGTAACTTGGGAGGTCACCTGGTCAATGGGGTTCTCTGGGTAACAATTCAATCATGTGGTACAGATTTAAAGGTATATTACACTTATAATACATAACTATACATAACCTGTAAATACTATAGGGTTTACTGCAGGAGAGCCCCAAGGACATTACAAATGTCCTGTACTGGGACATTACAAATGTTTATGGGAAGAGAGGTTTCAATGAAAGATCACAATTACAACTATTAGTTTAAACATCTTCCTATAATTGGCAAGTAAAAAATAAAGATAAATTTAAAAACATTGTGGGAGATTTATCATTAAGTTTACCCCTTTTTCTTGTGTATTTTTTTGAGCAAAAAATTGCGCAGTGACTTTTTTGTGCGTCTTTTTTGATAGAGCAAAAAGCAAGTACTCTATTGTTTTGTATATTGTGGAATGCATTTTAGAGTGGATACTAATTTATCATGTGCGTTTTTTTTTTAAACACATTTTTTTGTGCAAATTATTTTTTTTTTGACACAAAATACACCATCAAAAAGGACACGTAGGAAATGTTTTACCGAGACAGCCGGGGATGCAGGAGCCGTCCAACAACACTGCTAAACTACAACTACTCCCATCACGGGACAGAGTTTGTCCCATGATGGGAGTAGTTGTAGTACCTCAGCGCTGAGAGACGCACTTGCAAATCCCACCTGGCTGAGGGACTATTTTGGGACAGTTAGGACTACTACTCTGTCCATGATGGGAGTTATAGTTCAGGGGCTGAGGGGCAGATCGCACCGGGTCATTCTCCAAAGACCTACTGCGATCCGCATTTACAGCTGTCATAATTCATAATCCCTGCTGCAGGGAGAAGGGAGCTCTGATTGGTGAAAAGCTATTCACCAATCAGAGCTCTGGTCTCCCGGCAGTGAGGATTATGAATTATGACAGTGTATACAGTATTCCTTGCCTGGAGCCGGCAGGGAGCGCAGTGTAGCCACATGTGCCGCCAGCTTTTTAACTTAATAAATGCGGAGTCCTAAAAGTCCCACAGCCGGGGGATGTGCAAGTGCCATCCCTCAGCGCTGCAGTACTACAATTTCTCCCATCATGGGACAGACTCTGTCCCATGATGGGAGTAGTAGTTCAAGGGCAGAGGGACCGATCGAAAGGGGGTCTCACGCCTGAGACCCCCTGCCACCTTTACTGCTCCACCCCTAGTGATGATGTCATTAGGGGGCTGAGCTAAACAGTCAAGGCCTGACTCTGTTCTCATTATGCATTTTACATAATGGAAACAGAGCCTTTCTGGCAGTGTGTTCCCAAACAGGGAGACTCCAGGTGTTGCTTAACTATAGCCCCCATGATGGATGGGAGTCGAAGTTTAGCAACAAATGGAGGCTCCCTGTTTAGGAACACGCTACATTATGTGCGCTCTCCCCAGGGGAGAGCGCAAAAAATGTACTAACCCATATTTCTTGTTTTTCTTTTCTTCTCATTTCAAATATGTGAATGCGGAAGACTATGTCAGATTCGGTGGACTGCGACGATGACCAGAATTTTTTTTTATTTCAATAAAATGGTTAACGAGGGCTGTGGGGGAGTATTTTTTTAAATACATTTTTTTTTCAATGTGTCGTGTTTTTTATAATTGAATTTTCAGGCTTAGTAGTGGAAGCTGTCTTATAAACGGAATCCATTACTAAGCCGGGGATTAGCGTTAGCCCCAAAATCAGCTAGTGGTAACCTCCAGTTATTAGCTCGGCACCCACCACCACAGGGGTGCCGGGAAGAGCCGATATCAACAGGCCCGGAGCATCAAAAATGTTCCTCGTCCACCCTGGTAATGTGAGGCTGTTGCTGCTTGGTTGGTATCTGGCTGATACTAAAGGGAGAACCCTATGTTTTAATAAATAAATAAAAAAATGTGTGTGGTTCCATTTTTTCAGTATCAGCCAGATACCAACCAAGCAGCAACAGCCTGATGTTACGAGGGTGGGCGAGAACCATTGTTACTGGCCCTCTCCAGCCTAAATAACGCCAGCCTGTTACCGCCTAGGCCCAGGAGCTCCATTTTTGATGATCTGGGCCTGTTGGCACCGGCTCTTCCTGGAACCCCTGTGGCGGTGTGTACCAGGGTAATAATTGGGGGTTAGCTCTAACTGATTTGGGGGCTAACGCTAAGCCCCGGCTTAGTATTGGATTCTGTCTACAAGAAGGCTTCCACTACTAAGCCTGAAAATTCTATTATAAAAGACACGGCACACTGGAAAAAAAGATATTAAAAAAAACACACCCCCCCCCCCCACAGCCCTCATTAACCCTTTTATTGACATTTAAAAAAAAAAAAATTCATCATCGCAATTCACCAAATCTAATGCAGTCGTCCACTTTCATGTATCTAAAATAATAAGAGAAAAAAAAAAAAAAAAGGTTAGTACATTTTTTGCACTCTCCCCAGGCGTGTTCCTAAACAGGGAGCCTCCAATTATTGACGTCTGCCTACTATATACTGTGTATACAGTCATCTATAGACAGTTGTATACAAGACAGCACACAAAGACTTAACCCAGAACTGCTCAGCAGCAGCGTGGGTTAACTCTTTCCTTGCTGGGCTCCTGTATAGTATACATGGGTACACTATGCACCCCTTTATACTATACAGCTATATACAGGAAACAAATGTGACAGTTTTTCTGGCATTTTTGATGGTGGACAAAAAACTTCAATGGAATCCTGGCCTCAAAGCAATAGAACAAAATCCCTGTGTCCACTTTTCTGTGAGGTGCAGCTCAGGTGTACAAATAGAACTGTGTGAAGATTTAGAACTATGCACAAAATGTATCATGTGCCTTGCACAAGTAAGGTAGATTTGGTGTAATTGCACCAAATTTAGACTAACCAAAACGATCTACAAAAAAATTCTACCTACACCAACATTGATAAATGTGTGTGAGTGTGTATATGCAGCAAAGCTGAGTGTGTGAGTGTGTATGCAGCAGAGCTGAGTGTGTGAGTGTATGTATGTAGCAGAGCTGGGTGTGCGAGTGTGTGTATGTAGCAGAGCTGAGTGTGTGATCATGTGTATGCAGTAGAGCTGAGTGTGAAATTGTGTGCATGTAGTAGAGCTGAGTGTGTGTGATCATGTGTATGCAGCAGAGCTGAGTGAGTGATTGTGTGCATGCAGCACAGTTGAGTGTGTGCTCATGTGTATGCAGCAGAGCTGAGTGTGTGATTGTGTGTATGCAGCAGAGCTGAGTGTGAATATGCAGCAGAGATGAGTGTGTGATCAGGTGTATGTAGCAGAGTTGAGTGTGTGCGTGGTCATGCTTACACATAATCACACATTCAGCTCTGCTCCATACCCATATTGCAAACTAATTTATGATACCAGGGTGCCTCCAACTTTTACAGAACTGAAACTCCCAGCATGCCAAGTTTTGCAACACTTGGAGGCATTATGGTTGGTAAACACTGATATAGAGGTAAGGGGAAAGATTGTTCAGCAAAATTACATATTTTTTAAACCCAGACATTCTGGGGGAGATTCTCAAAAACTACTGTAATTTTTGTTCCTGCTATATTATTCACACCTTTTTTTTCTCCTCACACTTTCAAAGGTCTCCTTTGTTGTTTTGAAAATATATGGAGATTTATTTTCGCAACACTTTTGTTTTTTTTTTGTTTTTTTGGAGCCAAAAGTTTTTTCTTTTATTGCAGCCAGTGGATTTTTTTGCGTCAAAATTGTCGAGTTTGGCGCAAAAATTGGCAACATTTCTGAGCTTAAATGTAAGTGCAGGTGCGGTGACCAATTTTTTTTTCAATAATATATATATATATATATATATATATATATATACCGTATTTATCGGGGTATACCACGCACCGGCCTATAACACGCACCCTCATTTTACCAAGGATATTTGGGTAAAAAAAGTTTTTTACCCAAATATCCATGGTAAAATGAGGGTGCGTGTGTGCGCGTGTATACCCCGATATACCCCCAGGAAAGGCAGGGGGAGAGAGGCCGTCGCTGCCCGTTTCTCTCCCCCTGCCTTTCCTGGGGTCTAGAGCCCTGCTGCCGGTCCTTCTCTCCCCCTGACTATCGGTGCCGCTGCCCGTTCTGTCCCCCTGACTATCGGTGCCGGCGCTGACCCCGGTGGCATAATTACCTGGGTCGGCTCCGTGCTGCTGAAGGCGCGGGTCCCCTGCGTCGTTGCTATGCACGGCGCGGCGCACTGACGTCATGCGCCGCGCCGTGCAGCGCATAGCAACGACGTCGGGGACGCACGCCGGAGGCCTGCAGCAGCGCGGACCCGACCCAGGTAATTATGCCACCGGGGATGGGGGGAGGCAACGGGGCAGCGGCGCCAGCAATGGGGCGCCAGCACCGATAGTCAGGGGGACAGAACGGGCAGCGGCGCCGATAGCCAGGGGGAGAGAAGGGCCGGCAGCAGCGCTCTAGACCCCAGGAAAGGCAGGGGGAGAGAGGCAGGCAGCGACGCCTCTCTCCCCCTGCCTTTCCTGGGGGTGTATCGGCGTATAACACGCACATAGACTTCAGGCTAAAAAATTTAGCCTAAAAAGTGCGTGTTATACGCCGATAAATACGGTATATATATATTTTTTTTAGAATTACTTAAATAAGATCTTTTCCTCAAAAAAACTAAGAAAAAAAACCCAAAACAATAAAACTATCCGGCAGAACATTGATTGTCTTTATGAGTCAACGCTTTTAAAAGATTCACAGTAACTGCAAAAGCTCAGCTGAACGTTTAAAAAACAAGTACAGATGCTCTCACTATTTTTCAGTTTGCAAAATTTTCTGCATGATTCTGAAAGTTTTATAGAACTCCTGCTAAAAAACACATAGGCAAGAGGAAGGGGCCTACTGAAAAACTAGGCCAAGGGGCATAGCAACGACGTCGGGGACGCACGCCGGAGGCCTGCAGCAGCGCGGACCCGACCCAGGTAATTATGCCACCGGGGATGGGGGGAGGCAACGGGGCAGCGGCGCCAGCAATGGGGCGCCAGCACCGATAGTCAGGGGGACAGAACGGGCAGCGGCGCCGATAGCCAGGGGGAGAGAAGGGCCGGCAGCAGCGCTCTAGACCCCAGGAAAGGCAGGGGGAGAGAGGCAGGCAGCGACGCCTCTCTCCCCCTGCCTTTCCTGGGGGTGTATCGGCGTATAACACGCACATAGACTTCAGGCTAAAAAATTTAGCCTAAAAAGTGCGTGTTATACGCCGATAAATACGGTATATATATATTTTTTTTAGAATTACTTAAATAAGATCTTTTCCTCAAAAAAACTAAGAAAAAAAACCCAAAACAATAAAACTATCCGGCAGAACATTGATTGTCTTTATGAGTCAACGCTTTTAAAAGATTCACAGTAACTGCAAAAGCTCAGCTGAACGTTTAAAAAACAAGTACAGATGCTCTCACTATTTTTCAGTTTGCAAAATTTTCTGCATGATTCTGAAAGTTTTATAGAACTCCTGCTAAAAAACACATAGGCAAGAGGAAGGGGCCTACTGAAAAACTAGGCCAAGGGGCTTTCTTTAAAAGAGAAGCCTAGTGCAAAATAACTTATCCCTTATACAAGAATAGGGGATAAGTTATAGATTGCGGGGGGTCCGAACGTTGGGCCCCGGCAGCTTTCCGGAAGCTGATGTCCGACCCCTGAAGGAAACCGCGGCTGGCACACCCCCTCTATGTATCTCTATTGGGTACATGGAGGGGCATATCGTCCGGTGCTCCTTGTGGGGTTCGGCACGCCCCCTTCCAGCTGACTGCCGGGACCCCATGCAGGAGATCGCTGGGGGTCCCAGCGATCGGAACCCCCGCGATCTATAACTTATCCCCTATCCTTGGATAGAGGATAAGTTATTTTTCACCAGACAACTCCTATAAGCAAGTGTTTTACAGCCAGACACAGGGTAGTGCAATGGAGGAGGAGATTATGCGATGATCTCCTTGTACCCACAGAGATGATTTCTATGTATATATTTATCAGTTTTAAATGTAATATGAGACATAGGATGAAAAAAGGAGGAAATAAAGCTAATATTATGTATTTTATATTATTAGTATTCCTCTAACAACTAAAGTTTAGATAGGATATATAGATATAGAGAAAAGTGTAAAGGAGACAATGAATACACTAAAGTAAAAATAATAAATGTGTGTCTACAGTTGCTTACATCACAGCAAAGGAAATAACTTTTGACAAGTTTCATCAAATACTAAGTGAATCATATGATGTTGCTTATGTTGCCCAACATATTGCATAATGCAGTATATATTGTAATTATTTAGACCCTATGTTATAGGGGTACTCCACCCCTAGACAGCCTTTGGATAGGGGATAAGATGTCTGATCACGGGGGTCACTAAACAAACACCTGGTGTTGCACAGAGATTATGGGGGTCCCAGCGGCTAGACCCCTGCAATCAGACATCTTATCCCCCTATCCTTTGGGCGGAGTATCCCATTAAGTGTGGCTTAAAACCTAAAATCTTTCTGTTAGGCCCAAATACTATGGCCAATTTAAAATAAAAGCCTATAAAAAAGTAAGGAATTCCCTGCAAATAAAGTAATAACAAATTAATATCTTAAAATATTGTTCCTTTTGAAAGTCAGACACAGAACTGCAGTGCAACAATTTAAAAGGGAACCAATAATGAGATTTTACCTTATATAACGCCTGGCAAAGCATAATCCTCCCCATCCCAAGGGGATGCTTCTGCCCCCAGGGATGGTATGGATATGAACTTAAAAGATGCTCCCCTCTGGCCCCGTAAGTAGTCCCCTGGGCGTGGAGCTCCTGTCACCTAGTCCTGTGTCCCTAGTCCCATGGGGAGCTCCTCTAACCTAGTCCTGTATCTTCGGCCAGCAGCAACACGCCCTCCGCTTAATTGACAGGCCACGTCATTGCTGTGCTCACTGAACAGATAGGGCAGAGCGGTGATGTGGCCAATCAATCAAGCCGAGGGGGCGTCGCTGCCGGCCGAAGGTACAGGACTAGGTTAGAGGAGCTCCCCACTCAGGGGACTACTTACGGGGCTGGCGTTCCCCTTAACCCCTTGGTTCCCCTTAACCTCTTAAGGACACAGTGCGTACGCGCACGGGGCAGTGATCGAATGGGATGGCTGTTGATATATATCAGCATCCATTCCGGCATATCGCCTAGGTCCTGAGACCCCCCTTGTCAGCGATCCCCGTGATGCGCTGGTCAATTCTGACCAGCGAATAACAGCTTTTCCGGGTTTATCGGGTCTCTGGTGATCCGATTGCCCGGAAAATAGGGATGATAGGGGCTCCGACCATCCTGAAGGATAGGAGTGAGGTGGCATGGGTGCCAACTCCTCCTATCCCCTGTGATTGGTCAGTCAGGACTGACCGGCGAATCGCAGGGCAGGGGCGACGGGAGGGTGTTAAAGTTGAAATCCCCGCTCTGCCAACCCCTGGAAGTCTGAGCAGGGCAGGGGGAAGATGGCGGCAGGTGCCAGAGTGCTGGGGGACTGGCGATCGTGGAAGGCAGCGGTGGGACCAGTGGTGGGACCAGTGGCAGTTAGGAGGCAGTGGCAGAGGCATCACAGAGGCAGCAGTGAAGATCAGTGGTAAGTGATCTTTACTGCTGCCTTCTAGGAGTTGCCAAACTACAACTCACAGCATGCCCACACAGCCTTTGGCTGTCCAGGCATTCTGGAAGTTGTAGTTTTGCAACATCTGGAGGGCCACAGTTTGGAGACCATTTGGAGACCACTGTGCAGTGCAACAGTTTAGGGCCACATATGGGGTATTTTCATACTCGGGAGAAATTGCGCAACAAATTTTGGGGGGCTTTTTCTCCTTTTACTCCTTATGAAAAGGTAAAGTTGGGGTCTATGCCAGCATGTTAGTGTAATTTTTTTTTAATATTTTACACTAACATGCTGGTGTTGCCCCATACCTTTTATTTTCACAAGAGGTAAAAGGAAAAAAAGACCCCCAAAATTTGTAACACAATTCCTCCTGAGTTCAGAAATACCCCATATACGAATGTAAAGTGCTCTAAAGGCGCACAACAAGGCTCAGGAGTGAGAGTGCACCATGTACATTTGAGGCCTAATCTTTTGATTTGCACTGGGGTGGCTGCTGGTTACAGAGGTTCTGATATAAACGCAAAAAAATAAAACTCCGGCATGATACCCCATTTTGGAAACTATACCCCTTATGGAACGTAACAAGGGGTATAGTAAGCCTTAACACCCCATAGGTGTTTGACAAATTTTCGTTAAAGTTGGATGTGAAAATGAAAATTAGTTTTTTTGCACTAAAATAATGGTGTTACTCCAAATTTTTATTTTTCACAAGGGGTAATAGGAAAAAAGCCCTCCCAAATTTGTAACATCATTTCTTCTGATATAGGAAATACCCCATATGTGGATGTTAAGTGCTCTGCGGGGGCACTACAGGGCTCAGAAGAGAAGGAGCAAAGTTTGTTTTTTGGAGAGTAAATTTGGTTGGAATTGAAGGTCATGTGCTTTTTCCACAAATCACACCCCTTCCGTACGTGGGAGAGATCCTTAAATGTCTCTGCTACAGACCAAGAATGGAAGCAGGCCTTCAAGGTAGCACGTAGCGCTCTTCAATGTGTCTCACATGTTGAGTCCATAACGAAATCCACATTGCAATGGTACTACACTCCAGAACGACTGGCATGTATATACCCTGGTTCTTCCCCTATGTGTTGGAGGGGATGTGGGGTAAGGGGATCGCTGATACATATATTATGGGAATGTCCATTAATTGTTCCCTTCTGGGCAGCATGTCGCAATTTAATTGAAGAGATTCTGCAGACAAAACTTGTATGGACACCCCAGATAGCCCTATTATTTCTCCACATGCATAACATCCCTTCATAAATGACAGATTTGATGTGTCTTATTTGTGTCATTGCTAAAGTTACTATAACAAAAGTATGGAAATCTACAGTGGTACCATCATTGACATGATAAATAAATTGAACACTATCTGTATGTATGAAAAAATTATACCCCTGGGTAATGGTACATTCCCTAGGTTCCTGAAGAGGTGGGATAGATGGTTGTGGTCACCTCACTATAAGGCATTCTCTGACAATTCATAATCTTTTTTGCAGTTCCATTCCCCCTCCTTTGACCCCCCCCCCTTCCGATTCCCTCCCCCCTCCCCTCCCTCCCCCCTTCTGGTTCCCTTCCCTCTCCTTCTAACCGACCGACATGCTTATATTTTTCATGGGCGACACTATTATATTAACACTCATTATTATTCATTAATCACATCTATCGGTTTACATTACTTTTATTCTGACTGTTCACCTTTAACCAATTATATATACATTGGATATATTAGGAGGCAATGCTCTAATTTCTTCTGTTTAGGACATAAACCTTTTTCTAGGACATTTTGCTGTTTATTACCAGTGGCTGAATGTACAGAATCCTCTTACATGTTTGTTACATGTTCACTGTAATGTACTTGACTGCTTAGTGTGAGACACTATACATTATAAATGGTTTTGTATTTGTTTGATTGTTTAAGAAAAATTGAAAAAATGTGTTCAATAAAAATTATTGAAACAGAAGGCCATGTGCTTAAACAAAGCCCCCATGCTACCAGAACAGTGCCCCCCCCCCCCCACACACACACACCTGTGACCTCATTATGGAAACGACACCCCTCATGGAACGTAACCAGGGGTGCAGTGAGCATTTACACCCCCCAGGGTTCTGACAAATTTTTGAACAGTGGTCCATTGAAAATTACATTTTTCATTTGCACAGCCCACTGTTCCAAAGATCTGTCAAACGCCAGTGCGGTTTAATTGCTCACTGCACCCCTTATTACATTCTGTGAAGGGGTGAAGTTTCCCAAATAGGGGTCATATGTTCTGATAGCACGTTTCTTTGTAAGTGAACATGGTCCCTGACTTTTATTCCAACCAAATTCTCTCTCCAAAAGCCCAATGGTGCACCTTCTCTTCTGAGCCCTGTAGTGCTCCCGCAGAGCACTTAACATCCACAGCCACAATTTTGGGGGGCTTTTTCTCCTATTACCCCTTGTGAAAATGAAAAATTTGGGGTAACACTAGCATTTTAGTGAAAAAAATCAAATTTTTCCTTTTCACGTCCAACTTTAGCGAACATTTGTCAATCACCTGTGGGATGTTAAGGCTTACTGTACCCCTTGTTACATTCCTTGAGTGGTGAAGTTTCCCAAACAGTATGCCATGTGTTTTTTTTTTTTGCTGTTCTGGCACCATGGGGGCTTAAATGCAACATTCCACCCAAAAGCCATTTCAGCAAAATTCGCTCTCCAAAATCCCATTGTCGCTCCTTCCCTTCTGAGCCCTGTAGTGCGCTAGCAGAGCACTTTACATCCACATATGAGGTTTTTTCTTACTTGAGAGAAATTAAGTTACACATTTTTGAGTTTTTTTCTCCTTTTATCCCTTGTAAAAAGGAACAAAACTGGGTCTACAAGAACATGTTAGTGTAAAAAATGAAGATCTTGAATTTTCTCCTCCACCTTGCTGCTATTCCTGTGACACACCTATAGGGTTAGCAAACTTTCTGAATGTCATTTTGAATACTTTGAAGGGTGCAGTTTTTTATTATGGGGACAATTATGGGGTATTACAAACAAAAAGACCCTCAAATTCACTTCAAAACTGAACTGGTCCCTAAAAAATTCTGATTTTGAAATTTTCATGAAGCCCTCTAATGTCTTCAAAAAGTAAACACATGTCAACTTTATGATGCAAACATAAAGTAGACATATTGTATATGTGAATCAATATGTAATTTATTTGGAAAGTCAAATTTCCTTACAAGAAGAGCTTCAAAGTTAGGACATTTTTTCAAATTTTTCATGAAATTATCGCCGAAAACTTACCAGTTAGTGGAATATGTCATGAGAAAACAATCTCGGATTCAAATTCATAAGTAATAGCATCCCAGAGTTATTAATGCTTAAAGTGACAGTGGTCAGATGTGCAAAAAATGTTCCCGTCCTTAACCCCTTAAGGACTCAGCATTTTCCGTTTTTGTATTTTTATTTTTTACTCATCACCTTCTAAAAATCATAACGCTTTCAATTTTGCTCATAAAATTCCATATGTTGGCTTATTTTTTTGTACCACCAATTCTACTTTGCAGTGACATTAGTCGTTTTACCAAAAAATCCACAGCGAAACGGAAAAAAATTCATTATGCAACAAAATTGAAGAAAAAATTTAATTTTGTAACTTTTGGGGGCTTCCATTTCTACGCAGTGCATTTTTCGGTAAAAATGACACCTTTTCTTTATTCTGTAGGTCCATAAAGTTAAAATGATACCCTACTTATATAGGTTTTGATTTTTTCGTACTTCTGAAAAAAATCGTAACTACACGCAGGAAAATGTATATGTTTATAATTGTCATCTTCTGACCCCTATAACTTTTTTTTTTTCCGCGTACAGGCTGGAATGAGGGCTCATTTTTTGCGCTGTGTTTTTATCGGTACCATTTTTGCATTGATTGAACTTTTTGACTGCTTTTTATTCATCTTTTTATGATATAAAAAGTGACCAAAAATACGCTGTTTTGGGCTTCTGAATTTTTTTGCGAGGACACCATTGACCGTGTGGTTTAATTAATGATATATTTTTATAGTTCAGAAATTTACGCACGCGGTGATACCACATATGTTTATTTTGATTTTCACAGTTTTTTTTATGGGAAAAGGGGGGGGGGGTGATTCAAACTTTTATTAGGGAAGGGGTTAAATTACCTTTATTAACTTTTTTTTCACGTTTTTTTGCAGTGCTATAGCTCCCATAGGGAGCTATAGCACTGCTTACACTGATCTCTTATACTGACCCCTGCAAAGCAATAGCTTTGCATGGATCAGCATAATAGGGGGTCGATTGCTCAAGCCTGTAGCTCAGGCTTGGAGCAATCAAACGCCGATCGGACGCGACAGAGCAAGGTAAGGTGGCCTCCGCTCGCGTCCTAGCTGATCGGGACATCGCGATTTTATCGCAATAGTCCCGATCAGCCCGACTGAGCTGCAGGGAAGCTTTTACTTTCATTTTTGACGTGGCGATCAACTTTGATCGCCGCGTCTGAAGGGTTAATAGCGCGCGGCACAATGATCTGTGCCGCATGCTATTAGCCCAGGGTCCCGGCTATCAATAGCAGCCGGGACCAACCCGGTGTGATGCGGGGTCACGGCGTACGCCCTGCATCCTTTAGAGGTTAAGGTGAAAATGAGCTTGGTCCTTTGGTTCTTAAGGGGTTATTTAAATAAAATTAGCTGCTGTATGCTCTGCAGAAATTTGTGTAGTTTTTAGAGGATATTTTCTGGAATATCCTTTAAATACTATTGACCACTAAGGTATGGTGAGGCCCACACATATAGCTATAGAAGCCAAATGATGGCTTGGAAACTTACAGAAGATCCCGCCCATGTGAACATTCCATTAAAGAGGTTTTCTGAGAATAATGGCCAGAGATCCCCAGGGTGGCCAACATCAACAAGAAGTCAGTTAGAACTGCATGGACTGCATTGACGTCCCCATGGTTGCCTATGCATTTTTTCTTAGCAAATCCACCGAAATCATTCTTTAGCTTAGAAATGAATTGCCGTCTATGGGGATGGCAAAGCAGTCCTGCTTGTTGGCACAGGCCATCCTTATCAACTTCTGTATGCTGAGAATTATTCAATCCTCTAAACAGAATGAGGTGTTGTCTCCAGCACACCTAATGCAACTTATCAATGGCTTCATTAGTAACAGAAAAACACAGTTAACAATTAGTGTTGTTTTACTACATTATGGCGTTGTTTACTTAACTTGCTCTATTATCAAAGAAATAAAAAAGTGGGTCTCCATGAAAAGGTCTATTCTTTATAAACACTGGGGAGATTTATTAAAACCTGGGTAGAAGAAGTATGGAGTAGTTAGTTACCCATGACAACCCATCAGAAGCAATCTGGTTGCTATAGGCAACTGAACCACTGTTTCTCTACACAGGTTTTGCCCTTGTTAAGTACTGTTTTTACACTAGTTACACTAATAAGAATATGGAAATAATCCTATAAAATACTGTAACAGTAAAAAATGTAGGTATATACATATCATTGGACTAGTCTTTTACACAAGACATTAATGAAGCACAGTCTGTAGCTATAGTGTCATAGTTACCAATGGTATGCTAACAGGTAAAACTAAACAAAACTCATTCTACACTGAGGTTATCATTCTAAAAAAATCAAAAAAAGATAATACAGTTGCTTGGTGCCCAATGAAGCTAGGTCTCAGCATTCAAGTCCCACTAATAATTATATTGTCTTTTTCAACCTGTCACCCAGCTGGTGGGTCATTCTAAATCTGTCAGAAATCGTAAGATCTAAAATGTGCAATTGCCTGGCACTGCAAGATTCTTTCCCTTCCCCTCGGTTTGCACTTCATCCTTGCTCTTTGCCTCTCTCTCTGCCATATTATACCCACCATGACATTAATACATGCTGCTCTATTCTCCTAGGTTCAATTATAAGCGAAAGAAGACAGTATGATCTGCATGCACTAAAAAAATGAAACCATATGCTTCACAATATGGTATCATGGAGAAATTACACATACACAAACACACGCACACACACACACACACACACACACACATATATATATATATATATATATATATATATATATATATATATATATGCTGAACTGTATTTAGTTGATTAAACCATTGTTAAACAGCACAGCAACCACTTGCGGGCATTTGTATGATATATCCTCTCAGCATTAAAACAACCTTGCAATTTACTGCTGGCAAAGGTAAAGAGTGTCAAGTGTCTGCCCAAGCGATTGGAAAATGAGACAGTACACAGGGGTTACTGTATCCACAGGAACAGCAGAATGTCCTATTAGAAGCTACCAATTAATGACTATGACAGAAGCAACTGCAATAGGGGTTGTATTTCCAGCACAGAAACATGTAGTTAAGCAGTTCCCAAGAAAACATCTGCCTTTTATTTCATTAGATGTGACTAATCAGCTCCTGTGTTCTGCCAACTACAGCAAGCTTTATAATTAGTTACTTACATTATTGTTACTGCCGTTTAATGTCCACTTAGAAAATATCCAAAATATTACCACTCGCAAAAAGGTTTTTGTTTTTTAAGGCCTAATTGACTGCTAGATAAATTAAAAAAGACAGTAACAACACCTTCCTGAATAAATTGACACAAAGACATTGTTACTGCAGAAAGTGCTATGATTTCTGTGACATTTATTACTAGTTGCAGAGTACTTGACATATAGCTACCATGTTAGGTAGGAAATGACAAAAGAGGTTTTCTTGTGTCACCTTCTCGCCATGCGTTGTCTGGTAAACTTATTTAAGCTACAAGGGATACAGCACAATCCTAATTAAGGAGGAAGATGAGAAATGGAATGATCTTTCTGTTGCTAAACCAGTTGCAATGGGGTGTGCATGCTGGAAGCCACACTCTGTTCATTTTCTTTTCAACTCTAAAGTTATTGAGCAATAATTATATATATAGAACATCTCAGGAATGCTGGCACAATTATAAATTCAAGCGCTTTATGGGTTAATAAATCTTGTTAATTTACTCGGCCCATTCACTTGTAGGTCCTGTTAACACACTGCTAAATATACAATAGCAAAGGGATGAAAATCAATATTAATATCTGTGCAATGAAAATGACTAAGTGCATTCCTGTTCATGAGTAACCCATGCAGATTTCAGATCCATCTAAAGTAGGTCATAGAAAAGTATAAATTCTGCGGTAACTCCCTGGGTTTATTGGGCAGCTCAATTATTAAGAGAGATTTAACATTTCACATTGAGTTACTTTAACTTCTGTTTCCTATCTCAAACTTTGGATCTTTTGGCACTTCTCCTGGGATTCCTACCACTTTATGAGGCCAATGACATTTCTGCTGCTTTATTTAATGGGGACCTCTTACATTGAAGCTGTCTTGCTGATCGGCATTTTTTTTTTAAATAATAGACTGTTCATCATTTCTAACCATGGTTACATTTAATCCTTCTTACCCACACAAATTATTACTAGGGGGTTACTAAAGGGTCAAGCTGTCTAGTCATTGAGAGGACCTTACTGAATTGACATTGTTCATATGAAACCCCTTTGCTAAAAATGTAAGTGAAAGAAAAATAGACTAATATGTCTACTGCACTACTGATATATATATATATATATATATATATATACATACACAAGTACAGGAAAGCAGCACTCCAAGTAAAAAAGGTGCACGGGTGCCTACTGTGTCAGCTCCAGGTCATGGACCCCTTTATTTACAATATCCAAAAAGAACAGTGGACTCTAGGTGTACAAAAAGAAAAGGTGTTTATTTAAAAAACCTTAGGCGAAGTTTCGGCTGGCTTGAGAATGGCTGGGTGAGCCAGCGAAACGTCGCCTAATGGTTTTTAAAGAAACACCTTTACTTTTTGTACACCTGGAGTGCCACTGTTATTTTTGGATTATATATATATATATATATATATATATATATATACATACACAGTTAAACTCCTTGTTAAATGGGCACTCTAATTAAAACTAATTTTTGCTATTGCACTCCTTATGATAAATAAAAAATATTTCTAATATACTTTGTTTTAAAAAAAAAATTAGTTTTCTATGTTTTATTTGTGCTTAAAAAAGCTCAAGAGCACATTTTCCCCCATCTTATACACAGACTGTGGACCAAAGTCCAAACACAGGAAGTGCAGCCTGGAGTGCTGAGGGGGGTGTATCCAACCAACAGCATATGGCAGTTAAGTGTGAGAGGAGCATTAATTGGTTGTGGCTGGACACACACCCCCTCAGCACTCCAGGCTGCACTTCCTGTGTTTGGACTTTGGTCCACAGTCTGTGTATAAGATGGGGGAAAATGTGCACTTGAGCTTTTTTAAGCACAAATAAAACATAGAAAACTTCATTTTTTTTTAAAACAAAGTATATTAGAAATATTTTTTATTTACCATAAGGAGTGCAATAGCAAAAATCCGTTTTAATGAGAGTTACCCTTTAAACCAATGGGTTTCATACAAGGGCTAAAAAGATCAGTTTTTTCTGTGACCCTCTATGATATATTTCTCAGTGAATGGAACAGCTTTGTATTTCTGTATCATCTTTAATTATTGATTTTGTTTAGTTATTCCTTCCCTTCCCACCCCTTCCTTTTAGTCTCATTGTTGTATTCTTTTAATTCTCTACAGCCTAAAGGCTTTTATTATCTCTATTCTTGGGCATTTTTTCCTTTAGGGTGTTATAGATTTCTTGCTGGGACATGTCTTGCTGGGAACATCTTGAGTGATGAGCCAAAAAGACATCTATAGATGTTAGGTTTTATTCCTCTAGGAGGACAGTTAAAGGATGCTTCTTCTTTTTTTACCCTATGCCTTTATACTGTATGCACTAATGCTCTGGACAGTCTGTGTGTTTTGTAAACTCAGGAAAACCTTAAAGGGACATCAGTTTGACAATGACATGATCCTATTATTACTATGTATACTATATGAGTTTATACTTTGTGTGATCATGAGGAAAGGACCTCAGATCTGCACATACCAGTGAACCACCCAACATTCATTATTGACTGTTTATTAATAATTTTATGCAGAAAGGAGACACTAAGTTGACGATGACTCATTTTGTTGGGACTCCTTGTTCATTGTGCTTGTTTTCAAGCAAAATATTACATCTTGTAAACTCCTGAGGCTGAACTTACATGGACTCAGTCACAACAATTAAAATGATTGTCAACATAATTCAGTCAATAAGGAAAATTATTCTTTGACTGAGGGTAAATGGCTCATGTTAGATGGCATATGATTTTAACAGGGTTATCTGCTTTCAGGGAACCTCTTGTTATGTGACACACTGGATCATGTTTATCTAATAGAGTAAACTAAACCATTACGTTCGTCAAGAATGGCTATGCAGTAGAGTACTAAAGGGATCATATATAGGGCCACTAGTTGAAAAGGGCAGTCACACTATATCATGATACTCCAGCTGTCAGTGTACTTGTGTACAATGCTGAAAATAAGGTATTAGACAAGGCATTTCTCAAATAATATGCCTGAGGCAGCTAACCCAGCTTGTAATGGGTTACACGTAAAGGGAAGAGACAGTGGAGGAGATCAAACCTTATCAAACCTTGTGCAGCAGAAAAGTACTGTGGTGTTGCCCATAGCAACCAATTTAGATTCCAGATCTCATTTCTCAGAGGCATTTTTTATTTTTACTAAAATAAAAACTGGGATCTGCTTGGTTGCTAAAGGCAACTGTACAACTATTCCTCTGCACAAGTTATGAAAAATCTCCATCAGTGTTTGACCATAAAACAACAATAACTACTGAAAACATTTAATACATTTGATCTTAGCACTACCATGATCTAAAATACTAAGAACTTGATGCTAGCCATATAAGGTCCACATCATTATTGGTCTGGGCTGCCAAGGTCACAAACCAGTGGCTGGTGCTGTGCCATTCCGGTGGGGGAGATGTTGACAGGGAATGTTAGAATGCCTGTGGCTAAGTACCATCACTGTTGTCCTAGCATGTCCTAGGATGTGAAGTCTCTAGGGCTTCCATCCACTAGTAATGCTGCCTACTGCCACTATGGGCTGGCAGCATCTCTTCTACTGGGACGCTCCCAATGAGTGATGTCATTGTGCACATTCAGAAGGTAGAGACTCTCCAGGCCTCTAGTGGCTGCAGGAAGAAGCTGCCTGTGGCCTAGAAACAGGAGAAGTTGATGGTGACTGTGGGGTAGCTAAGAAAGTATTTTTTTTTTAACTCCTAGGCAGCCCATGATGTACATGTAGGGCATGACCACCTGGTACTTAGCACACTATTTCCTGACATGGGGGGGGGGGGGGGGGGGGATTTATCATTATCTGTCTATTGTAGACACAGTTCTACCCCTTTATACTCTTGTCTATTATACACTCCTGCTCAGAATTTACTAAGGCTGTACACTCCTTTAATAAATCTTGTGCAAATATAGAACCCCCCCCCCCCCCTCGCTCTACCGTACACTCCTTCTCTACCTCACAGGAAAAGTGGACACAGGGATTTTGTTCTATTGCTTTGAGGTCGGATTCCATTGAGGTTTTTTGTCCATCAGCAAAAATGCCAGAAAAACTGTCCCAGCTTTTTCCTGTGTTTTGTCAGTTTTTCTTGTGTTTTTTACTAGCGTTTTTGCTGGTGTGTGGAAACCAAAAAATGTACTAAACTTTTTTTTTTTTTCTTTGAAATAGATACGTGAATGCGGAAGACTATGTCAGATTTAGTGGATTGCGACCTTGAACAGAGTTTTTTTTTTTTTTTTATAAATGTCAATAAAAGGGTTAACGAGGGCAGTGGGGGGAGTGTTTTTTTTTTTTAAATAAAATTTTTTTTTCAATGTTTTGTGTCTTTTATAATTGAATTTTCAGGCTTAGTAGTGGAAGACGTCTAGGAGGCAGAATCCATTACCAAGCTGGGGCTTAGCATTAGCCCCAAAACAGCTAGTGCTAACCTCCAAATATTACCCCGGTACCCACCGCCACAGGGGTGGGGAAGAGCCGGTAACAACAGGCCCGGAGCGTAAAAAATGGCGCTAATATAGTGCGATATAGACGCATGTACCGCCGACTTCTATAGTTAATAGATGCGGATCGCAGCGGGTCTCTGGAGAATGACCCGGTGCGATCTGCACCTCAGCCCCTGGACTACAACTCCCATCATGGGCAGAGTCTGTCCATGATGGGAGTAGTAGTTTTAAATGTCCCGCAGCCGGGGGATATGCAAGTGCCATCCCTCAGCATTGCGGTACTACAACTACTCCCATCATGGGACAGACTCTGTCCCATGATGGGAGTAGTAGTCCAAGGGCAGATCACAGCAGATCATTCTCCAGTGACCTGCTGCGATCCGCATTTATTAACTATAGAAGCCGGCGGCACATGCGTCTACACTGCACTGCCCGCCGACTCCTATATACAGCTCTTATAAGTCATAATCCTCGCCGGGAGAGGGGAGCTCTGATTGGTTAATAGCTATCCACCAATCAGAGCTCCCCTCTCCCGGCGGCGGGGATTATGAATTATGACAGTGTATACAGGAGCCGGTGACAGCACAGTGTAGCGCTTGTACCACCGACTTTTACAGTTAATAAATGCGGATCGCAGCGGGTCTCTAGAGAATGACCTGGTGCGATCTGCACCTCAGCCCCTAGACTACAACTCCCATCATGGGCAGAGTCTGCCCCATGATGGGAGTAGCAGTCCTTACTGTGGCAAAATAGACACTTTTGGTACGTATCCTCCGAGGTGGTGTATATTTGCGCAAGAAAATGCAGTTTACGCATTTTTTTGTGCAAAAAAAAAAAACAACGCAGTTAGTAAATTGATTCTACAGTAGAAAATGCTCTATGGTAGAATTATCCGTAGACAAGGGGATGAAAAGTTCTATCAAAATTTGCGCAAAAAAATAGACACAAAATAGCTCTATATACAATGATAAATTCCCCCCATGGTGCCCTTTTTGGGTTTACTCATGGCTATTTCAGTTTACATGTTGAGTGTCATAAAAGTAGCTCATAGTTACATAGTTCATAAGATGTTCAAATTGTTATAGTGAGCACTCCGGTCCGATGTTCTGACTGTGAGCACCCACCTCTCCGCTTCTCGCCTGCCTCCGCTATGGCCCTCTCTCCTGCTGCAGCCGGCGGGGCTGGAATTTGCATTGCTGGATGCGCCTGCATGCGAATCCCAGCCCGTCATTCACCACATGCTCCTTCTGCCTCCTCCTCTGCTTCACTGCTCCGGTGCGGGTGTCCCTATGCCCTAGGGAACATGCGCGCCAGAGCTCAGAAATTTAAAGGGCCAGTATGCCAATAATTAAGTAATCACCTGTGCCTCAGTTATAAGTTCCTCCCCCTCCCACACTTCCCTGCCAGATCTTCAGTGCCCCTAGTCTGAGATTAAGCATTCCTATTGTCTGTTTGCCTTGCCTTGGTATTTTGACCCTTCAGCTATGTTATTTAATTACGCACCTTTGCAGCCTGCCCTGACCTTCTGCTACGTCTGACTACGCTTGTGTCTAATCCTTCTGTACCTCATCTTGCCCGGTTACCTGTGTGGTCGAGTCGTATTGGGGGTAACAACCTGGGTGTCGCCTGCCGCAGCAAACCCATCGTGCCTTGCAGCGGGTTCTGTTGAAGACCAGCGGCACCTTAGACTCCGCTCCCCAATACAGCCTGTGTCATCTGCCCCACAGGTTGGAGCAGCGCTGGATTACACAAATCTATCAATAACTTGGTGAAGCAGAAATGCAGTTCTGATTAGAGCTGCAACGATTAATCAATAAAATCTATTAAATTTGATTACAGAATTTGTTGTCGACGAATCCAGTTATCGAATAATCGCCCGATTTGTTGTCCGCGACGGCAGTGAATTAATGAATGAAGCTTACATGTCCCGCATGTAGGCTTCATTCATTCACCGCCGCCGACCAACATGTCCCTGCTGCTGCTCTACTCCTAGCGCAATTAGCGCAGCGCCGGGACATGTCTATTCTTTGCTGCTCATCTCTGTACCCGACGGATATGAGCAGCAGAGAATAGACATGTCCCGGCGCTGCGCTAATTGCGCTAGGAGTAGAGCAGCAGCAGGGACATGTCGGGCGGCGGTGAATGGAAGTATCGGCAGTTTGCATGGTATCGGGGACTTGTTCAGTGTCTCCGATCCCAAAACCGATACCTGCTTCTCCCGTCCGCATCATGTCGTTCTATGGAGGAGCATGTGACACACACGTCACTCCACCCCTTCCCCCGTGCCCAGCGTAACGCTACGGAGGAAGAAGAGCGACATGTATGTCACATGCTCCTCCATAGGACGACATGATGCGGACGGGATAACGGGGTAAAGAACAGCCGCAGGTGAGTGCTGTCTACAAGGCTGGGGTCTGCCGTTTACTGGAGGGGCTCCTACTAATGGCTGCTACACATGGGGGGGTACCTGCAGAGCATTGCACCCTAGTGTCATCTACAGACACAAGGGTGCAATGCCCTGCACATACCCCCATGTGTTTAGTAGTGTGTGTACTACATGCACACTGCTATACACATGGTAGTATGTGCAGAGCATTGCATCCTAGTGTCTGTACAACAGACACAGGGGTGCAATGCTCTGCATATACCCCTATGTGTACAGCAGTGTGTGCAGAGCATTGCACCCCTGTGTCTGTAGTACAGACACTAGGATGCAATGCTCTGCACATACTACCATGTGTATAGCAGTGTGCATGTAGTACACACTTACACTACTATACACATGGGGGTATGCGCAGAGCATTGCACCCTTGAGTCTGTACTACAGACACAAGGGTGCAACGCTCTATATATTCCCCTATGTGTATATCGGTAAGCAGTGCACACCGCTTTACCCGTGGGGGTTTGTGCAGACCATTCAACCCTTGTGTCTGTAGTACAGACACAAGGGTGCAATGCTCTGCACATACCCCCATGGGTAAAACAGTGTGTATGTAGTACATATGCAGAGCATTGCATCCTAGTGTCTGTACTACAGACATGGGTCGGGTGCAATGCTCTGCAGTCTGCAAATATGTTTCTAGCCACTAAGGGTTAAGTCTGATCCCTGCCCTCTTACTTTTATTGGTATCATTTTCTTACCTTATTAACATTGGGGAGTGATTTTATATACTCCTTGGCTTATTCTTTATTTCACGGATCCACTGTAAATTGTCATTCAATCTCAAAGCTAAATCTTGTGTATTAAGGGTGTATTCACACATACAGTATCTTGCATACATTTGATGTGCAGGATTTAAAGCTGCAGATTTGATACTGTGTTCAGTCATTTAGTCCACATTAAAATCTACAGCTTCAAGTCATGTGTATCAAATTTGCAGAGATACAAGGTTCCACCAAAGCTCATTAGGTTCATGAAAGCTGATCTATGATTGGTTGCTGTGAGACACCATCCTCCAAAAGACAAAAGGATTCATCATTAAAAATGATGTCTATACCGACTTTATACATTCACATAGAAAGTACTCTCAGAATCCTTCATTTGGCTACAGTGTTATCATCTTAATACCACTTACTATATGTTTGGTCATAATCCAGACACTCTGTAAACCTTTCTTACTCATAAAGATGGGAAAAGAACCATAGTATGCAGACTGCTGAGTCTTCTGTGCTTGAATAAACAAATACAATTACGTACAACCTCTCTTTTCTTTTCATATCACATATGGTATAATTATACAAATCATCTTGTGAAAATATATTTCTGTATGAAACGCCTCATTTCTTTGTGGGATACTTGAAGGCTTGGAATGTTGAGATCGCATTGTGTCATGCTGGTTTTTAATGTTTCTGTACTGGAAATGGACTTTTACATTCAAAAGGAAAATACTGATATGAAAATGGATGACACAGTACCCTAGTACCCTTGTAACATAGTAGGTTTTTATCTAAATTATTAAACAAGAAGGATCTAAGTGTAAGGACTTGAGGATGCGATAAACAGAGGAATAAACTTATCAATATAATATTTAGAGTCATTTTAACAATATTGCTTTAGTTTATTAGTTAAGTGAACACTTTTGTGTGTTATTATTATTATTATTATTAAATCATCTTTTCTTTTTGTGCCCTCTTTGACGCAGTACACATAAAAGGAGCTCTCAATTCCTGCATATTGTAGCTTTTCAGAAGCTTAGATAAACCCCTAAAAAGAACATTTAACATGGGTTTTAATTTAAAAAATGCTTTGAAACAAAACAAATACATATAAATGAATATAATCATAGAGAGAGGACTACATAAAATACCTTTTACTGTTATCCATCAACACTTATGTACCTTGCTGTACTACAGCTCTGTACAACGTGTGAGTTGTACAAAGTATTAATGTAGTGCTCACAGGAGTGTATGGGGGCTTAACCTCTTGGGGACACAGGGCGTATGCATGTGCCCTGCATCTCCGATCCTTAAGGACTCAGGACGTACCTGTACACCCTGGTCCGGTATAATGGGTTTAAACCGTTCTCACGGCGGAGAATGGGTTAAACCCGGTGGGTCCCAGTTGCTACGGGCAGCCAGGACCCAAGGCTAATGCGGTGTCTAAAACTAAAGTAAAAGAATCCCAGCAGCTCAGCGGAGCTTACCGGACGACGGGAGGGTCCTCACTTGCCTTTCCGTTGTCCATTCGGTGATCAACTGCTCCATGCCTGGCATAGCACTGATCAGTGTTTGCAATCAGAAGATTGGATGTTTTAGCCCCCTATGGAGGCTAAAGAAAAAAAAAAATGCAATAAAAGTTCATTAAAGGGGTACTCCGCCCCAGGACATCTTATCCCCTATCCAAAGGATAGGGGATAAGATGTCTGATGGCCGGGGTTCCGCTGCTGAGGACCCCCGGGATCTCAGCTGCAGCACCCCGCTGTCATTACTGCACAGAGCTAACTCGCTCTGTGCATAATGACCAGCGATACAGGGTCCGGAGCATCGTGACATCACAGTTCCGCCCCCTTGTGATGTCACGGCCTGCCCCCCTCAATACAAGTCTATGGGAGGGGGTGTGGCAGCCGTCACGCCCCCTGCCATATACTTGCATTAAGGGGGCGGGCTGTGATGTCATGAGGGGGCGGAGCCGTGACATCACAATACTCCGGCCCCAGTATCACCCATCATTACTCACAGAGCGAGCTTACTCTGTGCAGTAATGAAAGCAGGGTGCTGCAGCAAAGATACCGGGGGTCCCCAGAAGCGGGACCCCTGCGGTCAGACATCTTATCCCCGATCACAAATTCCTATCAAAACAAAAATGGTACCGATAAAAACTACAGATGACGGTGCAAAAAATGAGCCCTCATACCGCCCCGTACACGGAAAAATAAAAAAGTTATAGGGGTCATAAGATGCCAATTTTCAACTAACTTATTTTGGTGCAAAAATAAAAACTATATAAATTGGGTATCCTTGTAACCGTATGGACCTACAGAATAAAGGTAATGTGTCATTTTTACCAAATATTGCACTGCGTAGAAACGGGAGCCCACAGAATGGCATATTTTTTTACATTTTTTTTTCTCCAACAAATAATTTTTGTTTCGCTGCAGGTTATATTATAAAATAAGTGATGTCATTGCAACAGAATGTTATGTGCCCTTCTACAGCTTTTAGCCTTGCAATAGAAAGAGTACTAACTCCTTTGGACCCTATCACAAGCAAAATTGAAACTCTTTGATATGCTTTAATGTTAAATTCAAAGCGATAAAAGCAAGAAGAGAGTGGTACTCACGAAGGTTAATGAAAATCTAGTGCTGTCTATCAATCCACCATAGTTACAACCAAGATCAGTATAGCAGGAGAAGACACCACGAGGTTACATGTTAGTTTCTTGGCACCTGCTTGTAACGCCGAGCGCTCCGGTCCCCACTCCTGGGGGCCCCTGCTCTCTTGGTCCCGGGACTCTTAAATCTAAAGGGCCAGTGCACCGGTGATTGGTGCCTGGTCCAATATGGTTAATTAAGGGTTAAGGTTTGTGGGAGGCAGTGCTGCTTGGACTTAATTAGGCTTCACCTGTGCACTGCCTATAAGTACCATCTCCTCCCACAGAATTCTGCCGGATCTTTGTTGCCTTGTGCCTGAGAGAAAGCGTTCTTTGTTCCTTTGTTCCCTGCCTGTTGCTGTACCCGTTGCTACTGACTACTGCCTGTGAACCGTTGCTGCCTGCCCTGACCATTTGCTTCGTCCGACTACACCTTTGCCTGATCCTCTTGTACCTTGCCTTATCTCAGTAGCCAGAGAGGTTGAGTCGCTACTGGGAGGAACGACCTGGGGGTTACCTGCCGCAGCAAGTCCATCCCGCTTTGCGGCGGGCTCTGATGAAAACCAGTAACTCCTTAGACTCCGTTCCCCTGGTACGGCCCACGTCTTCACCTCTCTGGCACAGCGGATCCACCACTAGCCTCCGCTACCTGCTATCAGCCCAGATACTGACACTGCTCCTGCTTTCTGCACTGTTTTGGAACTTTGGTGAATTCCAAAATAATAACATTTTATTTTCCTGTGAGTGACGCTCTTCTTTAGCTTTTACTGATGTGGATTTAAAGTAGAAACGACTTACACCTGAGTAGATCATCATCTCATAGAACTGTTTGATCTCCTGATCATCACCTCATTGAACTGTTTGAATGGGAAAGCAGTCACATTTGTGCACTGCCACTTCATTCATTGCCTATAAAAGTTGCCAGAGATAGCCAAGGACATCGCTGGGCCATCTCCAGCAACTATCAAGTTAATGAAGCTCCATTTTAATGGGAGACTTGGGTGTCTGTTCTTGAGATCATGGAGGCCCCAGCAGTCAAATCCTCCATGATGATACACTTATGAGTGTTATGAGTCAGAAAATCCCTATGAGTGCTAATGTAGACTGTTATGAGTTTTCCTATTACAACTGAGTGTACAAGAAATGTAGATCCTAAAGTGCATTCTAGAGTTTTTCATTTTTATCTTTGAAGTATAAAGGATTCCTCAAAACTTCACTATACTAAGCCTATTTTATTTGTAGCTAGACAGATCAACGAAGAAATAGCGTACAGAGATCATTGATAAGACACAACTTTATTGACATAAATGCGAAGACAAACAAGATAAAATGGAAAGTGCTATGGTGGAATCTGACAAAAATGGGGCTATGCACGCAAATAGTAAATGTGCAACATGCAAAGTACAGCAAGTTATACCAAAAATGCTCACTACTCCTTTAAGAGGGGGAACATAACAGCAGCATAAATAAAGTGCATTATAGGAGGTATGTAAACCATCCAATGCTCAATCGCAGTAGTATAGCAGCAATAATAAAATAAAGTGTATTCAGTAAAGTATGCAAGCTGATCAATACTAGAACAAGCATACATGCAAATAGGTACAAAGTGTAAACATGTAGCACACTGGTTACCAATAGTGACAGCAAGTGCAACATGCAGGCCTCTAACGCCCAATGTTTCGCTCGGAAACGGGGCCTCGGAAGAAGCCTTGGAGTGAAACGTGGGGTATTGGTGGCCTGGTCGTTGCACTTGCTGTCACTATTGGTAACCAGTGTGCTAGATGTTTACATTTTGTACCTATTTGCACGTATGCTTGTTCTAGAATTGATAGATTTTTTTCCCCTGCATAATATAATCTCCTATATGACAGAACTGCATGCAACGGAGTGTATCTACCCAATAACTGCTTGTACTTATTTCTGTTACATAGGCTCTATCACATATACTAGCCAAATCAATTATTATTTTTTTAAATATAATTCCAACATAATTCCAATATAATTTGCTCTGTTGAATAATGTAGCAGGTGAATGGTTTTTGTACAGCAAATGAAGTAATGCACGGACTTATCTTTCTGTGGGCAAAAACTCTGATTTGCTCTCAGAAACCAATCACAGATCATGTTTCATTTTACCAGAGTGATATGAGAATTGCAAGTTTATCTGTGATTGGTTGCTAATGGTAAATTACATTTTTTGTCCTCACCACTATATCAAGCTTATTTTTTAATGTATCTTTATATAGAATGTAATAATCCGTCAGTATGCCAGAAAAAAAGCATACTATTCTGTTATAGAAAGTAATATGTAAATATTAGGTACAGTGAAACTGTTACAGTGAGTTATTCATTATTTAAAGGGAACCTGACACCTGTTCCATGCTGCTCAAACCATGGGAACTGTGGGCAAATCCCCAATAATTAGATTTAATTATCATCAAATAGCTTAGGGTGCTCTGATCACACACCTTCTTACAGTTTCTTTATAAGCCCTTCCATTCCTGAGATATGAGGGTTTATAATTTGTCTGACAATTCAGGGACTCAGTCAGATGGGGGGAACTTAATTTTAATAACAGAAGTGATGGACAAGATTATACAGTCATGGAGTGTGTATAAGGAAAACATACCCCTCAATGTACAACATATACACCCCCTGACTGTATAATTCCACCCATCACCTGATATGGAAATTAAAATAAAACAATGATCTAATGTACAGGTTTTTCCAGTAAACCTTAGAATACTAATTGGTCTCCCAGTGTTCATTTTAAGGTATGTATATTGGTAAGACTACCAACATTATGTTGAAGCTTTACTGTAAAATTCAGGTTGTCAATAGTAGCAGCCTAGGCAGATTAAAACAGGAATTGTTGACAACTACAGAATAACAGTTGTCGAGATACACTTCATTATGAAGACTAAAATATAAGAATAGTGAATAAAATAAAAGCAACAACTAATTTGTGGAATATCTATCAAAGTGGGTGTAGTGTGCCATGAACAAATTACAGAATAAGTAATAATAGAACATATTGGCCCTCATTTACTATTGCAAACCCAACATGTTTTGTTGGGTCTGTGCGCCAGATTCTGTCAGATTGCGCCCGAAATTCTGTCTGCGCCAGATTTTGCGCCAGAATTGAAAAAAACCTGTGTAGCCCTCCATGTTGCTAAGAAAACCCAAAAAGGGGCGTAGCTGTCTGGAAACAGGGGGGGGGTCTCTGAAAAGGGGCGTGTTCCCAACATTTTCACAAAAACCCAACATATTTACTAAGGTTTCCACATAAAATGTGGAGGATTTGAGCTGAGGAAAACCCTACAGATCAGAGCATGTGTAAAAAAAGGAAAGTGTAGGGAAAGTGGAAAATGTAGGGAAACCTTAATAAATACCGTGGAAAATAAATTGTATGGAATTAAAACCCACAAAGAAACCTACACTCCACTCTTAGTAAATCATGGCCATTATGTCTGGGTATATTATAAAATATTTAAAACAGACTATGTACAAAATATGTAAATAGTAAAAGTAATTTTATTTTTCAAGATGAATGGAAGAGGAAAATGGATAAAACAATTAATTATATAAAACAGATATATAAGAAATTGAAAAAATCTGCCTCTCTGACAGATGTATGTATATGTACTTTGCATTAAAGCTACTTAACTTTTAAAATGATTAGAAATGTTATTTATTCTAGTCGGTTGGAGCTTTCAAATAAATAACAAGGAGGATTACTTGCTCCAGAAGTCTAATCCTGTACTGTTATAGCCTTGATCAGCCTAATCAACATTTCATTTCTTTTACAACACAGGAAATCAATTTTAAAATATTGCTGCGCTGTCTCTGTATACTCTTATTACAAACCCCACTGTTTTTATTCCCATACTATTTCTAGCTGTAATTTTAATGATGCTAATTGCAATCTTCCAGCCTTTCATATAGTAGAGAAATGTAATAAGTGTTTAAAAACCTGTCTAGAAGTATTAGCTGGGCAGTCTCTTTTTAAAGAAGGTTGTCGAAGGTGATTTGCTACCACTGTCAGTCTGTGCTGACTAAAGGGCTATTTATTGGTGATGAATCACTTCTATGGAACAGAAAGTAGGGTCACATAGGATCAATGTTAAAGATAAGGACCCGAGAGTAGAAAGAAAAAGAAAAGAATTGTGGCCATATTCTCTAGTTAGGGTATGTTTCAACGACGGCTTTTAACTGAACAAAGTGTAAATCAGAGATTTTTAGTCTTGCCTCTTGAATGATGACACATCTAGACAAATACCTGAGGGGGTCCATATTTGACAACTTTTCTTTACATAATAATTTGTCAGAAAACATCCAAAAGACAAATTTTTTATGACATAAGAGTCATCTGACCTCTGAACTGTGGACATCTGAGATATAGGGAATATATGGAACATATTTATACTAAGACTATCCTTTTCAAGCTAGCGCATGATGGCCCCTGGAATAATATCTGCCAAATGAAATGGGTAAAATAAAGTCAGTATACGTGTGTGAAATATTGTTAGTTAAGTGAACTACCTCTAACTCTGAGCCATAAAGATAGGTTTACAGCTTAAAATTGTAATTTTTAATAAGTGCTATAAATAGATTTTCCCTTCAGCAATCTCAAAGTACACAGTCTTTTTAAATAAACTGTTACGCCGAGCGCTCCGGGTCCCCGCTCCTCCCCGGAGCGCTCGCTTCTCTCTCGCTACCGCAGCGCTCCGGGCAGCTCCACTGACCCGGTGCGCTGCGATACCGTCTCCAGCCGGGATGCGATTCGCGATGCGGGTAGCGCCCGCTCGCGATGCGCATCCCGGCTCCCGTACCTGACTCGCTCTCCGTCTGTCCTGTCCCGGCGCGCGCGGCCCCGCTCCCTAGGGCGCGCGCGCGCCGGGTCTCTGCGATTTAAAGGGCCACTGCGCCGCTGATTGGCGCAGTGGTTCCAATTAGTGTGTTCACCTGTGCACTCCCTATTTATACCTCACTTCCCCTTCACTCCCTCGCCGGATCTTGTTGCCATTGTGCCAGTGAAAGCGTTTCCTTGTGTGTTCCTAGCCTGTGTTCCAGACCTCCTGCCGTTGCCCCCGACTACGATCCTTGCTGCCTGCCCCGACCTTCTGCTACGTCCGACCTTGCTTCTGTCTACTCCCTTGTACCGCGCCTATCTTCAGCAGTCAGAGAGGTTGAGCCGTTGCTAGTGGATACGACCTGGTCACTACCGCCGCAGCAAGACCATCCCGCTTTGCGGCGGGCTCTGGTGAAAACCAGTAGTGACTTAGAACCGATCCACTAGCACGGTCCACGCCAATCCCTCTCTGGCACAGAGGATCCACTACCTGCCAGCCGGCATCGTGACATAAACATTCATCATCTTGATATTCTCTATACAGTAAGGTTTAAATTGTTTATACGTGGACAATAGGAAGCTAACAATGCATTTGACTGAAACACCTATGACATTTTTTAAATAGGGTAAACGATTTATACAATTTACACAAGTTTATACTAGTAGAGCTATCAGCAGGAAAATGGAGATGTAAATAAGCATATGGCTAGATAGGTATAGTCATGAGAATTTCAGACATACCCTTCTTGTTCCAATAGTCCTCTCCATCAATAAGAAAAAATGAGGCTCAAGAGACCAAGGACGTCATGCCCACTTTCTCTTCATCATATACTCACGGCTCATTTGCATCTGCCTATAACATTTGACTAACATCAACTAGCAAAGCAACTATCTGGGCTCTTGCAATGCTGGGAAAGCCACTGGGAACTCAAGCCTAATTTACATATTAGCATAAAATTTATATTTTGGTGCTTAGAAGGACCATAGAGATAAGAAAAGGAATGCCTGGACTCATGATGACTAGCCAATAATAGCCATGGGGATTGGCCCATTTTGACCTTTTCATTTTTGCGTTTTATGTTTTTTTCCTCCTCGCTTTTTAAAAGGCATAATGTTTCCATCCAAAAAGACATGTGTGGGCTTGTTTTTTTTGCGGGACCAATTGTACTTTGTAATAACACCTTCGATCACTTTTTATAACATTTTTCTGGAATATGATTCTGCCAGAAACCTCTTAAATTCTGAAACATTTAAGAGATTGATGGCGGCTATCACTGTGATCAGTGATGTCAGTCATTTACTGTGTGTGACGGCTGCTGATAGCAGTTGTCACTCACTATCTAGGAAACAAGTGCAGCTCCTGTGTTTGCTTCATAGACTCACTATACAGTGTGTTGTACATATACATTGAGGTGCGCTATTGACTAGGCAGAGACAACAATCTGTCAACAAGGGGAGGAATAGATCAGAAATATCAGGAGGAGGCAAATTTGCTAAATTAATGCATTTGCAAAAATACATTAGTTAAGGTGGCACTACTCCTTTAAGATTTAAATACTAATTTAACCTTTCATTTAAGTTCATCCATGTTTAAGTCATCCACACTCTTGTTTTGTGTTCTGCCGTATGGTCTATGGCATAATAACATTAACTTGCCAAATCAATGGGTACTTTTTGAAACACCTACCAACAGGAATTTAATATGCTCTGTAGAAGTTTGGCTGCTAGAGTGTCATGGGTATGCCACTAAAATGGAGGAAAAAGACATTTCTCCCGTTAAAGCTAAATCTAAAATCCAAAAACAGGAGCTGGAGGTTGGGGTTATGAAGCAAAGAGCAGCTTCTACTCCAACTACAATCTGCTTATGCCAGGGGATGGTTAGGCTCATGAGAGACCTTCGTTAAAAGAAGGCTTATCTCTCAGGAAATGGGAAATGCCAAGCATGTGAGACTATGTTCCAAGTCTAGGTAAGATATGGATACAGCATTGAGCACCAGGCTCAGAAGACAGCTAGGGAAACTGCTTGTATAGTTAAGGTAGCATTCAGCCAAGAAGGAATTGTTTAGGTTTTGTACAATATGCACAGTGGTGCTGATATCTGTCGCTGTTATTGAAGAATAAGCTGAGGTCAGTTAAATGAGAAAATTGCTGTGTTTTGACTACAGTTGGTGTGCCAACCATCTCAGACTGTGAAGATTACAATCCCTGTAAGCCAGTGACCCCCAAAGTTGTTACAGCCAACCTTAACTTATTTATTTTTATTTTTATATTTTGGTAAAAATGTAAAATGTTTCTACTCTCCAACAGTGTAACTAAATTGTTTAGAAGTTAGCTTTTTTCTAAAGCAACAAAATTGTAAATCTAAGTCAATGAACAACTTCCATGATATCTCAATTCCAAGATGAATGGCTGCAAGCCTTCAGAATTACAATCTATTTGAAGAGATACCCTGTGGAACAAGAATCAATACTTATTCTTTTTATATCCTAGACATTATTTTGTCTTTCCCTTTTAATCTGCTCATTTTACAACACTTATCAGGAATAAACACGAGGATACAAAGCAATTTAACAAGTCATTAAAGCAACTACTATAATAGATGATGGTTGGCTGATAGCATTATGATGACTAACCATTCTAACACACTCTGTACACATTATTCACACATGATAACTAACACTCAAACCAATCCAGATAATCATTTTTGCTAGGTTATTTTTTTTTGTGTCTGATCATGAAAAAAAAAACCTTCAGTCTGTAGTCAGTAATCCTCAAGCTACATACTGTCTAATTTTAGGGTTTTCTAAGTAGCTGCAGTGGAAGATTTATTAATGTACTGTAGCTGCCTTTATAAATTATACTCAATTATACTGAATGACAGCTAATGTGCAAGTGTGGAGTGACTATGGCTGTTGTTTTCTTAGACTGCACCCTTTGCATTCGGATAAATAAATAAAAAGTTACCATCCATATAATAGTATTTGATTCCACACAATGGAGAGACCATTACCGACTTGTATGAAATAAAAATAATCACTAACAAAAATCAGTATTTATATCTGAAAATAGACCAATAAATTATCAAACTGAGAGGAAACCAACCAAGTTGTTCCACGGAAAAAAATCTAATTAAATCTGTCTTTGCACATGCAGAGATGTTAACTAATCCCATGTTGGTTGGTAAGATAATGATCTAGTTTGGATTTTTGCAAGACATTTTCCCTTTACCAATATTAGTTTAATGGAATGAAATACAGTATTAGAGAAAAAGCTCTGCCGGATCATTATTTAACAGGTGACCTGGCATTAAATGGCATATCTGCACCTGTCAACCAATACTAACTCATTAAAACATGCCTATTGATTAAGACAGGACAATGCTACAGTGCTTCCTAGAATAGGGGGCTTTAAAGCCTGCAAAGAAAGCTTTATTCATAAAATGTGAACGTTTAGTTTAGGGATGAGTGTTTAGAGTTTTTATAATATCCCTTGAGTATCCCATTGTGTGGTTACTGCAAATAAGAATAATCACCATAATTAAAGTACTAGAAGAAGGGTGTGACTGTAGCCTATGTGTGACTTGTCACTATGACAAAGTATGGAGGCAGAAATAGGATAAATTCCCAGGAGCCATTCACATTCCATCTGTGTTTTATACATTTGTGCAATTTTGGCATTGTGCCCTTTCTATCTGTGTGAAGCACCACAGCTCTTCATATACAGTATAAGTAACTTGTTACATGTAAAGTCCAAACAATTCCAAGTTTGTTAGGTTATCCAGTGGACGTTTAATATTACTTATTCCCAATATCCTTCATGCCAGAGCACAAAAGCTTTAGAAAGTAAAGGGCAACCAGCGAAAGAGACTTTAAAGGGGTACTCTGGTGGAAAACTTTTTTTTTAATTCAACTGGTGCCAGAAAGTTAAACAGATTTGTAAATTACTTATATTGAAAAATCTTAATCCTTCCAGTACTTATTAACTGCTCAATACTACAGAGGATTTTTTTTTCTTTTTGGAATACAGAGCTCTCTGCTGACATCACGAGCACAGTGCTCTCTGCTGACATCTCTATCAATTTTAAGAACTCACCAGAGTAGGAGAAAATCCCCATAGCAAACATATGCTGCTCTGGACAGTTCCTAAAATGGACAGAGATGTTGGCAGAGAGCACTGTGCTCATGATGTCAGCAGAGAGCACTGTGTTCCTAAAAAGAAAAGAATTTCCTCTGTAGTATTCAGCAGCTAAGAAGTACTGGAAGGATTAAGATTTTTTTTAATAGAAGCAATTAATAAATCTGTTTAACTTTCTAACACCAGTTGATAAAAAAAAAAAAAAAGTTTTCCACCCCTTAAGGACCAGGTCAATTTTCACTGTAGGACCAGAGCGTTTTTTGCACATCTGACCACTGTCACTTTAAACATTAATAACTCTGGGATGCTTTTACCTTTCATTCTGATTCCGAGATAGTTTTTTCGTGACATATTCTACTTTATGTTAGTGGTAAATGTTTGTCGATACTTGCATCATTTCTTGGGGAAAAATTCCAAACTATGATGAAAAAATTGAAAATGTTGCATTTTTCTAACTTTGAAACTCTTTGCTTGTAAGGAAAATAGACATTCCAAATAAAGTATATATTGATTCACAAATACAATATGTCTACTTTGTGCTTGAATCATAAAGTTGACATGTTTTTACTTTTGGAAGACATCAGAGGGCTTCAAAGTTCAGCAGCAACTTTCCAATTTTTCACGAAATTTTCAAAATCTGAATTTTTCAGGCACCAGTTCAGTTTTGAAGTGGATTTGAGGGGCCTTCATATTAGAAATACCCCACAAATTACCCCATTATAAAAACTGCACCCCTCAAAGTATTAAAAATGCCATTCAGTAAGTGTCTTAACCCTTTAGGTGTTTCACAGGAATAGCAGCAAAGTGAAGGAGAAAATGCAAAATCTTCATTTTTTACACTCGCATGTTCTTGTAGACCCAGTTTTAGAATTTTTACAAGGGGTAAAAGGAGAGAATTTTTGCTATTTGTAACCCAATTTCTCTTGAGTAAGGAAATACCTCATGTGTGTATGTAAAGTGTTCGGCGGACGCAGTAGAAGACTCAGAAGGGAAGGAACGTAACAAGGGGTCCAGTGAGCCTTAACACCCCACAGGTGGTTGACAACTTTTCGTTAAAGTATGATATGTAAATTATTATTTTTTTTTTTTTTTCACAAAAATGCTGGTTTTTCACCAAATTTTACATTTTTACAAGGGTTCATTGGAGAAAATGCCCCCAAAAATTTGTAACCCCATCTCTTCTGAGTATGGAAATACCCCATGTGTGGACGTCAAGTGCATTGCGGGCGCGCACTACAATACTCAGAAGAGAAGGAGCCACATTTGCAAATTTTGCTGAAATGGGGGGGGGGGGGGGGGGCATGTCGCATTTAGGAATCCCCTATGGTGCCTGGACAGAGGAGGAGCAGGAGAGCAGTCAGGGTCCTTGAGCTTCTGCATAGCTGCCTATGGAGCCAGGACAGCAGGACCACCCTCAAGGTGCATCATATGGGGTAAATTACAAACAAGGGATACAGTGGGACATACTGTAGTGCCGGCCACTGGGTCACTATCGCCGCCATACAGGGGACTCATCATCAGTACTAGATGATGAGGAAAAACACAGGAATGCAGGATCTTCCTCGTCCTCACTGACAGATTCAGAGTCGGAGGCAAGAAAAGCGTATGGGGGATGGGGATAGGGTGTGTGTGTGGGGGGGAGTATGTAGTGTGTGTGCTTGGTGAAACTGTAACTGTATGGGCGGAAAAAGCGCTGTGGCGCAAAAGTAAATAAATGGGGGGGGGGGGGGGGCAAATGCAGCACCTTGAACCCCTAATAGGGCCCAGGTCATGCTGACCCTTTAGGACCTATTAGTGGGTCAGGGGGGGGGGAATTCTTAATTTTTTTACTTTAAAAAAAAAAAAGATTACTTTTAACCCTACTTGTCCCTTTGCTGTATTCTTTCCCTGCTCTAACAAGAGGTCTTCTTCTCCGAGGGGCTCCGATCTTCACAGGGGGGGGGGGGGTCCCTGGCTCCGTCTCGCAGCTCTTCCCGCTGACTGAACTCAGTGGTCCAGCAGAGCCGCGAGAAGGGGCCGTTAACCCCTTCCCTGACGGCTGTTATTGTTCCGGACAATAGCAGCGATCTTGGGGGGGGGGTGGACGAAATCGCCACCTCCCCTCAGATACAGGAGGGGATTGGTGGTGTTTTCTACACGTGACTCGCATCCCCGGAATCGCCGCAAATTGCCAGTGTGAATTCAGCAGCGATTTGTGGAGATTGCCGACAGGGGGGGTCTGATGACCCCTTGGGAATTTGCGCGGGGTGCCTGCTTATCGATATCAGCAGTCACCCCGGTCCGGTCCCCGCCTGGCACGCGGCGGGGACCGAAATTCCCATGGGCATACCGGTACGCCCCTGGTCCTTAGGTACCAGGGAGCAAAGGCGTACCTGTACGCCCTTGGTCCTTAACAAGTTAAGCAATTATATGTTTAGAGGCAAAATTGTTTAGTCAGAGATCCAAATATTTCAAAGAATAGATAGACGTAATCCCAATCCAAAAAGGCAATAAGGCTCTTTGAGATAATTGATTGAAATGTAAAATTCACTGAATTTATTGACTGTTTTTAGCTAGTGAATATTTCATTTATGCTCTGTGCAAACAGTGAATAATTTTGCAAGTGTTTTCATATTATTTATTAATTACATCCATTTAAAAATCTTAATCCTTTCAGTTCTTTTTAGCTGCTGTATGCTACAGAGTAAGTTGTATAGTTCTTTCCAGTCTGACCACAGTGCTCTCCACTGCCACCTCTGTCCATGTCAGGAGCTGTCCAGAGTAGGAGCAAATATTCATAGCAAACCTCTCCTGCGCTGGAGAGTTCTGGAAATGGTGAGAAGATTCAGCAGAGAGCACTGTGGTCAGACTGGAAATAACTATACAACTTTCTCTGGAGTATACAACAGCTAATAAATACTGGAAAGCTTAGGAATTTTAAATAGTAATTTTAAAAGGTACTTTACAAAATCTGTATAAATTTCTGGCACCAGTTGTTTTGAAACCAATTTTTTCTCCGAAGTACCCCTTTAAGAGGACTGGCAACATGTCATAGTAGACAGTAAATTACTATTTACTAAAATCCTGATTGTCACCTCTTTTCCAACACACCATGCCCTGTATTTTTCCATGCATTCTTCTGCTTGTTTTTTGGAAGTATTTGGGTTAGCAGGTTCATAAACCTTAGGTCCAATTCACATCATGTTTTTGCCCAAACATATTGCTATATGTATGTGGCAATATGCCAAATATCAAAGATGCAAACACCTGGTTCACATAACACACATGGAAAATGTCCATAAAATGGGCAGAAAACACAAAGAAGAAGGCAAAATAAAACCACTACGTAAAACAGATCTATGCAGACAGATGTTGTAAATGCAAGTGTATTTTTCAGCCTCAAAATATGCTGTATAAATATGGAGAAAGTCTGGGAAAGTAACTGCTGTTGGTAACATGTTTCAATTCATGATAACCATATATTTTTTTTTACTCTTGCACACATAGTAGTTCAGTTTCAGACTGTCTACTCATTTCTCAACAGTTAGTTTCTCCAAAGTTAGCACATTTTTGGAGGCATTACAAAGTAGTCCAACTATAAATGCATTTCATCATTTTTGAAGCTGAACTGATGATGAATATGCAGTTTAATTGCTGAACTGTATTTGATTAGTTTACAAGATTATTCATGCATCTTTAATAGCTTTAAACAGAGAAGAAGAATCGTGTGCACTTATTATAGAAGCAGTGTTCGAAGAACAGCTGGTCTTGTCAACAAAACCACATCTTTTAAGCACCAGTTCTCACCATGTTTTATTTTTTTATTTTTTAGCTTGTAGTTTTTATTAGCTGGATCAATAGAAGGGTTTAAAAATGTATTTAAATAAAACTGTTACCTCAAAATGTTACTTCCTCTGACCAGTCCCTACAGCCTGCATCATCATCTTCCTGTAACATATGCATACGAATCTTTACAGGGACATTTAGGAAATAATTAACTGTATTTTTAGAATGCTTCCAAGTGCAGAACAATATCATAAGCAGAAGAGCAGACAATGTACGAATTCAGCAGGTTCTGCAAAATCACTGGCTGTGTGGAGAGACAGTCTGTTACGCTATGCAATATTCTGTAGCAGGTTTGGTGAGGAAGCTGACAGGAGTGCTGTGGAGGCATAGTAAGCAGGGTGGGAGGACTGTGAGGAATAGCTGAGGGGAAGTAAAGTATTCTGGAAATTGTAGTACTGAGCCACTGCTCAACCAGGAAGTACCGTGATTATCTGAAATGGGAAGAGAGGAATGCAAAAACCACAAAACAAATGTTTTTGGTGATTTTTTTTTTTTTATATATTTTTTGCTTCACATCATGTACCCCTTAAATGCACTTTAGAATACATGCCTAATATTTTTTATTCCCAACATAACCAGCTTGCATACAGTCATGGCAGTAAATGTTGGCACCCCTGAAATTTTTCAAGAAAATGAAGTATTCCTCACAGAAAAGGATTGCAGTAACACATGTTTTGCTATAAACGTGTGTATTCCCTTTGTGTATACTGGAACTAAAAAGGGAGGAAAAAAAGCAAATTGGACATAATGTCACACCAAACTCCAAATATGGGCTGGACAAAATTTACCTCTTAAGTACCCGAGGTATTTCTGTTTTTGCACTTTCATTTTTTCCTCCTTACGATTAAAAAACCATAATTCTTTCAATTTTGCACTTAAAAATCCACATGATGGCTTATTTTTGCGCCACCAATTCTACTTTGTAAGTACAGCAGTCATTTTACCCAAAAATCTATGGTGAAATGGGAAAATAAATCATTGTGCGACAAACTTTTAGAAAAAAATGCCATTTTGTAACTTTTAGGGGCTTCCGTTTCAACACAGTACATTTTTCAGTAAAAATGATACCTTCTCTTTATCCTCTAAGTCCATACAATTAAAATGATACCCTACTTATGTAGGTTTGATTTTGTCGTACTTCTGAAAAAACTACATGCAGACATGCGGCAATACCACATGTATTTTTATTTTTTATTTACACTGTTTTTTTTTTTTTTTTAATGGGAAAAGGGGGGTGATTCAAACTTTTATTAGGGAAGGGGTTAAATGATCTTTATTAACTTTTTTTCACTTTTTTTTGCATTGCTCAATGGTTTCTAATATGCCTGGATCTTAGTGGATCGGACACCAGGAGAAAGGTAAAGGGACCCTCCTCGTGTCCTAGAGCTGTTTGGGATGCTGCAATTTCAACACCCAGGAAGGCAGTGGAGGCAGGGGAGGGGACCTCCGTCTGTCGTGCTGGAATGATCGGATAGCCGCGGCAGCGATGCGGGCGATCTGATCCTCCATTTTTGTCACCGCGATGCTGCAGATGCCGTGATCTGTATTGATCACGGCATCTGAGGGGTTAATGGCGGACATCCGCGGGATTGCGGATGTCCGCCATTACCGGCGGGTCCCTGGCTGCAATCAGCAGCCGGGACCTGCCGTGCATGATCTGGGCATCGCTCCGATGCTCGCGGTTATGCTTAGGACGTAAATGTACATCCTGGTGCGTTAAGTACCAGCTCACCAGGACTTACATTTACGTCCTGCGTCCTTTAGGGGTTAAATGGTTAATGGCACCCTTAACTTAATATTTGGTTGCACAACCTTTGGAGAAAATAACTAAAATCAGTCACTTCCTACAACCATCAATGAGCTTCTTACACCTCTCAGCCAGAATGTTGGACCACTCTACCTTTGCAAACTGCTTCAGGTCTCTCTTATTGGAAGGGTGCCTTTTCCCAACAGCAATTGTAAGATCTCTCCACAGGTGTTCAATGGGATTTAGATCTGGACTCATTGTTGGCCACTTCAAAACTCTCCAGTGTTTTGTTGCCATCCATTTCTGGGTGCTTTTTGACGTATGTTTGGGGTCATTGTCCTGCTGGAAGACCCACAATTTTGGACACAAACCCAGCTTTCTGACACTGGGCTGTACAGTGCGACCCAAAATCTATTGGTAATCCTCAGATTTCATCATGCCTTGCACACATTCAATGCAACCAGTGCCAGAGGCTGTAAAACAACCCCAAAACATCATTGAACATCTACCATATTTCACTGTAGTTACTGTTTTCTTCTCTTTGTAGGCCTCATTCCATTTTCGGTAAACAGTAGTAAAAAGCTCTATCTTGGTCTCATTTGTCCACTAGGCGTTTTCCCAGAGGGATTTTGGCTTATTCAAGTTCATTTTGGAAAAATGTAGTCTTGCTTTTTTATGTCTCTGTGTCAGTAGTGGGGTCCTCCTGGGTCCTCTGCCATAGTGTTTCAATTAAATGTTGATGGATAGTTTGCGCTGACACTGATGCTCCCTGAGCCTGCAGTACAGTTTGAATATCTTTGGAACTTGTTTGGGGCTGCTTATTCACCATCCGGACTATCCTACGTTGAAATCTTTCATCAATTTTTCTCTTCCGTCCACGCCCAGGGAGATTAGCTACAGTGCAATGGGTTGCAAACTTCTTGATAATGTTGCGCACTGAGGATAAAGGCAAATCTTGATCTCTGGAGATGGACTTGTAACCTTGAGATTGTTGATATTTTTCCACAATTTTGGTTCTCAAGTCCTCAGACAGTTCTCTTCTCCTCTTTCTGCTGTCCATGCTTAGTGTGTCACACACAGACACACAAGGCAAAGACTAAGTGGACGGCTCCCCTTTTTATCTGCTTTCAGGTGTGATTTTTATATTGCGCACACCTGTTGCTTGTCCCAGGTGAGTCTAAAGGAGCATCCCATGCTTGAAACAATCTTATTTATCCACAATTTTGAAAGGATGCCAATAAATTTGTCCAGCCCATTTTTGGAGTTTGGTGTGACATTATGTCCAATTTGCTTCTTTTCCCTCCCTTTTTTAGTTTAGTTCCAATACACACAAAGGGAATAAACGTGTATAGCAAAACATGTGTTACTGCAATCCTTTTCTGAGAGAAATACTTCATTTTCTAGAAACATTTCAGGGGTGCCAACATTTATGGCCATGACTTTAACTGTAGGAAACTAAGTATTGCTCAGCTTTTCAGTGGTTTATCATTTCTCCCAAAAAATTATGTTTATGTTCATATTAGTTTAAAACTGGTCCTGCAGCCTAATCGGTGTGATGTCTTGTGGCAGGAGTAATAGTCACACATTACTTATCAACACAAGGTGCCAATTATTCTGCATTAAAGTATTACACTATGCTGCCCTCCATGAATGTAAGGATCAAGCATGGTCTCTAGCTATCATTCCCGTTACTTGGCCATCACATATTTAGGCTTAGTGCCAAGGGCACTATGAGCTGTTCATATGGCCCTAGTTTGCTGCCATGGTTTTAAAGATAAAATAGTGACACATGTTAATTATCAGGCATGAAACATTAAATGTATCCTTCAGTGTCGAAAGTTATTTAAATGATAGCCCCTCCATCCCCTCCTCAGGAAAGTAATTTCTACATTGTCCTTTAGGAGGCACAAAGTTTGTCTGACTGACTTACATTCTCCATACATCCATAGTTATGTGCCCCTTCCTATTCTCCACTCATGCAAAGTTCTGCCCCCACCCCTACCCCTTTATATGTGGTGGGGGGCTTATAGTGCAGTAAATGTAGTATTCTATTTTCTCCCTCCTGGTCCCCTCTTCCTTTTGTGGTGAATTAGCTCAACAAGGCTTTGTAGGCACTCAAGTCACCATTTGCTTTCAAGCATAATTGCACGTTCCTAAGGTATAAAAATAAGGGATTTACCTTGTTGCAGACTCTTTCTGGATTCCTCTGTTAGAGCTTTCTAGTCTTTCTGCCCCAGTAAAATTTTTGAGTTATTGTATTTGTCATTTCATGCTCACATGTTCTCTCACTTTGTTATAATGCTCCTTTGATGATATTTCATGTCAAAACAGTGTTGGGAACATTACTTGGTAGAGTCGAAAGCACATTTGCTCAATAGGAATCTGAAGGCTAACACACAGCTTCAGACCCCTTGACTTTAAGAAAAGCTGTGAACAACCCTCATCCAACAAAACATATTGGTATGCTGCTTCTGGATTTTCCTCCAGTGGGAGAAGTGGAAGAGCATAATGTTATTTATCTCTAATGTCTAGCTGAAACACATCTGTGCATCATATAAACGCATACTGTTTTTTAGTGCTGTCAACATTTTAGATGATTCAAGTACAGAAACTTCAAGTCATAGATATTCTATATACAGACACATCAAAAGTGCCATATTTTTGTCAATGAGAATGTTTTTCCCCACAGAGAAATACATATTTTATGTAAATGTAAAGGAGGTTTTTTTTTGTTTGTTTGTTTTTTTAATAACACGCACTGTGATTTTTTAGCTCTTTATTGTAAGCATGTATTTGACAACATCTTTAGTTTTACCTAAAGATGTGCAAAAAAGGTATCCAGATAAAACACTAGGCACTTATTCAGTACTGAACATAACAAGGTTCAGCTCTGGGAAACATACTGTCACGTTGGGCAGGGATAGAGTAAAGCCCTAATCTTGCCAACACCCTCTGTCCCTGTCCTAAACAACGGATCCACAACCACGAGGTTAATCCCTTCCTATGTACGTGTAGGGACAGACAGTCAAAACTACATACATAAACATAAAATAAAATACAAAACAGTCCGAGTTGGGAACAGCTGAAGACACACAAAACTAACAGAAATAAATTTAGACAAACACACAGTAAAGTGAGTTCAGACTAGCCGGGGTCGATAACATGAGTAAATAGAGTACCAGAACACTAAGCCGGAGAGTAGTCAAAAAGCCGAGGCAAAGATCAAAACCTGAAGTCAGAAACACTATGGGGGACATTTATCAATGTTTCCTTAACCCCTTAACGGTGCAGGACATAAATGTACGTCCTGGTGTGGTGGTACTTAACACACCAGGACATTCATTTACGTCCTATACATTATCGCGAGCATCGGAGTGATGCTCCAGTCATGCGCGGCAGGTCCCTGCTGCTGATAGCAGCCAGGGACCCGCCGGTAATGGCCGACATCCCCGATTGCGCGGATGTCCGCCATTAACCCCTCAGATGCCGTGATCAATACAAATCACGGCATCTGCAGCGCTGAAGTCACTAAAATGGATGATGCGCTGCCGCGGAGATCCAATCATCCAGAACGGAAGACGGACGGAGGTCCCCTCACCTGCCTTCCACGGGTCTTCTGCTCTGGTCTGAGATCGAGCAGACCAGAGCAGAAGATGACCGATAACACTGATCAGTGCTATGCCCTATGCATAGCACTGAAAAGTATTAGCAATCGAATGATTGCTATAAATATGGGGACTATTAAAGTGTAAAAATAAAAGTAAAAACAAATTAGAAAAATCCCCTCCCCCAATAAAAATGTAAATTGTCAGTTTTTCCCAATTTTACACCCAAAAAGTGTAAAAATTTTTTTTTTATAAACTTATTTAGTATCGCCGCCTGCCTAAATATCCAAGCTATTAAAATATAATGTTAATTATCCCGTACGGTGAATGGCGTGAACGTAAAAAAAAAAAATCCAAAATTGCTGCTTTTTTTTTAATAACATTTTATTACAAATAATATAGATAAAAATTGTATTCAAAGTTTTATATATGCAAATGTGGTATACATTTTTTTTACAGGTGGTATAGAAGTTTTTGGGATTTTTACAGATGACGGCGCAAAAAATGAGCCCTCATACCGCCGCTTATACGGAAAAATGAAAAAGTTATAGGTCAGCAAAATAGAGGGATTTTAAACGCACTCATTTGGTTAAAAAGTTTGCAATTTTTTTAAGCGGTATAATAAGAGAAATGTATGTAATCATGGGTATCATTTTAATCATATTGACCAACATGAATAAAGAAAACAGGTCTATTTTACCGTAAAGTGCACACCATGAAAACTAAACCTTTCAAAATTAGCAAAATTGCGATTTTCTTATCAATTTCCCCACACAAATAGTATTTTTATGGTAAAATGAGTGAGGTCATTACAAAGGACAACTGGTCGCGCAAAAAACAAGCCTTCATACTAGTCTGTGGATGAAAATATAAAAGAGTTATGATTTTTAGAAGGCAAGGAGGAAAAATGGAAATGTAAAAATAAAATTGCCTGAGTCCATAAAGGGGTACTCCGGTGGAAAACTTGAGCTGGAGATCTACAGTTTAGAGACCACTGCACAGTGATCTCTATACTGTGGCACTCTAGATCTTGCAAAACTACAACTCCTAGCATGCCCACACAGCTGTTTGCTGTCTGGGCATGCTGGGATTTGTAGTTTTGCAACATCTGGAGGTCCACAGTTTGGAGATCACTGCAGTGGTCTCTAACTGTAGCCCTCCAGATGTTGCAAAACTGCAAATCCCAGCATGCCCAAACAGCAGTCTGGGCATGCTGGGAGTTGTAGTTTTGCAACATCTGGAGGGCTACAGTGTAGAGACAACTGAGACCACTACAGTGTAGAACCTATCTGAAGTTTTTCCAACCAGTGTGCCTCCAGCTGTAGCAAAACTACAACTTCTAGCATGCACGGTCTGTTGGTACATGCTGGGAGTTGTAGTTTTGAAACAGCTGGAGGTTTGCCCCCTCATGTGAACGTACAGTTTACATTCACACGGGCAGGTTTACAGTAAGTTTCCTGCATCAAGTATGAGCTGCCGCAAATTTTTTGCCGCTGCACAAATTTCTAGCGGGAAGCTCACTGTAAACCTCTGCCAGTGCGAACATACCCTAAAAACACTACACTACCACATAATAAAGGGTAAAACACTACATATACACCCCCTTAAACTGTCCCCCCAATAAAAATGAAAAACTTATTGTACGGCAGTGTTTCAAAAACGGAGCCTCCAGCTGTTGCAAAACAACAACTCCCAGCATTTTCGGACAGCCACTGACTGTCCAGGCATGCTGGGAGTTTAGCAACAGCTGGAGGCACCCTGTTTGGGAATCACTGGCATAGAATACCCCTATGTCCACCCCTATGCAATCCCTAATTTAGTCCTCAAATGTGCATGGCGCTCACTTCAGAGCCATGTCGTATTTCAAGGAAACAGTTTAGGGCCACATATGGGGTATTTTCGTACTCGGATGAAATTGCACTACAAATTTTGGGGGGGATTTTTCTCCTTTTACCCCTTATGAAAAGGAAAAGTTGGGGGCTACACCAGCCTGTTAGTGTAAAAAAATTACACTATCATGCTGGTGTTGCCCCATACTTTTTATTTTCAGAAGTCTTAAAAGGAAAAAAAGACCCCAAAATTTGTAACGCAATTTCTCCTGAGTATGGAAATACCCCATATGTGGGCGTAAAATGCTCTGCGGGCGCACAACAAGAGTGAGAGCGCACTATGTACATTTGAGGCCTAAAGGGGTGACTGATTTTACAGCCGTTCTGACATAAACACAAAAAAGATAAATACCCACACGTGACCCCATTTTGGAAACTACACCCCTCACGGAACGTAACAAGGGGTATAGTGAGCCTTAACACCCCACAGGTGTTTAATGAAAATTCTTCAAAGTTGGATGTAAAAATGAAAAAAAAAAAAGAATTTTCACTAAAATGCTGGTGTTACCCTAAATTTTTCATTTTCACAAGGGAAAATAGGAAAAAAAAGCCCACCAAAGTAAGAACATACCTCATATGTGGATTTAAAGTGCTCTGCTGGCGCACTACAATGCTCAGAAGAGAAGGAGAACCATTGAGATTTTGAAGAGAAAATTTGTCCGGAATTGAAGGCCACGTGTGTTTACAAAGCCCCCATAGTGCCAGAACAACAGACCCCCCCCCCCACATGTGACCCCATTTTGGAAACTACACCCAGCATGTATTGTAATAAGGGGTACAGTGAGCATTTACGCCCCACAGGTGTCTGACAGATTTTTGGATCAGTGGTCCGTGAAAATGAAAAATGTAATTTTTCATTTGCACAGCCCACTGTTCCAAAGATCTGTCAAACGCCAGTGGGGTGTAAATATTCACTGCACCCCTTATTAAATTCTGTGAGGGGTGTAGTTTCCAAAAATGGGGTCACATTTGGGGGGGTCCACTGTTCTGGCACCATGAGGGGCTTTGTAAACGCACATGGCCCCTGACTTATATTTCAAACTAATTCTGTCTCCAAAATCTCAATGGAGCTCCTCCTCTTCTGAGCAGTGTAGTGCGCCAGCAGAGCACTTGACGTCCGCACATGGGGTATTTCCATACTCAGAAGAAATGGGGTTAACATTTTTGGGGGTCATTTTCTCCTATTACCCCTTGTAAAAATGTAAAATTTGGGGAAAAAACTGTATTTATGTAAAAACATTTTTTTTTCATTTACACATCCGAATTTAACAAAAAGTTGTCAAACACCTGTGGGGTGTTAAGGCTCACTGTACCCCTTGTTGCATTCCTTGAGGGGTGTAGTTTCCAAAATAGTATGCCATGTGTTTGTTTGTTTTTTTTGCTGTTCTGGCAGCATAGGGGCTTCCTAAATGCGACATGCCCTCCAAAAAACATTTCAGCAAAATTTGCTTTTCAAAAGCCAAATGTAACTCCTTCTCTTCTGAGCATTGTTGTGCGCCAGCAGAGCACTTGACGTCCACACATGGGGTATTTCCATACTCAAAAGAGATGGGGTTACAAATTTTTGAGGGCATTTTGTCCTATTATCCCTTGTAAAAATTTGAGGGAAAACCAGCATTTTAGTGGGAAAAAAATCATTTACACATCCAACTTTAACGAAAAGTCGTCAAACACATGTGGGGTGTTAAGGCTAACTGGACCCCTTGTTATGTGCTTTGAGGGGTGTAATTTCCAAAATGGTATGCCATGTGGTTTTTGGCACCATAGGGGCTTCCTAAATGTGACATGCCCCCAAAAACCATTTCAGAAAAACTCACTCTCCAAAATCCCACTGTCACTCCTTCCCTTCTGAGAGCTCTACTGCGCCCGCTGAACACTTGACATACACATATGAGGCATTTCCTTATTCAAGAGAAATTGGGTTACACACTTTAGGTAGATTTCTTTCCTTTTACCCCTCGTAAAAATTCAATAACTGGGTCTACAAGAACATCCCAGTGTAAAAAATGAAGATTTTGAATTTTCTCCTTCAATTTACTGCTATTCCTGAGAAACACCTAAAGGGTTAACAAACCTTTTGAATGTCATTTTGAATACTTTGAGGGGGTGCAGTTTTTATAATGGGGTAATTTACGGGGTATTTCTAAGATAAAAGCCCTTCAAATCCACTTCAAAACTGAACTGGTCCCTGAAAACTTTCGATTTTGAAAATTTTGTGAAAAAATGGAAAATTGCTGCTATAGTTTGAAGCCCTCTGATGTCTTCCAAAAGTAAAAACATGTCAACTTTATGATGCAAACATAAAGTAGACATATTGTATATGTGAATCAATATATCATTTATTTGGAATATTAATTTTCCTTATTAGTAGAGAGCTTCAAAGTTTAAAAAATGCTAAATTTTCTATTTTTTCATCAGATTTTGGAATTTTTCACGAAGAAATTATGCAAGTATTGACAACATTTTACCACTAACATAAAGTAGAATATGTCACGAAAAAACATTCTCGGAATCAGAATGAAAGGTAAAAGCATCCCAGAATTATTAATGCTTAACCCCTTAAGGACCAAGGGCGTACAGGTACGCCTTTGCTCCCTGGTACTTAAGGACCAAGGGCGTACCTGTACGCCCGTGGGAATTTCGGTCCCCGCCGCGCGCCGGGCGGGGATCGCGCCGGGGTGAATGCTGATATCTATCAGCAGACACCCCGCGCAAATGCCCAGGGGGGTCATTAGACCCCCCCATGTCGGCGATCGGCGCAAATCGCAAGTGAATTCACACTTGCGATTTGCGCCGATTCCGGGTCATACGGGTCTATGGTGACCCGGTGACCCGGAATAGAAGGGGGATCGCGGGTGTCCTAGACACCCACGATCCCCCTGTAGCGATAGGAGTGAGGTGGCAGAGTTGCCACCCCTCCTATCTCTGCTATTGGTGGTCTAGACGCGACCACCAATAGCAGATCGGGGGCGGAGGGGTTTACTTTCGGTTTCCCCGTCCTGCCCTCCCACAATAGGAGGGGCAGAACGGGGAAACCGACAGGGACCGGCGCCGAAGATCCACTTACCCATCGGCGACGGCAGCGGGCGACGATCAGCGGCGGCAGCGGGCGACGATCGGCGGAAGAAGAGGACCGCGACACAGCTCCCTGGATCCAACGGAAGCCGGTGAGTTACTTAGCAACATCTGGAGGGCTACAGTCTGAGACCACTATAGTGGTCTCTAAACTGTAACCCTCCAGATGTTGCAAAACTACAACTCCCAGCATGCCCAGAGAGCTGTTTAGGCTTGCTGGGAGTTGCAGTTTTGCAACAGCTGGAGGTCTACAGTTTGAGACCACTGCAAAGTGATCTCTATACTGTGCACCTCCAGATCTTGCAAAACTACAACTCCCAGCATGCCCAGACAGCAGTTTGCTGTCTGGACATGCTGGGAGTTGTAGTTTTGCAACATCTGGAGGTCCACAGTTTGGAGACCACTATGCAGTGGTCTCTAAACTATAGCTCTACAGATGTTGCAAAACTGCAACTCCCAGCAAGCCTAAACAGCTCTCTGGGCATGCTGGGAGTTGTAGTTGCGATCCCTCCAGCTGTTGCATAACTACATCTCCCAGCATGCCTTTCGGCGATCAGTACATGCTGGGAGTTGAAGTTTTGCAACAGCTGGAGGCACACTGGTTGGAAAATACTGAGTTAGGTAACAGAACCTAACTGAAGGTTTTCCAACCAGTGTGCCTCCAGCTGTTGCAAAAGTACAACTCCCAGCATGCACGGTCTGTCAGTACATGCTGGGAGTTGTAGTTTTGAAACAGCTGGAGGTTTGCCCCCCCATGTGAACGTACAGGGTACATTCACACTGGCGGGTTTACAGTAAGTTTTCTGCTTCAAGTTTGGGCTGTGGCAAATTTTTCACCGCAGCGCAAACTCCTAGCGGTAAATTCACTGTAAACCCGCCAGTGTGAACGTACCCTAAAAACACTACACTACACTTACACATAATAAAGAGTAAAACACAACATATACACCCCCTTACACTGTCCCCCTAATAAAAAATAAAAAATGTATTGTACGGCAGTGTTTCCAAAACAGAGCCTCCAGCTGTTGCAAAACAACAACTCCCAGCATTTCCGGACAGCCACTGACTGTCCAGGCATGCTGGGAGTTTAGCAACAGCTGGAGGCACCCTGTTTGGGAATCACTGGCGTAGAATACCCCTATGTCCACCCCTGTGCAATCCCTAATTTAGTCCTCAAATGCGCATGGCGCTCTCTCACTTCGGAGCCCTGTCGTATTTCAAGGAAACAGTTTAGTGCCACATATGAGATATTTCCGTACTCGGGAGAAATTGCGTTACTAATTTTGGGGGCTTTTTTTCCTTTTACCCCTTATGAAAAAGAAAAGTTGGGTCTACACCAGCCTGTTAGTGTAAAAAAAAATTTTTTTTTACATTAACATGCTGGCGTTGTCCTTTACTTTTTATTTTCACGGCAGGTAAAAGGAAAAAAAGACCCCCAAAATTTGTAACGCAATTTCTCCTGAGTACGGAGATACCCCATATGTGGGCGTAAAATGCTCTGCGGACGCACAACAAGGCTCAGGAGTGAGAGCGCACCATGTACATTTGAGGCCTAAATTGGTGATTTGCACAGGGGTGGCTGATTTTACAGCGGTTCTGACATAAGCGCAAAACAATAAATACAGACATGTGACCCCATTTTGGAAACGACACCCCTCACGGAACGTAACAAGGGGTATAGTGAGCCTGAACACCCCACAGGTGTTTGACAAATTTTCATTAAAGTTGGATGGGAAAATTAAAAAAAAAAAAATTTTTCACTAAAATGTTGGTGTCACCCTAAATTTTTCATTTTCACAAGGGAAAATAAAAAAGCCCCCCAAAATTTGTAACTCAATTTCTTCTGAGTAAGAGCATACCCCATATGTGGATGTAAAGTGCTCTATGGGTGCACTACAATGCTCAGAAGAGAGGGAGCGCCATTGGGATTTTGAAGATAAAATTTGTCCGGAATTGAAGGCCACTTGTGTTTACAAAGCCCCCATGGTACCAGAACAATGGACCCCCCCATATGTGACCCCATTTTGGAAACTACACCCCTCATGTAATGTAATAAGGGGCGCAGTGAGCATTTACGCCCCACAGGTGTCTGACAGATTTTTGGAACAGTGATCCGTGAAAATAAAAAATGTAATTTTCCATTTGCACAGCCCACTGTCCCAAAGATCTGTCAAACGTCAGTGGGGTGTAAATGCTCACTGCACCACTTATTAAATTCTGTGAGGGGTGTAGTTTCCAAAATGGGGTCACATGTGGGGGGGGGTCCACTGTTCTGGCACCACGGGGGGCTTTGTAAATGCACATGGCCCCTGACTACCATTCCAAACGAATTCTCTTTCCAAAAGCTCAATGGTGCTCCTCCTCTTCTGAGCATTGTAGTTCGCCCGTAGTGCACTTCAGGTCCACTTATGGGGTACCTCCATACTCAGAAGAGATGGGGTTACAAATTTTGGGGGGTATTTTCTGCTATTAACCCTTGCAAAAATGTGAAATTTGGGGGGAAACACACATCTTAGTGAAAAAAATATATATATTTTTTTACATATGCAAAAGTCGTGAAACCCGTGTGGGGTATTAAGGCTCACTTTATTCCTTGTTACGCTCCTTAAGGGGTCTAGTTTCCAAAATGGTATGCCATGTGTTTTTTTTTTGCTGTTCTGGCACCATAGGGGCTTCCTAAATGCGACATGCCCCCCAAGCAAAATTTGCTCTCAAAAAGTCAAATATCACTCCTTCTCTTCGGAGCATTGTAGTTCGCCCGTAATGCACTTCATGCCAACTTATGGGGTGCCTCCATACTCAGAAGAGATGGGGTTACAAATTATGGGGGGTATTTTCTGCTATTAACCCTTGCAAAAATGCGAAATTTGGGGGGAAACACACATTTAAGTGAAAAAAAATTTTTTTTTTTTACATATGCAAAAGTCGTGAAACACCTGTGGGGTATTAAGGCTCACTTTATTCCTTGTTACGTTCCCCAAGGGGTCTAGTTTCCAAAATGGTATGCCATGTGGGTTATTTTTGCTGTTCTGGCACCATAGGGGCTTCCTAAATGCAACATGCCCCCCAAAAACCATTTCTGAAAAACGTACTCTCCAAAATCCCCTTGTCGCTCCTTCGCTTCTGAGCCCTCTACTGCGCCCGCCGAACACTTTACATAGACATACTCGAGAGAAATTGGGCTACAAATACAAGTATACATTTTCTCCTTTTACCCATTGTAAAAATTCAAAAATTGGGTTTACAAGAACATGCGAGTGTAAAAAATAAAGATTGTGAATTTTCTCCTTCACTTTGCTGCTATTCCTGTGAAACACCTAAAGGGTTAAAACACTTACTGATTGTAATTTTGAATACTTTGGGGGGTGTAGTTTTTATAATGGGGTCATTTGTGGGGTATTTCTAATGGGAAGACCCTTTAAATCCACTTAAAACCTGAACTGGTCTCTGAAAAAAAACGAGGTTCAAAATTTTGTGAAAAATTGGAAAAGTGCTGCTGAACTTTGAAGCCCTCTAGTGTCTTCCAAAAGTAAAAACACGTCAATTTTATGATGCAAACATAAAGTAGACATATTGGAAATGTGAATAAAATAAAAAAATATTTTGAATATCCATTTTCCTTACAAGCAGAGAGCTTCAAAGTTAGAAAAATGCAAAATTTTCTAATTTTTCATCAAATTTTGGGATTTTTCACCAAGAAAGGATGCAAGTTACCACAAAATTTTACCACTACGTTAAAGTAGAATATGTCACGAAAAAACAATCTCGGAATCAGATTGATAACTAAAAGCATTCCAGAGTTATTAATGTTTAAAGTGACAGTGGTCAGATGTGCAAAAAACGCTCTGGTCCTAAGGTGTAAAATGGCCTGGTCCTTAAGGGGTTAAAGTGACAGTGGCCGGGTCCTACAGTGAAAATTGGCTGGGTCCTTAAGGGGTTAAGGACTCAGCGTTTTTCCGTTTTTGCATTTTCATTTTTTACTCATCACCTTCTAAAAATCCTAACGTTTTCAATTTTGCACATAAAATTCCATTTGAGGGCTTATTTTTTGCTCCACCAATTCTACTTTGCAGTAACATTAGTCATTTTACAAAAAAATCCATGGTGGAACGGGAAAAAAATTCATTGTGCGACAAAATTGAACGTTTGGGGGCTTTCGTTTCTACGCAGTGCATTTTCCGTAAAAATTACACATTATCTTTATTCTGTAGGTCCATACGATTAAAATGATACCCTACTTATATAGGTTTGATTTTGCCGTACTTCTGAAAAAAATCATAACTACATGCAGGAAAATGTATACGTTTAAAATTGTCATCTTCTGACTCCTATAACTTTTTTATTTTTCTGTGTACGAGCCGGTATGAGGGGTCATTTTTAGCGCCGTTTTCTGAAGTTTTTATTGGTACATTTTTGTATTGATCAGACTTTTTGATCGCTTTTTATTCATTTTTTTCTGATATAAAAAGTGACCAAAAATACGTTATTTTGGACTTTGGATTTTTTTTGCTTGTACGCCATTGACCGTGCGGTTTAGTTAACAATATCATTTTATAGTTCAGACATTTACGCATGCGGCGATACCACATATGTTTATTTTTATTTACACAGGTTTTTTTCCCGCTTTTTTTTTGCAGTGTTATAGCTCCTATATGGGGCTATAACACTGTACACACTGATCTTTTACCCTGATCCCTGCAGAGCCATAGCTTTGCATGGATCAGCGTAATAGGGGGTTGATTGCTCAAGCCTATAGCTCAGGCTTGGAGCAATCATACGCCGATCGGACGCTATGGAGACAGCCGAGGGGACCTCTGCTCGCATCCTAGCTGATCGGGACATCACGATTTTATCGCAATAGTCCCGATCAGCCCGACTGAGCTGCCGGGAAGCTTTTACTTCCGTTTTGGATGCGGCAATCAACTTTGATCTTTGATCACAAAGATCTGTGCTGCGTGCTATTAGCCCAGGGTCCCGGCTATCATTAGCAGCCGGGACCGACCCGGTGTGATGCGGGGTCACGGCGTGAAAGTTATCAACAAAAACTTTTAATATGTTGTTCATAATCATTAATGAAGACATATATAGCTTCATTAAAAAATATTTATATTTATCCCAGTTTTTTCATTTTATACTTTTGGCCACTAGGGGTCTCTCTTCTATGCCTGGTCTGCAGGCAGCTTCCTAAGCTTTTCATAGTAAGTGTACAGCTTTTAGGACTAATTCTGAAAAGGCTCTGGTCCTTCCACAGGAAGTTCAGTACTCTCAGCTCAGGCCTGGAGCAGCACTGTGAGCTACAAGCCTGCACATGCCTCTCATATAACAGAGGCCAGTCACCTCCACCTCCCCCCTGCTCTGTGTTCTCCCTGCCCCTCATCAAACGTTATCTTATACATTGTATTATCTCACTGCACTCCCTGCTCTGTGCCCCCCCCCCCCCCTGACATTCATCTTAATTACTGCCTCTGTAATTGCTCCCACCGCCCCTGGTTCTCAGCATTGAATTTTTAGTGCAGAGAGGCACAGGTGTTTTTCCCAACCAGGGTGCCTCCAGCTGTTGCAAAACTACAACTCCCAGCATGCCCGGACAGCTGTTGGCTGTCTGGGCATGCTGGGAGTTGTAGTTTTGCAACAGCTGGAGGTACCCTGGTTGGGAAAAACTGCTGCAGAGAGAGAGCAGCATACAGGAAGACTGGCAGAAGCAGAGTCCCGGCCAGGCTTCATGTGACATCATGCCTGCCGGGACCCGCCTCCTTCCACCCCTCAGAAAGACAGTGCTCCTGAGCTAATGAAGAGGGATAAAAAGAGGTATTTCCACAGTGTTGTAAACCTCAATAAACACAGGGATAGGCATAGTTAGAGTAAGGGACAGATGGGGAGGGGGATCAGGGAAAGTTTAGTTGATGACAGGTACTCTTTAAGGGGTTAAGTATTCCTTTTTTTAGTTATTTTTTCCTTACAATATTTTTGCTTACGTGCGACTTATTTATCAACTGGTTGTAGCCTGTTGATAGATTTAGAAAAAGTCCTGTATACTGTGGTCTAGATAAGATTGGGGGAAACCCAAAACAACAACTAAATAACCTATAAATACGCCACTACAGCATATAGGGTAAACCCACTAAGAGTAAAAAATTTATATAATAAAATAAATAAGAAAATATTAATCTAATAAATCCAATAAACATCAAGTTAATAAATATAGTTTTATTTTACAAAAAAAGTACATATATCATACACAAATGAAAAAATTATAATATATATCTATATAACAATACATAAAAATATATAAAAATAATGATAATCAATAGCGCAATTTGATAATGTGTATGATTAATTAATAAAAATATATATATGTAAATATATAAAATGAGCTTAAAAAATGCAAAAGATGGCAGGGACGGGAAAAGGATGTAAACAAGAAAGATGTAAATGCGGGGGTCAATTGATCATCAATGGATCATAAAAACACCTATTGCTATAAGGTACGTGCAATGTGACAATATATTTAAAACATAAAAGTGTATTTAACTTTATGAAATGCAAGTATGCATAAAGTGCAATGTGCAACACAAAAATATATGTGTATGAGATAAATACAATAAGGCAGTGCAAAAAGAACAAAACAAATAAGGTGCTAAGAGTGAAGGTGTCAGAATGTAAATACTTGACCCCACATGTAAAAAGAAGGTAGATTCCACGTCCCTGCGATCACCTCCAATGCGTTTCACCATGACCGGCTTTATCAAGGAGTATCGTTGTTGCTAGATTTGTTGCACGTAAGCAATTATTATATATATTTTTGCTTTGGTAGTGGATTTTTCTGCTCCATGCCTGAGCTGGAGTAAATTTAGTAGTTATTTTCATGCAATGCGACTTTTTTGCGACTTTCACACTTGAAATATCTCTGACCACTACAAGTCAAAATGTTTGTATGTAAAATGTAAAAGATCAGTGTGTGCAGTGTTATAGCCCCCTATGGGAGCTATAACATTACAAAAAATAAAAGTGAATAAAGATCATTTAACCCCTCCCCTAATAAAAGTTTGAATCACCCCCCTTTTCCCATTAAAAATAAAAAAAACTGTAAATAAAAATAAACATATGTGGTATTGCCGCATGTGGAAATGTCCGAATTATAAAAATATATCATTAGTTAAACTGCACAGGCAATGCCGTACGCGCAACAAAATTCCAAAGTCAAGATAGTGTATATCCTTTTTATATCCTACTCTGGACAGTTCCTAAAATGGACAGAGGTGTCAGCAGAGATTAAAAAATTCACAAATCTGTTTAACTTTCTGGCACCTGTTGATTAAAAAAAAAAAAAAAATTCCAGTGGAGTACCCCTTTAAAGCAATACAACTTGAGACTACCGCAGAAAAGGGGAAGATGGCAAAAAAAATCTGCTTTAGGATAGGCAACCAAATGTGCTCTAAGTAAAATACTGTAGTTCTGTCAGAGCTGGTGGGGAAGCTCCCTCCTCCATAGACTTATATTGCTTGTCTTGCTGACAGATGACAAAGCTAATTTTTAGAGATTTTATGACAATAGAAAGAAGCATTTTTCTGTTCTAAAAAGATATATTACAAAGTTTCTAATATTCCCTTGTACTATTAATCTATGGAAATTACAGCGCCTATTTAAATTGTTCCTCTCATTCAACAAACTTAGTATAAATTAACATTACTAGCAAGTATGAGACATTGTAAGGGTATGTTTACATCATATGGGTCCGCTGCTGATCAGTTGCGGAAAATCAGCTGCAGCTCCATATCTTGTTAGCATAGCATATGGGTGCTTTTACATAGGACTGAAGTGCTGTAGAAAAGTTGCAGATTTTCCCAATGAACTTTAATAGGGAAGTCAGAATGTAATCTGTAATAGGTAATAGGGAAGTAAAAATGTAATCTTTAATAGGAAATTCTAAAAATCTGCAGCACTTAAATCCTGTGTGAACATACCCTCAAGGTACCTTCGCACATGCATATTTTCCTATAGATTTTCTGAAGCTGATTTTGCTAGCCATTGAAGTAAATGCGTAGCAAATTAGTTGCAGAAAATATGCAGCTAAATCTGCAGCAAAATATGCATGTGTGCAAAAACTCTACTTTTGTACATCTTATAAGAAAACATCTTGAGCAGCCAAAGGTGCTATGAGTTAATTAATAGATGAGTTTACATGCTGTCCATAGAAGTTGAAGACAGAAATAGCAGAAAGAAGAGAGAACACTCTGAAGCTGCTTAAGGATCTAGTATAATATCTGTCCCAGTGCTTAATTAACAGCTTACACTGCTCCACATTGCTCTATAATGTCCTTCAAGCTGTTTCTGATGGTGAGCTATAGATATATAGGGGTGTAGGGTCCCTGTTTTAGTGTGTATACGGGCAGCAAGGTTGTTCCTAAGCTCTAGGACACCTGGATGTAGTATTATTCTTGGTTCCCTTGGTGGGCGTGGCTATCTTATTTACTTCTGCCTGCTTTACAATAATTATTTTTCATAGATGCTCATTTATATGGCAATAACTATGCCATTTCATCTAGACCCCTTTTTGAAATCAGAGTACTTTTACAATAATTGAAATTTATTTTTTCAATATAATACAATAAAAACAGCATAATAAGGAATATGTGAGGTTTTAAAATCAAATTTTTTTTAACTACTGGCTTGCCAACAAAAATGTAAATATAAATATATATATATATATATATATATATATATATATTATCCTCTGTTTAGGTGATACAGGCCTACAGGGGTGGGAAAAGACAGTCTCTCCTATAACACTTTACTGATTGTTTATGTCAATCAGTGTAAGCAGGAGGAGGAGGATCTGCTCCTCCCGGCAACTCCTCTACCTCTCATCCACTTGATGGAGAGAGGAGGAGGTTCTGTGTAGAAAGCATTAACTAACTTTGAAGCAAGTACAGGAGCTGCACTCACTTCAGAGCAATGAGTTTCAGAAACTGCCAGTCATTTAGATGTCATGATAAATGCCAACCACGGTGTCTAAAGTGAAAGGCAAAATAGCTCAGTGGAGCTCCTCGTATACCCGTGCTATTAGCTTAGTGGAGCTTCTGATACCCCCATGACCTGATCGTAGGGTTCAATAAAATGGCTAGTCTCCTGCCGCTGATTGCTGAGCCTGCTAAGCAAGGCAGTATCAATGGATCACCGATCTCACTAAATGCAATCTAACCATTGCATATAAAAGTCCCCAATGGGGACCTAAAAAGTGTAAAATAAATAATAAAAAATAAATAAAATCATCCTTATCCCCCCCCCCAAAAAAAAGAATAAAAAGTAATTAAAAAGGCCCATCAAAACAAAAATGGTACCAATAAAAACAAGATAAAATTAGCTTGCATACATCCCCCTATAGGAAAAAATAAAAAAAACAATAGGCATCAGAAAAGGGCAATTTTATGCATACCAATTTTGCTAAAAAAAAAAGAGAAGAAGTGTATGGTAAAATGAAATGTGCCATTACAAAGTAAATTTGGTGATGCAAAAAAATAAGCATTCATATGGGTCTGTAGGTGGGAAAAAAATAAGAGTTATGCCTCTTAGAAGGCAAGGATGAAAAAACAAAAACGCAATAATGAAAATTGGCTGTGTCCTTAAGGCCAAAATGGGCCATGTCCTTAACTCCTTGGGGACGGAGGGCGTATGCATACGCCCTCGCGTCTCGTCACTTAAGGACGGAGGGCGTATCCATATGCCCTCGGCATTTCTGATCACTGCCGCTCGCCGGGCGGTGATCGGACCGGGATGACTGCTGATATCTATCAGCAGGCATCCCGTGGCAATGCCTAGGGGGGTCCTGGGACCCCCCATGTGGGCGATCACTGCAAATCGCTGGTCAATTCAGACCAGCGATTTGCCCGCGATCCGGGCCATTCGGGTCACTGGTGATACGATCGCCCAAAAAATAGAGAGACAGCTCCGACCATCCTAAAAGATAGGAGCGAGGTGGCAGTGTTGCCACCCCCTCCTATCCTTTGCCATTGGTCGGTCAGGCTGATCACCAATGGCTGGAGGGGGCGGGGGGTTAGGGTTCATTTCCCCCGCTCTGGCCACCGATCGGAAGTCGGTACAGAGCTGGGGAACACGGGCGGCGAGGGGGGAACATGGCCCGACTTACCTGGACCGGCGGAGACGGCGTCCCGGAGCAGAGGCGGCAGCAGGAGGAGCGGCGGCTGGAAAGTGCAGCGGAGAAGGCTGCAGTGAAGATCGCGGTAAGTGATCTTCACTGTGGCCTTCTAAAAGCTGCAAAACTACAACTCCTAGCATGCCCACACAGCCAAAGGCTGTCTGGGCATGCTGGGAGTTGTAGTTTTGCAACATCTGGAGGGTCACAGTTTGGAGACCACTGTATAGTGGTCTCTAAACTGTGGTCCTGCAGATGTGGCAAAACTACAACTTTCAGCGTGCACTGACTGTCTGGGCATGCTGGGAGTTGTAGTTTTGCAACATCTGAAGAGGCACAGTTTGGAGACCACTATAAGGTGGTCTCTAAACTGTAGCCCTCCAGATGTTGCAAAACTACAATTCCCAGCATGGCCAGAGAGTCAGGGATGCTGGGCATGTAGTTCTGCAATATCTGGCCCTTCATACATTGCAGAACTACAACTCCCGCATGCCTGGACAGTCTGGGCATGCTTGGAGTTGGAGTTTTGCAACATCTGGAGGGCTACAGTTTGGAGACCACTGCTTAGCGGTCTCCAAACTGTTGTTCCCCAGTTGTTGCATAACTACAACTCCTAGCATGCCCAGACTGTCCAGGCATGCTGGGAGTTGTAGTTCTGCAACATCTGAAGGGCCAGATATTGCAGAACTACACGCCCAGCATCCCTGACTGTCTGGCCATGCTGGGAATTGTAGTTTTGCAACAGCTGTAGGCATACTGGTTGGGAAACACTGTGCAAGAGTCTGTTTCCTAACTCAGTGATTCCAACCTGTGTGCCTCCAGCTGTTGCATAATTACAACTCTCAGAATGCAATGACAGGCCATACATGCTGGGAGTTGTAGTTTTGTAACAGCTGGAGGCACATTGGTTGGAATCACCGAGCTAGAGTCTGTTTTCTAACTCAGTGGTTCCCCACCAGTGTGCCTACAGCTGTTGTAAAACTACAACAGTGTGAATGTACCCTGTACAGTGGGTTTCCTTCTACAAGTTTGAGCTGCAGCAAATTTTCCGCCGCAGCTCAAACTCCCAGCGGAAAACTTACTGTGTGAATGTACTGTGTGAAAACTTACTGTGTGAAAACCCCGCCTGTATGAATGTACCCTAAAAACACTACACTACACTACCAAATAATAAAAAGTAAAACACTACATATACACCCCTTACACGCCCCCCCCAAATAAAAATGAAAAAAAGTCACATATGGCAGTGTTTCCTAAAGGGAGCCTCCAGCTGTTGCAAAACCACAACTCCCAGTATTGACGGACAGCCATAGACTGTCCTGGCAGGCTGGGAGCCTTGCAACAGCTGGAGGCTCTCTGTTTGGGAAACACTGCTGTAGGGTTTTACTGTAGGTAACCGGGTCCGTCCCTATTGCAAATTCCTTATTTAGGCCTCAAATGCGCATGGTGCTCTCTCTCTCTCTCACTTCAGAGCCATGTTGCATTTCAAGGCAACAGTTAAGGGCCACATATGGGGTATTTCTGTACTCGGGAGAAATTGCACTACAAATTTTGGGGTGATTTTTCTCCTTTTACCCCTTATAAAAAGGTAAAGTTGGGGGCTACACCAGCATGTTAGTGTAAAAAAAAAAAAAAAAATGTTTACACTAACATGCTGGTGTTGCCCCATACTTTTCATTTTCACAAGAGGTAAAAGGAGAAAATGACACCCAAAATTTGAAACACAATTTCTTCTGAGTACGGAAATACCCCATAGGTGTACGTAAAATGCTCTGCGGACGAACTACATGGCTCAGAAGTGAGAGAGTGCCATGTACATTTGAGGCCTAAATTGGTGATTTGCACAGGGGTGGCTGATCGTTACATTGGTTCTGACATGAACGCAAAAAACAAACACCCACATGTGAGCCCATTTTGGAAACTACACCCCTCATGGAACGTAACAAGGGGTATAGTGAGCCTTAACACCCTTCAGGTCTTTGACAAATTTTCGCTAACGCTGGACATGAAAATTAAAAAAAAATTTTTTTTTCCCTGAAATGCTGGCGTTACCCCAAATTTTTCATTTTCGCAAGGGGTAATAGGAAAAAAGCCCCCCAAAATTTGTAACCCCATTTCTTCTGAGTATATAAATACCCCATATGAGGAAGTAAAGTGCTCTGCGGGCAAACTACAATGCTCAGAAGAGAAGGAGCGCCATTGGGCTTTTTGAGAGAGAATTAGGCTGGAATTGAAGGCTATGTGTGTTTACAAAGCCCCCATGGTTCCAGAACAGTGGACCCCCTCCACATGTGACCCCATTTTGGAAACTACACACCTCACAGAATGTAACAATGGGTACAGTGAGCATTTACACCCCACAGGTGTCTGACAGATTATTTGAACAGTCGTCCGTAAAAATGAAAAATGTAATTTTTCATTTGCACAGCCCACTGTTCCAAAGATCTGTCAAATGCCAGTGGGGTATAAATGCTCATTGCACCCCTTATTAAATTCTGTGAGGGGTGTAGTTTCCAAAATAGTATGCCATGTGTTTTTTTTTTGTACTGTTCTGGCATCATGGGGGCTTCCTAAATGCGACATGGCCCCAAAAACCATTTCAGCAAAATTCGCTCTCCAAAAGCCCAATGTTGTTCCTTCCCTTCTGAGCCCTCTAGTGCACCCACAGAGCACTTTACATACACATATGAGGTATTTCCTTACTCGAGAGAAATGGGGTTACAAATTTTGTGGGTGCATTTTCTCCTATTACTCCTTGTGAAAATGAAAAGTTTTGAGTAACACCAGCATTTCAGTGTTAAAAATCTAATTTTTCATTTTCACGTCCCACTTTAACGAAAGTTCATCAATCACCTGTGGGGTGTTAAGGCTCACTGTACCCCTTGTTACGTGCCTTGAGGGGTGTGGTTTCCAAAATAGTATGCCATGTTGGTATTTTGTGCTGTTCTGGCACCATAGGGGCTTCCTAAATGCCACAAGCCCCCCCCCCCAAATAAAAACCATTTCAGCAAAATTTGCTTTCCTAAAGTCAAAATGTGACTCCTCTTCTGAGCATTGAATTTTTCATTTACATATCCGACTTTAACGAAAAGTCATCAAACACAAGTGGGGTGTTAAGGCTCACTGGACCCCTTGTTACGTGCCTTGAGGGGTGTAGTTTCCAAAATAGTATGCCAAGTGTTTGTTTGTTTTTTTGCTGTTCTGGCACATAGGGGCTTCCTAAATGTGACATGCCCCTCAAAAACCATTTCAGAAAATGTCACTCTCCAAAATCCCATTGTTGCTCCTTCCCTTCTGTGCCCTCTACTGTGCCCTCCGAACACTTGACATCCACATATGAGGTATTTCCTTACTCGAGAGAAATTGGGTTACAAATTTTGGGAGGCTTTTTCTCCTATTAACCCTTGTAAAAATTCAAAAACTGGGTCTACAAGAACATGCGAGTGTAAAAAATGAAGATTTTGAATTTTCTCCTTCACTTTGCTGCTATTCCTGTGAAACACCTAAAGGGTTAACAAACTTTCTGAATGTCATTTTGAATACTTTGAGGGGTGCAGTTTTTATAATGGGGTAATTTATGGGGTATTTCTATTATGAAGGCCCTTCAAATCCACTTCAAAACTGAACTGGTCCCTGAAAAATTCCGATTTAGAAAATTTTGAAAAAAATTGGAAAATTGCTGCTGAACTTTGAAGCCCTTTGATGTCTTCCAAAAGTAAAAACATGTCAACTTTATGATGCAAACATTAAGTAGACATATTGTATTTGTGAATCAATATATCATTTATTTGGAATGTCTGTTTTCCTTACAAGCAGAGAGCTTCAAAGTTCGAAAAATGCTAAATTTTCTATTTTTTCATCAAATTTTGGAATTTTAAAGTATCGACACAAATTTACCACTAACATAAAGTAGAATATGTCACGAAAAAACAGTCTCAGAATCAGAATGAAAAGGTAAAAGCATCCCAGAGTTATTAATGCTTAAAGTGACAGTGGTCAGAATTGCAAAAAATACTCCCGTCCCTAGGGTTATAATGGGCTCCGTCCCCAAGGAGTTAAGTAGAAGTAAATACATGTCCACCTGAATAGTTGCAGCGCTCTGTATCTAGTAATAACAGCACTTGGCACCCCCATCTCCTCAGCTTCCTTGGGGCTTGGGTCTGCTCTTGCAGAAAGAAGAATGTCTGCGCAGACCACCAAGTAGTCTGTCCTGTTGGTGGGGACTACATTGTAATACAGCTGAATTGTATTCAGCACAATTGTGCTGCCTTTTTTGTTAATGGACTATAATGTAACCAGAGAGAATTTTTTACAAGCTCATTATTTTGCACTAGTTAAGGGATGGTACATTTATTGTATTGGATATGTGTAAAATGTGATTAGGAACACTTTTATGTTGAAAAACAACAATGAAATTATGCTCTTAATTCAATGAGATTATAACATTTTACTAATACTTACATGGATGCTGATATTGGCCTACCCAGGCAAACTACTGTTATGCATCGGTGAAAAAAACAATACAGCCACATTTAAAGCTACAACTTTTGTTACTGGAATAAGCTGATAAAACAGTTAGATGGCAACACATTTACTTAAATATGTTTAAGAATTACAAGTACAGAATCAGGAATCAACACACAAATCCCTATTACAAAAATTATTTACCAGATGGTAGAGAAATAAAATTGTTAGGCTCCAAGCTATTTTATCAAAATAGGGTCAATTAATGAAGTAGAAGAGAACTGTCTCTATTAGTACTGATAATAATGTGCTAAACTCTCATTTCTCACTGTGTCCTGCTTCACACTGTTACAATACAAACTATGTTATTTGTAAATTGTCCTTGGCATTCAAATCTTTTAAGTAATTTTACTAAAATTATTGACATTTCATAAGAGAAAAAGGTTACTTCTGAAAGCCTGCCTTCAGCTCACCATGGGGAGCAGCACTCACAGACCTTCACAGAAACATTATGAGAAGGAACATCTTGGCCCTGACTTGTTGGCATATGCACATTAGTAATAATTGGAGTGCTGGGATATTTCAATATTTTCAAACAAGCCTTTTAATTAGCAACAAACAAACCCGTATTTCTTAATGTTTCTCAGCAATAAACCTGGCCTGAGATAGCTTGCATTACTCTTTCAGAGGGCTGTTATGCAGGGTACCAAAAAACAAACATTTTCATTTAGTGAACCTTCACAAGGTATCCAGAGGACAACTTCAGATCAACTTCCAACAGGCTCATCTCACATTCTGTCCTTTCTACAGGGAACACATGAGAAGCTCTACACTCTGAAATACTGGCCATACTTTCAGCTTCAATATTGATATTGATTCACAAGTCTTTTCCATAAAGTAGGTAGACGGTGTATAACGGTATTTTCACCCCCCACCCCAATCATGTGACCCACGCGCGGTGTTCGGCTTCCCCCCCCTCCAAATCATGTGACCCGCCAGCACTGTTCTGCTCCCCCCCAATTAATGATCAGCCCAGCGGGGTACTACTCACAGATGTCACCTTCAAGCACTGCCCTCCTCCTCTTTGTTGGGGGCCGCCGGCGATGGAACTCACTGTACTCCAATGGTCTCCAACCTGCGGACCTCTAGTCGTTGCAAAACTACAACTCCCAGCATGCCGCTGTCCGGGCATGCTGGGAGTTGTAGTTTTGCAACAGCTGGAGTGGAGGTCCACAGGTTGGAGACCACTGCTGTACGCTGTATACCTATGCCTGGGCAGCAAAAGATACAGAAAATAAACTTTAACTTACCTACGTCGGCCACACGCTGTTCCTTGGGACTGGAACATTGGACAGCCGTCAGCCTATCACCGACCGCAGTGATGTCCCGCCCCGGCCTGTGATAGGCTGGGCGCACTGTCATGTAACAAGCCGGTCAGAGCTCCTTACATGACAGTGGGCTCAGCCTATCACTGGCCGGGGCGGAACATCGCTCCGGCCGGTGATAGGCTGACGGCTGTCTGGCATTCCCGTCCCCAGCGTGTGGCCGACGTAGGTGAGTTACAGTTTATTTTCTTTATCTTTTGCAGCCCGGGCATAGGAATACAGCGTACAGCAGTGGTCTCAAACCTGCAGATCTCCAGCTGTTGCAAAACTACAATTCCCAGCATGCCCGGACAGCCAAAATCTGCAGGTCTGCAGGTTGAAGACCACTGGCATACAGTATAGAGTTCCAGCGCCCGGTGACCCCCAACAAAGAGGAGGAGAGCAGTGCTTGCGGGTGACATGTGAGTAGTACCCTGCTCGGCTGATCATTAATTGGGGGGGGGGGGGGGGGAGCAGAACAGTGCTGGCGGGTAACATAGGATTAGTTCCCCGATGTGGGGACAGCGCTGTGCTGTGCTGATAATACATTCCCGAGGGGGAGGGGCCACACCGGTATTGCGGTATGGGGGAAAATTCATATTGTGCCACCCAAAAAATGTGGTATTCGGTAAGAACTGGTAAACTGCCCAGCCCTAGGTAGACTATTACATATTTAGAAAATGCTCTATGTTTAGAAAAGGTTTCCCATACAGCATACATGTCCAGTAACTATAGTGAAATATAAATACAATTTTGACATGACTTTTTAGCTTTATAGTTATACAGAGCGGAATTGTTTGAATTGGAAACTAGCTGTGAGGCAATACACTTAAGTATAATAGGGTATAAAAGTATTATAACCACATTTACAAGCAAGAGTACCAGATTACTTGGTTTAAGGCAGAACTTCAGAAGCAGAAGCCCTGCTAAACCATGCACTTCATCCAGAGACATTTGGTAGAATGAACACAATATAAGTACTTCAACTAAATGTTACTGAAATATTGTTATCTCCACAAGATCTTTAGATATCTTCACAAAGCTATAGAGGTGTCAGCTGCATTGTTTTATGGTATTCTGGTAAAGAATAATTGCTAAGTTGAGAACCTTGGTTAAACCTACACTCTTGAAGTAGGGGTAGAATAAGAGTTGTTCCCTAGCACAAATCCATTACCAGTTTCTTAGATGTTAAGATCAACAGAGCAGGCTAGTAACTAGAAACTTTTACTATTTGCAGCTTAAAAGAGGCCACTTTACAACAGCCCATTTTGCAGCATATTGAGCACTCTTCAGGTGCTTGTGTCTGCGACTTAAAGGGGTACTCCACTGGAAAACATTTTTTGACTCCTCTGTCCATATCAGGAACTGTCCAGAGCAGGACAGTTCCTAAAATGGACAGAGGTGTCAGCAGAGAGCGCTGTGGTCAGACAGAAAGGAAATTTAAAAAGAAAATAACTTCCTGTGGAGCATATAACAGCTGAGTACTGGAAGGATTAATATTTTTAAATAGAAGTAATTTAAAAATCTGTTTAACTTTATGGCACCAGTTTATTTAGAAAAAAATGTTTTCCAGTGGATTACCCCTTTAAGCTGTGATAAATGGCAGCCTGTTTTCTGGTAAAAGGTTTGCACTTTAAAAGCAACACAAAGACTAAATCACTGAACCTAAAAAAAAGTTTTAAACCTAACACTTTCCTGTTTCTTGTTCTCTAAGAGCTCATAAAGCAATCTGTTTCAAAAAAGGCATCTTTCACAATTTGACAAAATTGAAAAATGTCAGCAGAACACTATTTATTGCAACACCAAAATTTTTAATCATCCTATAAATGTAACCACAATGAACACCAAATTCAATTTTATTAAAAAAAGTATTACTTTTCATTCTTATGCATATGAAACCATACAAAGATAGAACACCCAACAGACAAAACTCCATACCAATCAGATGGGGTTTATACTTTAAGATGTAGAGTCACAATTCACAGTATGAATTTTAAGTATATAGCCCTTAGGCACAAATGCAAGAATGAATTCCAAAGGCTGACATTAGTATTTATATAAGCACACATTCTCCAAATCCTAGCCCTTACACTACACATACAGTTATATATGGAGAAAACATATACAACATACCTGGTTTTGACATGACTCAAGACACATGGAAGTTCCCCCTGAAAAAAACCACGGGAACTTCCAATTTTCTCCATATATTAATGTATGTGTTAGGGCAGCGCTCTTGGTGATCACCTGGCAAAAAATGGATACTTGTCAATGCCAAACAGCAGAAGAGGAGCAGATCCAGAAATCATATCAAAAAGTTTTTATTTTTGTATAGAGAAACCCACTCTTGATTAGGTCACTATGACCTCAGTAAGACTCAGTAATAAGAAGCCACAGAAGCCTCAGTAATGGGTGTCATATTTAAGCGTTATGGTAATTTGAAGAAAGTTTTGATGAGTTGTCCAAAAAATAAAAGTTTAGATCACATTGGGCCTCAGTCCTGAGATCCACTGTGATCATGAGTTGCAGCCAGGTGACGTACAAGGCAACACATGCCTCATTTCCCAATTGTCACTCAAACCTGACACTCACATAGACTCTAATACAGTGAATCACAGTCAGCCCGAGCAACCGTCAGGGTTTGAAGAGCTCTTCTGCGTACTTCGTAGGGTCATAACTCGTGATCAGGACTGAGACCCGGTGGACTCTGAACTTTTGGCATGTCTGGACAACATGTCAAACATTTTTATATGTGACAGTAACATTTTAAGACGTTTGCGTTTACCATATATTGTAGATTTTACTCTGAAGATTTTATGTTGCGGATTTAATGCTTTCTTCAACTATATATATATTTATATTGATTTACACTGGATAAAATCTGCAGCATAAAATCTGCACAGTATACATTATATGTGAACATACCCTACATGTCCTACATAAATAGTTGTTGCGCTGATCATATTGTTGCCCATAAAAACCACACTTCTGCTCAGTACTGATCACCATACACTCATTTGAAGGCCATAAAACCAAAGCCTAGCACTAGATTAGCATTCTCTTTCTGAAGTATGCATAAACTTTAACAACAGAGACTGCAATGCCTTATTATTACTATTTTCTCACTTTGTTCTGTAAATCTAAAAAGGAACAGAGAGTGAGACAGCTTGCATGCATGGAAGTTAGATCTGCCGAAAATAACGAGCAATTGAAAAACCACATTTAATTAAATGATTGAAGATAACTACATCAACATGTTGTGCTTTGACCCACAACAACATAAAAGTATCAATCTAAATTAGGCCCCAATGAATAATAATGGGTGTTTTTAACTCGCACTAATGTCTGGCTCGACTTGATTTGGTAGAGTTCTTCAGAATGACTTCTCTGATCATTCTCACACAAGACAACACACTTTCCATTCATTAACTCACCTCATGTTCCTGATTGTCACAACTTCAACTTAAATATGCACAGAGACTGAATCCTGTAAGTATTCTACACTGCTACGGAAATTAGAATGCACAGGGAAATCACTTGGCTCTTCAAAATGAATATAAATAAGTAAATACAACAAAGAAAGCATTACTGTAGTGACATATCCTCTACTGTTACAGATGTGTTTAACAAACATTAATGGAAAAGCTCGAGAAGACAATATATGTCCTTTTTATTGAATAATGCACACTATGTTTTCTATCTATCTATCTTTCTATCTACCCATTTACCTACTGTATATATGTGTCTGTCACATAAGCTTGAATGTGCTTTTCTATTATACCGGTGATTAGAGATGAGCACATTTTTAAAAAATTTGGTTTGGTCCAAGTTTATTTTTGGCTAATTTGTATTAAAAACGGCTATTTCTGGCCTACAGAGAGCCACAGTATGGGTGTAGAACACTTTGCCTTGTTGTAAAACGCATAGGGTGAATGCTGGGTTAGTGAAATAATACTGTTATTCAGTATCACATGCAGATTAGAGGCTTCGCTATTAGAATCACTGTTGCAGAGTGGAACAATGACAGTGCCTGGAGGTGGCATCAGTATGAGGAGACCATATAGCGGCTGAATGACACAGTGTGGAGGTGTTGGCAGTATGAGGAGACCATATAGTGGCTGAATGACACAGCGTGGAGGTGGCGGGAGCATCAGGAGACCATATAGTGCCTGAATGACACAGCGTGGAGGTGGCGGCAGCAAGACCAGACCATACAGTAGCTGAATGATACAGCCTGGAGTTGGCAGCAACATGAGGAGACCATATAGTGACTGAATGACACAGCCTGGAGTTGGCGGCAGCATGAGGAGACCATATAGTGGCTGAATGACACAGCCTGGAGTTGGCGGCAGCATGAGGAGACCATATTGTGGCTGAATGACACAGCCTGGAGTTGCCAGCAACATATGGAGACCAAATAGTGACTGAATGCCACAGCCTGGAGTTGGCAGCAGCATGGGGAGACCAAATTGTGGCTGAATGACACAGCCTGGAGTTGGTGGCAGAATGAGGAGATCATATAGTGGCTGAATGAGATAGCCTTGAGTTGGTGCAAGCATGAAGAGACCATATAGTGGCTGAATGGCAGCCTGGAGTTGGCGGCAGCATGAGGAGACCATATAGTGGCTGAATGACACAGCCTGGAGGTGGCAGCAGGATGAGGAGAATATATGCTGGCAGAATGAGACAGTCTGGAACTGGCATCATCGTGATGAGAATATATGGTGGCAGTATGAGACAGCCTGGAGGTGGCATCCGCAGCATCAGGAGTCCTGAAAGTGACCCGGTGACATAGTGGGGCGGTGGGTGGCCAAACCAGTACCAGGTGACGAAGGTGCATGAAAAAAGGGGAACTTGGCATCAGTTGTGTGGCATCAGACGGGTGGCAGGATCAGAATTGTAGCTGAGGCAGGTAGGCAGAAGAAAATGAAATGGTCTCTTTTCTAAAAGTGTTAGTGTGCACAAGTAAGTCTTGAGGAAATGCATTACGTAAAACGTAACTTTTAATAATATGCTTAGGATAAAATATATGTACCCCAAATTTTTTTGAAATCAAACAAAAGGAAAGGTGTGCAAAAAACACCATGTGCCACCTACACCACCAAGCAATGATGTGATACAAAGACCTCTAAAAGGTGGAAGGGAACAACATTTGATTCATTGTAACCGGTGGGGGTAAAAACTATGAATTCCCTTCTTGGCAAGTGTTAATCCCCCCACCCCTTCCGGCCCCACACAGGATATTTCCTCCTATTTTCACCTAAAAACCCTGTGAAATGGCAGTGTTTGTAGGGTGAGTAACACTTGCCAAGTAGGGAAATATTAATGCAAAATTAGGGCCTTACAGGGGAATTTTTTTTTTATCCCAACCAGTTAAAATAGACCATACATTGTTCCCCTCCACCTTTTAGAGGTCTTTGCATCACATCAGTACTTGGTGGGGTAGGTGGCACATGATTTTTTTTGCACTCCTTTCCTTGTGTTTGATTTAAAAAAAAATTGGGGTACATATATTTTATCCTAAGAAAAGTTATATTTTAGCTAATGCATATCCTCAATACTTACTTGTGGTCTGATGCTGAGGAATGTCTGTAACTGGGGAGCAGCACCTTAAATTTGTTTTGCACTATCCTTATTTGTGAAGTGTTGGTGTGGCACCATGGTCAATCTACTCTGATGAATCAGGCATTGGTGGGTGGAAATCCTGGCTGATCCATGCCTGATTCATCTTCAAAAATGTCAGTCTCTCCACATTTTTCACGGACAGACGAGTTCTCCTTGGGGTTACTATGGCCCTCACCGCACTAAACACCCGTTCTTTTGGTACACTACTGGCCGGGCAGGACAGCTTTTCCAGGGCAAACTCTGCTAGTTGCAGCCACAAATTAAGTTTGGCTTCCCAGAAGTCCAGCGGATCTTCAAGGTGTGTTGGCATGGTCATGACAAGGTATGCCACCACCTTCTGGTTCAGGTCCTGCTCCAGGTCTACCTGCTGCTGATGAGTTGCTTCACTATGCGGTTGAAAAAAGCTACTCATCAGCGACTGTAGACTCAGGCTGCTGCTGATGGAGCTGGTACTGCTCCTGCCACCCCCCCCTCCCCAGCAGCCATGGCAGTGGAAGGTGAGCACAGAGGGCACCCCAAGTCAGAACTGTGAGAGGATGGACGATGGTGCAGATAGGCATCGGCCAACTGACTACGTAGGATGTCTCTCTAGTAGGTCAGTTTGTCCTCCCTCAGTGGGTGTAAAAAAGGCCCCCATTTTATGCCAGTAGCGAGGGTCCAATAAGGTGGAGAGCCAGAAGTCATCCCACTGCCGAATGGTCACAATTCGACGGTCACTACGCAAGCAAGTGAGCATGCATTGTGCCATTTGTGCATGTGACTCGGAGCGACTCCCTGCCACCATCTCCACTGCATATTGCTAGTGTGTCTGGGTCCTCTGTCTCGCCTTCCTCATAACCCTCTAGCTCCTCTAGCTGCTCCTGCTCCTCCTCTCCTGTCAGATGACTAGAAAACCTCCCATCTCACGAAACCTAAACTGTGCTCCACTGTTCCCCTCCTCCTCCTTTTCCAGTTCAGCCCCCACAGGGCTCATCTGGCCGTGAGATATTTGCACCATATCTCCAGTGCCCTGACCAGCCATTGTTTCCAACACATGTTGTAGTAGATGAAGCAGTGTAATGACGTAGTTCATCCCGTAATCCTGGTGACTGACTAATAATGTGGCTTCCTCAAAGGACCTGAGCAAACGACAGGTGTCACGTATGAGCTGCCACTGGTTGACATTGAAGTTACACAGGGGAGTCCCCCTATCCGCTTGGATCATACACAAATCAGTGAAGTCTTTTCTCTGTTTGTATAGCCGGTCCAACATACGGAGGGTGGAAATCCAATGTATGAAAATGTCGCATATCAGACTATGTTGGGGATACATTTCTGACGCTGCAGCACAAGGAAGGTGTGCTTTGCGGTGTACGAGTGGCTGAAGTGCATGCAAAGTTTCCTTCCCATTGTTATGTATTACAGATGGGGGAACACTTCAGGAACCGCTTGACAACCAGATTAAACATGTGTGCCATGCAGGGCGCATGTCTCAGGCTTCCTTGTCGCAGCGCAGAGAAGATGTTCTTCCCGTTGTCGGTCACCATAGTTCCCATTTACAGTTTTTGTGTAATAAGCCATAATTCGATTTCTTGATGAATGACTTTTAGCAGTTTCTCCCCTGTGTGACTCTGTTCGCCAAGGAAAACAATGTGAAGAACAGCGTGACACCGCAGTGCGCTGCACACATGGTATGCTGGAGGGGCATTGAGACTTGTCCAGGCAGTGGAGGCTGAAGACACGGTGGAGACGTAAGCGGCGTGACCTGTCCAAGTTGCTGTTGTGGCTGTGCAGGAACCACATTTACCCAGTGGGCAGTAAAGGACATGTATTGTCCCTGACCATAGTTACATCTCCACATGTTGGCGCTGCTGTGAACTTTGATACAAACCGACTGGCTCAAGGACTGGCCCACCTTCTGTTCCACAAAATTGTGCATGAAGGGCTGGTACTGCCTTTTTCGCAAAGAAATGATGGCTTGGCACTCTCCACCTCGGCTCGAGGTTCCATCAGTTCTCTGAAAGGTGCAGAGTCCAGCACTTAAAAAGGGAGGGACTGCAGCACCAGCAACTTGGACAGGAGCACATTCAGCTTCTGTGCCGTTGGATCAGTGCATGCATACTGTTGTCTCTTGGACATGGCTTCACCAACAGATTGCTTGCGGAATAACTGACTCGAAGTAGGTGGAGCAGGAGCATCTGGAGCGATAGAAGATGGGTATGACTCACAGCTCCCTTCGGCTGAGGTGGTGGAGCCTTGGCTGGCTGAAACAGGGAGCGGCGTGCCAGTGGGTGATACAGCAGGCTGGACCACAACATCGGAGCCACGGTTCCCCCAGGCCGCTTTATGGTGACGCTGCATATGCTGACGCAGGGCCATGGTGCCAACATCGGGACCCTGGCCACGCTTCACCTTCTGCTGACACATCTTGTATGTGGTCAGGTTAACATCCTCCGGATGCTTGATGAAAAACTGCCACACCGCCAAGTAGCTGATTTTCCCACCAACAGTCCGCACTGATGGACTGCTACTTCCGCCGACTTCAGGAACCCCTGTTTCACTACCTCCTGGGAAGGTAGGCTGCCGCGAAGCAGGTGGTCTACCCCGGGTACGTTTGGCTCCAGACTTTCCACTTCTGCCACCATGCTGACTGCCAACCATGCTATCACCTTGCTGGCTCAGCTGCTGCCTCACGGGCAACCTGCAACCTACTTCTCCTGATGATGATGCCCCTTCTGCACCCGGCTCCCAAGTGCAACCGGCTTCATCATCATCGAGTTGTGTCTGCACGTCACTGATGTCCTCCTCAGGTTCCTCAACAGTGTCAGCTTCAGGAGCCTGAACGCTCGCAACACCACCTCCCACACCACTCTCCTCCTCACTACTTGCCCGCCTAGAGGAGGAAGAGGCGGATGTCTCCTCCATGTCTTGGCTGGGCAGTAGCTGCTGACTGTCCTCTAGTATATTGTCCTCACTAAATAGTGGAGCTGAACCCACAGCATAAGATACTTCTGTAGGGGAGGGAACAGCATAGGACGGAGGCAATGGGTGGACAGGCACTGCTCCCAGACCATGCCAACTGAGGGTTGTTAAAACAGACAAAATGGGGCACAGCGCTCCATGGTGCATTAAAAGATAAACCTGTGAGGTGTATAGAATATGAATTCAACGCTCACCTATAGGGGTTGTGTTTCCACATACACAACAATGGTGAGCGCGTATAATGGTAGTGTCCGCAGCCGGCCGGTCAGGTATAGAGATCAAACGGATAGCTTCGAAGAGGAACGCCGGTCTCAATGTGGCGCTGGACACAGATATATACACGAGTGGATAAAAGCAAGGCAGTTTATTCTCCCATCATGCCATGGCATGATGGGAGAATAAACTACCTTGCTTTTATCCACTCGTGTATATCATCTGTGTCCACGCCACATTGAGATCGGCGTTCCTCTTCGAAGCTATCCTTTTGAACTGAGGGTTGTGTCTGAGGAACCCACCAACTGTTGACTGGGGGTGTTAGATATCACTTGTGATGAAGTGGATGACCGTGTTAACCAATCGATGACGGCAGATGGGTTGCTGGTTAAGACTCGACCGTTAGGTGATACCGGGAGCTCAGGCCTCTCGCTGCGACTCCTGCTGCCACTCGCCCCTAGTCTGCTGCGACCTCTGCCTGATGAATTTAGACCTGCATGTGATTTAGGATCATCCCGCCGACCCTTATTCCCGTCTTCCCAGGATTCCTTGCCCCATGTCCTCACATGTGAATCTGCCATTTTAGATGCCCTGGAGCCTGGACCGCACTAAATGGAGTTTAATAAAGCGATTTACGCAATCAAATCGAGGCGATATTCAAATCGAATTTTTCTTGAAATCCATAACGAATTTGGATTTGTCAGATTCAATTTGCTCATCCCTACCGGTTATATAAAAAAAAAAAATGATGTAAAATTATAGTTTCAGTATAGAGAACATAATGCAAATGTATTCCCATAAAAAGGTGCATTATGAAAGTTTTATCTATATACTACAAATGTTTGAAGGATTTCCATTCATGACAGTCCAGTTCTGTTCCAACATATGCTCGGATATGGGGATATGGGGGGGGTTATTAAAGGGGTTCTCGGGTGCTAAAACATCTTATCCCCTATCCAAAGGATAGGGGATAAGATGCCTGATCGTGGGAGTCCCTGCGTCGGTGTGTGACATCACGCTCCGCCCCGCAATGCAAGCCTACGGGAGGGGGTGTGATAGCTATCACGCCCCCTCCCGTAGGCTTGCATTGAGGGGCGGAGCGTTGCGTCACACGCCGGCGCAGGCGTGACGTCACACGCCGCCCGCACTGTAGTTGCCGGTAATCAGTCCCGGAGCAAACACGCTCCGGGGACTGATTACTTACGGGGTGCCGCGTGCATGATCCCGGGGGTCCCCAGCGGCGGGACTCCCGCGATCAGGCATCTTATGCCCTATCCTTTGGATAGGGGATAAGATGTTTAAAGAAGATATCCCATGCAGCAAAGAAAAAAAAAATACCTAGCCATTCCATAGTATATTCACCTACCACCTCTCTGACATGTTTGTGATTTTTTTTCCGGCCCCCATTCACCGGCTATTCAGCTCATAAATTCCAGTTACTTCCTGGTTATGGTGGCTATGCCTGTGATCTCAAAGACTACATTTCCCTGCATGCACTGCTCACATTTCTTGCTCTCAGCTGCCTGAGCAGAGAACTTGTTACCACCCCTAACTTATGTTAGTCACTCCCACATAACACTGAGCTCCAATCATAGCCCTATACAGCAGGGTGGCCACGAGGAAACAAAATGTAATCTCAGTGCTCAGAGAGAGGGACCCTGGAGTTGAAGCTGCAGTTTTACACTGTAAAATCACTCCCTCCCCCTCCTCCTCTCAAAGAAACAGCTTTACAGTGGCACAATCACCTCCCCCCTCCTCTGCCCTGCACTCCTCTCTCCCCAGTGCTCAGTGTGACAATTCTACTCTCCCTCCCCTCCATTCTCAGTGTGACAGCCTTACGCTGGCAGCTCCCTCCCCTCCCCCCTCTCCTCCGTTATCAGTGTAAAAACATTAGCAAGGAGAGGGGAGAGAACTATGATCTGAATCAGCCGACATATAGGCAGTGCTGCTCAGCCAATCACTGCAGAACAGAGGGAGGACAGTGTGAATATTCATCAGATGGGAGGGGCTAAGGCCGAGCTCAGGCAGCTCTCTGCAGCACAGGGGTTTTCTGGGTAATTGTCACGTCACGGCCCCTGGATGCTGCTGAAAACAGCCTGAATAGGGGGTCGAAAGTCATGAAAACCTGGAACAACTGAATTTCCTGTCAGACAGAAGAATGCAGATAAAGCTTGTTTCTAAGCTGCATTGGTAATGGAAGTGATTTACAAACCTATATAACTTTACCTTCTGCACTAGAAGCTGAACAATTGTTTACTGTGAGACTTGTCCTTTAAGCACCGGAGAACCCCTTTAAAACATATTTAGAGGAAAAGTGGAGTAGTTTCCTCTAGCACCAATTGGATTGCGTCTTTCATTTCTCAAAGACCTTTTCTTTTAAAAATGCAATATAATTGATTGCTATGGGCAACTGCACCACTCTTCCTCTACACAGGATTTGATAAATCTTCCCCCTAATCTCCACAGTTTTAGAGAAACATTGTCTCAGATCGTTTAGATCCTGTAGCTGGTGGGCAGATGCACTAACTGACTATTTCATGGTGGAGTTCATTTGCTTAAACTACAAGTCCCATAGTTCCTTGTTTGTCACTTTTCTTACACATCAGCCACCACACCGTCTGAAACATACCTGTGATCTTTTCAATGCAATAGACCAGTGTTTTCTAACCAGGGTGCCTCCAGCTGTGGCATAACTACAATTCTCCTCCCTCCCATCCAGTGGTCTCTCCACCCATTGAAGCAAAGACAGGCTCCCTCTGAACACATGACTAGTGATGTAATGTCTCGAGCCGCATGGCAAACTGGGAAAACCTGAGATGACATTTTGTATGCTGTTAAAAATAGACTTTGAAGCAAAGATTACATAAGATTTGCGAGACCACCATGAAGCATAGGTACAAACAGTATATTATGAACTACGCTAAATTTATAGCTCCTGTAGCACAGTCAAATGAAATAAATTCCAGCATGCCACTTTAACACAGTTTAAAGTTTGCGGTGTAAATTTTTTATGTCCCCCTGTGCCAGGGCTGCAAAAACATTAAAAACATTAAAAAAAACTTTAACTCACCTTCCTACATTCCCCCGTTGCTGAGATATCGGCGTCCCCTTCCCCCGGTGCTGCTGGCTTCTGGCTTCTTAGGCTCGAAACATCACAGTGCAGGCAGTGTATCGCCGGCCACAGCAATGTTCCGCCTTGGCCGGTGATAGGCCGAGCTCTGAGAAGGCGGGGCCCGGGCTCCTTACATGACAGTGTGCTCAGCCTATTACATGCCGGTCGAGGCAAGACATCGCTGCGGCCGGTGATACGCTGCCTGCACTGTGACGTTTCGAACCTAAGAAGCCAGAAGCCAGCAGCAGTGAAGGAACGGGATGCTGATATCTCCGCAACAGTGGAACGTAGGAAGGTGAGTTAAAGTTTGTTTTTATGTTTTTGCAGCCCGGGCACAGGGTGACTTAAAAAATGTACATGGCTGTTCTCCTTAAAGCTTGATAGTAAGAGTAGGCTGAGATTTCAGGGAAAGCAAACAGGTAGCCTTGATGCCTAGGGATTTACATAGAGGTGAACACCCCTACATAAATTCTGCTAGCCCTGTGTGCTGGTGGGGCATTCATGTAGACTGGCAACAGAGATGCTGGTCTTATAAATGCTCCTTATGGAATCTAAGTAAATAATGGCAGAATAGCACCATAATTTTTAAGAAGACAGATTATACAACATTCACAAACCCAACATTCACCGGTATATCTGCCTAAAAATCTATCATATCATAGCCAATTAGTTATCATATCATCCTTTTATGCAGGTGGATCCATGGGGAATAAGAAGTACCTATTTGGTGTATGTTCCAGCAGCGAGTTGTACACTATGGCAGATGATTAAGTGAGAACCCTCGCTGTCAGGTTACTAATAATTAGCATGGCTTTCACACAGTTTTGGATACTCCAGTTAATTGCATTTCATGAAAGGATTTTACTGCATTCTGTAGGTGGACTCTGTGTAGGAATAAATGTTTAGTGGGCTTTTTATTTCCTCTACAATGGCATTTAAGGCACAAGGTAGTATTCTACATTTTCAAAGGAGCTGTAGGAAGGTTTCCATAGTGGTACAAAGGGCCTCTATAGTACCTCCACATTCCCTATTACATACAAAGGTATTTTTTCCCTCAAATAGCACATACATCTTTTTTCACTAAGAATGTAACAGAATTTTTTTAGCATTTTGTTATCAGACTCCCTATGTACAGTCTTATTCCTAGAAGCATATTGAATCTTTGAATATATGAATATTGAATATATGCCACCTGATGGAGTCTGTACGACTCAGGATGGAGGACATGAGGCACCTATGTGTATAAGTTGTTAGAAAGCTATGCATTCTAACAACTTGTATTATGGGTGTATCCTAAAGGTGTTGCCCAGGGAACAGAAAGGGGGATTACAACCTCACAAGAGCTCCACTTCCACCCTTCATGTCTTGGAAGTATACATGTACCTTCAGAGACAAGAAAGGGTGGGTACTAAATTGAGATCAATGCATGAGAAATAAAGCATGCTCACATGCAATATCCAATAGCTGCACAATGTCACTGTAACATTGGCAACATCCTACAACTATTGGACATTGCATGTGAGCATGGATTTGCCCACATGCGATGATTGTGATATGGTACCCAACCCCTCTCGCCTCAGAAGGTATACTTCTGAGACGTGTGCAGAGTGGAAGTGGTAATACATTTTTCTGATCGCTGAACAACACATTTAGGTAACAAAGGTAGAGTAAGAAGGCTGGGCAAAGGCATGGAAGCAGGAGGGGGAGGGTGGGGGGCGTTGAAAGAGCTGGGACCATCGCTGATTATGACATAGGCAGGCACTAATATACATATAGGTCCTAGCTGTCTATATCTGTTGGACAACAGAAGAGAAAAATGTGGTGATCCCCAGCAGAAAGCCAACTTTATCAGCTGGATATTTAATTTGATTAACCCCTTAACGACCATGGGCGTGTATATAGCATGTGCTTCCGACTCGAGCCTGCGTCATACTGGCCGGCCCACAGCTGATTCATGTAGCTGGGGGCTGAAGTTAATAGCTGACGTGCGGTGATCGCCGGGGCTGGCTATTAACCCTTTAGATCACCGCTGTCAAAGCTGACAGCGGCGTCTAAAGGTGCCTTTATCGCGTCCATGGTGGTCCAGTGGGGTGGATCGCCCCCCCCCCAAAGCGCGATCACATCCTGCTGCTGCTTTTGTCCTGCTGTGGCTCTGACAATGATCGAGCGCAGAGCACACAGATCAATGTGGTTTTATGGAACCACATTGATCTGTATGAGGAATCAAATTATTCCTCCTAAAAGTCCCTTAAGTGGACTAAAAGTGTAAAAAAAAAGTTTAAAAACACACACATTAACCTTAGAGATGAGCGAACTTACAGTAAATTCGATTCGTCACAAACTTCTTGGCTCGGCAGTTGCTGACTTTTGCTGCATAAATTAGTTCAGCTTTCCGGTGCTCCGGTGGGCTGGAAAAGGTGGATACAGTCCTAGGAAAGTGTCTCCTAGGACTGTATCCACCTTTTCCAGCCCACCGGAGCACCGGAAAGCTGAACTAATTTATGCAGGAAAAGTCATCAACTGCCGAGCCGAGAAGTTTGTGACGAATCAAATTTACTGTAAGTTCGCTCATCTCTAATTAACCTCTTAAACTCCATATAAAAAATATATAATCATAATAAAAATAAACATATGAGGTATTGCTGCATGTGTAAATGTCCAATATAAAAATATATCATTAATTAAACCGCATAGTCAATAGCGTATGTGCAAAAAAATTCCAAAGCCCAAAATAGGATATTTTTGATCACCTTTTATACCATAAAAAATGAATAAAGAACGATCAAAATGTCTAATCAAAACAAAAATGGTACTGATTAAAAATTCAGATTCAATCTCATTCATTCCACTGCTATTATAAATACACCACCTGAGGGGGCCTCACCATATTGGTAAATATAGTGAGGCCCCCTCAGGTGGGGTATTATTTATAATAATTGATTTCAATATAACTTAATATGGTGGCTGTCACACCTTACTACAGTCACCACAGACACATCTGCAGCTTTAAACATGAATTACCTGGGTTGAGGCCACTCAGACCTTGTTTGCCCCCATAACACCCTAAGGTTTTGTTCACGCTGCTTTCTAAAGCGGGCACGGCTGAAAACATTGGCGGTAGGACCATTCCAGGCGTGCGCAGTCTTTGAGTGGACATTCGTTTTGCAAGCAGAATTCTGCTGCGGAAATTCTGAAACATGCACAGGGTAGCAGAATCCCATTGAAAACAATGACATTGTTTTAGGCGTGATTCTTCGGGCTGAATTTCGGCAGAGTGGATAAGGCCTGAATTTTAGCAGTGTGGATGAGGCCTGAAATTCAGCAGTGTGAACAAGGCTTGCAGTAGACTTCCGTTGATCTCATTTGAAATATGTTGCAAAGTTCACAATATGGAAGTTCCATAGCGGAACTTCCAAAGCGGAATTGGATATGTTTAATCCTATTACAGAATCCGCCAGAGAAATCTTGGCATTGTGCTGTAGTGAATGGGGGGCAGTGCTTTCTGCCCGCAGCAGGTTGCTATGGACAGTAAGTGCTGATTCTGTAGGAGTATTTGTAAGCAGAATCTGCCCGGAATTCCTTTCCCAAAAAGTAGTGGTTCTGCCATACAATGCACAACCACTAGTAATGTTATGGCATGCAAAAATTTTAACCAATATGAACAAAGAAAGGGCAACTAAGCTGACCAGAGCACATGTGGCAAGCTGGATCAAGCAGCTGGATCACGCACCCTCTGAACTGATAGGACATTTCAATACGTAACAGAGGGGGTACACATCTTTTTTCACTATATATATACGGTATATATATATATATATATATATATATATATATAGTAGTTAGGAGTAGCCGTATTAGTCCAGTGATGCATTATCCACATATGTTGTTTTAACCCCTGCATATTTTGCGAGATAGAACGTCTGTTTTCTCCTTGTGAGCTCAGAAATGCTTATGACTTGATAAAGGGAGGAATCCCGAAAGCTTGTCTCTACATAATCTTGTTAGTCCAAAAAAAAAGGTATTACAAGATACTGCAACTACAGATGATTTTGCATTATGTATATATATATATATATATATATATATATATATATTACACATACATGTATAAACATTAAATATACATACATACATACATACGTATGTATGTATGTATGTACATACTGCACATACCCATAATGCACACACACACATATATGTGTGTATATATATATATATATATATATATATATATATATATTTCACAGAAGTGAGTACCCCCCCTTGCATTTCTGTAAGGTGTCAGACTGTCAGAGTTTTCATTAAAGGGGTACTCCAATAAAAAGACATTTGTATCTCCTAGCCACAGAATAGGGTATAAGTGCTTGAATCAGGAGGGTCAGATCATTGGGACCTCTTACGATCCCCAAAACTGTGGAGATTTATCAAAGCTGTCTATGTCCCGCATCAATATAGACCAAACTTCAGAGCATTAGTCTGGTCTATTGTGTGCCTAATTTATCAAAAGTTGCACGGCTCTTGATAAATTCTGTGCACGGACTTTGGGATCTATGATTTAGACTGTATTTGAACCAGCTCCAGCATGGTCTGACATTTCAGCGTAATTTCAGCCGATGCGACTTGTCGCTGAAAAGTCGCTTTTGATAAATTCAGCACCAATGCATTTCTCTGTCTAAAATAGACTAGAATGCATCATGTTCTAAAATCCTCTAAAGCTAAAGTCGCATAAAAGTCGCACATATTTAGACTGTGACTTTCTGTGCGACAAATTTATATGGGAAAAACCAGTCTAAATCCTTTGATAAATCTCCCCCACTGTCTCTTGCTTTGTAATGCCATTGGGAACATTACTCCCAGAGAGCCCTGTCCTTGGACACATGAGTGGTAATACTGTACTTTGTTGGCCACTGAAGAGTGTAAGAAGCCTATAAATAGCCTTAATTTTAGTCCCAAGAAGAGTAAAGTGACATAGAAAGACAGTGACACACCAGTATGTAGCAGAAGTGATGCAACAGAGCAGCAACATTCAATGCCCTTTGCACACTGGTAGTGACTGAAGAAGAGGGAGGAAGTCTGTGACAGTTTTTTATGTAGCCCCTACCAATACCTAGAAAGAGTGTCTAAAGCTAAAAGGGATCGAAAGGATCAGGTCTGAGAGTTATATGCTTGTCTAGCCCAGCGCCACATCAGAGGAAGACTAGAAGAGAGGAATTTTAGAGTCAGTTTACCTCATGAGAGAAAGAGAAATATCCCCTACAGCAAGCCTAGGTACTATCTCCAAGAGTTGAGGAAAAAAGTGTTTCAGTAAGAAGACGTACACCTGTAGAGAATTTCCGATTCCCTCTGCTGGCTTGTGAATTCATGACTAAATGCTAAGCACTGCTGGTAATGGCACCATATGTGAATAGAACACGACATAAATACAGAAGCCAGTAACACATACAAGGGAAAAAGCTCAATGCAAAAAAAGGGGTTTCTACACAAGTAATTCTCTAATATATTATGTTCCATGAAAGCAAACCTATGCCTTAGACAGAAATTCATAGCAACCTATTTTTACATAAGCATAATATAGCCACATTTCTGAGCCTGTATTACAGGTGCAAGTCCAATCCTGATCATAGATCTACATGCCAGATCTAGGATAAATTAAACTCAATATATATATATATATATATATAGAGAGAGAGAGAGAGAGAGAGAGAGAGAGAGAGAGAGAGAGAGAGAGTCATGGCCGTAAATGTAGTCACCCCTGAAGTTTTTCTAGAAAATGAAGTATTTCTCACCGAAAAGGATTGCAGTAACACATGTTTTGCTATACACATGTGTATTCCCTGTGTGTGTATTGGAACTGTATTGGAACTAAACCAAAAAAGGGAGGCTTGCATTGAGGGGCGGAGCGTGATGGCACACGGGGGCAGAGACGTGACATCACACGCCGCTGGCCCTGTGGTCACAGGTAATCAGACCCGGAGCGAACACGCTCCGGGGACTCATTACAAATGGGGTGCCGCGTGCAAGAGCACGGGGGTCCCCAGCGACGGGACTCCCATGATCAGGCATCTTATCCCCTATCCTTTGGATAGGGGATAAGATGTCTAAGCACCAGAGAACCGGTGAACCCCTTTAAGCTCTAGCGGCTTATGTGATGCTGAATTGCTATATCATGAGATTAATAGGAGAGAGCAAAGGAAAAGTAGTATTAGTGGGAAGAGGAGAATGCACTAACCGAGACAATGCCATAGAATTAAGGTGTTTGTCTTGCTTAGTGTGCTCTTCTCCCGACTCATTCAATCGATCGGTCGGGGTCTGAACACTCAGATCCCAACCGATCAAAACTTTTGGCATGTCCCTTCAACATATCAAAAGTTTTTGTGACTATGCCCATTTAAGTTGGGTTTTGCTGAAATGTTTTTTTAAAGGGTAACAATAAGCTTTATAAACTTCTGACAGTCTGAAATTTTAGTTGTTGGAGATTGGGGTTTCCGAGATCCCGACTGTGACAGATTGTTTTCTGTCAGCTCTGCTAGGGAGCAACGTGAGCAGTATATGAATTTATAGAGAATGTTCTATAACTCCGTATGCAGTATATTTAGCGTCTTGAGGAGAGCTGAGCGAACCAGAACACAGGGCTCAGCTGGGTATGTCTTAGCACCTGGACCCCACCGATTTAAACTTCTGACATATCACTTGGCTTTCAGTACAGCTCTAAACTTCTGACATAGTCATTTGAAAGCTACTCACATTTGTTGAAGGACACTGAGCTAATAGTATACAGCATAATACTAAGCAAACACAAAAGTTCACATGAAAAATTAAAGAGCACATTAACAACTTGAATCAGACAAAGTGCATTAACATAATTGCAGGTATAACAAGGTTAAGAAGTGAGGTCAATCCTGAGAGTTCCGAAATTGAGAATTGTTTCGCACGGACACAGGAGATTCTGTCATTAGCAAATTTCAGGCTACATCGTGTGTTTACTGATTCCCTAGCCTTGACCATGAATACATCCAGAAAAGCTGTGCTCTTGAGAACCTGGGCACTGACTTCAGATAATAATGGTCTAATTTGCCTCGAAATCTCCATGTCTCCCTCCACAAATAATTCATCAAGCTCCCTATTCAGACCGGTGGGAGGTATGGATATAATTAGCACATTAACACTTCTCAGACTTTGCTGGATAACTTTTATTGCTATAAATGGCAGGCTCTGCATGGTGTTGTTTCGAAAACAACACTGCTGTAAGTGCCTATTAATTGGCTCTAGATGATTAACTTGGCTCACTTATAGTCAGGCTTACTTCTGCCGCAACTTTTTCCTCCTCTCATATTTGCTTTAAAAATAACATCTATATAAACCAGGCTGAAATGTCATCTGCCATATCTATCTTATTTAAGGCAAAGACTGCAAGTAAACAGACATATTAAGGATTCTCTTCAGTATATATGCCATTAAAACTACCAATGAAGAACTGTAGAGAAGGGCTGCAATTAATAGGAGTCCACTTGAGGGAGCTCCATCCTTTATGAAAGACAGTCAAAGATTGAGCCTGCAAGCTTGTCAGATGGCATTTCACGTATCAGAGATTAAATATGACACGTGGTTATGTAAATAATCAGTGGGTTGAAATTAAATGAGAATCTACTTTCAGTGAAACAAAGGGTCCCTGGCTGCATTAGGAATGATGGGTGATAAGAATAGAAATCCTTTTAGTGCATCGCTGGGGTTTGGGAAGTGTTTCAGTATGGACCTATATTTAAAAAAATCATTAAACAAGTCAGCCGGAATCAAAGAAAGAAGCACGATGTAAAATATTTACGGAGACCTAATACCCTTTATCAAGTTCACATTTTAGCTTTAGGAAACCAAGACATATTTTACACCAGAGAGCAGATACAAAGTGCTAAGGGTTTAGTAGCATAAAACTCCAGTATTGCACAGGTCAACAATTCCCCGATACGTCTGTTCTCTAGCCATACTTTGATCCTTAATATAAAAAAATAACATTGCAAAGTAAAAAATAACAGCACAAGTACCATGAGAAGGAAAACATATATGTTGGAAGAATAGGATATTCTCTGTGAAGAGACAGTAGGCTCTTATATCCTGAATACATTAATCGATAGAACCTTATAAAAAGAAAAACTGAGTGGCTGTGTTATTCCTGGCACATTGATGATTTTTAACATTTTACGTTTTAAAGACGTGTAGGTGTATTATTTTATTCTTACTCTGTGATGCACATCTCTCTGCTAGAAAACACTCTATGGCCCAAGGTATTTTTCAGCAGCAGAATAGATTTTCTGTTAAAAACATAATTTGTTTTGGAATACAGTAATCTCTTTAGGTGGTACTTTTCTCACTCTTCTTTCATGTTCCTTAAATAAGACACCGGTTGTTGAGAAAGATGTGCTAGCAGATTTTCCCAGCACGTTTCTATTGCCAAATAATTGATGGATGAATGAATGAATGGATAAATAAATAGTCAAACAAAAATATGGGGGCTCAACCTTCATATCAAAGTACATATCAGGGAGCAAAGCAGTCTATCCCAATAGCCATATACAAAACTAAAGAGAAAAAAGCGGATATACTAAAATGCAGTGCACACCTATCAATAATAACAATATTCTGCATAAAATATCAATCTTTATTAGCAAATTATGTACAAAAAAAACTTTGATACAAAAACACATGGTACAATTAAAAACAAATAAAATTGCTCTAACCAGAGCAACCTCCTATAAAAACATGAGGGCGGGATATAACCACCCTCAAGAGGGCACATATACTGTACATAAATGGTTGGCAGGTAATACTGCTCAGAAAAAAACAATGCCTAGTGTACAGAATCAAATTGCACAGTATAACATTAAGGCAAAATAATGCTGCCCTATACTTTATATACAGGCTGAACTGGCTATCCTACAGAATATAAGTATACCAAAGAATGTAAAAGTAAGACATGCAAACCAGTGCAGGGTACCAGACAGGGGGATTAGGAGGATGCTGGTATGAACAGGTCACAACATGTGCCCCCCACAGAGCCCAGATTCATACCTGCATCCATAAGGATCTGTCTAACACTAGGTATTGTTTTTTCTGCCATATATATGGTTTACACATGAGGTTGGGGTCTTGGATGGACTGAGTATTATCTGCCTACCATTTATGTACATGTGCCCTCTTGTCGGTGGTTATATCCTCCCCTAATGTTTCTGTAGGATTTTGCTCTGGTTGGAGCAATTTTAATAGTTTTTATGTCTTTTTGTATCCATGCATTTTTGGATATCATATGCTAATAAAGATTAATATTTTATAGAGAATATTGTTGTTATTGATAGGTGTGCATTGCACTTTAGTATATCCACTTCTTTTGTAGATGGATAGAGCGACAGACAGATATATTAACAGATAGATGTTGAAGTACATAAACATTAACATGTTAATGACCATCCAGGGGGGAAGCATGTTCCCGCACCTGGACGAGTATACACGTCCATGGTTCTCATGGGTGCTGCCCAGTGCACCCACGAGATTGCGGCAGGGACTTGGCTGTAACACACAGCTGGGACCCTGCCGCACTGCCAAGACTGAAGTAAAGTTAGGTACCGGCAGTTTAACCCTTACAGCCACGAGGTCAGAAGCGACCGTGAGCTGTAAGGAGTTTGACAGAGGGAGGGGGCTCCCTCTGTCTCTCTCCTGTAGCACCCCACAACGATCGCGGGGTGCTGCTAGTTACCTAGGCAGCCGGGGGGGGGTCTTACAAGGACCCCCAGGTCTGCCCCGGTTATTGCCTGCCACTGGCAGGCCGCATATAACTACAATGCTTTGTTGAAAAGGAGAGAATGGAATCCAGCTCTTGATGCAATAAAACCGTCTTTATTCAAAGGACATGGTCAGGAACAGGAAAGGTTACGCGTTTCAAGCGCCAAGTGCTCTTAATCATGTATGTATCAAGTATGTAATTATGTATGTATCAAGTATGATTAAGAACGCTTGGCGCTTGAAACGCGTAACCTTTCCTGTTCCTGACCATGTCCTTTGAATAAAGATGGTTTTATTTCATCAAGAGCTGGATTCCATTCTCTCCTTTTCTACTTGCCTTTGGTGCCGTCCAGCACCTGGATCCGTGCTCTGGCTGTCCGGGCGGGGTGAGCTGGTTGGACAGTTTTTTCTTTCTACAATGCTTTGTAATACAAAGTATTCCAAAGCATTAAAAAAAAGTGTAAAAATGTTTTAAAAAAAAAAAAAAAAAAAAAAAAAATGTGTATGATCACATGGCACACATCCGCAACATATTACACGCTGCGAATGCGCTCTATATGACCCTACCGTGCGTCCCATTCATACTGTGGTTAAGCAGTATGTTAGAGGTATCCATCAGCATCACATCAAAAAAAGTGATGCTGACGTATACTGTAGCAGCTCCATTAATTTCAGAGACTGCTGCAGTATACATTAGCATCCCTTTTTTGACATGACTCCATGACACCTATACTGCGGAAATGCAGTATGAATGGGGACTATTACCCAACACCCCCCCCCCCAACAGAATAAACCTTTTTTTTAATGCCCAGTGATGGATATATTGGCCATGAGTGGGTGCTTATTCCCACAATATGACTGATATATCCAACATGAACTTTAACTGTCACAGACTGCCGTGCGTCACTACTAGATGACCAAGGACCGACCAGAGTGGTCCCTGGTCCAGCCAATACACTTATAAGTGTGCAGTATTGTTGTCAGCTCAGATAGATTTTCAGTCATGAAGTGGGGTCTATAATTCATATAATTATGCCCTGAAAGCCAAAGGTGTCTCCTCTCCTTCTTAGTCCTACCAGGCGGTTAGGCAACCATATATGGCCTAAAATGGGGGTACTGCCAGCCCAGGATAAGCAATCTAATAAAATATGGGGTGCATTTCTTCCATTTCAGAAGCAACTTAGCAAAATGAGGTCCCACAAATAAAGAATTTGTGGGGGGGAAAAAAGGCAATTGCAATTTTTTTCCACTGACTTTGAAATAATTCTAGCCACACAAAAGTGCTCAATGTACTCACTTTTGCCCTAGGTGAATACTTTATGGGGCTTAGTTTTGAAAATGGGGTCACTTCTGGGGGTGCAGTATTGTTCTGACAGCTAGAATACTTTGCAAGATGAAGTGCGGCCTATAATTTGTATAAAGACATCCTGAAAGCCAAATGGTGCTCCTCTCCTTTTGAGTCCCACCATGTGGCCATGCAACCAAATATGGCCTAAGCGGGGGTATTACCAAACACGGGACGAACAGCGTAATAAAATATGGGGTGCATTTTCTACTTTTCAGATGCAATGTACAAAAAATGTGTCCCACAAATGATGCATTTGTGGAAAGAAAAAAGAAAATTCAAATGTTTCCACTGACTTTGTAACCATTCCAGCCACACACAAAGGACTCAAAGGACTCACTTTTGGTCAAGATGCATACTTTAGGGGGTGTAGTTTCCAAAATGGGGTCTGTATGGTTCTGGCAGCTAAAACCCTTTGTAGGCATGAAATGCTGCCTATAATCCATTCGGCCTAAAATGATGCCCTGAAAGCCAAATGACGCTCCACTTCTTCTGGGTCCTACCACGAGGCCAAGGAACCAAATATGGCCTAAGCGGGGGTATTACAAACACGGGCCGGGCAGCTCAATAGAATATAGGGTGTATTTCTTTCAATATCAGAAGCAATGAACAAAATGTATGTCCCACAAATGATTAATTTGTGAAAAAAGGCAAATTTCGAATTTTTAACACTGACATTGTAATAACCCCTGCCAAAAAAAAAACTATGGTGCTAAATTACTCACTGTAGCCCCTAGTGAATACCTTGAGAGGTCTAGTTTTTAAAGTAGGGTCATTAGGGTGGGGGGGTCCTATGTTCTATCACCTTCATATGTCCGCAAACTTTTCATAGCACATAAAAAAATATGTACTTTTCAAATTTTGAAAATTTTAAAAATTTCAAGTAAAATTGTTAGGCTTCTAATTCATTTAAAATGTTAATTTTATGTACATGAAGGACAACCTTATGACAAAAAACAATGTCAGAATTATCGTGATTGGCAAAACGTTACCAGAGTTATTCTCTAATATAAAAAAAACAGGCCTGGTTTAAAGGGGCATACAGACCTAATTGTCTTGGTCCTAAAGGGGCTATAGAGATCTCTTTTCTACAACGCCTGGCAAATATTATGGAATCTCCACCACATAGGAGGATCACTTAGCTTTTTACTCTATGGCACTGTACAAATCCCAGATCTCACCCACTGGGTAGATTTATTATTTTATTCTTTGCACCCCATTTTTTTGGCACACACTTTTTGTACCTTATTTATGTTGCTGTGTACCAAAAAAGAATATTTGTTTGCAATTTACTCCCCATGCTAGTTCTTTCTTTGTGAAAATGGACATGTTTGTACCTAGGCCAAGCTTGTATCTTGTAAGTGGTCTCTGCTATGCCATTCACTGTGGCAGAAGTCTGTTGCTAACTAAACCAGCTCACTGATGATATAAACTTAGCCTAAACGTTGATCCTTTTGCATGTGTACTGTAAAAGAGGCCCAGAAAGACGCAACAAGGCACATTTATTATCAGACGCACATCATTTCTAGGAAGCCGCAATCCAAAATACTATAAGTAAGTGAGCCCCAGTGTTTATTTAACAGCTTAACATTCTAACTTCATGAAGCACATGAAAGAAAAGAAAAAACTGTAATTGAGCTGTATAGCAAGAACCAGTTTTATTCTGAAACCAAACCTACAGATTATCAAAATTGTTGGTACCTTTCTAGTTTTTCCTCCAGTCCTTTCAAAATCCATAATTTTTCCCATACAGACCCATATGAGGGCTTGTTTTTTTGCGTGACCAATTGTACTTTGCATTTAGAGATGAGCAAAGTTACAGTAATTCGATTTATCACGAACTTCGCAGCGTTTGCTGACTTTAGCCTGCATAAATTAGTGCACCTTTCAGGTGCTCCGGTGGGCTGGAGAGAGTCTCCTAGGACTGTATACACCTTTTCCAGCCCACCGGAGCACCTGACGAATCGAATCCCTGTAACTTCGCTCATCTCTATTTGTAATGACAGCTTTCATTTTACCATAAAATGTACAGCGGAACCTTAACATTATTATTTGTGAGCAGATATTTGTAAGAAAACTGCAATTTTGCTACTTTTGGAGAGTTTGTTTTTTATGCAGTGCACTTTATGGTAAAAATACATTAGGGAAGATTTATCAAAACCTGTGTAAAAGAAAAGTGGTGCAGTTGCCCATAGCAACCAGTCAGCTGGCTTCTTTAATTTTTCACAGGTCTCTTTAAAAATGAAAGAAGTATTCAAATTAGTTGCCATGGGCATCTGCACCACTCTTGATAAATCTTCCCCATTATCTTAATTTTGTAGGTTAATGCGATTAAAATGATACCCAATTTTGTCTTTCTATTATCGTACTTTAATCCCTTAAGGACGCAGTGTTTTTCCATTTTAGTTTTTTCCTCATCACCTTCTAAAAAACATAACACTTTAAATTTTGCACCTACAGACCAATATGAGGGCTTATATTTTGCGCCACCAATTGTAACTTTATAATGACATCAATCATTTCACCACAAAATTTACGTCTAAACAAAACAAAAAAACTATTTGTGGGGCAAAATTGGAAAAAAGCGCCATTTTGTATTTTTTGGGGCTTCTTTTCGGTAAAAATGACACCATATATTTATTCTGTAGGTCCAAACGGTTACAAGGATACCTAATTTATATAGGTTTTATTTTATTTTACTACTTTAAAAAAAAACTTACATGCACCAAAATTAGTATGTGTAAAATTGTCATCTTCTGACCCCTATAACTTTTCTATTTTTCCATATACAGGGATGTATGAGGGATAATTTTTTGTTCCACAATCTAAAGTTTTTATTGGTGCCATTCTTTAGGGTATAAAAAGTGACCAAAAATATGCAATTTTGGACTTTCGAATTTATTTTACGTGTACGCTATTGACAGTGCGGTTTAAATTAACATTATATTTTTATAGTTCGGACATTTATGTATGCGGCGATAACAAATATGTTTATTTTTATTTACTTTTTTTTAAATGGGAAAAGGGGGGTGATTCAGTGATTACTGAAGGGGATAGATCACATACACTGTTCAATGCTATGCCATTCGGCTCTCTGGGCATGCTGGGAGTTGTAGTTTTGCAACAATTGGAGGCACACTAGTTGGGAAACATTGTCTGTTTCGTAACTCAGTGTTTCCCAACTCGTGTGCCTCCAGTTGGTGCAAAACTACAACTCCCAGCATGCATTGACCAACCGTGCATGCTGGGAGTTGTAGTTTTGCAACAGCTGGAGGCACACTGGTGCGGAAACACTGCGGTAGTCTGTTACCTAACTTAGTGTTTCCCAACCAGGACGCAGGGCTTTTACATTTTTGCATTTTCATTTTTTCCTCATCACCTTCTAAAAATCATAACACTTTCAATTTTGCACATAAAATGCCATATGATGGCTTATTTTTTGCACCACCAATTCAACTTTGCAGTGACATTAATCATTTTACCCAAAAATCCACGGCGAAACGGAAAAAAAAATTAATTGTGCGACAAAATTGAAGAAAAAATTTCATTTTGTAACTTTTGGGGGCTTCCGTTTCTACGCAGTGCATTTTTCGGTAAAAATAACACCTTATCTTTACTCTGTAGGTCCATACGGTTAAAATAATACCCTACTTATATAGGTTGGATATTGTCGTACTTCAGAAACAAATCATAACTTCATGTAGGAAAATTTATATGTTAAAAATTCTCATCTTCTAACCCCTATAACTTTTTTATTTTTCTGCGTACGGGCCGGTATGAGGACTCATATTTTGTGCCGTGTCCTTAACAGATTAAGCAATTTCTCCTGAGTACAGAACTACCTAAAGTGTTCTGCGGGCGCACAACATGGCTCCGGAGTGAGAACGTTCCATGTACATTTGAGGTCTAAATTGTTGATTTGCACAGGGGTGGCTGATTTTACAGCAGTTGTGGCATAAACGCAAAACAATAAATACCCAGATGTGACCCCATTTTGGAAACTACACCCCTCACGGAATGTAACAAGGGGTATAGTGAGCTTTAACACTCCACAGGTGTTTGACGATTTTCTTTAAAGTTGGATGTGAAAATGAAAAAAATATATTTTTTTCACTAAAATGCTGTTGTTACCCTACAGTTTTCATTTTCACAAGGGATAATAGGAAAAAAGCCCCATTTCTTCTGAGTAAGAAAATACTCCATATGTGGAAGTAAAGTGCTCTGCGGGCGAACTACAATGCTCAGAAGAGAAGGAGCGCCATTGGGCTTTTGGAGAGAATGTGTCCAAAATTGAAGGCCATGTGTGTTTACAAAGCCCCCATAGTGTCAGAACAGTGGAGACCCCCCCACATGTGACCCCATTTTGGAAACAACACCCCTCACGGAATGTAATAAGGGGTACAGTGAACATTTACACCCCACAGGTGTCCGACAGATTTTTGGAACAGTGGTCCATGAAAATGAAAAATAAAATTTTTCGTTTGCACAGCCCACTGTTCCAAAGATCTGTCAAACGCCAGAGGGGTGTAAATGTTCACTGCACCCCTTATTAAATTCTTTGAGGTGTGTAGTTTACAAAATGGGGTCACATGGGGGGTCCACTGTTCTGGCACCACAGGGGGCTTTGTAAACGCACACGGCCTCCCACTTCTATTACAATCAAATTCTCTCACCAAAAACTCAATGGTGCTCTTTCTCTTCTGATCATTGTAGTACACCCGCAGAGCACTTTACATCAACATATGGGGTATTTCCATACTCATACCATTTTGGGGGGCTTTTTCTCCAATTACCCCTTGTGAAAGTGAACAATTTGGGGTAACACCACCATTTTAGTGAAATAAATCTAATTTTTTATTTTCACATTCAACTTTAGCAGAAATCAGTCAAGCACCTGTGGGGTGTTAAGGCTTACTGTTTCCCTTGTTACGTTCCTTGAGGGGTGTAGTTTCCAAAATAGTATGCCATGAATTTTTATTTATTTTTTTGCTGTTGTGGTTCCATAGGGCCTTCCTAAATGTGACATGCCCCCCAAAAACCATTTCAGCAAAATTTGCTTTCCAAAAGCCAAATGTGACTTATTCTCTTCTGAGCATTGACGCGTTTCCATACTCAGAAGAGATGGGGTTAAAAATTTGGGGGGGCATTTTCTCCTATAATCCCTTGTAAAAATAAAAAATTTGGGGGAAACCAGCATTTTAGTGGGAAAAAAAATTAATTTACACATCCGACTTAAATGAAAAGATGTCAAACACCTGTGGGGTGTTAAGGCTCACGGAACCCCTTGCTACGTTCCTTGAGGGGTGTGGTTTCCAAAATAGTATGCCATGGTGTTTTTTTTTGCTGTTCTGGCCACATAAGGGCCAACCATTTCAGAGAAACTCGTCCAAAATCCCAATGTCGCCCTTTCCCATCTGAGCCCTGTAGTGGATCCACAATGCACTTGACATCCACATATGAGGTATTTCCTTACTCGAGAGAAATTGGGTTACAAATTTTGGGGGGCTTTTTCTCCTTTTACCCCTTGAATAAATTCAAATACTGGGTCTACAAGAACATGCAAGTGTAAAAAATGAAGATTTATAATTTTCTCCTTCACCTTGCTGCTATTCCTGTGAAACACCTAAACGTTTAACACACTTTCTGAATGTCATTTGGAATACTTTGGGGTGCAGTTTTTATAATGGGGTCATTTATGGGGGGTTTCTAATATGAAGACCCCTCAAATCCAATTAAAAACTGAACTGGTCCCTGAAAAATTCAGATTTTGAAAATGTTGTGAAAAATTGGAAAATAGCTGCTGAACATTGAAGCCCTCTGATGTCTTCCAAAAGTAAAACATGCAACTTTATGATGCAAATATAAAGTAGACATATTGTATATGTGAATCAATATATAATTTATTTGGAATATCCATTTTCCTTACAAGCAGAAAGTTTCAAAGTTAGAAAAATGCTAAATTTAAAAGAAAATGTATGAAATTTGGGGATTTTTCACCAACAAAGGATGCAAGTAACGACAAAAATTTACCACTATGTTAAAGTAGAATATATCACAAAAAATAATCTCGGAATCAGAATAATCGGTAAAAGCATCCCAGAGTTATTAATACATAAAGTGACAGTGGTCAGAATTGCAAAAAAGGGCTCAGTCCTCAAGATGAAAAAGGGCTCAGTCCTTAAAGGGTTAAGGGGTGCAGTTTTCATAATGGGGTCCAATATAAGGTATTTCTGACATAAAGACCCACAAATTCACTTTGATACTAAACTGGTCCCTGAAAAATTCCGATTTAGAAATTTCCATGAAAAATTGGAAAATTGCTGCTAAACTAAAAAGCCCTCTAATGTCTTAAAAAAGTTAAAAGATGTCAACTTTATGATGCCAACATAAAGTAGACATATTGTATATGTGAATCAACATATAATTTATTTGGAATGCCGACTTTCCTTACAAGCAGAGAGCTTCAAAGTTCAAAAAATGCTAAATTTTTTAATGAAATTTTGGATTTTTTCACCAAGTAATGATGCAAGTATCGGCGAAAATTTACCACTAACATAAAGTAGAATATGTCACAAAAAAACTATCTCAGACTCAAATTCATAAGTCAAAGCATCTCAGAGTTATTAATGCTTAAAGTGACAGTGGTCAGATTTGCAAAGAAAAGCTGCATCCTTAAAGGGGTACTCCGCCCCTGGCATCTTATCCCCTATCCCCTGCGTTTTGCCAAGAGGCAGGAGGAACTTCCTTTGGAAAAAGAACCTGCCCGAACACAGCATTTACCCCCATCTGGCCCCCGTGTTCCAACATCCACTCCCACTCTTGCCGAAGAGGCTTTGGAAGTAGACCGTTTTCACTTAACGCAGCAGGAAAAATCTCGTTGACGCAATGAGAATTTGTGCATATATTGTGCCAGTACTATGCACTTTCTCAAAGACTGTTCTATATGTCCTCCGCTTCCGGGAGAACGCTCTCAACTTGGACTAGTAGGAGTGGCTTCCCTAGATGTTAATATTACCTCTCCTCGCTTGACCACCCCGGTTCAAGTATTTTCCTCTGCCAAGACTTCTTTCATCGCTTCTGCTCTTTTGGACTCCAGTTCCACTGGTAACTTCATTGGTGCCTCCCAGGTCCATAAACACCGTCTTCCAGTGTCCCGTCTTGCCAAGCCCTTCTACATCTCTTTTGATAATGGACAAAATCTGAACTGTAAGGTGAAATTTCGCACAGAACCCCTCATCATGCAAGTAGGAAATTTGCATAAGGAAAAAATTGAGTTCTATGTGCTACCAAATTGTACTTCGGAGCTTCTTCTTGGTCTACCTTGGCTTCAACATCATTCTCCACAACTTGACAGGAAATCTGGTGAAGTCACTTGTTAGGGACAATATTGCCAAGATCACTGTCTTGTTCCCCCTGTGATATCTTCTGTGTCTGTTAAACTCAGATGTAAAGTCTTGAATTGGGGGCATTGTTCCTTGCCAATTGGTCACCTTAGAAGACGGAAGACTCCATGACAGAAGCCTGCAAGTTCCTTACAGCCTTTGCCCATTCCAGAAACCCCCTGGTCTCATTTAGTGGAGAACTCTCTGAATTCCAAAGAAGTGGGGGAAACCAATGGGGGGGGAGGGTACTGTAATGCCTGCGCTCCGGCCGGACACGCCGGCCGTGAGTGCTCTTTGCTTATGTCCCGGAGCTCTTTCACTTAAAGGGCTAGTGCTCAATTAATCAAGTGTGTACACCTGTCCTCTGTCCTTAAATATCAGCTCCTCCCTTGGTCCCCTGCCGGATCTTTGGTTACCTTGTGCCATAGTGAAAGTCTGTGTCCCTGTTACCATATACCTCTTCCTTGCTACCTTACCTCCCCTGTACCTGTGTTACCTGCCCTGACCTACTACCATCTTGCCACGTCCTACCAGTATCCTTCTGTGCCACACCACCTCCCAGCTACCTGTGTGGACGAATCGTGCCAGGGGCAGAGACCTGGGTGCTGCCTGCTGTAGCAAGACCATCCCGCTTTGCGGCGGGCTCTGGTGAAAACCAGCGACACCTTAGACTCTGCTCCCTGGCACGGCTCACATCATCATCCACACAGGCCCAGAGGATCCACCACTTGCCGTGTCCCGTTACAACACTTTTTTTCCTCCCACATAGCTTTAGATAAAAAAAAAAGAAAAGCTTGTTCATACCGGGGTTTATGTACACAGCATGTTTTGCAATGTGCCCTCCATGTTTTGCAATGTGTAGTTTTATTAGGCTGTGTTCTCACGTTGCAGTTGAATCAGGTTTTTTGTTGTGTTGATGTCTTTAAATATAACAGGCACACTTTGAATCTTTAATGATCAGGATTGTAGGTAACTGCACAAGAAAATACACAGGCTATTGTAATAACTGATCCAATATTGCAAAGCTATTTTAGGTAATAAAAAACACATTAAAAAACATGACTTAACGGCAACATGGGAACAAAGCTTTAGGCTGAAAACACACATGCTGTTTTAATGCAATTTTAAGTGCAATGCCTTTATGTATTTGCATTCCATTTAAATCCATTTTTGGTTAAAAACACTACACCAAAAACTGCATATGTGATTCCAGCCCTTAAACAGATTTGTGCTATCTGTAATTCTAATTGCAAATTTAATCTCTGACATTTGCAGGACATTTTAGTCAACCAATCAGAACAGTTTTTGTGTGAAGTTATTATATGAGTGTTTAATACCTTTTCAAAAGAGATTTGTTCTTAACAATAATTTGCAATGGCACTTACCTGTTTTGAAAATAAGCATAATTTATCAAAGAAACATGCTATTCGCTTTGTTTGCAGATTGCACATATATTTCTCAACAATTTCTCAACATTTTCAGAATCTATGCCTGTCACTTACTAGAAACTCTTAGGGCCCATTCACACAGCAGAAATTCTGAGCAGAATCCAGTATACATATTCCTCTCTAAAATTCTGGTGTGGCAGCCCCCCATTGTTCTCAATGGGATTGAGTTGCACTGTGCATACAGCAGAATTTTTATGTGGAAATTCAAACTCCCAACTCCACAGGAGGAATGAGCATGTTAATTCTTTCTGCAGAATCCACTCATAAATGCATTGCTGTCTATGGAGACTGCACATTTCTAAGCGGTCCTAACACCTGATTTGCCAGTGTCTGCCACACGCAGAGTTACCGCTCTGAATTTTTACCGCTTTTTAAATCATTTAAAAAGATTATTTTTTTTTTTTTATATACCACTTACATATTTAGCATGCATGATAATGATGTTTGGTGATCACTTAACCACACTACAAACAATAAAGTGCACACAGGAGAAAAGGTGCTAGGTGGTGCCATATAATAGCAAGATTCAAGTATCAATGGCCCTTGATCACTTGTTGTAGCTACAAACTGGTAGACAGAGTAGATATATATCTAGCATATATTGCCGTTCCTAAACTGGACCTACTCATGCTACTAACATGACATACTGAGCCAGAACAATATCTGCATTTACCATCCATAATATTCCTTACCCATTGTAGCAATCACCGTCGCACCCCTCCGACCTTGACGCACGTTTCGGATCTTTATCAACAGTATAGCATCATGGAGCATTATTCCTAAACTTGGGGGGACATCAAATTACATCCCAAAACTCAGTAGATAAGTGGATAAATCCTGGTCCACTTAGTAAGTATTATATGCTTTGCATTCATCAAGCAGAAGTATTTTTTTCTATATATCTGTGGAATTAAGCAACTCATCCCACTATTTCCATGACTATTCTGGCTAATCTTGACCAATTTAGTATCATTTGATCTAGGGCAGTGATGGCGAGCCTTTTTGAGCCTGAGTGCCCGAACCATAATGCACGCCAACTTTTTTCCCCTCAAAGTGCCAGCACAGCAATTAAATCAGAATTAGACCCTCCCCAGTAGACAGGTAGTACCCCAGATTAGACCCCCCCAGTAGTACCCCCAGATTAACCCCCCTCAGTAGACAGGTACTGCCCCCAGCCCAGACTAACCCCCTAGTAGGTAGGTAGTACCCCCAGATTAACCCCCCCCAGTAGGCAGGTAGTACCCCCAGATTATACCCCCCAGCAGGCAGGTAGTACCTCCAGATTACCCCCCCCAGTAGGCAGGCAAGAGCCACAGATTAACCCCCCCAGTAGGCAGGTAGGAGCCCCAGATTAACCCTCCCAATAGGCAGGTAGTACCCCCAGATTAGACCCGCCCCCCAGTAGGTAGGTAGTACCCCCAGATTAGACAGGTAGTACCCCCAGATTAGACAATCCAGCACCCCCAGCTGTTACCTTTGTAGTTGCCGGGGATTCAGGGCAGCACCTTCCCCCAAATAAGAGTCAGCACAGCTACGCGTGCCGGCCGGCTGCTACGTAATGGCGCTCGGTCACGCCACACTCTCAGAATACCTAGGGCTGGCGTCAGGATGTGGTGACGCCAGCCCTTGAATTCTGGGAGCGTGATGTGAGCAAGCGTCATTACGTGGCGGCCAGCGGACGCGCGTAGCTGTACTGGCTCTTATTTGGGGGGCGGAGCAATTACAGGTGAGCCGGCCCGTGTTACTGTACAGGGTAGGAGGACGACCCGGCCCACCGGGCAAATGCCCTGTTTGCCCGATGGCCAGTCCGGCCCTGGATGGGGTGGTGACTCCGTCATGGCACCCCCCTTATGAGTGACACCCAGGATGGGCCGCCTTCCCCCGCCCCCCCCCCCCCAGAGGGGGCTCGGGGTGCCACCTGTGGCATGTGTGCCATAGGTTTGCCATCACTGATCTAGGGGAAACCATTTGTAGGTACACATTCTGACATTGTGAAAAGAAAATCATGGAATACTGAAATAAAAAAATCCCTGGTCCTGTACTATACAACAGACTTGGTATTATGCCTACATTATAGGAGAACATGCCATCCTGAGACAGAATCTACTGTCATTGTGATTCTGTGTGCCTGACTTTTTGGACTATATTTAAACCTTTAAGATTTCCAACTTCAAGATAACCTTGAGATTGTCTCTAGTGAATGAAAACAATGAAAGATAAAGAATATGAATTTCTTATTCACTAAGCCAAGCGGAATGTCTGCAGGGCCCACAATTTGCTGCAGAAATGGATACACAATTGCTTTTAGCTGGTAACATGATTTGTGGCAACCATATAATGCAGATGAAGAAGTGAAACACATTTTCTCTTCCCAGAATCGAATATGTTTCCACTTTCAATAGCTTGTTATATGGATACATTTAGAAATTCTTACAATTAACGTGTATATTTCTTATCCTAATTAAATTATTGGCACCCAGAGTAATAGACTTGCATGACAGTGTTTTGTTTCAGTAAGATCATAAAATAACATACATTCTTTTATCTGTTGCTTCAGCTCCATTATAGCTGAGATAATGGAATTTACATTCTTAATTATTTCCACTGGTAGCTTGGATGTCAGTGTGTTCCTTAATGTACAGTTCTTTTATTATACCTAGTTTCATTGTCATATACAGATTATTTAAATTTTTATTTTTATTTTACATTGTGCTCAAATAATCTTTCTTTATTATTATGTCTTATTAGTTTTATGGATCTTTTTTATAGCAATTCATCATAAATGGAGACGTGTCTTTATAACAAAGAAATGAGGATGAAGACTACAAAAGCTATTAGGGGTTTTCTTTGATTAAAATATCATACATTATTGTGCCTGGTCTACTTCATTTAGGGCAAGAGACATAAGACTGGTGGTCTAGTGCCTGGATTTTTTATGTATGTGTTCTCACTAACAGATATATATACTTCTGGAGTTATCACTGGGTGTCAAACATACTGGAAAGTGACTATCCGTTACTATAGGTGCACAAACCAGTAGTAAGTACCAAGATTTGGTAACAGGAAACGGGACATTAAATCAAAGACTAATGATGACCATACACAGTAGATATAGCCATTGACCGTCAGCTATTTACCCCAACTTCCCCCTAAACATACTTACTTGGAATAGCCATATTTGTAGCCAAGAGTAGTTATTTCAATGAAAGGAAACAAAAACCTGTTTTAACTCATTTTGCAACAAAGGAATGGAAATCATGAAAGACAATGGGGTTTATTTACTAACGTGATCCCAACTCTTTTTTGTCGGGTTTTGCACCCAAATTGGGTAGCACGTCCCTTGTCGCAAAATTTGCGACCAAAAAACCCAAAACCCTCCTTTTTGCAAGAAAACCCTGAAAAGGGGGCGTGGCCACATGGTAAAGTGGTTGTGGTCCTGACAAAAGGGGCGTGTCCCCTGCAGTTTTAAAAAATTCCAACATATTTACTATGGTTTCCACAGAGAATGTGGTGGATTTGAGCTGAGGAAAACCCGACAGATCAGAACAGTTGTAAAAAAAAGCAAAACGGGAAAAATGCTAAATGTAGGGAAACCTTAGTAAATACCTTGGGAAAATACCAGTCGGAAATAAAAACCCACAAAGAAACCTACACTCCACTCTTAGTAAATAAACCCCTATATTTCTGATCCTTTTCCCCCAACATCTACCATTAACAGGCAATCAGGGCAGTCCATAAACATCAGATCATTGACAGGTTTGGTTGATTTTGATCAAATGTGTATAGCCAGCTATAGGTGCCAAAACACCCTATAACAGTACTATGGACTAAAGTACTAATCAACTGGTGAGCAGGGCTGTGGCACATATCCCAAGAGAATAGTGCACCACATACAAAAAACAAACCATATTCAAGACATAAGGGCAATGGAAACAAGGTTCTGTTGAAACAAGCAATAAACTCCAGGGCAGGGGATGACACTATACTGGGAGAGCCAGTCCACCGCACATGCAGGAGTTGAAGTAATAACTGCATATCATGGGACAATACTGTAAAACAATGTAAAGGCATCAGGGAAATTGAAATGCTTAGTCAAATTTTTCACCCTGACAGCTATTTTATAGTGGAAAAACAGCAATTGACTTATATGACAGTACGATTGGTAAATGTGAAAGAGACAGCTTTTACAGTCAATCCAGGAAGTTTACATTCATATTAAAGGATACATATTATTTAAAAAAAAACTTTAAAACATTTGATATGTCATAATGACAAAGTGGGGGTCCAGCACCAGAAACCTACACGGAACTCTAAAACAAACTGTCTGAAAACTCAAATTAGCGTTTTGCTCCTTGCTACAAATTTGCTCCTTCTTGGGGAGCTGAACATGCAGTGTACAGATTCATTGAAAGATCTATAGGACTGTCTACCAAATGCTTAGCCATCTGAGAAGAGATGATCAGAAACAAGGGACACTGAATGCATCTGCCCCAAAGTATTAGCAATTGGTGTAAGTCTTAGCACCGGGAGACGAAGGTTGTGTACCGAAACGTACGTTGGAGTGGTGCTATACCGGTCTCTGCCATTTGCTGCTGTACTGCAGTATATCTTTACATTGGTCTGTATCTCTGCAATAACATTTTTTTTGTTTGTTTACATGCACACTGCACTTTGTACTATATGTAGCACTTTATTCTCACTTTGAGATAGATGTACCTTTAATATACTATGCTGCTGTTACGCCTAGCGCTCCGGGTCCCCGCTCCTCCCCGGAGCGCTCACGGCGTCTTTCTCCCTGCAGCGCCCCGGTCAGTCCCGCTGACCGGGAGCGCTGCACTGTTTTGGCCGTTGGGGATGCGATTCGCACAGCGGGACGCGCCCGCTCGCGAATCGCATCCCAGGTCACTTACCCGTCCCGGTCCCCTGCTGTCATGTGCTGGCGCGCGCGGCTCCGCTCTCTAGGGCGCGCGCGCGCCAGCTCTCTGAGACTTAAAGGGCCAGTGCACCAATGATTGGTGCCTGGCCCAATTAGCTTAATTGGCTCCCACCTGCTCCCTGCCTTTATCTAGTCTCCTCCCTTGCACTCCCTTGCCGGATCTTGTTGCCTTGTGCCAGTGAAAGCGTTTAGTGTGTCCAAAGCCTGTGTACCTGAACTTCTGCTACCCATCCTGACTACGAACCTTGCCGCCTGCCCCCGACCTTCTGCTACGTCTGACCTTGCCTCTGCCTAGTCCTTCTGTCCCACGCCTTCTCAGCAGTCAGCGAGGTAGAGCCGTTGCTAGTGGATACGACCTGGTTGCTACTGCCGCAGCAAGACCATCCCGCTTTGCGGCGGGCTCTGGTGAATACCAGTAGCCTCTTAGAACCGGTCCACTAGCACGGTCCACGCCAATCCCTCGCTGACACAGAGGATCCACTACCTGGAAGCCGAATCGTGACAGTAGATCCGGCCATGGATCCCGCTGAGGTGCCGCTGCCAAGTCTCGCTGATCTTCCCACGGTGGTCGCTCAGCAATCGCAGCAGATTGCCCAACAAGGACAGCAGCTGTCGCAGTTGACCGCCATGTTACAGCAACTTCTGCCTCTGCTACAGCAGCAACCATCTCCTCCGCCAGCTCCTGCACCTCCTCCGCAGCGAGTGGCCGCTCCTAACCTCCGCTTGTCCCTGCCGGACAAATTTGATGGGGACTCTAAACTCTGCCGTGGATTTTTGTCTCAGTGTTCCCTGCATATGGAGATGTTGTCGGACTTGTTTCCTTCTGAACGGTCTAAGGTGGCGTTCGTAGTAAGCCTTCTTTCAGGAAAGGCCTTGTCTTGGGCCACACCGCTCTGGGACCGCAATGATCCTGCCACAGCCACAGTCCAGGCCTTCTTCGCTGAACTCCGGAGTGTCTTCGAGGAGCCAGCCCGAGCTTCTTCTGCCGAGACTGCCCTGTTGAACCTGGTCCAGGGTAATTCTTCCGTTGGCGAGTACGCCATACAATTCCGTACTTTTGCTTCTGAACTATCCTGGAATAATGAGGCTCTCTGCGCGACCTTTAAAAAAGGCCTATCCAGTCGCATCAAGGATGTGCTGGCCGCACGAGAGATTCCTGCCAACCTCCAAGAACTCATCCATTTGGCTACCCGCATTGACATGCGTTTTTCTGAACGACACCAAGAGCTCCGCCAGGAAAAAGACTTAGATCTCTGGGCACCTCTCCCACAGCATCCTTTGCAGTCTTCGCCTGGGCCTCCCGCCGAGGAGGCCATGCAAGTGGATCGGTCTCGCCTGACCCAGGAAGAGAGGAATCGCCGTAGAGAAGAAAATCTCTGTCTGTACTGTGCCAGTACTGAACATTTCTTGGTGGATTGCCCTATCCGTCCTCCATGCCTGGGAAACGCACGCACGCACCCAGCTCACGTGGGTGTTGCATCTTTTGGTTCTAAGTCTTCTTCTCCACGTCTCACGGTGCCCGTGCGGATTTCTCCTACAACCAACTCCTCCCTCTCAGCCGTGGCCTGCTTGGACTCTGGTGCCTCCGGGAATTTTATGTTGGAGTCCTTTGTTAATAAATTCAGCATCCCGGTGACCCGTCTCGTCAAACCGCTCTACATTTCCGCGGTCAACGGAGCCAGATTGGACTGCACCGTGCGTTACCGCACAGAACCCCTCCTGATGTCTATCGGACCCCACCACGAAAGGATTGAGTTCTTCATTCTCCCCAACTGTACCTCTGAGGTCCTCCTCGGTCTGCCTTGGCTCCGGCTTCATTCCCCCACCATTGATTGGACCACCGGGGAGATCAGGAACTGGGACTCTGCCTGCCACAGGAAGTGCCTCTCCCCCCCTCCCAGTCCCATCAGGCAAGCCTCTGTGCCTCCCCATGGCCCCCGTCCTGGTGTCACACTGCCCCGTGCCAGGCCTCGCCCTCTGCCCTCCCTCCCCATTCCCACTCCTGCTGTACTGCCTGCCGTTGAGGAAACCCTCCATTCTTTCCCGGTGTCCTCATCCCAGGGGAGGCAGTTACCGGACAAAGAGAAGGGGAGACCTAAGGGGGGGGGTACTGTTACGCCTAGCGCTCCGGGTCCCCGCTCCTCCCCGGAGCGCTCACGGCGTCTTTCTCCCTGCAGCGCCCCGGTCAGTCCCGCTGACCGGGAGCGCTGCACTGTTTTGGCCGTTGGGGATGCGATTCGCACAGCGGGACGCGCCCGCTCGCGAATCGCATCCCAGGTCACTTACCCGTCCCGGTCCCCTGCTGTCATGTGCTGGCGCGCGCGGCTCCGCTCTCTAGGGCGCGCGCGCGCCAGCTCTCTGAGACTTAAAGGGCCAGTGCACCAATGATTGGTGCCTGGCCCAATTAGCTTAATTGGCTCCCACCTGCTCCCTGCCTTTATCTAGTCTCCTCCCTTGCACTCCCTTGCCGGATCTTGTTGCCTTGTGCCAGTGAAAGCGTTTAGTGTGTCCAAAGCCTGTGTACCTGAACTTCTGCTACCCATCCTGACTACGAACCTTGCCGCCTGCCCCCGACCTTCTGCTACGTCTGACCTTGCCTCTGCCTAGTCCTTCTGTCCCACGCCTTCTCAGCAGTCAGCGAGGTAGAGCCGTTGCTAGTGGATACGACCTGGTTGCTACTGCCGCAGCAAGACCATCCCGCTTTGCGGCGGGCTCTGGTGAATACCAGTAGCCTCTTAGAACCGGTCCACTAGCACGGTCCACGCCAATCCCTCGCTGACACAGAGGATCCACTACCTGGAAGCCGAATCGTGACAGCTGCAACTATTTTGATATATGCAATTTAGTGTGCTGGTTTACACAATAATTGTCTATTGAATTGCAGTAGAGACAGAGAGCAATATACTTTATATACCACAGCCTTAATCCTATGTGCAGAGCTGGTGATACCACAGTTTTTTAGCAGTATTCCTCTTTGATATTATGTAAATGTTAAATTGTCTTTGTACTGTATATTCTACAGAATTTATAAAATTATCACTTTATGTTTTATGAGTGACTCCGCTTTCTCTTCTTGGTTTTTGCTAATCCTGACCATTAGAGATGAGCGAACATACAGTAAATTCGATTCGTCACGAACTTCTCGGCTCGGCAGTTGATGACTTTTCCTGCGTAAATTAGTTCAGCCTTCAGGTGCTCTGGTGGGCTGGAAAAGGTGGATACATTCCTAGGAAAGAGTCTCCTAGGACTGTATCCACCTTTTCCAGCCCACCGGAGCACCTGAAAGCTGAACTAATTTATGCAGGAAAAGTCATCAACTGCCGAGCCGAGAAGTTCGTCACGAATCGAATTTACTGTAAGTTCGCTCATCTCTACTGACCATGTACATATAATTGTATGCCTCTATCACCTATATTTATTATAAAAATACCTCTTTTCATTAGCTCAGAGTGTTAGAAATTATTTCAGGGGAAGGGACTGTGCCCCTCCTTGTGGTGGTGGGAGGTGAAAGGTGTGACTGCTCATGCCGCCTTGTCCATGAGTCATCTCTTGTTCATGACTCATGGACAAGCTGATGCTGCTGCAGGACTGGCTAGTGTCCCAGTAGGTATGGGGGGGGCCTCTAGTGTTAGATTTTCAGGAACTGTTTTCTTCATTAAATATTAAAAAAAAAATTAACAACCATATTACAAACAATGTTTAAGCACTTAAGGACCAAGGGCATACAGGTAAGCTCTGACGTTCTAGTACTTAAGGACCAAGGGCGTACCTGTACGCTCGTGGGAATTACGGCCCCTGCTGCTCACCGGGCAGGGACAAGACTGGGATACCTGCTGAAATCATTCAGCAGGCACCACGTGCAAACCCCTGGAGGGGTCCTGAGCTCAATTCAGACTGTAGATTTGCGGCGATTCCCGGTCAATCGGGTCTCCGGTGACCAAGAAAAAAAGGGTGAATGGGGCTGTCTGAGACAGCCCCAATCACCCTTACCCAGCAGGAGTGAGGTGGCACGGGTGCCACCTCATGATCACATGATTGATCGATCGGAAGGACTGACCAATCACTACACTGCTAGGCGGTGATGGGGGCCGGCATGTGTCTCGTGCCTTTGCCTGGACCGGCAGTGGGTCCCCTCAGGAGTGGCAGCGGCGGACAGGAGCTGCAGGAGCGGCGGCAGTCCCGGCGGGGTAGGCGGTAGGATACAGCAGGAGGTGAGGCCTATTCACCTCCTGCTGTTGCCTAGCAACAACTCTCAGCATGAACAGCCAAAGGGCATGCTAGGAGTTGTAGTTTTGCAACAGCTGGGGTTCCAGCTACAACTCCCAGAATGCCCTTTGGTAGTCTGTGCATGCTGAGGGTTGTAGTTATGCAACAGCTGGAGGCACATTTTTTATATGAAAAAGTGTGATTCTAGCTGTTGCATAACTACAACTCCCAGCATGTACGGACACCCGAAGGGCATGCTGGGAGTTGTAGCAGTGTGCTTCCAGCTGTTGCAAAACTACAATTCTCAGCACGCCCTTCGACTGTCATTGCATGCTGAGAGTTGCAGTTCTGCAACAGCTGAAGGCACCCTGGTTGTGAAACAGAGTTTGCGTCCTAACTCAGTGTTTCACAACCAAATGTGCCTCCAGCTTTTGCAAAAATACAACTCCCAGCATGCACTTAGAGACCGTACATGCTGGGAGTTCTAGTTTTGCAACAGCTGGAGGCACACTGGTTGCGAAATACTGAGTTAAGTAACAAACTTTCAGTGTTTTGCAACCAATGTGCCTCCAGCAGTTGCATAACTACAATTTGCATGCTGGAAGTTGTAATTTTTAAACAGCTGAAGGCTTGCCCCCCCCATGTGAATGTACGCACGGGCATGGGTTTACAGCGAATCTTGTGCTGCAAGTTTGAGATGTGGCAAATTTTCCACCGCAGCTCAAACTCCCAGAGAGAAACTCACTATAAACCCCCGCCCTAAAAACACTACACTACACAACACAAAATAAAAAGTAAAACACTACATATACACACCACTACACCCCCCCCCCCCCCCCCGCAATAAAAATAAAAACGGCATGTACAGCTGGAGAGACCCTGTTTGGGAAACACTGCCGTAGGGTATTTTGGTGGCGGATGCAAATCCCCAATTTAGGCCTCAAATGGGGATGGCGCTCTCTCGCTTTGGAGCCCTGTCATATTTCAAGGCAACAGTTTAGTGCCACATATGGGGAATTTCTGTACTCGGGAGAAATTGTGTTACAAATTTTGGGGGCTTTTTTTTCCTTTTACCCCTTATGAAAAGGAAAAGTTGGGGTCTACACCAGCATGTTAGTGTAAAAAAAATATTTTTTTAAACTATCATGCTGGTGTTGCCCCATACTTTTAATTTTCACAAGCGATTAAAGGAAAATAAGACCGGTGTCAAACACCTGTGGGGTGTTAACATAGTAACATAGTTCATAAGGTTGAAAAAAGACCAGAGTCCATCAAGCTCAACTTATAACCCTAATGAGTCTCTACTGAGTTGATCCAGTGGAAGGCAAAAAACCCATATACTCGAGGTAAAAATTCCCTCCCGAATCCAAATATGGCAGATCAGAATAGATCCCTTTATCAACCTTCAGTCCCTATAGATCTAGAATCCATAACCTGTAATGCTATTATTTTCCAAAAATGCATCCAGACCCCTTTTAAATTATTTTACTGAGTTAACCATGAACACCTCCTCAGGCAGAGAATTCCACAGTCTCACTGCTCTTACAGTAAAGAACCTCCGTCTGTGCTGGTGTAGAAACCTTTTTTCCTCTAAACATAAAGGATGCCCCTTGTTATAGATACAGTCCTGGATATAAAAAGATCATGGGAGAGATCTCTGTACTGTCCCCTGATATATTTATACATAAACTAAATAACCTTAATTCTGATGATCTTTTTGGGTACTGTAGTCCTCCCATTCCTCATATTACTCTGGTTGCCCGTCTTTGAACCTTCTCCAGCTCCACTATATCTTTCTTGTACAAGTCCTTTTCCACGTCAGTAGTCCCAAGTGTGCTCCCATTTAATAAATTATCCCAGCCTGAATTTTTCCTCCCCATGTGTATAACCTTACATTTATCAGTGTTGAACCTCATGTGCCACTTCCCAGCCCAAACCTCCAACCTAACCAGATCTATTTGTAACAGTGCACTGTCCTCTATTGTGTTAACCACTTTACAGCGTTTAGGCTCATCTCCAAAGATTGCTACTTTACTCTTCAATCCCTCTACAAGGTCATTAATAATTATATTAAATAGAACATGACCCAAGACTGACCCCTGTGGTACCCCACTAGTAACAGTCACCCAATCAGAATAAGTACCATTAATAACTACCCTCTGTTTCCTATCCCTGAGCCAGTTACTTACCCACTTACACACATTTTCCCCCAGTCCAAGCATTCTCATTTTATGCACCAACCTTTTATGTGGCACCAAATCAAATGCTTTGGAAAAATCGAGATAAACGACATACAGCGATTGCCCCTGGTCCAGTCTGGAGCTCACCTCCTCATAAAAGCGGTTAGTTTGACAGGGGTGATTCCTCACAAAGCCATGCTGATATGGAGTCATACATTTATTTTTATCAAGATACTCCAAAATAGCATCCCTTAGAAAACCACCAACAATTTACATATACTGGAGCTTAAACTCACAGGTCTATAATTCCCGGGGTCACCCTTTGACCCCTTTTTAAATATTGGCACCTCATTTGCTATGAGCCAGTCCTGGGGAACAGTCCCTGTTACTATAGAGTCCCTGAATATTAAAAATAGGGGCCTGTCTATTACATTACTTAATTCCTTTAGAACACGGGGGTGAATGCCATCTGGATCTGGCGATTTGTCTATTTAGATTTCTTGTAGGCAGCACTGTACTTCCTGGGTTAGACAGGGAACCTGTACAGGGAAGTTTACCTTATCTCCCTGTATTTCACCAGGCATTTCATTTTCCTCGGTGAATACAGTGGAGAAGAATTTGTTTAATATATTTGCTTTTTCCTGATCCCCCGTTTATAATTTCTTCCTAATGATTTTTTAAATGGCCAACAATTTCATTTTTAACCTTTTTGCTATTTATATAGTTAAAGAACATTTTGGGGTTAGTTTTAACTCTCTTTGTCAATGAGTTTGTCTCTATTTTTCCGGCTTTTATCTGTTTTTTACAATTTTTCTCTATAGCTTTTTAATGCTTCTTTACTGCTGTCCTGGTTCAGAAGTTTAAAATGTTTTATTTTTGTCATTTATTCCCCCCTTAACATTTTTATTCATCCATATTGGTTTTCTTTTATTTCTGACCCTTTTATTCCCATAAGATATATACATCTTACAGTGAGAATTTAAGATATTTTTTTAAAGTTTCCCATTTAGTGTCAGTATTCTTGTTCTTGAGGACATTATGTAAATTTTTATTGTTAAGGGCTTCTCTGAGTTGATCAAACTTTGCCTTCCTAAAGTTCATTGTTTTTGTGACCCCTGGAGAGATTCCCTTATTGAAGAACAAGTTATAATGTATATTATGATCACTATTTCCTAGGTGTCCTTTTACTTACACATTACTTACTCTGTCAGGTCTGTTGGTTAATAATAAGTCTAGTAGGGCGCCCCCACTGGTCAGGCCCTGCACCATTTGGGATAGATAATTGTATTTAGCTATAGTCAGAAACCTTTTTCCTTTATGAGATTCACAGGTCTCAGTCTCCCAGTTTATATCAGGATAGTTAAAGTCCCCCATTTTTATTGCCTCATTCTGATTTGCTGCCTTGTTTATTTGCCTCAGTAATTGATCTTCTGCCTCTTCCATTATGTTTGGTGGCTTATAGCAAACCCCTATAAGAATTTTTTTTTATTTTTATCTTCATATATTTCTACCCATAATGCCTCCACATAGTCTTTTCCCTCCCATATATCCTCCCGCAGTGCAGCATTCAGACTTGATTTCCCATAAAGACAAACTCCTCCCCCTTTAAGTTTTGTCCAATCATTCCCGAATAGACTATAACCCTGTATGTTGAACGCCCAGCCACAGCTATCATTTTTGCTGTTCTAGCACCATAGGGGCTTCCTAAATGTGACATGCCCCCCAAAAACCATTTCAGAAAAACTCACTCTCCAAAATCCAAATTTCGCTCCTTCCCTTCTGAATCCTCTACTGCGCCCGCAGAACACTTTCCATACACATATGAGGTATTTCATTACTCGAGAGAAATTGAGTTACAAATTTTGAGGGGATTTCTCTCCTTTTACCCCTTGAAAAAATTCAAAAACTGGGTCTACAAGAACATGCGAGTGTAAAAAATGAAGATTTTGAATGTTCTCCTTTACTTTGCTGCTATTCCTGTGAAACACATAAAGGGTTAATACACGTTCTGTCATTTTGAATACTTTGAGGGCTGAAGTTTTTATAATGGGATCATTTTGGGGTATTTCTGATGTGAAGGTCCTTCAAATCCACTTAAAACTGAACTGGTCCCTGAAAAATTCCGATTTTGAAAAATTTTAAAAAAATTGGAAAATTGCTGCTGAACTTTGAAGCCCTCTAATGTCTTCTAAAAGTAAAAGCATGTCAACTTTATGATGCCAACATAAAGTAGACATATTTTTATATTTATTTTATTTATTTGGTATGTCCTTACATTATTTGTCCTATTTTTCTTATAAGCAGAGAGCTTTAAAGTTAAAAGAATGCAACATTTTCAAATTTTTCATTGTGAAATTGTGCAAGTGTCGATGAAAATTTACCACTATGTTAAAGTAGAATATGTCACAAAAAAAAATTCTTGAAATCAAATTCATTAGTAAAAGCATCCCAGAGTAATTAAAGGGACAGTGGTCAGATGTGCAAAAAATGCTCTGGTCCTTAAGGTGAAAATGGGCTGTGTCCTTAAGGGGTTCATTTTCATCAGTAACAACATTAAAAAGTTTCTCAATTTGAAAATGTTGAAAAATTATATATATATATATATATATATATATATAGATATATATTTTTTTTTTATTATTATTATTTATTTATTTTAAATGTACCATACTGGTGCCTTTGTATGTTGAAAATGTCTCTTTAGGCACCTGAATGCAACTGCTAGCTTTACAGTTACACCTCTGAATGATGTGTACAGTGCACCTTACATTGTACAGCTTGACAGCCTACAATTTCAGAGAGCTTTTATTGTGCTGTCACTAATACCAGGGTCTGCCAGGTCACTGTGGAAATATTTAATGGACGGCATTCTGAGGAGTGGCAATGACTGCTTCTCAGGGCTGCTTATAGTTTTGACTAGTGTAACACAAATCTAGAAGTGCAGAAGGAAATAAAACATATATTTAATCTATACATCAGCATCACAAATATTGGTTGCTGAGGGTCACAGTGCTTTATAGTATTTGTACAATGCTAAACCTCTAAACTAATTTCCTTTCTATGTAATTTGTAGCTCACAACACACATTTGGGCTCTTGTCCTCGATGATAATTCATTTCCTCCTTATTTATGCAGGGGCCAGACATGAAGTGAATAACAGACATTTAGATATATTTTCTGCCTTGAAAAAAATGTTGTACTCACTTGTAATTTTTAGCCTGCCTTTAGGGAACTAATAAAACATTTAAGAAGTTAAGAATTTAGCCAACATTTACTCAAAGGCAACATTAAAGAAAATGATTGCATTGTTTAAAAAGTAAAAATGCAGGTGCAATATTATTTTTAGCTGTGCTGTCTGGAACAAGGTTTGAGCACAACTTTGATAAATTTCCCCGATGGCGGTCTATTCTGGCTGCACATAGATTTTGGATGGTAAATGTATTGTCATTTTGTACTTTTAGCCTGCTGGATGCAATGATGCATAATGCAATTTAAATCTTTATCTAATGCACTCATACTTTACTCAGGAGACTCAAGTGTTTTCCAAATCAAATAATACTTTCGTTCTGTTTTCCCAAAGGTGGTAAAGATAATGTAAAGCCCGTAAAAATTAAATTAGCCTTAAATCTAGCAAATGGCATCAATTATATATTTGTGTACACAATTTCTCATATACAAACACACCGAAGCAGCTTTATCAACACTGTCTAAAATTTAGGCGGCATAAAATTAGAGGAGCCAGGCAGAAGAAGCATCAAATTCAGCACATTGGCGCACACTGCGTGATAGATTTGGTAACTTGATAAAAATATCAGACACTTTTCTCTAATGTATGCCACTTCTTGGATGGCTTACTTTAGCCAGAATTTTGTGTCAAAATCCTGGCACAAAGGGGGAGATTTATCAAAACCTGTCCATTTATCAAAACCTGCCCATAGCAACCAAACAGATTGCTTTGTTTATTTTAAACATGGCCTCTGCAAAATGAAAGAAGAGATCTGATTGGTTGCTATTGGCAACTGGGCAACTTTTCCTCTGGACAGGTTTTGATAAATCTCCCCCTAACTGTTTATAAATTAGCTGCATTTTTAAACTCTTCTTAGCTACATTCCATCTTCTAGCCATTTTTTAGGGTGAAAAAGAGTCTAAAATGTATAATACATTTTATATACAGCATGTATTCCAGGTTTGTGATACAATTTGCATCATAACTTGTACATTAGTACAAATAGTACATTATTAAGCTAAACAAATCTACTTTACTGTATGTAGGACAGGCAAACAGATAGCTAAATAGGTAGGTAAGGATAAATGCAGCAAACTGACATCTAGACTGCACAAAGTAAATTTTTTTATCTGACGCAGTCTCTTATTCCTAAGGGAGCCCATTTCTATTTTGCATTTTGATGGATGTGCCGCTCTAAGATTTTAGCTAAATAGGTAGAGATAGAGAAGCGATAAATAAAAAGATTATAAAAAAAATGGATAGAGACTAAGGCTAAGTCAGTCGAAACGTTGCATGTTGGGGAACTAATAAAACACCAGCTTTGATCCAGAGCTCCTGTTCTTGGTGCTGTGGCCTAAAGCTTTCCTCTTTCTATGTATCACTAAAGTGGCAGTTCAGATGATCAGGGTCACAGCGGATGAGTTCAGTGCTGTCCTCTATCCATTTTACTTGTTAGATAGATAGACAGATAGACAGACAAATAGCCATAAAGATGGCCACACAGAAATGATTGAAGCACACAGATGTAGCTCAATTTAGTGAAGTGGTTTATTTCATCTTCAAAAACAGGTGCGACGTTTCGATAGCCTCGTCGCTGTCTTTCTCAAGCTTGAGAAAGACAGCAACAAGGCTGTCGAAACGTTGCACCTGTTTTTGAGGATGAAATAAACCACTTCACTAAATTGAGATACGTCTGTGTGCTGCAATCATTTCTGTGTGGATCTACCAGAATACCTTGACCAGGGATCCCATGATTGCGTGCACCTAACTACGCATTGAACTCGGGCGGATGTGCTGTTCTTTGGACTGTAATATCATAAAGATGGCCAGATAGATAAACTAAATCTAAATCTATGCACTTTTCTGATGTAGAATAAACACAGGCAAAAATAATAAAATATTAGCCTCTCTTGTGGAGTGCCGTATTTATAACTTACTCATGTAAGAGTTTTGTACAAAATAAGTTGTTTTCAAATTATGCCCTTATTTATTATCCTGTGTATAAAACTGTTCTCCCATCAGGTCTTTGCTGTGCGGTCTTTCATGGCGGTTTGGGTAAGGTTTTTTCAACCCACTTACTGTGAAACACCATTGGAAATGCATGTTTCCATACTCTGAATTTTATTAAAATATGTTATAACACAAACCAATTTGTGGGCACAATATGAAGCTTACACATCCTTGTAGATTGCATTCTGCAGGACGTTTTTGATCTGAACAGCAACCCTTATTAAACCATAGAAATACAGTTCATCTCTGGACAAAGGGGGTATGTATCAATAATGGTGTCGCAATGTGTGATTTTATGCATGTTTTTTTGCATCAAATGGAGCATAGTTGTGCCAAAATTATCAATTGACACACGCAAGTTCGTAATTTTGGCACAAATGCAGCCCTACAAAAGGCGCAGACTCCTGTCCCAGAATTCCAGGCATAAATCTCTGGCTGTGTGGCAGCAGCTGAAAAGTGTTAAATCTGACCTTAGAATTTTGCCAGGTTTGCAAAGGTAAATCTTACACATCTAGGTCCTTTTTGTATGTTTAAATTATGTATATAAAAAATTACAGTTATGTGGTGTTCCTAAAGCATATTTAAAAAAGATAATAATTATTGTGTAAAACATTTTATATTAACTAAAAAAAAAAATGTCTTTCTGTAAGGCTGCATTCACACCTCGTTTTTTACGTTACGGGTGCAGGATCCGGCTGGGGGAGGGGCAAACCAGGCTCTCCCATACTCCAGCCGGACCAGCGCTGAAATCAATTTACTTTAATGAGCCGACTGGAGTCAAACAGTGACTCCGGTCAGCTCATTTTTGACCCGTATTCGGTTTTGTGACCAGACCTAAAACCATAGTATACTGTCAGGAAACCCCATAAGGGTCAAAAATGATCCAACCGGAGTTACCGTTTGACCGGTCGGCTCATTAAAGTAAATGGATTTCAGCGCTGATCCGGCTGGGGCCCAGTTTGCCCCTCCCCCAGCCAGATCCGGCACCCGTAGCCTAAAAACGAGGTGTGAATGCAGCCTAACTACTACATTATTATTTGTTGGAGGAAACACAAAATATTTTAATGTAAACAAACATTTGTAAAACACTTTGGTTGTTCAGTGTTTGAATGTTCTACCTTTTATTGTTGTAGCTACTTTCTCTGTCATTTTTTCTTGCTGTAAGTTTAACTTAACGAGCATGATTGCACCCAAAATTGCACCAAAACAAAAAGTCGCAATTGACGAATTTCACACCAAGGCATGAGTTCAAAAGAAATCACGACTTACACTGTCAAATCAGTGATAATGTTCTAAACCATTTGGCGCATCTGATTGTCGCAAAAAGTAACATATAAAGAAAATTGCGACAAATCACAGCCCAAAAAATACTGTGTAAAATCCTTCATACATAACCCCCAAATTATTTTTTGGACCAATGGTAGGAATTGGTATGAGGGGCCTTGAGAGGTCAATAGTAGTTGTCACATAATTAATTTTTACACCAAAAGTTCTAAAATGTGTTAACAGCTGTTCTATAATGTTGTACAGTGTGTCTAGCATATAAAATATCTTTGTCATGTTTTTGTGTCTATGCTAATTTGTGCTGCTGGGTGTCGGCTCTGAAGAAAATCTTCTTCTTGTAGCTAAAAATATAATTCCTTCTTTTTTTTCCTGCAAAAAGGTATTGGAGGATGCCAGGTAGTAAAAATATTTACTGTGGGAAATCCACAGTATGCACTCTGTGTAGAGTTCTCTGTGTAGAGTTCTCTGTGTAGAGTTCTGGCTGTGAAGAGAGCGACTGGGCATGTGTGTCCACCAGCACTCGGCTCTACAAGTGGACATCCACACTACTATACACTTTAAACACCATATGATGCCTAACTAAATAAGTAAATGCCAGTACTCTTTACTGGACTATTTTTAGCTGCATACATTGCAAACTTAGTCATTTTTTTTTATTTTATTTTTTTATTAATAGGATATTTAACAGTGGGACAATCCCTTTACAGAGCATGCAACATTTAATATCACTGTGAAAAAAAGTGTGTATTATCATTATAGCATACTTATTTTAATTAGAATGACATATTCTGTTATTAAGAATTTATTTAAAAGAAATATTGTACTAATAAAGAGAAGGAAATATAAGGATCATAGTAAATGAGAGATTTCTTCCTCCAGGATTTTTCAATTTAAGTGATATGACAGGGGACATGGGGGATTCATTAATGTGCAGTGGCTGAATGTGATCCCATGACAGATGGCATTGGAAGGCAGGTAATGAGTTATGATACTTTAATGAAACAGACCCATAGGATCTGGCCTTTTTGTACTAAGCAGTCTTTTGCCAAAGGATATCTCGTAGGCTATTTTAGTCCCTCCACAATGTGTTCCAGTGCCAGGGGGTCTCTTGCAGCACAGCTCTACTTAGCACTGTAAATATAAACCATAACTTCTAAAGGGATTACAATAATGTCAATAGGTACTAGTTACCATCAAGGGAAATATTGTGAATGTTTTACTCAAACATACCTTCTGAGTAATTTCCTTGTCTAAAGACACCAAATTTCCTTAGTCACAATGAAATCCTCTATTCTTGAGAATATGTGTATCAACACACAATGGGACTCCTTAATAATAAACTGTATTTTAATAATTACTGAACTAAGCTAATATTCGAATAATAACATTTACTACAGAAAATGCAAATAATAAGATTAATAATAAAAATAATGAAAAGATGGAATAATAATACACATACAGTACATTATGTACACTGGATGCAAAGCTTAGAATAGTATACCAACAAGTAAAGAGTTTAACCCCTTGCCGCAGAACGCCGGGTTTATATGGGCACGGGAGGGTTATGAAACGAGCTCAGGAGCTGAGCTCGCATCATAGCTGCACTGTCCCGGCTGCTATCAGCAGCCAGGACCTGTGGCTAATGCCGGACATCGCCTTTCCGGCAGATGTCCGGCATTAACTCGCTAGACGCGGCGATCAAAGTTGATCGCCGTGTCTAAAAGTGAAAGTAAAAGCATCCCGGCAGCTCAGTCGGGCTGATCGGGACATCCCCATCAGCTAGGACGCAGCAGAAGAATGCCTTACCTGCCTCCTGCGATTGATTGCTGCAAGCCTGAAATCCAGGCTTTGCAGTGATCTGTGTAAAAGATCAGTGTGTGCAGTGTTATAGCCCCCTATGGGAGCTATAACACTGCAAAAAAAAAAAAGGGAACAAAAAAAGTTAATAAAGATCATTTAACCCCCCTTTTCCCATATAAAAAAAAATGTGTAAATAAAAATAAACATATGTGGTATCGCCACGAGCGTAAATGTCCGAACTATAAAAATATATTGTTAATTAAACTGCACGTTCAATGGTGTATGCGCAAATAAATTTCAAAGTCCACAATAGCGTATTTTTGGTAACTTTTTATAACATAAAAAAAATTAATTAAAAGCGATCAAAAAGTCAGATCAAAACAAAAAAGGATAAAAACTTCAGATCACGGCACAATAAATGAGCCCTAATACCGGCCCATACATGGAACAATAAAAAAGTTGCATGTAATAAAAAATCAAACCTATATAAATAGGGTATCCTTTTAATCGTATGGACCTACAGAATAAAGATAAGGTGCCATTTTTAATGAAAAATGTACTGTGTAGAAACGGAAGCCCCCAATATTTACAAAGTGGTGTTTTTTTCTTCCATTTTGACACACAATGATTTCTTTTCGGTTTTGCCGTAGATTTTTGGGTAAAATGACTGATGTCTCTGCAAAGTAGAATTGGTGGAGCAAAAGCCATCATATGGAAATTTAGGTGCAAAATTGAAAGGGTTATGATTTTTAAAAGGTGAGGAGGAAAAGACGAAAGTGTAAAAACAGAAAAACGCTCGGTCCTTAAGGGGTTTTAACCCCTTAACGACGCAGGACGTATATTTACATCATATCGCGTCGGTCCCGGCGCTAATCAACGGCCGGGACCCGCGGCTAATACCACACATCGCCGATCGCGGCGATGTGCGGTATTAACCCTTTAGAAGCGGCGGTCAAAGCTGACCGCCGCTTCTAAAGTGAAAGTGAAAGTGACCCGGCTGCTCAGTCGGGCTGTTCGGGACCGCCGCGGTGAAATCGCGGCGTCCCGAACAGCTGATCGGACACCGGGAGGGCTCTTACCTGCCTCCCCGGTGTCCGATCGACGAATGACTGCTCCGTGCCTGAGATCCAGGCAGGAGCAGTCAAGCGCCGATAATGCTGATCACAGGCGTGTTAATGCACGCCAGTGATCAGCATTAGAGATCAGTGTGTGCAGTGTTATAGGTCCCTATGGGACCTATAACACTGCAAAAAAAATGTAAAAAAAAGTGTTAATTAAGGTCATTTAACCCCTTCCCTAATAAAAGTTTGAATCACCCCCCTTTTCCCATAAAAAAAATAAAACAGTGTAAAAAAAATAAAAAATAAACATATGTGGTATCGCCGCGTGCGTAAATGTCCGAACTATAAAAATATATCATTAATTAAGCCGTACGGTCAATGGCGTACGCGCAAAAAAATTCCAAAGTTCAAAAAAGCGTATTTTGGTCACTTTTTATATAATTAAAAAATGAATAAAAAGTGATCAAAAAGTCCGATCAAAACAAAAATCATACCGATAAAAACTTCAGATCACGGCGCAAAAAATGAGTCCTCAAACCACCCCATACGTGGAAAAATAAAAAAGTTATAGGGGTCAGAAGATGACATTTTTAAACGTATAAATTTTCCTGCATGTAGTTATGATTTTTTCCAGAAGTGCGACAAAATCAAACCTATATAAGTAGGGTATCATTTTAACCATATGGACCTACAGAATAATGATAAGGTGTAATTTTTACCGAAATATGCACTGCGTAGAAACGAAAGCCCCCAAAAGTTACAAAATGGCGTTTTTTTTTCGATTTTGTCGCACAATGATTTTTTTTTCCGTTTCGCTGTGCATTTTTGGGTAAAATGACTAATGTCACTGCAAAGTAGAATTGGCGACGCAAAAAATAAGCCATAATATGGATTTTTAGGTGGAAAATTGAAAGGGTTATGATTTTTAAAAGGTAAGGAGGAAAAAACGAAAGTGCAAAAACGGAAAAACCCTGAGTCCTTAAGGGGTTAATAATACTTGATTACTACATGAATATCTGTGATGTGAATATCCCTGTATAGGAATAACAATGCAATAAATTTGCTTCTCTTACCTGTGGAAGCCTTATGACTTGCTGAGCTGTTTTAGGAGTTCAGTTTCTCTGCAGTTGTTTTGGCAACTTTCCCCATCAGTCAATGGCGAGACTGCTGACAATTCTGCTGGACAAATATAAGGAATTGAGTTCACCTGGCTACCTTTTTATTATTTCAATGCTTCTGTGATGGTAATTGTAACAAAAACATTATATTCGACAATTGTCTTTTGAGCAACTCCCTAACATTTTTCAGTAGTTGCCCAGTCCCTAGAGTATCCACAACACATCATGTATTTAAAGTTTTGCTAAGACTAGAGAGGTAATATCTTAGCCATCACCACATTTGTTATCTATATGATAAAGCCAAAGTCAATGAAGCTTCAGTTTTAACCCCTTCCCCACCCACGACATACATGTACATCATGGGTTGGGTAGGCGGACATGACAGGAGCCAGCTGACATCTGCCGGTAATGACCGACATTGGAGATTGCTCCGATGTCCATCATTTAACTGGTTAAATACCTAGGTTAAGTCCCTAGGGGCCAAAAAGTGTGTATAAAAAAGTAAAAAGATGTTTTTAAAAATATTTAAAAAAAAACTCTCCCATTTTTTTAAATAAAACACTGTACAAACAAAAAAAACATACATTTCGTATTTCTGTGTGCGTAATTGTCCAAACTATTGACCTATTATATTTCTGATTCTGCACAGTGAATGGCGTAAACGCAAAAAAAATTCCAAACACAACAATCTTTTTTTTCAAGATAATTTTTTTTAACCATAAAAAGAAACAAAAATGATTCAAGTTTGATATCATTGGAATTGTACTGACCTATAGAATAAAGATAGCATGTCAGATTTACCGTATTTTGAACTGCCAAAAAAATATTGCCCTTCAAAATTGTGTAATTCCATATTCATTTCAATTTTGCCCTACATAATGTATAATTTTTTTCAGATTCTTTTATACATTTTATGATATGTATCAACTCACCACACACAACTCACCACACAGAAAATAAGCCCTAGTACAACTTTGTCAGTCAAAAAATAAAAAAGTTATGGGTCTTAGAAGGTAAGGGAAATTGTGAGCCAGAATTTTTTTTTAGATGGAGCAAGGAAAAAATGACCTACAAAGAGGCACACAGGTATCCATGGAAAGATCACAACCAGGTCATGGAAGTGGAGTAAAGCTTCAAGTTTATTGGAGTACACAGGAATGCCGCGTTTCAGGGTATACAAACCCCTTCTTCAGATTAGGCATGAATTAAAAAATAATTTGCCTAATCTGAAGAAGCGGTTTGTATACCCTGAAACGCATAATTCCTGTGTACTCCAATAAACTTGAAGCTTTACTCCACTTCCATGACCTGGTTGTGATCTTTCCATGGATACCTGTGGCCTCTTTGTAGGTCATTTTTTCCTTGCTGCATCTAGTCTTAATACAGGATTTCCATCCGGTTCCATCCTGAAGACCTGTGGGCTTGCACGGGATCCCCTTTCTCATCATACCTCTGCTTTAGGTTACATGCGTATGTAATATACGCTCCAGGTGAGTGGCCAATTTATAGACTCCTACCTTGCCCCGACCTTTGTGTGGGGCTCACCTTTGTATTAATTAGGGTAACGCACAAGGCACCTCCTCTGGGCCTTTCTTCTTTTTTCTACTTCTACACAGAAAAATAAAAATTTGCTGGGTCATGAAAGGGTTAAACCTCTACAACCATCTTTGCTTCAATTAAACAGCAAAATAATAAATACTGTAGAAAGCAACCTAGCTGCCTGGCACAGGTGTTAACCCCTTAAGGACCGGTGTTTTTTACGTTTTTGCATTTTCGATTTTTGCTCCTTGCCTTTAAAAAATCATAACTCTTTTGCACCTAAAAATCCATAAGATTGCTTATTTTTTGCGCCACCAATTGTACTTTGTAATGACGTCAGTCATTTTGCCCAAAAATCTACGGTGAAGCGGAAAAAAAAATCCTTGTGAGACAAAATTGGAAAAAAACGCAGTTTTGTAATTTTGGGGGCTTCCGTTTCTACGTAGTAAATTTTTCGGTAAAAATGACACCTTGTCTTTATTCTGTAGGTTCATACGATTAAAATGATACCCTACTTTGATTTTGTCGTACTTCTGGAAAAAATCATAACTTCATGCAGGAAAATTAATACGTTTAAAATTGTCATCTTCTGACCCCTATAACTTTTTAATTTTTCCGCGTATGGGGCGGTATGAGAGCTCATTTTTTGTGCCGTGATTTGAAGTTTTTAACAGTACCATTTTTGCATTGATAGGACTTATTGATCACTTTTTATTCATTTTTTCATGATATAAAAAGTGACCAAAAATGCACTATTTTGGACTGAGGAATTTTTTTGCGCATACGCCATTGACCGTGCGGTTTAATTAATGATAATTTTTTTATAATTCGGACATTTTTGCACGCGGCGATACCATATATGTTTATTTTTATTTACACTGTGGTTTTTTTTATGGGAAAAGGGGGGTGATTCAAACTTTTAATAGAGGAGGGGTTAAATGATCTTTATTCACTTTTTTTTTTTTTGCAGTGTTATAGCTATAACACTGCACACACTGATCTTTTACAATGATCACTGGTTTCTCATAGGAAACCAGTGATTGATGATTCTGCCGCTTGACTGCTCATGCCTGGATCTCAGGCACTGAGCAGTCATTTGGCGATCGGACAGCGAGGAGGCAGGTAGGGACCCTCCTGCTGTCCTGTAAGCTGTTCGGGATGCCGCAATTTTGCCACGGCTATCCCGAACAGCCCACTGAGCTAACCGGCATGGTTTCACTTTCACTTTAGACACGGCGTTCAATGCCGCGCGCTATTAGCCACGGGTCCTGGCCATTGTTAGAGGCCGGGCCCGACCCGCTATGATGCGGAGCCATGCCGTGGCCCCGCGTTATAGATCGGGAGCGGACACATGACGTTCCAGTACGTCATGTGTCCTTAAGGGATTAAAAGGAATGACTGCACTGGCATCCAAGCCCCTGTACTAACTACCAGGACTGGAAAAACTTTTGTGGACATTTAACCCATTACATGCTATGGTCAAATCATAGCTCTGTTAACTTATGAAGGCCCCCAGGTCTACCATGTAAGTGCTGGTATACAGTTGTGCCAGAGGTTATTGTTGTGTACATGTGTTAGTGCAGTGTATTATATCAGCGATCAACAGATCACATGTGAAAGTTCCTTAGTGGTTAAAGGTTTATAGGGAATCTGTCAGCTCTAGGTGCTTCTAAGAGCTGCAGACACCAATGAATAACTGTTAGGGTATAAGCAAAATGTACTGCTCCTGTACCTGATGGTGGTTGCCAAACTTATACAATTCCTTTTTTTTCTTTTTTCAGCCAAGTGTCAAGGAGGCAAAAACAAGCGGCTCAAGTGACACAGCCTTGCACATATTCTTGCTTGCCCTCACCTTCCAGAGGCTCTTAGACTGATGTACAGAGCCCTGTACATCAGTCAAGGAGAGGCTTAAAGGAGTACTCTGCCCCTAGCATATTATCCCCTATCCAAAGGATAGGGATAAGATGTCAGATCGCCAGGGTCCCGCTGCTGGGGACCCCCAGGATCTCCGTTGCGGCACCCCGCTATCATTACTGCACATAGCAAACTCGCTCTATGCGTAACGACGGACGATACAGGGGCCAGAGCATCTTTACATCACGGCCCCGCCCCCTTGTGACATCTCGGTCCGCCCCCTCAATACAAGTCTATGGGAGGGGACGTGGCAGAGACTTGCATTAAGGGGGCGGGCGGAGCCGTCACGTAACGATGCTCCGGCCCCTGTACTGACGGTCATTATGCACAGAGCGAGTGTGCTCTGTGCAGTAATGATAGTGGGGTGCTGCAGCGGAGATCCCGGGGGTCCCCAGCAGCGGGACCCCGGGTATAAGATGTCTAGGGGTGGAGTACCCCTTTAAAGGCTAGGATGTGAGAGTGAGTGAGCAGGTGTGCCACACTGTGACAAGTGAGCAGCCCAGTTTTGCCACCTTGACACTTGGAGAAATAAATAGGTGATTTTATAATTTTGGCAGTCACCATCAGTTCCAAGAAAGGTGTAGGTTGTTTTAATACCTTAATAGCTATTCAATGGTGTCTGCAGCTCTAAGCTGCAAATAATGCTGGCAGTTTTCCTTTAAATAGGCACTATCCAATTCAAAAACTTTGTATATGTTACATTTTGGAAAAACATTAAAGAAAAACTGTCACATATTTTCTCCCGCACTATCCACAGGTATTGGTGGATAGTGCGGGAGACGCTGATTAAAACGAGCCCTATCTTGGTCTGATCCGCGCCGCCGTTCGCCGGCAATTGTAGTTTTAATCTCTGTGTATATCCTGCTATAACTGGCAAAGGCGGGGCTTCTGCGGGCTAACTGACACTGACGTCAGCGCCGCTCATGAATATTCATCCCCCCTCCCTCTGGTTAGGAGCGGCGAAGAGAGGGAGAACAGGGGGATGAATATTCATGAGCGGTGCGGCGCTGACGTCAGTGTCAGTTAGCCCACAGAAGCCTCGCCTTTGCCAGTTATAGCAGGATATACACAGAGATTAAAACTACAATTGCGGGCTAACGGCGGCGCGGATCAGACTAAGGTAGGGCTCGTTTTAATCAGTGTCTCCCGCACTATCCACCAGTACCTGTGGATAGTGCGGGAGGAAATATGTGACAGTTTTCCTTTAACCTTTCTAATATACTTCATAAGAAAATTTGATTTCCTTTTTATAGAAATCATGGTTTATAAAATCATGGCTTTGTCCAAGCTGAAGCTCAGGCATGGACAATGTCCAGTAAGTGAGGGTGGGCTAGCCCTCCTCTGTCTGCTTTAAAGGGAACCAATCATCAGATTTTACCCTATATAACGCTTGGCAAAGCGTTATATAAGGTAAAATCTTTATTTTCACCATTCCCGGGGTATGCTCCTGCCCCCAGGGATGGTGAAGATATGAAGTTATAAACTAGTCACCGCCGCCGCCGTAAGTAGTCACCTGGGCGGGGAGCTCTTCTCCCCTACTCGCGTTCTTCGGCCGGCAGCGACGCCTCCTCCGCTTGATTGATGGGCCGAGGCATTGTTCCGCTCACTAAACAGACGGAGCAGAGTGATGACGCGGCTCATCAATCAAGCAGAGGGGGCGTCGCTGCCGGCCGAAGAACGGGAGTAGGTGAGAAGAGCTCCCCGCCCAGGTGACTATTTATGGTGGTGGCGGTGACTAGTTTATAACTTCATATCTTCACCATCCCTGGGGGCAGGACCATCCCCCGGGAATGGTGAAAATAAAGATTTTACCCTATATAACGCTTTGCCAAGTGTTATATAGGGTAAAATCTGATGATTGGTTCCCTTTAATGTTTATACAATTCCAGATATGCAATTTTAGATGCATACTAACAGAGAAAGGAAAAAAAAAGATGTCTCCTTGGTATGATAAAGGACTATAATAAAAACACAGTTTCCCAGTTTCTTTTCAGTTTACAACATTGTCTTGTTTCCCTAGTTAAACACTGACTAAATACTTCCTAATGAAATTAATTGTGTTTCATACATGTCATTATACTGTTAGTGCTTTTGTTCTGAACTTGAAGAGCTATTGTTCGTATTTATCTACAAAAATACAGAAAGGAATACATTGTTGTGCTTTTTTTTTTATTGCAATATATCCTAAATGACAAGCTCTTAGTTGGCTTAAATTAGAAAATTAACTCTTTGCTTAGTTACCATTTGCTTTAATTTATTGTCTCAAAAGCCATATACGATGATTGTTAGACTCTATGGCAGTATTTATATTTAAAGTTTTTGATATCTGATCTATCTAAAGAAGTTCTCTAATGTATGTATGTAAATTGCATGTCTTTATTAAATTGATACACATACTTTGATTAATTTAGGCGCGTGTTCTCAAATGTTCTAAAGCAAACTGATTTCTGAATGCTGACACAACTGCAAATCTGTTCTGTATTTGAAAAGGGAGAAACGGTTGGACAACTAGATAAAAGCATCTCAAAAATATGGGCTCATCCTCTTATGAAGTCAAAAGAAAACTGTCAGCCAGTTCACCCAGACTAAACCCAATACACTGTGTTATAGTGTGTGGGAACAGGAGTCCATACAGGGGTCACTTACTTGTCTGCTAAGTTATGCCCCAGTAAAGTTCTGCTGTTTGTCCCCAGCATCGTGCTTTCAATGCAGGGCCCTACCGGCCTTCTGCCTCTTACAGTCAAAATCCCACCCCTTACTTAGCATAATCATTATCTTCAACTCCACATCCTAGTGACGTGGAGTCACATGCCCCCCGAGTGCAGCACACTGTCTGCAGATGTCAGGGTCCGGACTAGCGGCTGGTGAGGACACTGGAGGTGGATCCTCTGTGCCAGAGAGGCGATGACATGGGTCGTACTGGGGAATCGGTTCTAAGCAGTTACTGGTGTTCACCAGAGCCCGCCGCAAAGCGGGATGGACTTGCTGCGGCGGTAACTACCAGGTCGTGTTCCCCAGTAGCGACTCGACCTCTTAGGCAGCTGAGACTGGCACGGTACACAAGGACTAGACAGAGGCGAGGTCAGACGTAGCAGAAGGTCAGGGCAGGCAGCGAGGTTCGTAGTCAGGGGCAACAGCAGAAGGTCTGGGTACACAGACTAGGGAACACACTATAACGCTTTCTCAGGGCACAAGGCAACAAGATCCGGCAAGGACGGGAAGGGGAAGTGTGTATTTATTTGTAGGTAGGTGATTGAACTGATTGGGCCAGGCACCAATTAGCGGGCGCTGGCCCTTTAAATCTTAGAACGTCGGCACACGCGCACCCTAGGGAGCTGGGCCGCGTGCGCCGGGACGAGACAGCCACAGGAGGAGGAGGGTGAGTAGAACGGGGCGCGATCTGCGAGTGGGTCTGACCCGCCACGTGGATTGCGTCCCCGCCGGCATAAACACAGCAGCGCTCGCGGTCAGAGACAGAGACCAGAGCACTGCTGTTAGCATAACGCCGCGAGCGCTCCGGGGAAGCCGTGGGACCCGAAGCGCTCGGCCTTACAGCAGAGTGCATATGCTGAAGTTTTTACCCAGCTCTCACGTCCTGATGATGTGAGAGCTGTGTGTCGGGAGAGCTGCTCTGCACAGCATAACTGTGCATGCACCGGTCAATGGCTACACAGGGGACAGGGGACAAACATGGGACAAACAGCAGAAATTTACCAGGGCATAACTCAGCGGCCAGTGGAGGCAGACACGTAAGTGACCCCTGTATGGACTCCTGTCCACCCACACTGTAACCCAGTGTATTGTGGTTGGTGTGGGTGAATTGGCTGACAGTTTTCCTTTAATGCTGGATGTTAAGAAAAAGGTCACAGCTGATGCAACCCATCTTGTGTGTGTAGCTGTGTAGCCAGAGACCAGTCAAAGTGTCCATGCTGACTACTGTCCACCACAGAAAGTGCCAAAAAATTACATGAACATTAGTGGGGGAGTGTTTTTTGTAATAAAACATTTTTCACGTGTCATGTTTTTAAAATATTTACTTTCCAGTGTTAGTAGTGGTAGCTGTCTTAAAGACTAGTCCATTACTAAGCCAGTGCTTAGCATGAGCACCAAAATCCACTAGTGGATAAATTGTATGAGTCCTTAAGGCCCAAATGGGCTGAGTCCATAAGGGGTTAAGCATAACCATAGTGAGTTTTACATAACATTGCATATGTGTTCACGAGATAATTGATATCATTGATGGTTAACACAACTGTACAATAAATACAGCAAAATAGGCAGTGTACATGCTCTACTACCCGATACATGCCCTATAATGAGCAATTGGCATAATTACAGGGATGTCATCCTCTGATTGGCTTCCTGGTCTATCATTGGCTATCATCTACAGCTGGGGTCTCAAACTTGCGGTCCTCCATATGTTACAAAATTTCAACTCCCAGCATGTCTGGACATGCCCAGACAGCCATTTGCTGCAGCTAATGGCTGTAGGGAAAGCTGGGAGTTTACGTTTTGCAACGTCTGGAGGGCCACCAGTTTGAGACCCCTGATCTACAGCCTGTGACCAGGTCTGATTACTACTATGCAACTGCTTCATCAGTTTCCATCAATTGGGTTGTGCTGCTTCTCCTTGGTTTAACTAGGTAGATAGATAGATAGATAGATAGATATTTTTTCAGATAAAGTCAACACGGAGATGAAAGAAAATTTTTTACTAAGAAAGTATTTCTTCAGGGGAAAAAAATCCAAATACAGAGGGTGCACTACCTCTACTCTCCGAGTAACCTTTGAGTGTATATTTTGCAGATCTGATGACACCCTTTCAGATTATTTCATTGTGGATGGATGAATGTGTCAGAATGATTCATTCCATGTTTGATAATCCGTTTGTCTCCACGGAAGTCTAAAGATTAAGGTTACCTCTCTGTAACTTCCTGGACAGTATTAGGTATATCTAATGGAACAGATCATAATGTACGTTTTGCATGTGTCACTGATTTTGGTTTATTTTTCGTGTATGTGATGTATCAGGTAGGTATTTTTTTTCATAGCTATAAGAAGGAAACCTGTGGCTGTTTTTCTCACCTGTTATGAGTGAAGTCAAGCTGCCTCTTTCTACAAAAAACAGCATGGGCTAAATATTCTAAAATAAATTCACATTGTAATACCAGTTTAATGTATTCTCATAATGTATGATGTGATTATGACAAGGTATTCATACATTGGGTACAGTAATGGGCTACCATGTCTTTATATTAATGCTCATAAACTGCACTGTGAATAGAAAAGTAATAGTTGTACCTTGACATTACATCCAAACCACAATGTACTTTATTTAGCACAGGACAAGTCCCATTTCTCATGAAAAGCTGTTATGTTCTCATTTTGTATTTTACAATGAACCTTTTTGCTTTACAGAGTTAGCTAATATCCAAATGATATCCTATATAAATAAAAAAGAGAACAATTGTTATGGTATGTGCACAATGCTCATTGGTGCAAGCATTTGCAACTTTTTTTGCAATTCTTACCCCACACCTAACAAATAGTGGGTGAGGTTTTGCAGGATCAGGACATGACCTCCCATGGTCTGGCAAATTTACTTGGCTATTGTAATAAATTATAGCTGTAAATTACACAGGCTCATAGCCGGCATTGATTTCCTCGTCTGGTGAACAGGCTATCAGAGATGCCCAAAAATTATAAAGATTACTATATTTCACACATTTTACTTTAGCATCTTTTGCATCTATTCCTCTAACACCCTTTAGGGTCAAACAAAGTTTTCAAACAAAACTATTAGACTGGAAACAGACCAGTGCTCTACTCCAATACCGACTTAAGAAAAAAGCCATACTGGCTGATACAGCCAAAAGTAAGCTGGAAGTCAACAGGGAAATATGAAATGTACCATCATATGAAATATGCAGTTTACTCATTTATTGTGCTATTTTTATGAATTGTTGCTGGTCTAGTATGTATTTTACATATGCAATTGATGTTTTTATTTATTTGTGTGTTTTAGTATGAATTTGTACATCACATAGAGAAACTCTCCTGTATATCATGGGATTATAGTATAAGTAAAGAGTTATACTGGTAGTGATACATCATATCTGGTTACATAAGCAGTGGAAAAGATGAGCAGATATGTTAGTGGTAAATCTTCTCTTGAAAAAGGGTTAAAGTCTGAAATGCAGTCTGAAGTTGCTATTTTATTGTATGTAAGTGGTAAGAACTACTAAATTTAGTCCTGGAACCATATGTGCCTGGTACCGAACGCCTAGTGTGGACGAGGCTGTGAAGTTGTAAGTGAAGAGCTGGCTTTGAGTTGAGGGGAGAGAAGAGATTCCCCCCTTCGAAGTAACTTTATTTCAGTGCACCTAAGGGAGATAGTAAAGGAGACAGATACTGTGGTCATGCTCGCTCTCCAATAGTTTTCTGTTTTTCTTTTTTATTTCTACTATAGCGCCTGTTTTTTTTGTTTTTTGTTTTTAGAAAAGCTGGTAAAGAGATCGTAGTGAGCAGAAGTGTTCATTTTTTTTTTCCAGTTCTTGTTATAACTAAATACTAGGGATCGACCGATATCGTTTTTTTAGGGCCGATACCGATACCGATAATCGGTGCAGGTTAGGGCCAATAGATGATAACTTATACCGATATTCCGGTATAAGTTATCGGCTATTTAACCCCCTGCGACACCGCTGCAGATCATTGATTTAAAGCGGGCGCTTTAAATCAATGATCAGCAGTGGCCTTTGTGGGGCCATAGGCCGCCGCCTCCACCCGCTTCTCTCCCCCTACCTGTCAGGGTGGTCCGGGTCACCCATCCATCCTTCCTGTAGTGTCCGGGGGCATTCCGGGTGAAGAGTGAACCGGTCCGGGCTGTCCTTCTTCTCCGGCGGTCATCTTCTCCACTCCGGGCAGACTCCGGCCTAGTACGCTGCATAGACGCCACTGCGCAGTGACGCCCGTGCGCAGCGACGCACCTGACTTCACGGCGTAGCTGCGTCTATGCAGTGTACTAGGCCGGAGCCTGCCCGGAGTGGAGAAGATGACCGCCGGAGAAGAAGGACAGCCTGGACCGGCTCACTCTTCACCCGGAACGCCCCCGGACACTACAGGAAGGATGGATGGCCTGGACCACCCCCATTACGGGTAAGTTTAATTTTTTTATTGACTCAGAGGGTGGGGGAGGGGCCCGACCGGTATAGCGGTATGGGCAAAAATCCATACCGGTATACCGCCCAGCATCACGGTGGGGGGTGCGACGCGGTGCGGTGGGTCGGGGATGCGGTGCGGCGGGTCGGGGGGTGGCGGTCGCGGTGCGGTGGGGGAGGTGCGGAGGGCGGGGCATTATCGGCTTATCGGCAAGGTAATTGCCGATACCGATAATGCCCAAAATCGTGATTATCGGCCGATAATATCGGCCATACCGATAATCGGTCGATCCCTACTAAATACCTACATGGAATTTTTACTATTTTCAAGAAATTGTGGCATTTTTTCCTCCAATAGTTTTTCTTCTATAGGGAAAAACAAAACACTAGAAAAGACGCGTACATGTATGTTTGCTTGTTCCTGGTGTTTTTCCTCCCAACTATTCAATATCAATTCTTGAGCCTCATGATCTGAGAGTTCAATGACTTGATGAGAAAAACGACACATAAAGAGCATCATGGAGGAGATAAATGTGGAGGCAGTTAATTGTGGCATACTTTAAAAGAAAGCTCTTGTGAAGATTTCATTGTGATGCTTCCATATTTGAACTGTGCATTTAGAAATGTTATTTTCTTGAATTTACGAGCATCTAAATGTAACTCAATAACATTTTACTCACTTGTAAGTTTTTTACAGTATGATATTGGCTATCCAGGATTAGCTAAAGAAAAATAATAGTTTCCTTAACAGATCCTCTCAATTTGTGTATGATATTGCAGCTTAGCTCCATAGAAGTTAAAGGGGTACTCCGGTGGAAAACTTTTTTTTTCTTTTAAATCAATTGGTGCCAGAAAGTTAAATTACTTCTATTAAAAAATCTTAATCCTTCCAGTACTTATTAGCTGCTCTCTGCTGACATCACGAGCACAGTGCTCTCTACTGACATCTCTGTCCATTTTAAGAACTGTCCAGAATAGGAGAAAATCCCCATAGCAAACATATGCTGCTCTGGACAGTTCCTAAAATGGACAGAGATGTCAGCAGAGAGCACTGTGCTCATGATGTCAGCAGAGAACACTGTGTTGCAAAAAAAAAGAATTTCCTCTGTAGTATTCAGCAGCTAATAAGCACTGGAAGGATTAAGATTTTTTTAATAGAAGTAATTTACAAATCTGTTTAACTTTCTGGCACCAGTTGAATAAAAAAAGAAAAAAAAAGTTTTCCACTGGAGTACCCCTTTAATAGAACACAGTTGTAAAACCACATACAACCTGAAGACAGGTGTGGTGCTGCTTTTGGAAGAAGGCAGCTATGTTTTCTATTTGTTGATAAACCCTAATTTTGAAAGTAATTAAAAAATATATGGTGCTTTAATTGTCAGGAGGTATGTGAAGCGTGCTCAGGGGCTGAGCGCGCTTCATACCCGGTGGGTCCCAGTTGCTATCAGCAACCAGGACCCGCGGCTAATACCGGACATACAGAACAAACTACCCAAGGGCATTAGGGGGCCAAATGAACCAAAAATTACTAAACCCCTTGGCCTTAGCCAGGGGTATGAAACCCCTATGATACTACCCCTAAAACGTAACTTTTACTTGTTTAAATGCAAGGTCCCAACAAAAGAATATGTGGTTAAAACTGATAACCAAATGATCCAATAAAAGTGCAACTTATGATAGTCTCCACTTAGTTGTCATGCAGCCCTGCAGTGGCTACTGAGATTTAGATCATACTGGTATCGCTTAAAATACACACTATTGCCGCCTCTACATGTTTCGACGCATCCGCGGCTTTCTCAAGAGGCAATGGTGGGGGTTTAGTAATTTTTAATATCGGACATCGCCGATATTAGTTGATTGGGGCATTTAAAACAGGAAGAAACTGTTGCCGGTTAGCTCAGTGGGCTGTTCGGGCCGCAGTGAAACTGTGCCGTCCCCAACAGCTGAGAGGTCAGCGGGAGGCTTCTTAACTTGCTTCCCGCTGTCCAATCGTCGCTCTGCTGCTCAATGCCTGAGATTAAGGCTGGAGCAGCAGAGCACCGATAACACTGATCAATGTTATGACATAGCATTGAACAGTGTATGCAATGCAAAGGGACAAAAAAAAAGGGTAAAAAAAACAGGTAATAAATGTGATTTAATCCCTTCAGTAATACAAGTTTGAATCACCCCCCTTTTCCCATAAAAAAAAATGTAAACAAAAACAAACATATCTGACATTGCTGCATGCGTAAATGTCCGAACAGTTAAAATATAATGTTAATTAAATTGCGCAGTCAATGGCGTACCCGTAAAAAATTCCAAAATGCAAAATTGCTTATTTTTGGTTACTTTGTATACCCTAGATTTTTTTTATAAAAAGCGATCAAAAAGTCCCATAAAAACAGAAATGGTACCGATAAAAACTTCAGATCACGGCGCAAAAAACGTGCCCTCATACATCCCCATATACGGAAAAATAGAAAAGTTATAGGGGTCAGAAGATGACAATTTTACACATACTAATTTTGGTGCATGTAGTTATAATTTTTTTAAGTAGTAAAATAAAATAAAACCTATATAAATTAGGTATCCTTGTAACCGTATGGACCTACAGAATAAAGATGATGTTTCATTTTTACCAAAAAGTGCACTCGGAAGCCCCAATTTTGCCCCACAAATATTTTTTTTCTGGTTTCGCCGTAAATGTGAAAAGATTGATGTCATTACAAAGTACAATTGGTGACACAAAAAATAAGCCCTCATATGGGTCTGTAGGTGCAAAATTGAAAGTGTTATGATTTTTAGAAGGTAATGAGGAAAAAACTAAATTGCAAAAAAGGAAAAACCCTGCGTCCTTAAGGGGTTAAAGTGGTACTCCGGTGAAAAACTATTTTTTTGAACAACTGGTGCCAGAATGTTAAACAGATTTGTAAATTATTTCTATTTAAAAATCTTAATCCTTCCAGTACTTATCAGCTGCAGTGTGCTCTAAAGGAAGTTCTTTTCTTTTTACATTTATTTTCTGTCTGACCACTGTGCTCTCTGCTGACACATTTGTCCAGAGCAGAAGCAAATCCCCATAGCAAACCTATCCAGCACTGGACAGTTCCTGACATGAACAGAGGTGTCAGCAGAGAGCATTGGGGTCAGACAGAAAATAAATTTTAAAAGAAATGAACTTCCTCTGGAGCATACAGCAGCTTATAAGTACTGTGAGGATTAAGATTTTTAAATAGAAGTAATTTACAATTCTGTTAAACTTTCTGATACTAGTTGATTTAACCCCTTAAGTACCAAGGACGCACCGGTATGTCCTGAGTCCTCTCCCTTACTATAACGTAGGGGCCACAGCGTGGCCCCGCATCATAGAGGGTCGGGCCCGGCACCTAGCAACGGCCGGGACCCAGGCACTGATTGCAGTATCGCCCTTAAATCGCCGCGTCTAAAGTGAAGCTAAACTGCTGCCGGTTAGGTCAGGGGGCTGTTCGGGATTGCTGCGGCGAAATCGCGGCATCCCGATTAACTGTAGGACACGAGGAGGGTCCCCTTACCTGCCTCCTGGTGTTCAATCGCCGAATGACTGCTCAGTGCCTGAGATCCAGGCATGAGCAGTCAAGCGGCAGAATCATTGATCTATGTTATCCTATGGGATAATAAAGATCAATGTAAAAGATCAGTGTGTGCAGTGATAGATCCCTCTATAGGAGCTATAACACTGCAAAAAAAAGTGAAATAAAAAAGTTAATAAAGATCATTTAACCCCTTCCCCTAATAAAAGTTTGAATCACCCCCCTTTTCCCATTAAAAAAAAAACTGTGTAAATAAAAATAAACATATGTGATAACGCCGCATGCGTAAATGTCCGAATTATAAAAATATATTGATAATTAAACCACAAAGTCAATGGTGTACGTGCAAAAAAAGTCCAAAATAGCGTATTTTTGGTCACTTTTTCTATCATGAAAACATTTTTTTTTAAAGCGATCAAAAAGTCTGATCAATACAAAAATGGTACCGCTAAAAACTTCAGATCACCATGCAAAAAATTAGGCCTCATACCGCCCCGTATGCAGAAAAATAAAAAAATTATAGGGGTCAGAAGATGACAATTTTAAACGTATACATTTTTGTGCATGTAGTTATGATTTATTCCAGAAGTACGACAAAATCAAACCTATATCAGTAGGGTATCATTTTATTCATATGGACCTACAGAATAAAGAGAAGGTGTCATTTTTACAAAAAAATTTACTGCGTAGAAACAGAAGCAAAAATTTACAAACAAATTTACAAAATGGCGTTTTTTCTTCAATTTTGTCACACAATATTTTTTTTTCCCGTTTTGCCGTAGATTTTGGGGTAAAATGAATGATGTCATTACAAAGTAGAATTGGTGGCGCAAAAAATAAGCCATCATATGGATTTTTTGGTGCAAAATTGAAAGAGTTATGATTTTTAAAAGGTTGGGAGGAAAAAACTTAAGGGGCTGAAAAAAAAGTTTTTCACTGAAGTACCGCTTTAATATTATTTTATTCAGATTTATTATTATTTTACTTGTATGGACCTTATATGAGCTTTTACTCATATACTGAGTCCCAGAACCTGAAAGATTTAGTTGCTTCTCAGTACGTTATCAGAGTACTTATGCTGTGGTTTTGTCAGAAGCGCAAAATCTAAGCCCTATACCAGAAACCACATTCTTCATTCATCATTTTGTATACGAGTGCTCATTACATACATTATATGAGAGTGTCTAACTGTCTAGTCTATGGAAAGCATGGGAGGCAGTTTTGCCAGAAGACAGCAATATTTTTCCTGAAAAGTTAAGTATTTTTGCCATAATTTGAACTCCACAATGAGAACAAAGTGAAATCTGCCTTGAATTCATATTACAGAGGTTTTGCTTCATGTCATGGACACATTAACTGCTTAGGATCTTTTGAGGTTGATTTAGTAATGTGAGATATGTTAATTTTCTCCAGGCTTTTTTAAGGTTATGATGAGGATTAAGGAGAACTGAATGTCATATAGAATATTTAGGGATAGGCCAACTAAATTGTCCACGGGTTGGAATAATAGACTGATTAGAAAGAGGTAATAAGACACCACCCTTATTATTGTTTTCAGAAACTATCAGCATTAATAAAATTGGTTCCACATCTCCCTAGCACATTTGAAACACATAACCAATACTATATATTGTTATGCAGTTACAGTACAGACCAAAAGTTTGGACACACCTTATCATTCAAAGAGTTTTCTTTATTTTCATGACTATGAAAATTGTAGATTCACACTGAAGGCATCAAAACTAGGTTCTAGCCACCTTTTTCTTTGATCACTGCTTTGCACACTCTTGGCATTCTCTTGATGAGCTTCAAGAGGTAGTCACCTGAAATGGTCTTCCAACAGTCTTGAAGGAGTTCCCAGAGATGCTTAGCACTTGTTGGCCCTTTTGCCTTCATTCGGTTCGGGTCTGGTGTGGAGGCCAGGTCATCTTCCACAGCACCCCATCACTCTCCTTCTTGGTCAAATAGCCCTTACACAGCCTGGAGGAGTGTTTGGGGTCATTGTCCTGTTGAAAAATAAATGATGGTCCAAATAAACGCAAACCGGATGGAATAGCATGCCGCTGCAAGATGCTGTGGTAGCCATGCTGGTTCAGTATGCCTTCAATTTTGAATAAATTCCCAACAGTGTCACAAGCAAAGTACCCCCACACCATCACACCTCCTCTTTCATGCTTCACAGTGGGAACCAGGCATGTAGAGTCCATCTGTTCACCTTTTCTGAGTCGCACAAAGACACGGTGGTTGGAACCAAAGATCTCAAATTTGGACTCATCAGACCAAAGCACAGATTTCCACTGGTCTAATGTCCATTCCTTGTGTTCTTTAGCCCAAACAAGTCTCTTCTGCTTGTTGCCTGTCCTTAGCAGTGGTTTCCAAGCGGATATTCTACCATGAAGGCCTGATTCGCACAGTCTCCTCTTAACAATTGTTCTAGAGATGTGTCTGCTGCTAGAACTCTGTGTGGCATTGACCAGGTCTGTTATCTGAGCTGCTGTTAACCTGCGATTTCTGAGGCTGGTGACTTGGATGAACTTATCCTCCGCAGCAGAGGTTACTCTTGGTCTTCCTTTCCTGGGGCGGTTCGTATGTGAGCCAGTTTTTTTGTATCTCTTGATGGTTTTTGTGACTGAACTTGGTGACACTTTCCACATTGAATATAACATATTTTCAGTTGTTTCACACTTTTGTTATGTCTATAATTCCACATGTGTTAATTCATAGTTTTGATGCCTTCAGTGTGAATCTACAATTCTTATAGTCATGAAAATAAAGAAAACTCTTTGAATGAGAAGGTGTGTCCAAACTTTTGGTCTGTACAGTATAGGAATTATAAATAATAATTAATTTTGCACCTTAATCAATCTGCTGCAGATTTGCTTAGCAGATTTTGCTACCCATTGAAGTCGATGGGCAGCAAAATCTGCAGCAGATCTGCAACAAAAATACACACGTTAACATACCCTTAGGGCTCCTTCACATGAGTGGATTTATTTGCAGGTTTCCCGCTGCATGTTAGAAAGGGGGTGGGCTCTTCGGGGCTCTCCATAGGCTGAGTGGCAGTGTGACATTTGCCGGGGCCGAAAAACGTCATACTGACGCTAAGCCTATCGCCGGCCGAAGAGGGACTTTGCTGCGGCCGGTGAATGGCTGAGTGGAGTATAACTCACCGACCACCAATGAAACAATAACGATATTAATATAGATAATTCTCCACACTTCTCTATTAAAAGGACAAAACAGGTAAATAAAGAGAAAAATATAGGTAAATATTTTTTGGCAAACGACTCAAAAATTTCTATCAAGAGAAAGGCAACATAAATTCTAAAAAAAAACATGCATTACTTATCATTTAAAGCACTGCATTAAATTCATTACCTTTGTGCAAAAATAGGATAGAAAATATCTAGGTCAAGGGAATATGCATGAATAACGTGCTTCCATCAGAAAACTCTACTAGAAACACTAAAATGGATCGTGAAATTCTCAGGTGTCAATTATCAGCTGTTCAAGCAATGCCCAAATAACAATGGTGAAAACCCATTTTTATAATTGCTCTGAAATATGTTCATATTCTGCGTCATAATGGAAAGAGGCAATTCTCCCTCCTGCAGTCCACAAGGGTGATATAAGTTTTTCATACAAAGATTTTGGTTCTCACTGCATGGAGATATTTTCATGCTATCAAAGGAAAAAAGAATGTTCCTGCTAGAGTAATCTAAAAAGAAAGGTAAACATGTATCAGCACTGTAGCTTAAAGCATAATAATCCAAAAAAGGGAATGTGCTACTTTGTTTTTTTCAAAGGCTTTACTTGTGCGATTATTCATCCATATATGAGAAGCCTCTCTTATTTAACTCATCATGAGGTTTTCCTGTCCAAGCTTTCCACTGTTGACAGTTTTACTCATTAATTGATTTCAGGAAGCGTCTAGCAACCTGTCGTAAATCCCTCAAACGCTGAAAGGATTTGTTCCAAAGAAACAGATGTGATTAAAAGACATTCTAAAGCTTTCACAATGTAGCAAAATGTGGATGTGAAGATCAGCAAATTTATGGATCTCTATAGAGAGTCTAAAAATGCTTCTTATGGATGTATTTTAAGGTGTGCTGCTTGCTGTGTTATGCTTTAGCTGTAGTCACACTGCCTGCAGTCTTGTGCTCTTAAATGCCTATTCAACACATGACAATATTCTTTCTAGATACACTAGACCTAATGGTTAGCTGCAAGTCATCCAGGGGACAAAGCAAACCACCTGGTACAGTCTATATATCTGTGTGCACTTATGTTTCTGTATGTATATAGGCTGTGGATTTCCATCCCACAGAACAGAAAAAAATATTGGCCCATTAAAATCAGTAATTTTTTTGTATTCATGCTTACACTTGCACCAACACTGGCACTTGGATACATATTATACACGGCATGACTACATGATAAACTATAATATTGAAGCAGGTGGAAGTTGTTCAGTTTTATAGTGTATAATATGATGTCTAAGTGTGAGACTGAATAGCAAACTTTCTATTTTTGCAATGTTTACAAATTCAGAAAGGAAACTCCCGCCATGCCTTAGTTCTCAGCTTTCTTGCTGTTAGCGTTGTAGCTTTTGATATTATTGTAGTTTGTTTTCAACATGATGCTGGTTCTGGCAACAGTTAGTCTCTAGGTTTCTCACTCTTGCAGGGAATAGTTCATTGTCAAAGAGCTGCAATATGCAGCACATATGTAAATGTGTGCACTGACATTTTCTAAAATTATGGGTTTCTCTCTAATACTTCTAACTACCCAGAACAACTTTGCAGGGAAGCTATGATCAATGAAGCCAAAAATAACATTACTAACATTATGAAGATGCAAACAGTATTGTATATATTGCAAACTCAAAAGAAAAGGAAAAGTTAGCTGAACAACATAACATGAGTACCAGGGCAGGTTGTAGACTAAGTGCGGCCCTGGGCAAAATAAAAATGAGTCCGGGTCATGTGATCAAAGACTACCATGTAAAATATGGTCCAGACCAGAATAGGAGTTGTATCCCACCAATCAGATACTTATCACCTATCCCATGGATAGATGATGATGCTAGGAACTGCTGACTGCCCTCGGAAACTTGAGGTACACGAGCTAAGAGGGAAAGAATGAAGGTGAGTTAAAGTGGTTGCTATTTTTATTAGGGTGTCTGGGGACAGTAGGAAAATATTACATTTTATCTGTTAAGGGGTCCCCTGTGAACAAATAGCCAGGTCCATCACTCAACCCCACCCCCCCCATTCCAATGCCGGTCCTAGTATTGAGAAATCATTGTAACAACTAGGGAAGTGTCAGGAAAAGGTTTCTTCTGGAACAATATCCCAAAACTAACTCAATGTCTGAACCTGAAATTATCATTCCCTCATTCATCATTTCCTCAAGAACGTTCCTTTCATGAACCAAATCAACCCTTAAAGAGCTCTTAAAAATGATATACATGATTATTGTACCTATCATTGTGTATAGGTAGCCTTAGTTGAACTTTAGTTTGTATACTTGATAATAAACCAGAACTTTAGTGGAAAGCTTATATACAGTTGCAGATTCATTGTCAATAGAAAACTATTATACTCCAAATCAGCCAGCATCCAACATGTTCAACTTTTAACTTATGTGTACAGTTTTTTTCAGAATAAAATGACTCCATATTTAGATGCATATGTCAGTTATGTGTATGCAGTGGAAAATCTGCAGCATTTCTGTCCTGCATAAAAGCACCCTTGATGTTAGTGGTTACACCCAATCTACACCTTCAGGCTGGCCATATACATTATATAGCTTTATTTACACTTTCATGCTGGCTTGGCTGAGTGTGCATATATTTCCAATAGGGAGAGTGGAGCAAGTCCCTGCCAGACTCCTCCAGCGTAGGCTTAATTCCCTTCAGAACAAAAGAAAAGATGTGTTAAGTATTGTCTTTCCCAACATTTATAGTTGGGGGAGAGTTGAGAGGCCTACAATGCACATTAGATTGTTGGCTGGTCCAGGCATGTTTGTAGAAGGGGAACGTAACATATCATATAAAATATCCACAGGATAGGGAATAAGTGTCTGATCGTGATGGGTCCAACAACTGGGACCCCCACAATATCCTGTTGGGGTCCTGTCTACTTACCTGTCCTCCAGTTCCACCTTCCTGGACTAGCGCAAGTGATGGTCCATTCAGCCAATAATCATCTGCAGTGGGACACTGAGGCAGCCAGTGAATGGCTGAGAAGACCATCACTTGCTCTCGTCCATGAAGATGGGGGCCAGGGCATGCTGAGGATGAGCAAGTAGATGATGCCCAGTAGAGGAGATCGCAGGGTGGTCTTAGCCGTCGGATGCCTGTGATCAAACACTTATCCCCCATCCTGTGAATAGGGGATAAAAGTCTGATATGTTTAATTCCGTGGACTACCCCTTTAATCAGGTGCATATGGCCAGCTTTGCAGTCACACTTGAAAACTCAATTCATGAGCAATCCTTGGAGGGTGAGGTAAGCAATTTCCAGTAAATTACTTTCCTATCTGCCATTTAATAAAAGTAGCTTGTTGTCCTTATGTAGTACAGTCTGTTATACATTAAGCATTGCATTTGGCACTGAAACATCTAAAATCAGATTTACACTAAAAATGGATGCCAAGGAAACACTGCGCTATCAATTTTACAGCTGGCTTAACTTTTTAGGATATTTTAAATAGATCCCTAAGGATCCTGTGAGGAAAAAATAAACTCTGGCTGCTAATACTGTTAGGCACAATTTACCGTTGTTTCATCCTTGGGGGAAAAAATGTTTCTATGAACTGGTAAAGATGAAGAAAAAAACATTTTTGAACATAGACACATACTTTGCATTTTTTTTTTCATTTGCATACTTTCATAACCTTTTGTCATCCCATCATATCAGACAAGGCTTCAGAAAAATGTATGTGTACATAGTTCTAATAGCTTCATGAAATAAGGTCCAACTGGGAAGTAGAAAACCATCTATAGGTCTTAACCCTTGGGTAAAGAGTACCTGCTATTTACTTCAGTGTTGCTTTCTACCTGTGCTCGATTCCAGCAGAGCTATGATCAGTGACAACAGTTTAGCTACATTTTCCATTGGCAATGTGAAATGCATCTCGTCCCTTCCTCAGCTCAGGCCTCTGTTATTCTTTTTCCATGCTTTACACTACAGCTATGTCTGTTCACACTTAAACACCACAAGATTAGGTATACCATGCAAGGACAGATGTCTGATATTACTGGGATACAAGGTGCAAACAAGTCAATTCTTTTTGCAAAGACAATCAGACTTGAGGTATTAAAGGAAATCTGTCATCAGAATCACCCGCACTAAACCTGTTACACAGACTTGTAGTGCGGGTGATCCTGATTAAAACGCTTCTTACCTGGTTAAAAATGGTTCAGCGGTTCTTAAGATATCTATATTTTTAGTTTTCTGTTATTCCCTGGCTTGGGACTCAGTGGGAGGTGTTATCATCTGGGACTACATGTCACTCTAGCTGGGCGGAGCTGCCGCCCAGCTCATGAATATTCATGAACTTATCCTCGCAGTCTAACTCCTTTTTCTAGGTCTGGTGGGGAGGACCGCGAGGATAAGTTCATGAATATTCATGAGCCGGGCGGCAGCTCCGCCCAGCTAGAGTGACGTGTGGCCGAGTCCCAGATGATAACCCCTCCCACTGAGTCCCAAGCCAGGGAATAACAGAAAACTAAAAATAAAGATATCTTAAGAACCGCTCAACCATTTTTAACCAGGTAAGGAGCGTTTTAATCAGGATCACCCGCACTACAAGCCTGTGTAACAGGTTTAGTGCGGGTGATTCTGATGACAGATTTCCTTTAAGTTATACTTTAAATGGCCAGGATTACTGTTAAGTTTATCCCCTTTCCTCTTATTTGTATATTTAGGGTCCGTTCACACGTACAGGATCTACTGCATATTTTTTTTGCTGCATATTTTGTGCAGCTGATTTTGCTACCCTTTAACTTCAATGGGTAGCAAAATCATCTGCAAAAATATGCAACAGATCCTATACGTGTGAACTAACCCTTAGGCCGATTTATCATCCAGGATTTGGGAAATCATAGCAATAAATAATATCAGAGGTGTAATCCTGGCAATAATGGCCATCAACTAGATTACCAAACACAAATATAACTGGGAAATAGTTCACAACAGCTCATTTATATTTACAGTTTCTTTTTTCTGAAGGGGCAGAGTGGGAAAAGCTGATGCACAAAATAAGGTTTGTCCTTCCTGCAATATAGAAAAGTGACATCTTTCAACTTCTGCCACCTATGTGCAAAATGCTACCATACCTAGTGCTAACCTGCCTTTTACAATATTTCAGAATAAGGCTTTGTCCACATTTATAAATGGCGCCTCATCACTGTAGCAGCCTACCATTGTTGGGCTGTATGGTCTTCAGCCAGATTGATTCAAACAAAATTTGTCACACATGCACAAGCTATAAATGGCCCTTATCTATTAGGCCCCATTTAAACTAGGGATCGACCGATATCGTTTTTTTGGGGCCGATACCGATAATCTGTGGAGGTTAGGGCCGATAGCCGATAACTTATACCGATATTCTGGCATGTTATCGGCTATTTATCCCCTCGCGACACCGCTGCAGATCATTGATTTAAAGTGGGTGCTTTAAATCAATGAACTGCAGCGGCTTTTGCGGTGCCATAGACTGCCGGCGCCACCCGCTTCTCTCCCCCTGCCTGTCCTGGGGTCCTCCTGAGTCCTATCACCACCACCGCCACGACCCCCCCCCACCGCTCCGCGCCCCCTACCGCCCTACCGCACCGCACCACCCCTGCCCCATTGCCTTCCCCATCCCCGGTTTTATAATTACCTGTTCCTGGGGCCCGGGGGTCCACTCTACATCTGGCTCCGGTGGCGTCCTCCTGAGCTGCCACTGTGCGCACTGACGGTGATGTTGCGTCGCGTCACATCACTCGTCATTGCGCACAGCGTAACGCAGGATGCAGCAGGAGCCAGAAGTAGCGTGGACCCCGGGAACAGGTAATTATAAAACCGGGGATGGGGGAGGCAATGTGGCCGGGGTGGTGCGGTGGGGGGTGCGATGCGGTGGGGGGTGCGACGCAGTGCGGCGGGTCGGTGGGGGGGAGCGGTCGCAGCGGATTATCGGCAAGGTAATTGCCGATACTAATAATGCCCAAAATCGTAATTATCGGCCGATAATATCGGCCAAGCCGATAATCGGTCGATCCCTATTTTAAACCATGGAGAATCCACACAGATTTGATTGCAATGGGTTTTGCGGTGTTCAGTTAATACGCCTGAAGTTCCATGACTGAACTTTCGATTAAGATTTGGATTCCGATGGAAGATTGCACAATTTCAATCTTTCACTCTAATCCATTAGGAAAGTCCCATTTGTCAACAGGACAGAGCTTATATCCATGTCCAATTGCCAAGACATAAGCACAGATTCTGGAGAATTTCCGCTCTGTGCAGAAGATTGTGGATCCATAGAAATGCAACCAAAGTCAAGCTCACCTCCTTTCAGATGGTTGACATCACTGATGAAAAGTGGGCATGAAACATGTCTGATGGACTTCTAAGTGTGTCACCACTTGTGTGATGTATGTTTGTCTCTGGTATGCTGTTTTTAACATTGGAATATCCTTTTTGTCAGTATCCATAAATATATAGGCATGTACGAGTAAAACACAGCATACTTCTTTTCGGTGACTGTGACTTTCAGCTGCGTCATCATCTCCCAAGGTTATCTCCGCATACAAGGCTTTTTTTACACCCCCAGCTAATTATGCAGACTTGCATCATTGGTGTTGGTTTTCCTGTTTATACATAGCCCTGCTATCTGCCCATCATGCATATGTGTGGCATAAGCCATGTGATGACAGTCAATAATTATCATATACAGTCGCTTTCATTGTGATAGACGCTGTAAACCACATTGGTAATTACCGGATGGCATTTGTTACCTCAAAGCCTGAACATGCCATAATCACCTGACATATAATATTACCGTATAATGCTTGTAATGTCAGATAATTATTGGTAAACAAAATGCTGGAAAACCACAGCTTTCCTAATAAGTTGCATCCAAGCCCTTGTATTTCTTCAAAATGACAGCGATAAAGGTTCAGTGATTATACATTTACTTGTCTCTAGCCCTGAAAGGAAATAAATATTTCTTTGTAAGGGATTGTATGTTCCCATTTTGTCATGGAGGAAAAAAATGCAGAAGCTGCCAAGTCACCTTTTTGCTGTAGAAACATAATTAAAAACTGGCTTAAGATTGCAGTACATTTAATTGCCTCATCTCCTAATATTACAATTCTTTAGATAATCAGACACAATTCCCAATGGAAAGATAATGGTTAACTTTAAATAGGCAGCAGAGTTATTATTGCATTATTGTATGTGTGAGACCTCCTTATCTCCTTTTTTCACCTACAACAGTTTGTTAGTAATGTTAATCCTTTTTACTCTGTTCTATCTTGGTAAGGTGCATAGAAAATTATAGATAGTGAACCATTTATGAAATAATATAAAACATTTTCATAATTAAAAGATAATAAGAACAATGATATGAGTCAGGCTTAAAGCGTATCCGTCAGATCCAACATTTTTTTTTAAATATATCACTCAATACCTAATCCTGACCATGTACATCTAATTTTTATGTGTCTAGCACCTTTATTTATTTATTTTTATTACAATTTTAATTTAGCTCACTAGTCTGAAATCCTCTCAAAGGAAGGGGGTGTGGACTCACTGTCCAGGTCTCCGCCCCCTCCCTCAGTATGCTGTCTGCTGCACTTTAAGCATTAATAACTCTGGGATGCTTTTACTTATAAATTTGGTTCCGATATTGTTTTTTCTTGACATATTCTACTTTGTGTTAGTGGTTAATTTATCTCGATACTTGCATCATTTCTTGGTGAAAAATTCAAAAATTTCAGGAAAACTTAGAAAATTTAGCATTTTTCACTCTCACTTTGAAGCTCTCTGCTTGTAAGGAAAAGGGACATGTCAAATAAATTACATATTGATTCACATATACAATATGTCTACTTTATGTTGGCATCATAAAGTTGACATGTTTTTACTTTTTAAAGACATCAGAGGGCTTCAAAGTATAGCATCAATTTTCAAATTTTTCCCTAAAATTTAAAAATCTGAATTTTTCAGGGACTAGTTAAATGGGTACTCCGGTGGAAAACTTTTTTTTTTTTTTAAATCAACTGGTGCCAGAATGTTAAAGAGATTTGTAAATTACTTCTATTAAAAATCGTAATCCTTCCAGTACTTATTAGCTTCTGAATACTACAGAGGAAATTCTTTTCTTTTTGGAACACAGCTCTCTGCTGACATCATGAGCACAGTGCTCTCTGCTGACATCTCTGTCCATTTTAGGAACTGTGCAGAGCAGCATATGTTTTCTATGGGGAATTTCTCCTACTCTGGACAGTTCCTAAAATGGACAGAGGTGTCAGCAGAGAGCACTGTGGTCATTATGTCAGCAGAGAGCTCTGTGTTCCAAAAAGAAAAGAATTTCCTCTGTAGTTTTCTGCAGCTAATAAGAACTGGAAGGATTAAGATTTTTTAATAAAAGTAATTTACTAATCTTCTGAAATAATGACCCCTAAATCTCTTTCCTCAGATACTAAAGTTAGGACTGTATCACTAATTTTATTTTCTGCCCTTGGGATTTTACATCCAAGGTGCATTATCTTGCACTTATCCACATTACATGTCAGTTGCTGAAGTTCTTACCATTTTTCTAGTTTACCTAGATCATTTGCCACATTGTAATGATGATTATAAGATAGTGATTGCAGACTATTGTCCCTGGCTATAATTTATTAATATACTGGCATCAAAAATGTTTAGAGGACACTACCATAAGTGAAAACACAGACATAATGCAAATATATATATATATATATATATATATATATATATATATATACATACATATATCTATCTATCTACATTATTTGATAATGATCAAAATGAAGAGTGATGGTCCTAGGTAATTTACTGAATTAAAAGTTATAGGTTTATAATCAACATTCAGGATGAAATTTAAATAAAGATTTAAATATCAAAATGATAGAGTACTGTTAATCCTTTCTTAAGGAAGATATAAATTGTTAATCAGTCTCTAGGCAGTATTGTTTAATACTAAGTTTAATAAAAATGCTGCCTAAAGCACTAAGACAGTTGGGATCGTAAGCTGGAAAGTTTGGTAGCCAAATCAAGATTTGTGTAGCCTCGGGCAATTGAGCAAGCACTTTGAAATATGTTCAATTTTTGAATACCTTCTAAATTATAAAGTATATTATTAATGCAAAAGATGAGGTGTGAGGAAAGATAGATCAGCATTTTCAGAAAAAAACGGGTGAAAAGAAGAGAAAAGAGTTTAGGGAATTTTTAAGCATAGGACAGCACTTTGATGCTGATGTGCATCAGTGATACTGAATTTATAATCAAAGGAAACCCTGTACTTCATCAGTGCCAGTAAAGCATTGAAGAGACAGTAAAAAAAAAATCTTTTTGATGTGTTCAGCATCATGCCTTATTTCTTTTTTTATATACGGTATATATATTCTGACCATAATATCAAAGCCTGCTACTGAACATTTCAGTCCCCATTTCACTACTCAGGCCATTTCTTAAGACAATAGACAAAGAAGCTTTATTTCAGGTAATATATTTCACTCTGCACATCCTCTGTTTTATACACAGAAAATGGTGGTCTGAAAACCTCCATCTAATATAATAGGTGGGAGAAGGGGATATGATAAGATCTAGACTCCCATGGGAATGATCGCAATTACAGAAGTAAAAGAGCCTTCTAAGGAAAGTACATGGTTTCTATTGACGGATGGTATACGTTTAGGCTATATATTGTTTAAACTTCACTTCTTTCTTTTACCTCTTTACTTCGCTGCTTGACAACAATATAAAGATGTGTTCCATTGCACCGATTTCAAAGGGCCTTCTGGAAATCTTCAGACATGGGCTCCCGCCAAGATGCAACATTTGTTTGGGTGGAACTCCTGGTGGTTTCTGCTTGAGCATTGCTTTACAAATGTGAAAGCTGTCATCACACATACTTTCCTTAAAATAAACTAAGGGAAAGTGTGTGATTAGATTTTACCGAGCATTAACAGGGATTATCTGAACGTCATCGTTTAGATCTTTAAAACTTCATTTGCATTTGCAAAGAAGATAGACATCACACCAAGCACATACAAGCAGCTGACAAATAAAATCCAGTGGATGTATCTTATCCGGAGATTAGAGAAGGTGCTGGTGGGTGAGATGTGCTCACGATTCAACTTTGATGACCCTTTTAGAGTCATGAATAATGTGTTTTAAACATCCTTTCTTCATAATAGTCACATTCTAAATTTAGGAATACATGATTTTGAGGAGTGCACAATGCAGTTTCTGTTTGCTACTTCCCTTGTTGAGGAAACTTAATCTTACTGACACGGTGAAATGGAATGAATAATTTACGCACCTGTGGATAAATGAAAGTAAAAATACCCAACCCTTCCTTACAAGAACTGTTGCATCTCTGTCTGACAGTTATATTTTTGGTAACATAATCATTGAATGAGAAATATGTGTTAAATGTATCACATGCTTATAAAAATAAATAAATAAATAATAAACATGAGATCCCTTTGTAATCTGCTTCTTTCTGTTTTTCAACATTCACTATGAAACAGGATTGATATCACCACGCACATATCAGATCACTGTATTCATCAATAATGCAAGCCTCAGATAATTCCATCAATACATGATACCTCATGTGACAATATTCTGTATATCTTTAGTAACATAACAATCACTTCCAACTGATCAAAATCTACTGTATTAGCAGGAATGTTAAACATACAAAAATCATTTGGTTGAAACAGGTTCTACAGTTCCCACAGATTGCTTACACAGCAATAAGTTCACACAAACATTTTTTTAAAGCAGATTCCAATAAGGACCTCTCATCCCAAGCCACATGAAGAACATCAATGGGATTCTATGCTGTAGTTCCGTGGAAATCCATTTCACAGAAGTGACATGTCACCTCTTGATGTAAAATCAGTGCCGATTCTTCTTCAGGTATACTCATTGAATTGAACTAAACTGGGTCAAAAACTGAAGCAAAGTCAGCAGCCACATCTGAGGCTAGGTTTCCACACAGGTTTTTTTCTGGCTTTAGTTTCTTGAAAACTGCCACTGCAGTTTTTAAGCCACAGTCGGAAGTTTATTCACAACAAATGGGTGTTACGTTATGCGCTCCAGCCGCACACGCTGGCCATGAGCGCATGGTCCTGTTACCTGCTGCTGCCGGCGGGGTCTAGGGCATCACTCACCTGGTGCTTCTCCTGCCCCCGCCTCTCTGCTACGGCGGGTGTGTCCCTGTCCCCTAGGGTGCGTGCATGCCGGAGCTTTAAGATTTAAAGGGCCAGTGCGCTCATTAGTGTAATTCATCTGTGGCTCATTGATAAATTCCCTCACCCTCCTCACTTCCCTGCTGGATCTTTGTTGCCTTGAGCCTGAGAGAAAGCATTCCTGTTATTGCCTTGCCATGTATATGATCCTGTGCTCCGTGACCTTGCTCCTTGCCGCCTGCCTACTGACCATTTGCTATGTTTATGACTATGCTACTGTGCCGCCTGCCCTGACCTTCTGCTATCCTGACTATGAGCTGTCTTATCCCTCCTGTGCATCGAATCTCCCATGCCAGGGGTAGAGACCTGGGTTCCGCCTGCCGCAGCAAGTCTGTCTGGTGAAAACCAGTGGAACCTTGGTACGGTCTGAGTCATCTAACAGGTCCAGCTGATCCACATCCACCAGGGTTCCTGTCTTCTGAAATGAGAGTGTTACAATGAGAAATATAATGGAAGGCCTTATACTTTGCCACTTTGACTTTGGCTCAAAAACTGAAGTGGCAGTTTTCTAAAACATGCCAAAAACCCTGTGTGGAAACCTAGCCTTAAAATTAAAAAATGTTGCCAAAAATCTAATGTTATGGCTAATAATGGCATTGTGTTTTTTTTTGCTTTTTTTTCAATTGACCACACAACAAGAGACTGGCTGCATAAAGTGAGTCCCTAGATTTTCATGGTTATATATATGACCAGGATTAGAAGAGGTATTTCTGCTATGTTTTTTTTCAGCGAAATTAGCAGCAAAAATTTAAAGTTGAAGCTCAGAATTTCTTCTGCGGGTCTGCATCTGCTACACATGGATTCCCATGCAGATATGCTTCACTTTTTAGGGCAGAATAATCAAGAATAATGAACATTTTGCAGATGAAATTCATAGCATGGTCATTAGTACAGTTTTTTTCTGTGCAAAGTTGACAGCGGCATCCAAAGGTGCCTTTATCCCATCCCTGGGGAGGGGAGATCCACTGCTGAGGTAGCCTGAGGGCTTACCTCTCCTGTAGTGCTGGCTCCTGCACTCAGAATGATAAAGCCTGGCAGGGCCAGGCTTTATCAATAGAGCGCAGAGCACACAGATCAATGTGGTTCTATGGAACCACATTGATCTATATAAGGAATCAAATGATTCCTCCTAAAAGCCCCCTAAGTCAGTGGTTCTCAACCTTTTTGGTGACTGTACCCCCAAAGGCTGAAAGTATGTCCGCGGACAAAAGGCGTGTTCTTACCTTTATACTAATGCGATACTTAATCCCCTTGTGCCATTATTCCCCCTCCATCTTAATCCCCCTGTGCCATTATTCTCCCCTCCATCTTTATCCCCTTGTGCCATTATTATCGGATATGGCAAAGGGGGATCAGAGGAAGGGGGGAATGGCACAAGGGGATTAAGATGGAGGAGGAGAAATGGTACAAGAGGATCAGAGTGAGGGAGGAATAATGGCACAAGAGATTAAGATGGATGGGGGGAGGGTTAATCATTATTCTCCCCCCCCCCACCTCCATATTAATCCCCTTTGCCAATACCCCCCTCCAACTTAATCCCCTTGTGCTATTATTATCGGATATGGCAAAAGGGGATCAGAGGGAGGGGGGGGGGGATAATGGCACAGGGGGATAAAGATGGAGGAGGGAGGGGGGCAATCATCACCCCCTCCCCTCCATGTTAATCCCCTTGTGCCATTATCCCCCTCCCTATGAAGAAGGAGGGGGTAATATTGGCACATGGGGATTAATATGGAGGTGGGGGGGAATAATGATTAACCCTCCCCCCATCCATGTTAATCTCTTGTGCCATTGCTCCTTTCATCCCCCCCCTCCATCTTAATGCCTTGTGCTATTATTTATCCCCCCCCCCCCATCTCTCCCCCGATCCACCTGGGCTAATATATATATATATATATATATATGTATATATATACAAAAACCCTCCCTCCGTCCCATACACATGTATTTCTCTTGTTTTTCACTTTACCAGGCCTCCTGCGGTCCTGTGTGGCCTGTCCTTGGATGTAAGACGTCCCATTTGGCGGGGCCGCACTGACATGTGACGTCCATCTCCGCACAACGTCAGGGGAGGTCACATGTCTCCCCGTTAACACGCAGCTCCCTTACAGTAGCGGCGGCCGCAGATCCAGACACGCTACTGTACAGAGAGCTGCCACGGCTATGCGCTGACAAATACTGGACAATGCTTGGCCGGAATTTGTCAGCGCATTTGCGTACTCCCAAACAATCGTACCACTGGTTGAGAACCCAGGCCCTAAGTGGACCAAAAGTATAAACAAAAAAAGTTTAACCCCTTAAGGACTCAGCGTTTTTCCGTTTTTGCATTTACATTTTTTCCTCATCACCTTCTAAAAATCATAACGCTTTCAATTTTGCACATAAAAATCCATAAGATGGCTTATTTTTTGCGCCACCAATTCTACTTTGCAGTGACATTAGTCATTTTACTAAACAATCCACGGCGAAATGGAAAAAAAAAATTAATTGTTCGACAAAATTGAAGAAAAAATTTAATTTTGTAAATTTTGTGGGCTTCCGTTTGTAAGCAGTGCATTTTTCGGTAAAAATAACACCTTATCTTTATTCTGTAGGTTCATACGGTTAAAATGATACCCTACTTATATAGGTTTCATTTTGTCGTACTTCTGAAAAAAACTACATGCAGGAAAATTTATACGTTTAAAATTGTCATCTTCTGACCCCTATAACTTTTAATTTTTCCACGTACGAGGGCAAATTTTTCCGGTATGAGGGCAAATTTTTTGTGCTGTGTTCTGAAGTTTTTATCGGTACCATTTTTGCATTGATCTGACTTTTTGATCGCTTTTTATAAATTTTTTTATGATATAAAAAGTGACCAAAAATGTGCTATTTTGGACTTTGGAATTTTTTTGCACGTCACCGCCATTGACCATGCGGTTTAATTAACGATATATTTTTATAGTTCGGACATTTACGCACGCAGCGATACCATATGCTTATTTTTATTTACATAGTTTTTTTTTTATGGGAAAAGGGGGTGATTCAAACTTTTCTTAGGGAAGGGGTTAAATGACCTTTGTTAACTTTTTTCCTCATTTTTTTTTGCAGTGCTATAGCTCCCATAGGGAGCTATAACACTGCACACACTGATCTCTTATACTGATCCCTGCAAAGCCATAGCTTTCCATAGATCAGCGAGATAGGGGCTCGATTGCTCAAGCCTGCTCAGACTTGAGCAATCAAACCCAGATCGGACGCGACGGAGCAAGGTAACGGGGTCTCCGCTCGCATCCTAGCTGATCGGAACATTGCGATTTTATCGCGATAGTCCCGATCAACCCGACTGAGCTGCCGGGAAGCGTTTACTTTCATTTTCAGCGCGCCGATCAACTTTGATCGCTGCGTCTGAAGGGTTAGAAATCGACCATTGTGCCGTGCGCTGTTAGCTCATGGTCCCGGCTATGACTAGCAGCCAGGACCAACCCGGAGTGACCCCGTTTAAACACCGGGACCGGCCGCAGTGTGTACAGGTACGCCCTACGTCCTTAAGAGGTTAAAAACACACACATTAACCCCTTCCTTATTTAAAGTTTAAATCATCCCCCCTTTTCCCAAATTCCATATAAAAATATATAAACAAAATAAAAATAAACATATGTGGTATTGCCGTCTGCGTAAATGTCCGAACTATGAAAATATATAATTAATTAAACCACACGGTCGATGGCATACGCGGAAAAAAATACCAAAGTCGAAAAAAGCATATTTTTGGTCACTTTTTATACCATAAAAAATGAATAAAAGGCAATCATAAAGTCAGATCAAAACAAAAATGGTACCGATAAAAACTTCAGATCACAGCGCAAAAAATTGAGCCCTCATACCTCCCCGTACGCAAAAAAAAAAAAAGTTATAGGAGTCAGAAGAGGACAATTTTAAATGTATTGATTTTTGTGAATATAGTTATGATTTTTTACAGAAGTACGACAAAATCAAACCTATATAATTAGGGTATCAATTTATACGTATGGACATACAGAATAAAGATAAAGTGTAATTTTTACCGAAATAATTTACTGCGTAGAAACGGAACCCCCCCAAAATTTACAAAATGGCGTTCTTTCTTCAATTTTGTCATACAATGATCTTTTTCCCGTTTCGCCGTAGATTTTTAAGTACGGTAAAATGACTGACATTATTACAAAGTAGAATTGGTGGCGCAAAAAAAAAGCCCTCATATGGTTTTCCAGGTGCAAAATTGAAAGGGTCCTGATTTTTAAAAGGTTTAGGAGGAAAAAACGAAAGTGTAAAAACAGAAAAACGCTTGGGCCTTAAGGAGTTAAAAAAGGAATATCCATAGTAATACAGCTTCATGCACATTTTGGGGTGGGTAGCGTACTGAGCTGTTTTTTTTCTTTTTTTGTGGCTTCACTATTGTTGTCTGTTGGTGCTGCACTGTCTTCCCTCGTGATGTAAACTCCGGCCTCAGCGCAGCGACACAAGACTCCGCCCACCAATGTCACAAAATGCGGACTCAAAATTAAACATAAAAGCCTCCAGAGTACGGATAGTCATGGTGCGGCATAGTATGTTTTTAATATCTTTTAATTTGTGAGGAGGGTGGATGGGTTTTTGCGGGATAGTTGGAGTGCAGCTATTTAGTGCCAGGTAGGCCAGTAAGGGTGTCACCTGATGCAGTACTCCCCCCCCCCCCCCCCATCACTCTCTTGCAACGCTACTGGCAATGAAGGGTAGATAAAGAACTTCGGCTATTAACATAAGGGAAAACTTTTCTGCTTTAAAAAAATGCTTTTGTAAGCGGGTTTCCTGGGTTTTGCTTACGTGTGATTTATTTATCAAGGTGTTGCTATTTGATATTGCTATTTGATAAATAGGTCGCATGTAAGCAAAAGAGTTTGAAAAGAATGATAAATCTCCTTCTATGAGTAAATCATAGTGTTCTGTGACTACGCCTACTGCTCCTGTTTCATGCTCATGGTTTGGGGATCATGAAACAGGAAACAGGCTCCCTTTAACACCAAGGTTTTTGAAGGAAAAAACAAAACAAAAACCAGTGTCATCACCATCCATGCAGAATTCCAGCTTCACAGATCTGTGCATTTTATTTTCCTTTTTTCCCTTTTTTCACAATTTTTTTACACATAGCTGCATAGGACCCTGGTTACTTTTTCTTGATGCCCACTGAAAATATCCCCCACACGAACCAGTAAAGTTTACCTATGTTTGTATGAAAAACGTACTTTTAAAAAGTATTTTAGAGAAACACTACATTACATTTTCTGTTGGCTTTATGTGCTCTAAAGGGGTTGTCTGATCAGATAAATCCCGTTTCAGAATGCAGTCCCGGAACAAACAGATATCATCTGGGTAATGCACCTAGTACTCTTGGCAAGTAAGTGATATTGGCAGGGGGAGCCAGAGCCAGTTAGGCATTACTGCAGCTGCTGCATTACAAATATAGTCTTTGGTGGTGCCATTGAATTCACCAGAATGGGGACCTCATGTAGGCAGTAGCTCTCCATTTGGCTCATAAAGAAGAGTACCAAGGAGGGAAGTCCTCTATGATGTCCAAATGCCCAAATATGCATATAAACCAGGACTGTCTTCATGAAACAACCATTTAACCCCTTAATGACGCAGGACGTATATTTACGTCCTGCGCCGTCTCCCTATGGGACCTATAACACTGCAAAAAAAAAGTAAAAAAAAAGTGTTAATAAAGGTCATTTAACCCCTTCCCTAATAAAAGTTTGAATCACCCCCCTTTTCCCCATAAAAAAAATAAAACAGTGTAAAAAAAAAAAAAATAAACATATGTGGTATCGCCGCGTGCGTAAATGTCCGAACTATAAAAATATATAATTAATTAAACCGCATGGTCAATGGCGTACGCGCAAAAAAATTCCAAAGTCAAAAAAAGCAAATGAATAAAAAGTGATCAAAAAGTCCGATCAAAACAAAAATCATACCGATAAAAACTTCAGATCACGGCGCAGAAAATTATCATACCGCCCTGTACGTGGAAAAATAAAAAAGTTATAGGGGTCAGAAGATGACATTTTTAAACGTATAAATTTTCCTGCATGTAGTTATGATTTTTTCCAGAAGTACGACAATATCCAACCTATATAAGTAGGGTATCATTTTAACCGTATGGACCTACAGAATAATGATAAGGTATAATTTTTACCAAAATATGCACTGCGTAGAAACGGAAGCCCCCAAAAGTTACAAAATGGCGTTTTTTCTTCGATTTTGTCGCACAATGATTTTTTTTTCTGTTTCGCCGTGCATTTTTGGGTAAAATGACTAATGTCACTGCAAAGTAGAATTGGTGACGCAAAAAATAAGCCATAATATGGATTTTTAGGTGGAAAATTGAAAGGGTTATGATTTTTAAAAGGTAAGGAGGAAAAAACGAAAGTGCAAAAACTGAAAAACCCTGAGTCCTTAAGGGGTTAAAGAGAAACATTCTTGTTTTATTAAAATACAACTGATGCATTTGTCTTGCATTCTTTCTTTATTGCTTTAGCCATCTTTTCAATAGATTATAAGCATAACCGCATTTTCTATAATGTGCACTGAATCCAATAGAAAGGTGGCTGTGTGCATTGTGTACAGGGACAAGTTCATTCTGAACTGGTTAGCAGTCAAGTGGGAGTAAGGAAAGGCTACATATTCTCTCACTTTTAGATTTAGAAAAGCCCATTATAGGTTTCTGAAAAGCCCATTTATTTAAAAGAAGAGACAGACATGTACAATCATTTAGTTTATAATCCTATAAATGACTGGTCAATACATAAACATCCAAATCTTTATTAGAATCTTGACAATACAATGGAGATAGCCCTCCCATAAAAAAAAACACAGACATTGCGACATGCTGATGTCCTGGGGGAGTCCCCCTGCCACCTCAACACGTGTTTCGGTACAATCCCTTTCTCAAGAGGTACCTCCTGAGAAAGGGATTGTCCCGAAACACGTGTCGAGGTGGCAGGGAGACTGCCCCAGGACATCAGCATTTCGCCATTAGGTATGGTATTAACCTTTTGAGCACATTTTTTTTGGACTATGCTGATGTTATAGTCTGTGATTTGAGCTTGCACTTTATGTACTATCTTTATACCTCTGGGGTGTTCCCGTGCTGTTTTGTTTGTTTGGGTGTATGTTTTTTAAGGGTGGATTATTTTATGGAAGGGCTATCTGCATTGTATTGTCTAGATTCTAATAAAGATTTTGATGTTTACATGTATTTACCAGTCATTTATAGGATTATAGTTGTGTTGATTGGTTACCTATAAGGTAATAATTATTTAGTTTCACTTGACATATCCTTTGAATAGGTTTGCAAAAAAAAAAAAAAAACTTATAAAAATTTGCTTTGGTATTCATTCTAGAACTGCACTATTTTTATAGCACAGCACTTTATTTAATACCCATTACATTTTTTTTGTTTAGACACTTTTAGCAGTGTTTATATGCTCATACTTGAGTATATTCCAGGACCTTAAGTCAGCTAAGATAGATGTTTTTTTCTAGCAAGAGATTGCAGTCACAGGAATAGGATATGAGAGACATTTTTCATCTATATACCCTTAATAATGCAGTATGCAGCCTTCTAGAAATCAAGCTAGATCTATAAATAAAAAAGAGAAAATTAAAAAGAAGCAGCACATTAGAACAATATGGCACAAAAGAATATGCTAGCAGAAACGCATTTCTCTTTTCTAACCCTACTTTTTTCTATGTTGCATTGCATTAGCCCTTCAAGATTATATGAAATATGAATTCCTAAGCATCAGACATCAGTCCAACCTTTAATAAAACAGTCATAGATTGTGGCTGTTGCATATGTACTAGTTTAGTCCTGTGTTTCCTTGAGATCCCCCAAACAAATATCTTAGCTTTGGGCCCATTCATATACAGCATAGTGTACAAAATAATGCATATAAAGTGTAACATACAAACATACATCTATGTATGCCTTCCCTGACTTCTCGCTGTCATACATTACTGATGTACAGGTTTTGATCTCCAGCATTGAGCCTTGCATATCAATGGATACAAGACAGGGAAGAGGAGGGGTGGGGTTGTAGGAGGCATGCATGCCGCAGCTCAGCACCACCTCTATGACTCTTGAACTTGGAAGGAAAACATGATTTTATAATTTAGCAAACAGCCATCAGCTAGGAGACAGGTATAATTTGTTATATATCATTATCAGCAATTTGCCCATGCCTGCTGTTCTGGGCATGATACAGAGCTGACAAATTCCGTTTAATAATGTCTAACTATACACATCGTAAAACTTGACAAAGCAGGAAAACAATATCCCAAATGCACATGTTGTATGATACATTTGGTGTAGGTTGCCAGATATTTTAGACACTTTTTTTTAATACAATCTATGGACAGCTTATTTTGAACCAATAATTTGCATCAAAATAATAGTACACATTAATAAAGCTTGCACATTTTAACACTTTGTAATTTCTGTCTCCTTTTTTAGACATATTTTAAATCTGTCTAGTGAGGCATAAAAAGTGTCTAAAGCACAAAATAAACTTGGCGCATGGCATGTATGGCATTTTTTGGTGCATGTGACTTAGCAAATTTCCATCTATTTGTTTAATACTTCTGGTGAAAGAAAGAGCAATTCCCCTGGGAATTGTTACTTTGAAATTTCCCCCGAATGGAACTATATGTAACTTCACAGGACAATGATTGAACATTGATTTATACAGCTTTTTCCTGGTTTTCGTATTAAATGTTCCTGATGTACATATGCTGAAATAATGTACAGGAAATGTAATAATGTGTATGTGTGTAAGTATCAGTGCATTAGATAATGTTTGATCTATTAAACCCAATTGGCATGCTGCAGTGTACATCACAATATCTTTTTGTTGGTATAGCTGAAAATAGATGTAAAAAAAAGCCTTACAAGTAACATTAAGAAACACATATGCACAGTTCCGAAATTTTCATTCTCTGTATCATACCCAAACATTTATTTCTGCCAAAAAAAGGTTTCTTCCTACGTCGAATTTCTGAGCATGCACAAACTTTCATTGACATGGTTAAGTTTACTTCTTTCATTTACTTTTGTTGCAGATGTCTAACATAGGAATTAAAAGTGTGCGCTGTGATGTGTCATTAATGCATGGGGTGACAATGTATATGTGTTTTCTCTTACAAATCGGTGAATTAAGAATGATGGATGTTTTCTGAGCTTTTCATGAATACTGCTGTGTATATTGACTTAAGAGATATTTCACAGCATAGGCAGAATTAAGTTCAGTTTTATTCTGATCTATAGTGGCTTTAACACAATGGAGTAATGTCTACATATCAAGACAATACAAGAAAAAGCACACCTCTTAACACAGTTGTTTCAAGATGACAACCACTTTTTAAGACAGCCACCTGATGTGACAAGCACATATTGAAGCTGGACAAACATTTCCCACTGTTGCCTACTCTCCTGGAATATTTGGGAGAAGAAATTTCCAATATGGATTTGATATCTATGTTGCCAGAAAAAAAAGATATAACATGGAGCTTAGATACAAAAATTACTTTTTTTAAGTACACGCTGATACCAATTACAGATACTTTTTTCTATGTCATATGACAGGGTTTTTTTGTTTTTTTAAATGGGAAAAAGTATTTTATTGTTTTTTTGGTTTTATTAGAGGAAGGGCTTTTTTCTATTTCCTTTTTTTAACCCCTTAAGGACGAGACAGCAAGCGGTGTAGGACGCGGGCCCCTGACTCAAGCCCGCGCCATCGCGACCAGTCCCTAGCTGATTCCTGTAGCTGAGGGCCTCCGTTAATAGCCGACATTTGGCGATCGCCACAGCCGGCTAATAACCCTTTAAATTGCCGCGGTCAGCGGCATCTAAAGGGACATTTAAACCATCCCTGCTCGCGGTGGGGGGGGGGGGGGGCGGCGATCCACTGCTAGCGTAGCCAGAGGGCTTACCTCTATTCCTGTGTTGGCTGCCACTCTGAGAATGATAGAACCTGGCAGGACCAAGCTTTATCAATCGAGCGCAGAGAACACAGATCACTGTGGTTGTACGGAACTACATTGATCTGTATGAGGAATCAATTCATTCCTCCTAAAAGTCCCCTAAGGAGAGTAAAAGTAAAAAAAAAAAAAAAAGTTGAATAAAAAGTTTAAAATAACACACATTAACCCCTTCCATATTAAAAGTTTGAATCACCCCCCTTTTCCCAAAAATCAAAAAGCCCCATCAAAATAAAAATGGTACCGATAAAAACTTCAGATCACGGCGCAAAAATGAGCCCTCATACATCCCTGTATATGGAAAAAAAAATTAGTTATAGGGGTCTGAAGATGACAATTTTAGACATAATAATTTTGGTGCACGTAGTTATAATTTTTTTCAAAGTATTAAATAAAATAAAACCATAAAACCTTAAATTAGGTATCCTTGTAACCGTACGTACCTACAGAATAAAGATATAGTGTAACTTTTACCAAAAATTGCACTGCATAGAATCAGAAGCCCACAAAAGTTACAAAATGGGTTTTTATTTTTTTTTATTTTTATTTTGCCCCACAAACATTTTTTTTCTGCTTTCGTCGAAAATTTTGTGGTAAAATGATTAAAATGACATCAAAAGTACAATTGGTGGCGCAAAAAAAATAAACCCCTCATATGGGTCTGTATGTGCAAAATTGAAAGCATCATTTTTAGAAGATGATGAGGAAAAAACTGAAAGTGCAAAGACGGAAAAACTCTGCATCCTTTTACATTTTTGTTTTTTCCTCCTCGCCTTCTAAAAATCGTAACTTTTACATTTTTATCCACAGACGAGTATGAGGGCTTGTTTTATGCATGACCAGTTGTCCTTTGTAAAGACATCACTCATTTTACCACAAAATTTATTGCGCAACCAAAAAAATACTATTTGTGTGGGGGAAATTGAAAAGAAAACCACAATTTTGCTAATTTTGGAAAATTTTGTTTTCATGCTGTACAATTTACATTAAAAATGACATGTGTTCTTTATTCTGTGGGTCAATCCAATTAAAATGATACCCATGATAACACTCTTTTCTATTATTGTACCACTTTTAAACATTTCTCATACGTTTTAACCAAATTAGTACGTTTAAAATCCCCCTATTTTGATGACCTATAACTTTTTCATGTTTCCATATAAGCAGCGATGTTCAGGCTCATTTTTTGCGTTGTGATCATTACTTTATATTGATACCACATTTGCGTATATAAAGCTTTTAATACATTTTTTATTACCATTATTATTGGGGGAATAAAGCAGCAAATTTAGATTTTTTTTTAACGTTTACGCCGTTCATCGTATGGGATCATTAACATTATATTTTGATAGATCGGACATTTATGCACGTGGCGATACCAAATATGTTTATTAATATTTTTTTACTTTTTTTTTTTTTACACTTTTTATGTCCCCATAGGGGACTATCTATAGCAATCACTTGATTGCTAATACTGTTCAGTGCTATGCATAGGGCATATCACTGATCAGTATTATCGGCAAGCTTCTGCTCTGGTCTGCTCGATCTTAAACCAGAGCAGAAGACCACGGGGGATGGACGGACGCAGGTGAGGATGGATGATTGGATCGGCATGGCAGCGCCACGGGCAATCCGATCATCCATTTTACCGACCGCACTGCCGCAGATGTCGTGATCGGTATTGATCATGGCACCTGAGGGTTAAAGGCAGACATAAATGAGATCGCTTATGTAATGGCGGGTCCCTGGCTGCTGATAGCAGCCAGGACCTGCTGTGCATGACGCGAGCACCACTCCGATGCTCGCGGTCATTTAAAGGACATAAATGTATGTCCTGGTGCATTAAGTACCACCACACTAGGGCGTACATTTACGTCTGTGTTGTTAAAAGGGGGGGGAGGGGTGATTAAAACTTTTATTAACCCTTTAAGACCCATGTAGTACCGGTGCGTCATGGGTCCGCTCCCCTTCTATAGCGCGGCCACGGCGTGGCCCCACGTCATAGCGGGTCGGGCCTGACCCATGGCTAATAGCGCGCGGCACTGATCGCGGTGCCGCACGCCTATTAACACTCTAAAGTGAAAGTAAACCATTGCCGGTTAGCTCAGGGGGCTGTTCGGGATGTCCGTGGCGAAATCGTGGCATCCCGAACAGCTTAGAGGACAGCAGGAGGGTCCCTACCTTGCCTCCTGGTGTCCGATCACCGAATGACTGCTCAGTGCCTGAGATCCAGGCATGAGCAATCAAGCGGCAGAATCATTGATCAATGGTTTGCTATGAGAAACCATTGATCAATGTAAAAGATCAGTGTGTGCAGTGTAATAGCCCCCTATGGGTGCTATAACATTGGAAAAAAAAAAGTGAATAAAGATCATTTAACCCCTTCCCTAATAAAAGTTTGAATCCCTCCCTTTAAAAAAAAAAAAAATGTGTAAATAAAAATAAAAAAAAACATGTGTTATTGCCGCGTGTGGAAATGTCCGAATTATAAAAATATATCGTTAATTAACCCCTTAATGACCGGGGTTTTTTCCATTTTTGCATTTTCGTTTTTTGCTCCTTGCCTTTAAAAAATCATAACTCTTTCAATTTTGCACCTAAAAATCCATATGATGGCTTATTTTTTGCGCCACCAATTCTACTTTGTAATGACGTCAGTCATTTTGCCCAAAAATCTACGGTGAAACGGAAAAAAATATCATTGTCCGACAAAATTGAAAAAAAAACCCGCCGTTTTGTAAATTTGGGGGCTTCCGTTTCTACATAGTAAATTTTTCGGTAAAAATGACACATTATCTTTATTCTGTAGGTCCATACGATTAAAATGATACTATACTTATATAGGTTTAATTTTGTCGGACTTCTGGAAAAAATCATAACTACATGCAGAAAAATGTATACGTTTAAAATTGTCATCTTCTGACCCCTATAACTTTTTTATTTTTCCGCGTATGGGGCGGTATGAGGGCTAATTTTTTGCGCCGTGATCTGAAGTTTTTAACGGTACCATTTTTGCATTGATAGGACTTATTGATAGCTTTTTATTCATTTTTAAATGATATAAAAAGTGACCAAAAATGCACTATTTTGGACTTTGGAATTTTTTTGCGTGCACGCCATTGACCGAGCGGTTTAATTAATGATGTATTTTTATAATTCAGACATTTCCGCACGCGGTGATACCATATATGTTTATTTTTATTTACACTGTGTTTTTTTTTTTATTGGAAAAGGGGGGTGATTCAAACTTTTAATAGGGGAGGAGTTAAATGATCTTTATTCACTTTTTTTTTTCACTTTTTTTTTTGCAATGTTATAGGTCCCATAGGGACCTATAACACTGCACACACTGATCTTCATCATTGATCACTGGTTTCTCATAAGAAACCAGTGATCAACAATTCTGCCGCATGACTGCTCATGTCTGGATCTCAGGCACTGAGCAGTCATTCGGCGATCGGACAGCGAGGAGGCAGGTAGGGGCCCTCTCGCTGTCCTGTCAGCTGTTCGGGATGCCGCGATTAGCCGCGGCTATCCCGAACAGCCCAACTGAGCTAGCCGGCAACTTTCACCTTTAGCCGTGCGGCTCAGCTCTGAGCACGCGGCTAAAGGGTTAATAGCGCGCAGCGCCGCGATCGGCGCTGCGCGCTATTAGAGGCGGGTCCCGGATTCACTATGACGCCGGGCCCGCCGTTATATGACGCGGGGTTACTGTATAACCCCGCGTTATATCAGGAGAGCAAGACCAAGGACGTACCGGTACGTCCTTAGTCCTTAAGGGGTTAAACCGCATGGTCAATGGCGTACGCGCAAAAAAATTCAAAAGTCCAAAATAGTGTATTTTTGGTCACTTTTTATATAATGAAAAAATGAATCAATAAGTCCTATCAATACAAAAATGGTACCGCTAAAAACTTCAGATCACGGCTCAAAAAATGAGCCCTCATATCCCCTATATGCGGAAAAATAAAAAAGCTATAGGGGTCAGAAGATGACAATTTTAAACGTATACATTTTCCTGCATGTAGTTATGCCGGAGCATTGTTACATCATGGCTCTGCCCTCTCGTGACGTAACGGCCCGCCCCTTCAATACAAGTCTATGGGAGGGGGCGTGGTGGCCATCACGCCCCCTCCCATAGACTTGTATTGAGGGGGCGGGCAGTTACATCATGAGGGGGCGGAGCCGTGACGTAACGATGCTCCGGCCCCTGTATTGCCCGTCATTACGCACAGAGCGAGTCTGCTCTGTGCAGAAATAATAGCGAGGTGCCACAGCGGAGATCCCGGGGGTCCCCAGCAGCGGGACCCCGGCGATCTGACATCTTATCCCCTATCCTTTGGATAGGGGATAAGATGTCTAGGGGCAGAGTACTCCTTTAAGGGGTTAAGGAAGAGGTTAATTCACATTTATTTATTTTTTTCTTCACTTTTTTTTTGTCCCCATAAGGCATAAGTCTGTAGATTGCATACACTAATCAATGATATGCCAAAGCATATGACTGATCAGTGTTATCGGTGCTCCTTTACTACTGCCTGCCATGGCTAGCAGCAGTAAAGGAGCGACAATTGGACAGCACGGAGCATAGTAAAGAACCTCCGGCAGTCCTCACAGCTGATCAGGACACCGTGATTTCACCGCATTGATCCTGATCAGCATGCCTGAATTGGGCTAAACCATGTCCAAAAAAGTATCCAAATCCGTGACATTAAACATTAAAATATGATGCAGAAATTCAAACGTATGCATGGATTTTGGCTGTAGATTCCACAGTGGAAAAAAGTCAAGAAGCAGAAGTGATTGGATAGTAAACAAGGAGCTAAAATGTTAATGAAATAATTAAATGGAAGTCATAGTAACTACTGTATTAGGAAATAAACTAGAATATTACAGCTAAGCAATGCTTCCTGATTCATTATTTCTTCATTAATCAATCATGTTTTCATTTATTAGGAAAAAAAACTAAAACTTTCTTTTCTTCCAATACCATCTGTAATATCTAATTGTTAACAGCATGTCAAGTCAATTTAACTTGCTTTAGAATCGTCTTGAAGCTTAGCGCTCAGTTATTGGCAGTGCCTTCAAGTAATTCACAAGGTAGATCTGTTGGGACAAGACATCAGATGGATACGAGCTTGCTTTGCCACTCTTTTTTTTTTCTTTATATTTGTAGTAGCCAAAATTTCCAAGCTGTTTTGCAAATACTGCAGCTGCTGAAAACTTTAAGATAAGGAATTCAACCAGACAGCAACACAAAACTGAGAGGAAATGGAAGAATCATCTCATAAAAGACTCAGCCAGTCCGGGATATAAATAAAAAGTCGGCACCGTGTAAAGATTTTTCTACTTTGAGAACACAGACCCATAAAACATATCATCAAGCTACAATAAGCCCAACAGCCTGCCCCAACTGCCAATGGGGAAATCACTCCAATCTTTATGCAATGCTGCACATTCATTCAGTGGAAATAAAAGCTGGCTTCTTCTTTTCAGCATGGACTGCTCGTATTATTTGCTTAAAAAAATGCTCTAATTTCTGTAAAACTGTCACATCTGTGTTTATGGTGGATTAGGGTGAGTGGAGTTTTAGTCGTGTGGCACTTTACCCCTGCTAGAGGGAACTATTCTGAGTTTGCTTCCATATATATATATATATATATATATATATATATATAGCTTTATGCCTATCCTATGCATGCTTAAAGGGGTACTCTGCCCCTAGACATCTTATCCCCTATCCAAAAAACCGTCCACATCACTCTGCTTCCTCCATAGCATTACTGGCAGATGTAGTGAAGGAGGCAAAGTGATGTGTAAGATCAGATGCCCCTGCATAGGACACCATGATATGAATGGGGAATCCAGCCAATACACAGTTAAACAGGGGAAAGGAGTGGAGCTACAGTTTTGCACAGAACATGGTTGCAGACAGGATAAACTATGTAAGGCTAAGTTCACATATGTCCGGCATCCGGCATAGGTAAACTCAGCATAAATCTCACCATAACTGATGCCACAAAGGATGACAACTTATCATCAGTTGTATGGCATCTGGCGTCCATTAATTCTGGGCAACGGACAGGGGAACACCGCAAGCTGCGTTCCCCTATACAGTGCCCTCCGGCGTATCCAACAATCCAGCGTCAAAATTGAGACGCTGGATGATTGTGAACTGTCCCGTTCAAATGAATGATATCAGTTCTAGCATCATTTTTGCCCAGTGCGCACCAGAGGAAAAAGGTGCCAGATACCGCACATATGTGAACCCAGCCTTAGTAAGTGCTATGAGGATAATAAAGCAAAGAAAACAGACAGTGGGATGGATAGGTTAGAGAGGGGTCAGGACATAATCGTGGGTGGAGAGGAGTCCTGTGGGGGGAGGTTAAGAGCAGTGGATAAGGAGATTCATGGGTTACAAACCAGGCGTAAAAATAAATGTAGCCCCAAAAATTGTTATCCCAATAATTCAAAAAATTACATTAGCCCCAATAACTCAATAACTACAATAAGCCCCATTAACTCAAAAAATCCCATTAGTCCCAATAACTTAAATAACAACATTAGACCCAATAACGCAAAAAAATCCCATTAGCCCCAATAACTTAAATAATAACGTTAGACCCAATAAATCAAAAAATCCCATTAGCCCCAATAACTTAAATAGTACAATTAGCCCTTATAACTCAAAAAATAACATTAACCCCAATAACACTGAAAATCCGATTAGTGAGACTATATGTGTAAAACTTAATGGAAATATAAAGTGTATATTCACAAATGCCAGAAGCCTAGCAAATAAAATGGGGGAGCATGAGGCCTTGATACTGGAGGAACATATTGATATAGTTGGGGTCTCTGAGACATGGCTGGAATCCTCTCATGACTGGGCTGTTAATCTGTAGGGGTTTACATTGTTTCGCAAGGATAGAATGAACAGAAAAGGTGGTGGAGTCTGTCTGTATGTAAGAAGTGGTATGAAAGTCAATGTGAACGATGCCATAGTGTGTGATGATTCTGAGGATGTGGAATCACTGTGGGTAGAATTACAAAAGGAGGGAAATATTGAAAAAATAGTATTTGGTGTAATCTACAGACCCCCTAATATCACCGAAGAGATAGAAGGTCGGCTGCATAAACAAATAGAGACGGCCGCCCAGGCAGGTACAGTGGTAATAATGGGAGATTTTAACTATCCAGATATACATTGGGGTCCGGGGTTGGCTAAAACTACAAAGGGGCGACAATTCCTAAATTTATTGCAGGATAATTTTATGGGCCAGTTTGTGGAGGACCCAACAAGAAGTGATGCCTTGTTGGATCTGATCATTTAAAACAACGCAGAGCTGGTTGGTAATGTAACCTTGGTAATAGCGACCACAATATAGTTACTTTTGACTTAAAATGTAGAAAACAAAGACAGACGGGGAAGGCAAAAACATATAACTTTAAAAAGGCAAATTTCCCTGGGCTGAGAGCTGCATTACAGGACATATACTGGGGGAGGTGTTGTCAAATACTGATACAGAAGGTAAATGGGACATCTTTAAATCCACTCTAAATAACTATACAGCTAAATATATACCAAAGGGGAACAAATATAAACAATTAAAACTAAATCCTACATGGCTGACAAATGATGTTAAAAGAGCAATAAACAACAAAAAAAATAGCCTTCAAAAAATTCAAATCTGATGGGTCAGCTATAACATTTAAACAGTACAAAGAGCTTAATAAAATCTGTAAAAATGTAATAAAAACTGCAAAAAATCAAAATGAGATACAGGTGGCCAAAGAAAGCAAAACTAATCCTAAATATTTTTTTAGATATATAAATACAAAAAAAACAAGGACAGAGCATGTAGGACCCCTTAATAATGATAATGGGGAGGTTGTCACGGGCGATCAAGAGAAGGCGGAGCTACTGAATGGGTTCTTTAGTTCTGTATACACTATGGAAAAAGGAGCTGACATTGGCCAGGTCAGTGCTGGTCACACATCATGTAATGTACTGAACTGGCTTAATGTAGAGATGGAACAAGGTAAGTTAAGTAAAGTAAATGTAAGCAAATCTCCAGGACCGGATGGACTACACCCAAGAGTTCTTAGAGAGGTAAGTTCAGTAATATCTGTACCCTTGTTCATGATATTTAGAGATTCTCTGGTGTCTGGTATTGTGCCAAGGGACTGGCAATTATAGACCGGTAAGTCTAATGTTCATTGTGGGTAAATTGTTTGAAGGACTTACAAGGGATTACATACAGGAATACATAGGGGATAATAGTATTATAAGTGATAGCCAGCATGGGTTTACTAAGGATAGAAGTTGTCAAACCAATCTAATTTGCTTTTATGAAGAGGTGAGTAGAAGCCTTGACAGAGGAATGGCTGTGGATATAGTGTTTCTGGATTTTGCTAAAGCGTTTGATACTGTGCCTCACAGACGTCTGACAGGTAAGTTAAGGTCTTTGGGCTTGGAAACTTTAGTTTGTAACTGGATTGAACACTGGCTCATGGATCGTACCCAGAGAGTGGTGGGCAATGATTCGTACTCTGATTGGTCCACGGTTATTAGTGGTGTACCCCAAGGTTCAGTACTGGGCCCGCTGTTGTTTAATTTATTTATCAATGATATAGAGGATGGCATTAACAGCTCTGTTTCTATCTTTGCAGATGACACCAAGCTTTATAGCACAGTACAGTCTATAGAGGATGTGCATAAGTTACAAGATGACTTGGATAGACTAAGTGTCTGGGCATCCACTTGGCAAATGAGGTTCAATGTGGATAAATGTAAAGTTATGCATCTGGGTACTAAGAACATGCATGCATCGTATGTCTTAGGGGGGATTAAACTTGCAGAGTCACTGGTAGAGAAGGATCTGGGTGTACTTGTAGATCACAGACTACAGAATAGCATGCAATGTCAGGCTGCTGCTTCCAAAGCCGGCAGGATATTGTCATGTATAAAAAGAGGCATGGACTCAAGGGACAGGGACATAATACTCCCCTTTTATAAAGCATTGGTACGGCCTCACCTGGAATATGCTGTTCAGTTTTGGTCGCCTGTTCATAAAAGGGACACTGTGGAGCTGGAAAGGGTGCAGAGACACACGACTAAACTAATATGGGGCATGGAACATCTTAGCTATAAGGAGCGATTAAAGGAGTTACAATTGTTTAGTCTTGAGAAGAGACGTTTAAGGGGGGATATGATAAACGTATATAAGTATATAAATGGCCCATACAAAAAATATGGAGAAAAACTGTTCCAGGTTAAACCCCCCCCAAAGGACGAGGGGGCACTCCCTCCGTCTGGAAAAGAATAGGTATAGTCTAAAGGGGCGACACGCCTTCTTTATCGTGAGGACTGTGAATTTATGGAACGGTCTACCTCAGGAACTGGTCACAGCAGGAACAATTAACAGCTTTAAAACAGGGTTAGATACATTCCTGGAACAAAATAACATTAATGCTTATGCAGAATTATAAAACTACATCCCTTCCCCTTATCCCCTTACACCCTTCACTTCAATTCCCTGGTTGGACTTGATGGACGTATGTCTTTTTTCAACCTTACTAACTATGTAACTATGAGCTTGTGGCACATCAGTAGAAAAACACAGGTCCAAATGCTGTTGAAAAAAACTTAGGCAATATGGCAGCCTCCATCATAATGTACAAAGAAATAAATGAAACTATTTAACCCCTTAAGGACTTAGCGTTTTTCCGTTTTTCCACTTTTGTTTTTTCCTACTTACATTTTAAAAATCATAACCCTTTCAATTTTGCACCTAAAAATCAATACGATGGCTTATTTTTTGCAACACCAATTCTACTTTGTAATGACATCAGAAAATCTACGGCAAAACTGAAAAAAAAACGCATTGTGCGACAAAATGGAAGAATTAACGCCATTTTGTAACTTTTGGGGGCTTCTGTTTCTACGAAGTATATTTTTCGGTAAAAATGGCACCTTATCTTTATTCTGTAGGTCCATACGATTAAAATCATACCCTACTTATATATAGATTTGATTTTGTATTAGTACTGAAAAAATTATAACTACACACATGAAAATGTATACGTTTAAAATTTTCATCTTCTGACCCCTTTTGTTTTAATTGGACTTTTTGATTGTTTTTTATTAAAAAAATTTATGGTATAAAAAGTGACCAAAAAGACGCTATTTGGGACTTTGGAATTTTTTTGCATGTACGCCATTGACAGTGCAGTTTAACTAACAATATATTTTTATAGTTCAGACATTTACGCTTGCGACATTACCACATATGTGCATTTTTATTTACGCAGTTTTTTTTATGGGAAAAGGGGAGTGATTCAAACTTTTATTAGGGAAGGGGTTAAATCATCTTTATTAACTTTTTTTTCCCATAGGGGACTATAACATGCAGTACATTTATTCAATACACTGAACAATGCCTTTGCATTGCAATGCATTGATCAGTGTTATCAGCGGTTGATTGCTCAAGCCTGGATTACAGGCTTGGAGCAATTAATCGCCAATCGGACATGCAGGAGGAAGGAAAGGCACCCTCCTGCTGCGTCCTAGCTGATCGGGACATCGCAATTTTGCTGCAATGGTTCCGATCAGCCCGACTGAGCAGCCAGGAAGCTTTCACTTGAAGTATTTCTCACAGAATAGGATTGCAGTAACACATGTTTTGCTATACACATGTTTATTCCCTTTGTCTGTATTGGAACTAAACCAAAAAGGGAGGAAAAAAAAGCAAATTGGACATAGTGTCACACCAAACTCCAAAAATGGTGTGGACAAAATGATTGGCACCGTTAAATTAATATTTGGTTGCACACCCTTTGGAAAAATAACTGAAATCACTCGCTTCCTATAACCATCAATAAGCTTCTTACATCTCTCAGCCAGAATTTTGAACCACTCTCCCTTTGCAAACTGCTACAGGTCTCTCTTATTGGAAGGGCGCCTTTTCTCAACGGCAATTTTAAGATCTTTCCACAGGTGTTCAATGGGATTTAGATTTGGACTTATTGCTGGCCACTTCAGAACTCTCCAGAGCTTTGTTGCCATCTATTTCTGGGTGCTTTTTGATGTATTTTTGGGGTCATTGTCCTGCTGGAAGACCCAAGATCTTGGATGCAAACCCAGCTTTCTGACACTGGGCTGTACAGTGCAACCCAAAATCCATTGGTAATCCTCAGATTTCATGATGCCTTGCACACATTCAAGGCACCTAGTGGCAGCTGCAGCAAAACAACCCCAAAACATGATTGAACCTCCACCATATTTCACTATAGGTACGGTGTTCTTTTCTTTGTAGGCCTCGTTCCGTTTTTCGGTAAACAGTAGAATGATGTGCTTTACCAAAAAACTCTATCTTGGTCTCATCTGTCCACAAGACGTTTTCCCAGAAGGATTTTGGCTTACTCATTTTGGCAAAATGTAGTCTTGCTTTTTTTGTCTCTGTGTCAGCAGTGGGGTCCTTCTTGGTCTCCTGCCATAGCATTTCATTCCATTTAAATGTCGACGGATAGTTCGTGCTGACACTGATGCTAATTGAGCCTTCAGGACAGCTTTAATATCTTTGGAACTTGTTTGGGGCTGCTTATCCACCATCCGGACTATCCCACGTTGACACCTTTCATCAATTTTTCTCTTCCGTCCATGCCCAGGGAGATTAGCTACAGTGCCATGGGTTGCAAACTTCTTGATAATGTTGCATACTGTGTAAATCTAGATCTCTGGAGATGGAATTGTCACCTTGAGATTGTTGATATATTTCCACAATATTGGTTCTCAGGTTCTCAGATAGTTCTCTTCTCCTCTTTCTGTAGTCCATGATTAGTGTGGCAAACACAGACACACAATGCAAAGACTAAGAACTGCTCTCCTTTTTTTTATCTGATTTCAGGTGTTATTTTTATATTGCCCACACCTGTTAATTGCCCCAGGTGAGTTTAAAGAAGCATCACAGGCTTGAAACAATCTTATCTATCCACAATTTTGAAAGGGTGCCAATAATTTTGTCCAGACCATTTTTGGAGTTTGGTGTGACATTATGTCCAATTTGCTTTTTTTCCTCCCTTTTTTGGTTTAGTTCCAATACACACAAAGGGATTAAACATGTGTATAGCAAAACATGTGTTACTGCAATCCTTTTCTGTGAGAAATACTTAATTTTCTTGAAAAATGTCAGGGGCGCCAACATTTATGGCCATGACTATATGTGTGTATATATATATATATATATATATATATATATATATATATATATATATATCGTATATACTCGAGTATAAGCCGAGTTTTTCAGCACGATTTTTCGTGCTGAAAACACCCCCCTCGGCTTATACTCGAGTGAACTCTCGACCCGCAGTGGTCTTCAACCTGCGGACCTCCAGAGGTTTCAAAACGACAACTCCCAGCAAGCCCGGGCAGCCATCGGCTGTCCGGGCTTGCTGGGAGTTGTAGTTTTGAAACCTCCGGAGGTCCGCAGGTTGAAGACCACTGCGGCCTTCGACATCATCCAGCCCCCTCTCACCCCCCTTTAGTTCTGTACAGTACTCACCTCCGCTCGGCGCTGGTCTGGTGCTGCAGGATTGTCCGGAGAGGAGGTGGTCCGGTGGGATAGTGGTTCCGGGCTGCTATCTTCACCGGGGAGGCCTCTTCTAAGCGCTTCGGGCCCGGCCCCAGAATAGTCACGTTGCCTTGACAACGACGCAGAGGTACGTTCATTGCCAACGTACTTCTGCGTCATTGTCAAGGCAACGCCTCTATTCCGGGCCGGAAGCGCGGAGAAGAGGCGCCCCCAGTGAAGATAGCAGCCCGGAACCACTATCCCACCGGACGACCTACTCACCGGACAGTCCTGCAGCACCGGACCAGCGCCGAGCGGAGGTGAGTACTGTACAGAACTAAAGGGGGGTGAGAGGGGGCTGGATGATGTCGAAGGCCGCAGTGGTCTTCAACCTGCGGACCTCCGGAGGTTTCAAAACTACAACTCCCAGCAAGCCCGGACAGCCGATGGCTGCCCGGGCTTGCTGGGAGTTGTAGTTTTGAAACCTCTGGAGGTCCGCAGGTTGAAGACCACTGAGGGCGGATGATGAGAAGAGGATGATGAAGGGGGGTGTGGGATGATGACAAGAGGATGATGAAGGGGGGGGTGGGATGATGAAGGGGGGGTGGGGATGATGACAAGGGGATGATGAAGGGGGTGGGGATGATGACAAGGGGATGATGAAGGGGGGATGTGTGGGATGATGACAAGGGGATGATGACAGGTGATGATGATGAGGGTCTGGATGATGACAGGCGGTGATGATGATGAGGATGTTAATGACGGGTCTGGATGATGACAGGGGGGGATGATGTATTTCCCACCCTAGGCTTATACTCGAGTCAATAACTTTTCCTGGGATTTTGGGTTGAAATTAGGGGTCTCGGCTTATACTCGGGTCGGCTTATACTCGAGTATATACGGTGTGTGTGTGTGTGTGTGTGTGTGTGTGTGTGTGTGTGTATATATATATATATATATATATATATATATATATATATAATCATAGTATTTATTATAGCCTCCCGTCTGCCTAGTACAGCAGCCTGTTAGGTCCAGCCATAGGCTGGATCGCACAGGCTGAATGTCAGTGTACACTGAGGCCTAGTATAACAAGTAAAAGGTAAAAAAAAATAAAAATACAGCTTTCCCAATAAAACCATATGGTCACCCCAAAAAAAACACAAAATGCCCAAGCCTATACATAATAGGTATTGCCACGTCCATAATGACTTGTACAATAAATTGATAATTATATTTATCCCACACGGTGAACGCCATAAAAAAGACACAAAAAGAAAAATCAAAAACGCACATTTTGGTCAAAAACGTTGAACAAAAAAAGATCAAAAGGTAGCATGAATGACAAAAATGGTACCAATAAAAATTACAGCTGGTCCCAGAAAAAAATAAGCCCTCACACAATGGCGTTGGATAAAAAATATGTTATGGCATATCAGAACATGACAATACAAAAAAGGGGGAAAAAAGGATTTTCTTGAGAAAAGGGAAAAAGAACATAAAAATCTATATAAATTGTGTATTGCCATTACCCACCCACAGAATATAAATAACATCATTTTTACCATACAGTGAATTCCATAAAAAAAAAGTTAAAAACGCCAGAAATTTTCACATTTTTCACAATATTTCGGAGTTATTCACAAAAAATGCTGCATGAATCAACAAAGATTTACCACTATTATAAAGTACAATATGTGATGAAAAAATAGTCTCAGAATCGCGTCACTAAGTAAAAGAATGTCAGAGACACAGAACAGATTTGAAAAACTTGGGCCCAATCATTAAAGGGGTAGTCCAGTGGTGAAAAACTTATCCCCTATCTTAAGGATAGGGGATAAGTTTGAGATCGCGGGGGGTCCGACCGCTGGGGCCCCCTGCGATCTCTCTGTACGGGGCCCCGGCTCTCCGCCGAGATAGCGGGTGTCGACCCCCGCACGAGGCGGCGGCCGACACTCCCCCTCAATACATCTCAATGGCAGAGTCGGAGATTGCCGAAGGCAGCGCTTCGGCTCTGCCATAGAGTTGTATTGAGGGGGCGTGTCGGCCGCCGCTTCGTGCGGAGGTCGACACGCCCCCTTCCCGCGGGCTGTCGGGGCTCCGTACAGGAGATCGCGGGGGGCCCCAGGGGTCGGACCCCCCGCGATCTGCAACTTATCCCCTATCCTTAAGATAGGGGATAAGTTGTAAACCACTGAATCACCACTGGACTACTCCTTTAAAGCGTACCCGTCAGATCCAACCAATTTTTTTTTATATATCACTCAGTACCTAATCCTGACCATGTACATCTAATTTTTATGCGTCTAGCACCTTTATTTATTTTTTTATTACACTCTTAATTTAGCTCACTAGTCTGAATTCCTCTCAAAGGGAGGGGGCGTGGTCTCACTGTGCAGGTCCCCACCCCCTCCCTCAGTATGTTATCTGCTCACATCTCCCCTAGCATTAGCAAAACTACAACTCCCAGCTTGCCCTCTCTGACAGTAGTGGGACACAAGATGACAGTGGGAGAATAGCCCTGCGCTCACAGCTGTCAATCAAGGAAGTGTGTCCATGACATAGGTGATGATGCATGGACACAGCAGGGGGGGGGGGCAGTTGTAAAACCTATTGGTTTTGCATGCTTTACAACTTTAAAAAGTTTTTGTATCTGACAGTGCCCATTTAAGGTAAAAACAGACAGCATTGTTAAGAGGTTAATGGCAGCTCCAACCATCAGTGTAAACAATTGTTATTGTTTCCTCCATTAACAATGGATAACTATCTCAATGTTTACTTGGAACCCTGTGAATCATTATTCCACCTGGCTAGTGAACAACCTCCAGACATGATAATATAAAATTTGTATTTCTTTTTCCTGGGGTCACAATTGCTTTGGTGATTCCATAATGTTTAATAAGTGTAATTTTTTCTTCAGAAGAGCAGGGCCACAAAAAGGCAAGCACTCCTTGGAAGCATTGTGCAATTGATCTATTATTCTTACTAGAAATGTATGACTCACCATTCACTCATGTTCTGATTTACCAGAGAACCAATTTGGTTTCCTTGTAGAAATACATTCAATGGAAAAAGTAGGAAACTTAAATCGCTGTTTTACTAAACTTCCTTCTTTATTGAATGCTTTTCACAAAAACTTCAACACGATGCATTCACCATGTGTCATAATATTCAGTGGTAAAAAAGTAAATCACATAACGTTCCCAAGAAAAATATCCATTGTCCAAAGAAATACCATTCAGCTATTTGTCATGCCCATCACATAGATGCTCATAGATCAAAATTTAACCCAACATGTTTTTATTAGGCAGGGGTTATCATTAGGAGCTATTTGCCTAATGCTGTGGAAAAACTAGAAAATGGAGGCTGAGGTAAAAGCACCAATACTCTCAAAAATTCTCCTCTCACCAGATATCCGTCAATAACCCTTCAGATGATGTGATCAATACAGATCACGGCATCTGCGGCAATGCGCATCTTAAAATAGATGACTGGATAGTCCGTGGCGCTGCCACAGGGATCCGATCATCTAAAGTGGCGGCTGGAGGTCCCCTCACCTGCCTCAGGCCCTCTCCTGGGGACATAAAAAGTGTTTAAAAAAAATCCCCTCCCCCCCCCAATAAAAATGAAATTGTCCCCTTTTCCCATTTTACCTCCAAAAAGCGTATATTTTTTTTTATAAACATATTTGGTATTGCCGCATGTGTATATGTCCAAACTATCAAAATATAATGTTAATGATCCCGTACGGTGAACGGCGTAAACTTAAAAAATAAAAAAAAGTCCAAAAATGCTGCTTTATTGTCACATTTTATTAAAACATTTTTTTTATATAAAGTGATCTAAAAGTTTTATATATGCAAATGAAGTCAATCAATAAATAGTACAGATTAAGGCGCAAAAAATTTGCCCTCATACTGCCCCATATACAGAAAAATGAAAAAGTTGTAGGTGGTCAAAATAGGGCGATTTTATATTACTGATGTTGTACAAAAAGTTTGAGATTTATTTTAACCGGTTGCCGACAAAGAACGAGCCAGCTCGTCCTGAGCCAGCAACCGTTGTGTGATGCGAGCTCATGACTCTAGCCCGTGTCGTACCGTGCAACCCCCAGCTGATTCCTGTAGCTGGGGGCCGGCGTTAATAGCCGACATGCGGCGATTGCCGCGGCCAGCTATTAACCTTTAGATCGCCGCTGTAAAAGCGGCATCTAAAGGGACATTTAAATACTCCCTGGTGGTCCAGTGGGGTGGATCGGGGTAGGGGGCGGTTGGGCGATCCACTGTGGAGGTGGCCAGAGGGCTTACCTCTCCTGCTGCAGCGGCTCCTGCGCTCTGAATGATAAAGCTTGGCAGGGCCAGGCTTTATCAATCGAGCGCAGAGCACACAGATCAATGTTGTTGTATGAAACCACATTGAACTGTATGAGGAATCTAATGATTCCTCATACACTAAAAGTGTAAAAAAACTAAAGTAAAAATTTGTTTTAAAACACACACATTAACCCCTTCCATATGTTTAAATTTCATATAACCCATTCCATGTTTAAATTCCTTATAAACAATATGTAAGCAGCAGCACCCCGCTGTCATTACTGCACAAAGCAAACTCGCTCTGTGCATAATGACGGGCGATACAGGGGCCGGAGCATCGTGACTTTGCGGCTCCTCCAATCGTGACGTCACGGCACGCCACCTCAATACAAGTCTATGGGAGGGGGCGTGGCAGCTGTCACGCCCCCTCCCATAGACTTGCATTAAGGGGGTGGGCCGTGACATCACGAGGGGAGGAACCGTGACATCACGATGGTTTGGTCCCTGTATCGCCCATCATTATGCACAGAGCGAGTGGTGTCGCTCTGGTGCCAGTCCTGTTATCTCTTGTAGTAATGTATAGTCTCTCATGGTTCACCTGAATGATTTGTTTTATGATGCTGCTTTTTCGCACTGTGATTGCACTTTTTAAGCACATTCAGCAATGTACTATGTTAACAATGACCTTTTCTGTATAGACAAAATGGCTACCTGAGTGACACCAGTGTTTCATTCCCCCTTTGGGTGGAATCCTTCTTATTTTTTAACTTATGTATCCAAATAAAGTTTGTTAGAATGACTCCATTCTTTCTAAGTGAGTTTATGTAATTTGGGAGGTCATACAGCATTGCTACTATTGGGGGTTTAAGCAGTGAACTTGCATTTAATTTGGTGAGATATCTATATATACCCCAATTCATCTGAAATATATTTGGCGTGATCTGTACAGTAATGACAGCAGGGTGCTGCAGTCGAGATCCCGGGGGTCCCCAGCGGCGCAATCGTTTGGATAGGGGATAAGCTGTCTAGGGGCGGAGAACTCATTTAAGGTCAAAATGGGCTTGATCCTTAAGGGGTTAACTATATAAATAGCAAAAAGGTCAAAAATGAAAGTGTAGGCCCTTTAAAAAATTATGAAGAAGAAATTATAGATGGGGATCAGGAAAAAGCAAATATATTAAACAAATTCTTCTCCACTGTATTCACAGAGGCAAATGAAATGCCAGGTGAAATACAGCGAGATAAGGTATGCTCCCCAGTACAGGTCACCTGTCTAAGGGTGTGTTCACACTGAGCAAATGAAGAGGAATTCATGCTGAAAAATGAACGTGCGGAAAAAAAAAATTCTATTCGTGAAGAATTTGCAAAATTTCTATTTTGCTTGGAATTGAATTTGAGCGGAATTGCGCGCGGAAATGGGGGAGAAAGAAGTGAAGGTTTTTTCAGCCATTTCCACGCAAATTCCGCGCAAATTCCGCGTGAAAACGATGTCGGGCGGAATTTTTTTTTACCATTGACTTCAATTGATTTCTGCTAGCGGATTACGCTTGAATTCAGCGTCGGAATTCCGCTAGCAGAATTTCCGATGTGTGAACAGGACAGCAGAAAAAACATTAAAGTCAATGGGCAGAGAAGATGTGCATTAATTTGGAGCAGAGAATTCAAGAGGAATTACTCGAGTAAATTCCTCTTGAATTACACAGTGTGAACGCACCCTTACCCAGGAAGAAGTACAGTGCAGCCTACAAAAAATCTAAATAGACAAATCACCAGGTCCAGATGGCATTCACCCCCGAATTCTAAAGGAAATAAGTAATGTAATAGGCAGACCCCTATTTTTAATATTCAAGGAGTCTATAGTGACAGGGAAGGTTCCCCAGGACTGGCACATAGCAAATTTGGTGCCAATATTTAAAAATGGGTGAAAGGGTGACCCTGGGAATTATAACCTAATTATAACCGGAGTTTAACCTCCGTTGTATGTAAATTGTTTGAGGGTTTTCTAAGAGATGCTATTTTGGAGTATCTTGATAAAAATAAATGTATGACCCCATATCAGCATGGATTTATGAGGGATCGGTCCTGTCAAACTAAGCTGATCAGCTTTTATGAGGAGGTGAGCTCCAGACTGGATCAGGGGGAATCGCCGGATGTCATATATCTGGATTTTCCCAAAGCATTTGATATGATGCCACATAAAAGGTTGGTGCATAAAATGAGAATGCTTGGACAGGGGGAAAATGTGTGCAAGTGGGTAAGTTACTGGCTCAGTGATAGGAAACAGAGGGTGGTTATTAATGGTACTTATTCTGATTGGGTGACTGTTACTAGTGGTAAGTCTTGGGTCCTATTCTATTTAATATATTCATTAAAGACCTTGTAGAGAAGTTGAATAGTAAAGTAGCAATGCTTACAGATGATACTAAACTCTGTACAGCGGTAAACACTATAGAGGACAGTGCACTGTTACAAATGGATCTGGATAGGTTGGAGGTTTGGGCTGAGAAGTTGCACATGAGTTTCAACACTGATAAATGTAAGGTAATGCACATGGGGTGGAAAAATCCGGGCTGGGATTATGTATTAAATGGGAGCACACTTGGGACGACTGACGTGGAAATGGACATAGGAGTCTTAGTTAACAGTAAATTTAGCTGTAGTGACCAGTGTCGGGCAACTGCTGCCAAGGCAAATAAAATCATGAGGTGCATCAATAGGGGCATAGATGCCCACAACAAGGAAATATTTCTACCACTGTACATATCACTAGTCAAACCACACATGGAATACTGTGTACAGTACTGGGCACCAGTGTACAAGAAAGATATAGTGGAGCTGGAGAGGGTTCAAAGACGGGCAACCAGAGTAATACAGGGAATGGGAGGACTATAGTACCCAGAAAGATTATCAGAATTGGGGTTATTTAGTTTAGAAAAAAGAAGGCTTAGGGGTGACCTCATAACTATGTATAAATATATCAGGGGACTGTACAGAGATCTCTCCCATGATCTATTTATACCCCGGACTTTATCCATAACATAATCTACTTCTAGAGAAAAGAAGGTTTCTACACCAGCAGAGAGAGGGGTTCTTTACTGTAAGAGCAGTGAGACTGTGGAACTCTCTGCCAGAGAAGGGGGTCAGAGGAGCCGACCGGAGTCAAACGCTGACTCTGGTCGGCTCATTTTTGCCCCGTATACGGTTTTCTAACCGGACCTAAAACCGTAGTATACCATGGTTTTTGGTCCGGTCAGATAACCGACCTCTGGTCGGCTCATTGAAATGAATGGGATTCGGGCTGGATCCGGCTGGGACACGGGAGCGGACGGTTTTGCTCCTCCCAAAAGGATTCGGCTCCCATACACTACAAACGTAGTGTGAACCCACCCTATGTTAATAATAGAGAGCAGTATCTGGTGATTCAGTATTATTGTTATAGCTCTGCAGTGGCACTATAATTTAATTGGTATTGGCATATATCACTGGCACTTATTATTTGGGTGTATTTTAATATACCAATAAAGGCTAAGTTTTAGGCACTTTTCCTACACCATTTTAGGTATATGGTTTGTTAACTGTTTTTTAAATTCCAAGTAATTTGCCACACAGCTTTTCTCTGAAAGAATCTAAAGTCTGCAGCTGTAATGTGATCTCTGACCAATCAGGGTCCATGTAGCCCTGTGGTCCATGTAGCCCTATGGTTTTCCAATGAACTGCTAAATTTGGTGTCCAAAAAAAGGACAGACAAGGGTGATATAAGCAATAAATAATTGTAAACAGTCATTAAGTAAAGATGCCTGACAGGATAGAGCCAGTATTATTTAAACAGACACAGTCGTATAGTGCAAGATGCATTTTTCATTCTGATTATTCGGCAGAACAAACTTAGCTATTGTTTACTTTATCTAGGTCTTTAGCCTGATTTACCAACAAGCGTTTCTAGCTGTCAAATCTAAGGTTGTGAGGAGATGTGTCCAGCAACTCTGGTAGTACTGGCAGGCAATATTATGAAGAGAGTGCAACCCTTTCTCAATATTATGCTGCCATTTTCAAGGGCAGCATAGTATATTGACAGGCATGCTTTAACAAAAAAAAGCTCCATGGAAATGCTTTCCATGATTCCATGACTGGATTGCAATTCACCCTATTATTTAGCAATATGTTTCAGAACACATCTTTAGCTGAACAGTTTTAGACATGTGGTTGCATTTCAGAATACATAGCAACGGATTCACACATTCTTTAAACCACTTTAGAAAACCAAATCTAAGTAATATATAGCACTGAGCAAAGAATAAAAATATAGCTATACACAAAAAGGACAATGCTGTTGTTATGATACATCTAAATTCCAGGTAACCTTTCTCTAAATATAAGCTATTTCTAATATTAACACGGTGTCTAAACACCTGCTGCTTACTAGTGCTGTCTGTATTCTACCAGGTTGGAGAGCGCTCATTTTCTGTCAGGCATCACATCTCATATAAAATATTTTTCTTCAAAGTGGTTTCACATATGAGATTTTGGGAAAATAGTTAACATTTTAAGGGATATAATCAATAGGAATTGAAAAGATTGATTTTTTACAAAAGAAAATGCTACAAAAACTTTAAGTAAAGAAGACTTTAAAAACCAAGCCAGTCTTTAAAATAGATGACCTAGCACTGCAGCCTCTTAAAGGGGTTATCCAGGAATAGAAAAACACAGTTAATTTCTTTCAAAAACAGCTCCCTGTCTGCCTCCAGGTTGGGTGTAGTTTTACAACTTGGCTCCATTTACTTCATGGAACTGACCTGCAGAATCACACCCAACCTGGAGACAAACAGGGAGTGGTTTTTGAAAGAAAGTAGCTTATTTTTTTCATTCCTGGGTAACCCCTTTAAATATTTACATCTGTTTCAGGCTGCACGGTACTTTGCAAACACTATACTAAATGTAGCGGCTGTATATATGGATGCACTGTAGTGATTCAGCGCTTTCTCTCCTCATTATGTATTCTAGCACATGACCGTATTTTTATGCTAATTTTATCTATCATACGACCATTAAGGCATGCAGATTTCACCAGCTTGGAAGTTTACTTAGCACCTGTCAAGTCAGGTGTAAACCACCAGGGAGTAAACAAAGAAGTGTGGTAAACCCTCTGATAAAAATACTGGTATTTAAAATATAAGTCTCTCTCTTCCTTTGTAGCCCAGGGTTCGTTCACATGGCTGTTGTGTGGCAGTTGTGCTTGGTAATGGGAGCTACCACGTTTGGTCTGTCAGAAAGACAGGAGTTAAACAGTAAAAGAAATAATGCATGTCCTATTTATTTTCCCATTCAACTCATGGGCTGGACACCAGATGGGCCTCATTCAGGTCAATGGGATCTGTTGGGACTTGGCAATGTCAGTTGTGCTCCGACCCATTCAGGGTCCTTACTGCACAACAAAAAAAGAGCGAAACGGACCCTAAATGGGACGGAGCACACCAGCCATGTGAACTTAGCCTTACCTGTGTTAGGCCATAGTTCAATGCGGGGCAGTGTTTCCAAAATTTTTTATCAAATTCTAAAGAAAGGAAAATATGGGCAACAATTTGGAAGCATATTGTTAATACTGTGTTCACCTCTGTAACTAACTATAACTTGTATTTCAGATTTATATATCAGACTTGACTTCTACCACTTGAACGAAAACTGGATGTGCGGTGAATGTCAAGGAATAGCAGAGGCCGTCTTTGTTATGAGCTGTTTTTCTGATTTAGTAAACTGTTATATTTGAATTACAATCAGAGCTGGGATAAAGCCCCGCTAGCCATAAAAAAGCATGAATAAGCCGTACAAGCTGTATGAAAAGCTTTAAACTTATCTCTGTTTAAACATAACATAGTGTCCATAATATTAATTCCTTCCTAGAAGCTTTGTATAAACATTACCTTAGGTGGTCTTGTCATATGTAAATATTTAGCAGAATTTCTTATTGGAGAAGAGCGGTTTTGCACACAGTTATACACCTAATGTAAACACATTCTACGTTTCTACTGTATGCTGACAATGCTTTATAACATTCTTACACCTATGCAAGCTATGGAATACTTAGCATTTTTTCTTGGTCTGTTCCATGTAAAAAATTTGGATGCATCTTTGATGTGAACACTTTTTTGCTTAAAGGGGTACTCCGGCCCTAAACATCTTATCCCCTATCCAAAGCATAGGGGATAAGATGTCCGATTGCTGGGGTACCGCCACTGGGGACCCCCGCAATCTCTCCTGCAGCACCCCGTCATCAGCCTCACGGAGCAAACATCGCTCCGTGTCTGACGACTCACAATACATGGGCTGGAGTATCGTGACGTCACTGATCTGCCCCCTCGTGATGTTACACCCCATCCCCTCAATGCAAGCCTATGGGAGGGGGCGTGGCGGCTGTCACATTTGGTGAGTCATCAGACACAGAGCAATCTTCTGACGACAAGGGGTGCTGCAGGGGAGATTGCGGGGTTCTCCAGCAGAGGGAGCCCCGTGATCAGACATTTTATCCCTATCCTTTGGATAGGGGCTAAGATGTCTAGGGCCGGAGTACCCCTTTAAGAATTATTAATGGCAAATATACAAATTCTGACAAACTAACAAATGAGGAGACAATACAGATACAAATGGCACTGTATGTCCTGTCTGTCTGTGAATGTGTGTGAACGCATGCACAAGTATTTAATCAAGTATATATTTATATTCCATATACCACAAGCTGTACATTTACTCACCAAGACACCTACACTGAAATGAATACAGATAAAAATACAACAGGCTATTAGAAAATCTTCTATGGAGAAGGTTCTAGCGTGTCTTGTCTCTTCTGACAAAGCAGTGATGTAAGAAGCCGGCCAGAGCTCCTTACACTCCTTACGTTTAACCTATCACTAGCCAGGGCGGAACATCGCTGCGGCCGGTGATAGGCTGATGGCTGCCCAATGTTCCTGTCCCCAGGAACAGCGTGAGGCCGACGTAGGTAAGTTAAAGTTTATTTTGTTTATCTTTTGCAGCTCGGGCATAGGGATACAGCGTACAGCAGTGGTCTCAAACCCGAGGATTTTAAGCTGCTGCAAAACTGCAATTACCAGCATACCCGGGCAACCAACAGCTGTCCGGGTATGCTGGGAGTTGTAGTTTTGCAACATCTGGAGGTCCGTAGGCTGGAGACCACTGGCGTACAGTATAGAGTTCCAGCACCGGCGGCCCGCAACAAAGAGGAGGAGGGCAGTGCTTGCGGGTAACATATGTGAGTAGTACCCCGCTGGGCTGATAATTAATTGGGGTGGAGCAGAACAGCGCTGGCGGGTAACATGATTTGATAGGGGGGGGGAACAGAACAGCGCTGGCGGGTAACATGATTTGGTAGGGTGGGGGGGGGCAGAACAGCACTGGCGGGTAACATGATTTGGTGGGGGGGAGCAGAACAGCAATGGCAGGTAACATATGATTAGTTCCCCGATGTGGGGACAGCGCTGCGCTGGGCTGATAATTCATTCCCAAGGGGGAGGGGCCAAACCGGTATTGCGGTATGGGAAAAATTAATATTGTGCAGCACAAAAATTCGGTATTCGGTATAAACCGGTATACCGCCCAGCCCTACCTCTAAGTATCAGTGAGCCTAGGTTTCCACACAGGTTTTTTTCTGACATTTGTTTGGAAATCTGACACTGCAGTTTTTGAGCCAAAGTCAGAAGTGGATCCAGTAGGAAGGAGAAGTATCATTCCTTCCTTTATATTTACCATTCCTTTGAAAACACTTTTGGCTTTGGCTCGAAAACTGCAGTGGCAGTTTTCTAAAAAGAAAAAAAAAATGCCAGAAAAAAACCTGTGTGGAAACCTAGCATGTAGGCTCAATCCTTGTAACACATGAATGGCCATTCATTACATATACAGCTGTAAGTAGCTGGCCACAACTTCCACTAATAACTGGAGGTCTCATACACCATCCACACAGTGATCAGCTGATCAGCAGGCTGGCTCCCCTGCACCAGACATTGACCTTTAAATTGATATCTTTTTTTGGACAAGTGTTCTAGGAGTCTTTTGTTCTGATGTGAAGAGAGATATTCCCAAATACCTGTCATAGTTGCTTGAACAGATTTGATCTGATGCATATGTTATTTTTATGCTCGACATCCTAGACCTCAATAATTGATTTTTAGAATAGGTATGCCAAAGTATGACACTGCTGCAAATTTACATATATAAATGAGCCTGTGCATACATCCCATGGCTGATATATCTTGCTCTATTTTCACACAAAAAAAGTAAACAGCACTTTTTAAAATTCATGTGACATTTTAAGCAAGATATATTTTTGCCACACTATATCACATATTTACAAAATGCTTGTAGAAATGGAGAAAACAATTCATGATGTTTTTCACCTAAACACCAATTCCTGGACTAACATCATCCCAATTTTTCCAGTTTCTAGTCTGTGGCATGCACTCTTTCCATTTTCTGTCCTTACACATGCCGTAGCATATCTTTCATAATAGGTAAAACTGACACCTACAACTTCATGAGTGTCAAAAATCAAATGGTGTTTTATATTGTATGTAGACTTTCAGTTACCATGCAGCTTGTAGGACGTGGAAGTAATGCAAAACTTAAGAAGCCTGTGTCATGGAGGTGCTGATAAAGGTACTGATAGTTTAGTGTGGGTGTTATATATCTGTGAGAGAATCTATTAAAACAAATGTATATTTTACACAACAAACACACCAAAAATGTAATCTAAAAACAGTAGGTAGCATTAGTCTGAAGAGTTGTTGAAATAAAATTCCATGCATGACATCTTTGCATGCTGCTATTGCTTATAGTTCAACACAAGACTCCTGTTGCTTGTATGTGAAAGAAAGATGGAAATATTGATAGTATCATACGCATTTTAATATGATGTTTTATATATCTTATGTTAGAATTGTGAGTATGCAACTCCATGTACTTGTAACTGGTAATTAAAGAAAGAAGTAAAGTAAAGAAAGTGCTAATTTCTGGGGTTTAGAATGTAGAAAAACAATCATGATGCTGGGTCCGACCGTCAACATGCCAGTCTAAACTGGCAAATCAAAGACAAAGGTTAAAAGTATAGCTGTCAGTTCAAGCTATTTGGCATAAACAAACAGCACAACCATATAAAGGAAACTCTGTAATATATCATATCAGAGAAAAATGCTTCCACTTACAAAGCTCCTTTCCTCCTCCACCCTCACTTCTTATCTGCTCATCACTAAGGAAAATCTGTCTTCGCACAGTGAAGACATGTCTTCAGGTGCATTAAAGGGGTATTCCAGGAATTTTCTTTATTTGACTATGCTACAGGGGCTGTAAAGTTAGTGTAGTTAATAATATAGTGTCTGTACCTGTGTGTGACTGTTTTCTCACAATTCTTATTTGATTTTCACCCCAATATTTATTTTTAACAGCATACAAAATTACTGTTGTCTCTGATTTTTTTCCAGGTTGCAATGCGGCCGAGACCTGACTCACTAGTCGGCTGATGACAGGGAGCCTGTCTGCTTCAATGGGTGGAGGGATCGCTTGGTGGGATCAACTGCAACTAATGCAACAGCTGTTGGCACCCTGATTGAAAACCACAGGTCTTTTGAATGGATGCAGCTCATTTATATTTCAATGGGTGGGGTGGCTGATGTGTGGGAGGGAGGAAAATGGAATTATGGGATTTGCAGTCAAAAAAAGAAAAGTCAAACAGGAAATACCAGTTCACAAAACGCTAGCCACAGTATAATGGTAATCTCATGACATAGCCATTTAGCCCCAAGACAAGTGCAGATCCTTCCTAAGCATGTCCATTACTGCCTGCCAGGTACGTACTAAAATCACCTTATAGTGGATAACCCCTTTAAAGGGGTACTCCGGAGCTTAGACATCTTATCTCCTATACAAAGGATAGGGGATAAGATGCCTGACTGCGGGGGTCTCGCCGCTGGGGACCCCCGTGGTCTTGCATGCAGCACCCCAGTTAAAATCAGTCCCCGGAGCATGTTCTGATTACCGGCGACCACATCACGCCCCCTCCCATAGGCTTGCATTGAGGGGCGGAGCGTGACGTCACATGGGGACAGAAGCGTGACTTCCCCGTGGTCGCCGGTAATCAGACCCGGAGCGAACATGCTCCAGGGACTGAATTTAACTGGGGTGCTGCGTGCAAGATCACGGGGGTTCTCAGTGGAAGGACCCCACAATCAGGCATCTTATCCCCTATCCTTTGGATAGGAGATAAGATGTCTAAGCACCGGAGTACCTCTTTAAAAACACTGCCATACAAGTCTATGAAGAGGAGAGGGGCTGGAGGAGATGAACCAGGAGAGGAAATACATTGATCAGTAATAACAATCTAATTATTGCTATAGATAGTCCCCTATGGGGACATAAAAAGTAAAGTTAGTAAAAAAATATATAAGCCCCTCCCCTTTTGCCACTTTACAAAAAAAAGTGTAAAAATAAACATATTTGGATATTTTGTATTGTCATGTGCATAAATATCCAAACTATTAAAATATAATGTTAATCATCCCATACAGTGAATGGCATAAAAAAAATAAAAAAAACAGTCTAAAATGTCTGCTTTTTGGTCACATCCCAACCCAGAAAAATTTTATAGAAAGTGATCAAAAAGTTGCACCTCATACAGCCATGAAAATAGAAAAATTAGAAAGTAATAGTGGTCAAAATAGAATAATTTTAAACAAACTTAGTTTGATAAAAAAAAAAAAAAGTTTAACCCATTTTTCATTTTTGCACTTTTGTTTTTTCCTCCTCATCTTCTAAAAATCTTATCGCTTTTCATTTTCCACCTAAAGACCCATATGAGGGCTTTTTTTTTGTGTGCCACCAATTTTACTTTGTAATGACATCAATCATTATACCACAAAATCTACGACGAAACCAGAAAAAAAATATTTGTGGGGCAGAATGAAAAAAAAAAACCCGGTCAGACAACTTATCCCCTATCCTTTGGGCCAGAGTACCCCTTTAATAGAAATACATGTAAACAAGGGTCTCATTTAAATCTTATTGAACGTCAGAATAAAGCTTTTTAAAAGTAAAAGTTATGAAGAGAGTGGGCTTGTGTATAGTGGCAAAGGATCAATTGTAATCAGATGACTATGTCATGAACATGTAGTTTCAGCCAAAAACTGATATTTTATTACAATTATCTAAAATTTTCACAAGCTTTATTTAGCTGATGGTTGATCAAACTGATTCCCTTCCATCCCCTCCCCATACACATGCATGTCCAGCTTGCTCGAGTGTGCATGTGTTCTCAAATAAGAAAGGGGAATAAGCCATGTATATCCTATGAGAACAAATGGATTGACAAGCTGAAATCCAAAAGCTGTCTCTTTCTCACTGCAGATATCTGCTTCCAGGATGGTGGGTACACATTAAATGTGTATGTTAGGGAAGTCTATAGGGTCAGCCAACATTTTTTTCAGTGTGTATCGTCACATTATGTTAAAGAGGTACTCCATTTGAAAAAAAATTTTTTTTTCATATCAACTGACTGCAGAAAGTTAAAGGAGAACTCCAGAATATAAAAATTGTCCCTCATACTGCCGGCAGTAAAAAAATAAACAGGTACATACCTTCCTCCGCTCCACCGGGGCCTCCGGTAACCGGCTCCTTTCTCCGCCACGATCCTCTTCCTGGTTGCTGGTAGTCGGCGAGTCATACTGCGCTCAGCCAATCACCGGCCGCAGTGAAGTCCCGACTCGGCCGGCAATAGGCTGAGCGGCAGTGTGAGAACGCTTCAGGACACAAAATTCTTCACTACACGACACCTGCTGCCAGGGCAGAAAACATCACACTGCCGCTCAGCCTATCGCCGGCTGAGCCGGGACTTCACTGCGGCGGGTGATTGGCTGAGCGCAGTATGACTCACCAACCACCCGCAACCAGGAAGAGGATTGCGGCCCCGGGGGATCGGAGGAAGGCATGTAAATCTTTATTTTTTTACTGACGGCAGTATGGAGGACAATTTTTATATTCTGGAGTTCTCCTTTAAATAGATTTTAAATTACTTCTATTAAAAAATCCTAATCCTTCCAGTACTTATCAGCTGCTGTATACTAAAGAGGAAGTTAACTTTTCAGTCTGACCACAGTGCTCTCTGCTGACACCTCTGTCCATGTCAGGGACTGTTCAGAGTAGAAGCAAACCCACATAGCAAAGCTCTCTTGCTCCGGACAGTTCCTGACATGGACAGTGGGGTCAGCAGAGAGCACTGTGGTAAGACTGAAAATAACAGCTCCACTTCCTCTGTAGTATACCGCAGCTGATAAGTACTGGAAGGATTACTATTTTTTAATAAAAGTAATTTTCACATTCATTTAACTATCTTGCACCAGTTGATTTAAAAAAAATAGTTTTCCACTGGCGTACCCCTTTAGGGTACGTTCATACGGGCAGGTCCACAGCGTACTTTACAATATGGATTCGCCGCTAAAGGACCGCTACATGGTGCCTTTAGATGTGCCTGCTCGGAGCAGCAATATGCCGCTACGAGCAGACACACTGTGATGTGCGAGTCGCAGCACGCATACGCAGTGTACTCGCATATCGCGGCCGCTCTCAGCCTAGCTCATGGAGCAAGGGGAGCGGCTGAGAGGTATGCGAGTACACCGCGCATGCGACTCGCACATTGCTTCAGTGTGTCTGCTCATAGTGGCGAATTGCCACTCCAAGCAGGCATATTTAAAGGCAGCATGCAGCAGTCCTTCAGGGTCTGAACGTGCCCTTAGCTTAGGAGCTTTCACATTGCTGTTTTTTACAGTTCGTGTTTCATCTGTTTATATCTCCCAGAAACTAAAGTGGAACCTATTAATGGACAGCAAAAAAACTGAGTTGCAGAAGACGTAAAAGTATGAATAGAGCTGCAGACTTGAAAAAGGAGAACCCCGAATAGAAAATAAAAATGCAAATGTCAATGCACAGAGAAAAGCAGATTTGAAGGTGTAAAGGTGTGGAAATGTTAAATATACAAATAATAGACTTTGACTAAAAGACCAGGGCCAGAGGACGGGAGACTGATTCCAGCAGCACTGGGGGAGTGGCGGAAAGTAAGTCAAAGTTTGTTATTTTTATTCTGGCAGCCGGGCATATAGGAGAAATAAAAATTCTTGCTGGATTACACATTCAAAGGGGTTGTCCAGTATTATAAAGGAGAGGTTCTGCTTTTCTTTTGACCTAACACCACTTTATGAATATGAGTATAGCAACTGGAGACAAATGACACTATATCTGAGTCAAGGTCAGATTATTTCACCTAATCTTGGGCAACCTCTCTAATTCCCAGCAGCCCTAAATATGAACAGATTATAATTTATGATCAGAGAAAAACTAAATGTGGGGGTTTCAGCTTCTGGTACTTCTACCATCAGGAAAAGTAGTAGATGAGCTATCAAATAAAGCTGTACAAGGAACTCATTGAAATCAATAGACCGTTGGTGTATTATCCAAATTCTCTGGGTTCACTTCACAGCAGGAGCAGCTCTAGATTCTATGCTTTGGACTCAAAATAGCAGATAACTTGTATCAACACTATAAATATTAATGATTTAGCATGAAAAACATTGTGTAGTCTGGGCCTGCAGTACGCCTGAGAGTCCTTAGAAGACATAGTAGAATTATGTAGAGGTCTTTTGAAATCAACCCTTCTGAAGGCCTGTAGCACCACAATGATGGACAAATAATGGTATGTAAATTATTGATAGAAGACTTTAGAGTTATTAAGAAGTTCTATAACAGCAGCAGCATACTTCATAAAGCGAAAACAGAACGTGGGCTTCTGGAAAAAAAAACAGCTCCAAACGCTGATTCTGGAGCCAGACAAGTAGCAATCCTTAAAACAAAAGTAAACATCTTTCCTTTAATCCAAACCTGCTGTTGTCTGTGTACTGAAAGATTCCATACAGCATCTAACTAAATTCCAAAAAAATACACCAACATATGGCAGATACAATCCTATCACTTTTGCTTCCATTGAAGACATTGCATTGTTTTATTCCACTGAGAAACATTCATAGTTTTATTAAAGTGACCTATATTGTCAGCAGAATATAAACGAGCTCTTTTAGGTTGGGCTGACCACTATACATCCAATTGGTTATAAAGTGATGAGCATTGCTCCTGGCCAGGCACAGATACATTTAGAATGGTGGGAAAGGAGTGCTGCATCCTAACCTCAAATTACTACTTTCCATCAGCGAGCCTCCAGATGAAGCAGAAGTGCCCTCCCTTCTCCAGCCCTGTATTTTCTCCAGCTACTAGGAACTGATCCTCCACAATCATCATGATGAATCAGTCTCTGCAGTCACTGTGCAGGAAGACTGAATGTTAAGCAAAGCCTTACCGGAGATGGGGTCTATTTCCCTTTCACCTCTAGATTCACCTTGAAACCTAGATGTATTTCTTACTAAATATCACAGAGAATAATGTGACCCTTTTCTGAGCCAATGCATCTATTGTACTAAATAAAACCTACTGGAGAAGCAAACATCCTGCTCACTAGCTGTGGACCAGCTGCAGACATTAGATCCTGATAACAGAATTAAGCAGCTTTAAAGTGCATGCTGTGATCTTGTCATGGTAGCCACCAGCCCTCATCGTGTATGATGAGCGAGCCACCTTATGCAGCGTACACTCAGTCATGTCCATGACCTTTTTAGCGCAGCTCTACCTTTGTTTTAAAAAAAATAAAGATGTTTCTTCTTGAAATCTTGAAAGCAGCTGCTCTTGTTCAATATATTTGCTGGCCCACTGACCGAAGACCATGCAACTCACCTCTACGTCAGTACAGGGCTCCTTCAACAGCATCTAAATCACATGGCGAGATTATATTCTTCTGAAAGGTAAATAGATCAAAGCTACTTGTACTTGGCCGGCACAGAGATCAGGTAACAGGGCAAGAGAAAGTATAGCATCTGGCTTTGCCCCCAGTGCCCCATGAGCAATAAATACATTATGCTTCATTCTGAAACCTGGAGCACAGATTGAAGCAGCTCTGAAAATAAAAGAAGAAAAAAAAAAGGGAAGCCATTATCTTTAATAGATAAATTGTTGGCCTGACCGGAGACATTGAGACGCTGGACAACATGTAACAAAACTGGATGTCAGCTCTTTTCTCTATTCCTTGAGCTGGGTGCAGCTGGCATCAGCATTCATTAGTATGATACATGTTCATATGAATTAATGTAACACCTACCCCCAGCTACCTATATTACCATTTCTAAGGCTATTGTAAACCTTGTAGAATATAGCATCATGACTAAGCAAGAAGTAAATGAACCAACTCCCCCCAGTCTGAATTTTATCTGCGCTGGAACACATTTCAGATGCTACAGTTGCCGTTCAATAGCAAGGCAAATCCTGCATTTAATCAGCAAGAATATTGATTCACCATGCAGAACTTTCTGCCTAATTCTAATATGGCCACATGTTTTCCCTTGAATAGTGCACGGAAATAGGAAAGTGTAAATGGCAAACTAATAGCATTTCAAGCTCTAGCTGTTTAATTTCTGAAAGCTCTCTATTTGACTAATTTGGCCGCCTGCCAGCAGAGCAGCCCATGTTCTGATAAGGCTCCTTTTGAACTGTGAAAAAAAAAATAGAAAAAGCTAAAAAAAAAAAGAGAAAGCGTCCCACTTTGGCCTGCAATGCTCTCTTAATAGCACAAGTGACTAATGGTCTTGTATACGTTGTGCGTACTGTATGCAGACAAGCACACGTCGATGCTACAGCGGCTCATCTTGGCCAACACAATAAGCTCTCCAATGTCTGACTAATAAAAAAAACATAATCTGATAACTTCAGAATACCGTGTAAGTGCCTAGTAAACACATTCTGTGAATAGATGCTGCAGAAATCCTCATGTCCTGGCATAATTAGAAGTAACCCACATCCAATGCAGTCAAATAAATGAAAGGGTCTCCTTTGATGGGAACAGACTTGGAGCAGAGAGAGGAGAATCACATTTCCCAGGGGAATAGGCATTTGCTTCAAAGAGAAATCAGACTGGAACATTAGTTCGGTCCCATAGGAGCCATGTGGGAGGAACTACAGTCACTTTCGGTGAGAAATCAACTTTGGCTAAGTTCTTAATGACTATTTTTTTCTATTTTTTTTTTCTTTCCACCTAATCCTCTTAATCACCTTTTATTTTCTGCTCTGACACAATAGAAGGTAGGCGCGATCCCAAATATCTGTAGGCACTTTCTTCCTCCTAGCACATGAAGCCTTGTCTGCTGACAGAATGTGATGAGAGAAAATACTGCATATGTCAATTTGTTCTTAGGCATGTATGTATTTGACTGAGCTGATGGCTCCAAATTGGTTTTCCTGGAGAACCCATAGGGACAGCGAATTCCCTGGAGACATGGAAGCGTTCTTGTTTCTTAAAGGACAAAGAAAAGAAAAAAAAACATAACCAGTCCCTGGGCTGCTGTACTAGTATTGCCCTACAAAAGTATGGATTGCATTTCTCTGGAATCGATAGTTATTGTTTGCAGCGCCCTACATGGAAAGCGTTATTCAGCGAAGCAGGGCGCGCAACCACAGGGGCTTTTAATGTTTCCAGACATCACACAATCTATTGAACTAAATCAGGACCCGGCTCTGACTCTGGATTTTGCCTTTCTTGTCATTTTGTCCCACTTTTCACATGAATAAAGAAAGCCAGGCATTGTGAGAGTAACCCGACTGGCACAGATAGGATTCCTCTCCCCATCACCGGAGAAGTATGTGCAGCGAGGTGTGCAAATCAAATTAATGTCATTATCTAGTATTAGTGCACAAAGCCCGGGGCATGCGAGATCCAGCCGGCCCCCAAAGTCTATTTGTCTACTTAAGACTTTAATGTGGCCAGTGAAAGGAGCCTGTAATGTTCCCAGGTAGAGGCAGTGCTGCACTTCTACCTGCTCCTTTCCTCTATTGTACCTTCTAGTAGACGCTAGCTGACGCTTCGTGCCAAATCCAAGTATAATTGCTCTTTCTTTCAGCCTGTCACTCTATTATGTGACTGCTTCCCTTTTTCTCCAATAGCAAAGCACTATTATTCTTTCCAAGGAGGTCATACAAGTAGAGAGAAGAATTTCCACAGCAAAGGACGCCTCAAACTAAAAATTCAGTAATTGCAGAGATCTCACCGATGTCGCCTCTTCCGTAGGGAGACAAATACGCCGAGCTGGAGGCTGCGCATCAACTTTACCACCCCTGACACTGTTCACACTGATGCGGCTCATATACGGAAGGCAAACTGACAGCAAAGTGCAGAATAGTGCTTCATGCTATGAGGAGTACCCAAATATACGGAACATAGATATATACATGTAGCTAGATATATAGGCACAGTATATAAAATACAGTATAGAAATCAGTATGCATATAGGTACAGTATATAGATAGATCACCCAATACACTAAAGTGCAGTTCATGTGCATGTGTGAATATGTATGTATCTATCTATAGATATCAGTGTTTTCCAACCAGGGTGCCTCCAGCTGTTGCAAAACTACAACTCCCAGCATGCCCGGACAGCCTTCGGCTGTCCGGGCATGCTGTGAGTTGTAGTTTTGCAACAGCTGGAGGCATCCTGGTTGGAAAACACTGATATATATATATACACACATAGATATGGATATATATATATATATTCACACACACGCATATATATATATATATATACACACAGTTTTGAAACAGCTGGAGGCACCCTGGTGGGAAAACACTGATATATATATATATATATATATATATATATATATACATAGATATATATATTCACACAAACGCACATATATATATATATATATATATATATATATATATATAAACACACACACAACACACACATACAGAAAAGGATACCCAATATCAAATAGAAATATTCGAAAAGTATACATTGCATATATATATATATATATATATATATATATATATATATATATATATGTAGCTATATCTAAAGCTTGTTTCATAGGGGTACAGGAGGGTAAAAGTGTTTTATCACTATGAGGGGGGTACAATAGGGCACAGGGAAGAACATGATGCCCTCAGCCTGGTCCACAGGGGATACAATAGGATACAGGTGTCTTACTACTATGAGGGGGTATCTGGTGTGCACCTGTAGGGTATAAGTGTTTTACCACTATGAGGGGGTATCTGGTGTGCACCTGTAGGGTATAAGTGTTTTACCACTATGAGGGGGTATCTGGTGTGCACCTGTAGGGTATAAGTGTTTTACCACTATGAGGGGGTATCTGGTGTGCACCTGTAGGGTATAAGTGTTTTACCACTATGAGGGGGTATCTGGTGTGCACCTGTAGGGTATAAGTGTTTTACCACTATGAAGTGGTACCTTGTGCCCTCAGCTACATCCACAGGGGCAGTACAGTAGGGTACATGTGTCTTACCACGTGAGGGATGTAACTGGTCCCCTCCTGGGTGAGCTCCTAGGCCAGTCCTTGGTGTTGGTCCCGTGCCCCATGCCACCTGAGCAGGGATAACACTTGGCTGAGGAGCCCCTGCCCAGGATGTTGCTCCTCAGCCGTCACTTGTGAGGGGAGCCCCGGTACTGCTTGAGCAGCCTCAGCCGGTGAGGTGACCTTCAATAACCTGACAACAGCTCGGAAGTTTCTCCACAGCGCTCCGCCAGGAGCTCCGGCTACCAGACACAGGAGGACAGTGCAAGGGGAGAGAAAGGAGAAGCCTGGGGTCCTTACCGTGTGGTCCTGCTGCTGTCACTCCTCCTCCCTCTCCTGGGTAGTGGATGGAGCTCCTCAGCCTCTCCACAGCATCACTTGTAACTCAGGGAGAAGAAACCATGGGGCGGCTTAATAACGGGGGAGAGGCAGAGCCTGAGCGCCCTCCCTGAGCCACTGCCTCCACCGTCACTGGAACTACAGCTGCTGAGCAAAGGGTTAAGCCTCTGGTGTTGTAAAGTTTTCTGTGAGATCATAGGACGCTGTGAGGTAAACCACATCAATGCAGCTGAGGCAGCAGCCTATTGCTGATTGGCTGAACCTTCTTCCTCCTATCTGCTGTGCCACAGCCCCCCTGGTCTCCCATCTCTAATACAGAGAGGAGGAGGGATTCATCTCACAGAAAACTTTAGGCAGAGCGGCAGAAGGAGCGCAGGCTGAAGGATGCTGCCCAAAACTTTACACAGAGCGGGAGGAGGGAATGTCCTGCACTGATAGACACATTCTCCATCTCACTGCCGAGATAAAGAGCGGGAAGAGGAGGGAGCGCACTGACACCCAGTCTCTGCTGTCTGCCTGCCCTCTGCTACATTGATGTAGCAGAGGTGAGTGCACTCTGATATGTTAATACAGCAGAGGAGAGTGCACTCTGATATGTTAATACAGCAGAGGAGAGTGCACTCTGATATGTTAAACAGCAGAGGTGAGTGCACTCTGATATGTTAATACAGCAGAGGTGAGTGCACTCTGATATGTTAATACAGCAGAGGTGAGTGCACTCTGATATGTTAATACAGCAGAGGAGAGTGCACTCTGATATGTTAATACAGCAGAGGAGAGTGCACTCTGATATGTTAAACAGCAGAGGTGAGTGCACTCTGATATGTTAATACAGCAGAGAAGAGTGCACTCTGATATGTTAATACAGCAGAGGAGAGTGCACTCTGATATGTTAAACAGCAGAGGTGAGTGCACTCTGATATGTTAATACAGCAGAGGTGAGTGCACTCTGATATGTTAAACAGCAGAGGAGAGTGCACTCTGATATGTTAATACAGCAGAGGAGAGTGCACTCTGATATGTTAAACAGCAGAGGTGAGTGCACTCTGATATGTTAATACAGCAGAGGTGAGTGCACTCTGATATGTTAAACAGCAGAGGTGAGTGCACTCTGATATGTTAATACAGCAGAGGTGAGTGCACTCTGATATGTTAATACAGCAGAGGTGAGTGCACTCTATGTTAATACAGCAGAGGTGAGTGCACTCTGATATGTTAATACAGCAGAGGAGAGTGCACTCTGATATGTTAATACAGCAGAGGAGAGTGCACTCTGATATGTTAAACAGCAGAGGTGAGTGCACTCTGATATGTTAATACAGCAGAGAAGAGTGCACTCTGATATGTTAATACAGCAGAGGAGAGTGCACTCTGATATGTTAATACAGCAGAGGTGAGTGCACTCTGATATGTTAAACAGCAGAGGAGAGTGCACTCTGATATGTTAATACAGCAGAGGAGAGTGCACTCTGATATGTTAAACAGCAGAGGTGAGTGCACTCTGATATGTTAATACAGCAGAGGTGAGTGCACTCTGATATGTTAAACAGCAGAGGTGAGTGCACTCTGATATGTTAATACAGCAGAGGTGAGTGCACTCTGATATGTTAATACAGCAGAGGTGAGTGCACTCTATGTTAATACAGCAGAGGTGAGTGCACTCTGATATGTTAATACAGCAGAGGTGAGTGCACTCTGATATGTTAATACAGCAGAGGAGTGTGCACTCTGATATGTTAATACAGCAGAGGTGAGTGCACTCTGATATGTTAATACAGCAGAGGAGAGTGCACTCTGATATGTTAATACAGCAGAGGAGAGTGCACTCTGATATGTTAATACAGCAGAGGAGAGTGCACTCTGATATGTTAATACAGCAGAGGAGAGTGCACTCTGATATGTTAATACAGCAGAGGAGAGTGCACTCTGATATGTTAAACAGCAGAGGTGAGTGCACTCTGATATGTTAAACAGCAGAGGTGAGTGCACTCTGATATGTTAATACAGCAGAGGTGAGTGCACTCTGATATGTTAAACAGCAGAGGTGAGTGCACTCTGATATGTTAATACAGCAGAGGTGAGTGCACTCTGATATGTTAATACAGCAGAGGTGAGTGCACTCTATGTTAATACAGCAGAGGTGAGTGCACTCTGATATGTTAATACAGCAGAGGTGAGTGCACTCTGATATGTTAATACAGCAGAGGAGTGTGCACTCTGATATGTTAATACAGCAGAGGTGAGTGCACTCTGATATGTTAATACAGCAGAGGTGAGTGCACTCTGATATGTTAATACAGCAGAGGTGAGTGCACTCTGATATGTTAAACAGCAGAGGAGAGTGCACTCTGATATGTTAATACAGCAGAGGTGAGTGCACTCTGATATGTTAATACAGCAGAGGTGAGTGCACTCTGATATGTTAATACAGCCATACAGCAGAGGTGAGTGCACTCTGATATGTTAATACAGCAGAGGCGAGTGCACTCTGTTTTGTTAATATAGCTGAAGGGAGTATGCTCTTATATGATAATGTAGCAGAGGCGAGTGTGCTCTGTTATGTTAATACGGCAGAGGTGAGTGTGCTCTGCAGAGGTGAGTGCACTCTGATATGTTAATACAGCAGAGGTGAGTGCACTCTGATATGTTAATATAGCAGAAGGGAGTATGCTCTTATATGATAATGTAGCAGAGGCGAGTGTGCTCTGTTATGTTAATACGGCAGAGGTGAGTGTGCTCTGCGGAGGTGAGTGCACTCTGATATGTTAATACAGCAGAGGTGAGTGCACTCTGATATGTTAATATAGCAGAAGGGAGTATGCTCATATATGATAATGTAGCAGAGGCGAGTGTGCTCAGGACAGAAGCCGCTGGATGGGCTACATTATGACTAGGTTCACACACCCTTTTTGTCTCTGTTTAGTGAGTAAAAATTTTTGAGAAACAAAAGGGATGCTGCTGTATGCCACCATGCAAACATAATCAGTTTCCCATTGACTTACATTTGTTTTTTCTATACAACAAAATTGAATGGACTGTAACACATGCAGTGTAATAGAAACAAAAATGTGGTGTGAACCTAGCCTAATACCTGGGTGGGAAGCACCATTTATTTTGGTCCTTCCCAGCCTAATACCACCCAAGAGCACCATTTTTTATGCTATGGGTGTAATGGTACCAACTCTTCCCAGTACCTTCGTGGTGATGGATACTGTAGTAATACCTGGGGGTTAAGCCAACAGCTTAGTATTGGATACATCTATACAGAAAGCTTCACAACTATGATAGTGAATTAAAGGAGATGTCCGGCACAGACTTTTTCTATTCCATCCTGCCCAGGCTGCAAAAAAAGACAAGACAAACTTTCACTTACCTCCATATGTTGCCCCGACGCTCCGCAACAGCTGATCGGTCGGCCGGGCTGTTTACTTCCTACTTCCTTTAGCCCGATACGTCACACGGTGCTTCAGCCTATCACTGGCCGAGGCGGGACATCGCGGCGGCCGGTGATAGGCTGAAGCGCCGTGTGACGTACCGGGCTAAAGGAAGTAGGAAGCAGACATATTACAGGATATGGTTAATAGATTTATAAGGACAGAACTTTAATCCAGGTATTTATTCTGATGCCATATTTGTACTTGGGAAGGATGTTTTCCCCCTTGGTATGAGGCAATTGGCATAAGCCTGATAAGGGTTATTTTGCCTTCTTCTGGATCAACACAGTAGGAACATAAAATAAATAGGGTTATAGGTTGAACTTGATGGACTCTTATTTAAACCGTAAGGACTATGTAACTATGTATTTACAGTGTTTAACCTTCTTTTTGAAGACTTCTGCAATTTGCCCTGGCATGCCTAATATCAGCTTCTAGGCCAAACCCTAATTGAGGGACACTCAGACTTGCCTATTCAGTGCTTGGAGTTTATCACAATTTCTGTGTTTTAATTTGCCCTCCTACTTTTTGTGGATTGACCATAGGGTTCTTAAAGGGATTGAGATCTGGAGAGTTTCCTGGCCAAGGACCCAAAATTTCAATATTTTGTTTACCAAGCCCTTGTAACATGGTGCTTCATCGTGCTGGAAATAGCATTGTTCATCACTAAATTGCTCCTAGATTTTTGGGAGAAGTACCTCTTGGAGGTTGTTTAGATACCATTCTTTATTCATGGCAGCAAGTGAGGCGTCTCCATGGATTAAAGGGGTATTTCGGGATTTTTTTTTTATTTGACTATGCTGCAGGGTCTGTAAAGTTAGTGTAGTTCATAAAATAGTGCCTCTACCTGTGTTTCATGGTGGTCTTGCAATTCTTATGTGATCTTTGCCCCAATGTTTATTTTTAACAGCATACAAAATAAGTGTCGTCCCACGTTTTCCCAGGTTGCAGTGAGGCCCGAGACATTACATCACTAGTCAGGTGTTCAAATGAGCCTGTCTGCTTCAGTGGATGGAGCGACCGCTGGGTGGGTTGTAGATTATTCTGCAGTGAATTGTAGTTTTGCAACAGCTGAAGGCACCTTGGTTAGAAAAAACTGGAATTCTGAGACATTTAGTTCGAGGGTGGGAACTTCAACTGGAAATAGCAAGTTCATGAAAAGATACCAGCAGTGTTATAGTGGAAGCACAACATAGCCATTTGGCCCCAAGAAAAGCACCAATTCTTCCTAAGCATGTCCATTACTGTCTGGGAGGTAAGTACTAAAATCACCTTATGGTGGATAACCCCTGTTAAAAGCAACTCCCCACATGAATGGTCTAAGAATGGTTAACTGTTGGCATGACACAGAACGCATGGTAGCGCTTACGTTTTCTTTTCTGGAAAATCATTCTTCCATATGGCCTACATAGTCTAAAGGAGGCTTTATCAGAGAAAATAACGTTGCCCAAGTTCTTCTGTACAATCCCTGTACTTCTTGCAGGATATCACTCTGGTGGCTTCTTTGCTTCCCTTCTCGAGACCAGGCCAGCATCCAAAAGTCTTCGCCTTACTGTGCCTGCAGATGCACTGACACCTGTCTGCTGTAATTCTTGAGTGACTCTGCACTGGTGTTAAACCTGTCCTGTAGTTAAATTCTCTTTAGGAGAAGGCTTTGAAACATGCTGAAAGCTAAAGAACCTCCAAGAGCAGCTTCTCTCAGCACTCCAGGAGAAATTGACGGAGCCCCATATCACAAGGCAACAGTGATAACTAAGTGGCTTGGTGAGCAAAACAATGAAATTTGGGTGCATGGCCAGGAAACTCCCCAGATCTCAATCCCATTAAAGGGGTATCCACTGGCCAGTGTAGGGAACTAAATGTTCCGAACCCTGTTTTTGCACTGCAGGGGCGGCCACGCCCCTCATGACATCATGGCCATGCTCCCTCCATGCAAGTCTATGGGAGGGGGTGTGACAGCTGTTCGGAACATTTAGTTCCCTACGCTGGCCAGTGGAGTACCCCTTTAAGAACCTGTGGTAAATCCTCAAAAAGCAGGTGTACAAACAAAAACACAGAAAATGTGAACAACTCCAAGCACTGAATAGGCAAGAATGAGTTTCCATGCCAGGGCGAACTGCAAAAGTCTTATAAAAGAAAGGTCAACAATGAAATTATTGAGTTTTTTGCATAAACTTGGAATATTTATCAAAGTTTTAAAGCTTATGAAATGCTTATCTTATTCTACTGCAGTAAACCATATAAACATCTGACTGAAAGATCAAAAATCACTATAGTAGCAAACCAAGTAGCAAAATTTGTGTCAGTCTGAAAACCTTTGGACACCACTGTTGTACATCGGTAACTTTTTTTTGACAGGTTGCAATTTAATAATTAATGTTTATGAGGAAAACACCCCACACCTAGCGCATGCTGCAAGAAAAATCCTGCATGACCTACAAACACAAGAGAGAGGCAGCAAAGTATATCCAATCATTCTGGTAGGTCAAAGTAGTTATGTCTTATTTTTGTGCTTTTCATTTTCCTTAGTGTTATAGTCTATGGAATAATGGGTGAGAATGGCTTTTATCTTTATCATTTTCTTTAATCCTCTCCAATGTACTATTACCTTAATGAAACAAATAATAATAAACAGATAAGCAGATAATTGTTTAAAATAGATAGAATAAATGTATTGACACCAAAGGTAACAGCGCATCCTTATGGCGCATGATCAAGGGTGCGTGCCTCCAAAATGAAGCTCCAGGACTATGCAGCGGCCATGCCTGTATTAACTTTGTCTCTGGCATTGTAATGATTGCTTTTGTATCTATATTGGCTGTATATTTAACCCTTTTCCCCAAACGGACGTATATTTACATCCACTGAGGGCTCCTGCTGTATGACGTGCGCTCAGCAGCTGAGCATGCATCATACCCGGTGGGTCCCGGTTGCTATCAGCAACCGGGACCCACGCTAAAGCCAGACATTGCTGATCGGGCTGATGTCCAACATTAACCCTCAAAGTTAATTGAGGCATCTAAAAGTGGTAAATCCCATTCCCAGCTAGTTCAGCGGGCTGATCGGGACTGCTGTGGCGAAACCACGGAATCCCTATCAGCTGAGAGGACAGCAGGAGGTCTCTTACCTTCCTCTCTGCTGTTCGATCGATCCGTGCTCCAAGCTTGCAATCAGCTATGCTAGGCTGAAGCAAAGGAACACCTATAACACTGATCAATGCTCTTCTATGGAGAGGCATTGATCCAGTGTATGCAATCTAAAGATTGCATGTTATAGTCCCCTATGGGGACTAAAAAAAAGTTTACAAAAAATATAAAATAAAAAAAGCAATAAATGTGATTCAACCCCTTCCCTAATAAAAGTTTAAATCACCCCCCTTTTCCCATTTTTCAAACAATATAAAGTGAAAAAAAAGAAAACATAAACATATGTGGTATCGCCGAACTAACAAAATATAACGTTAATTAAATTACACAGTGAAAGGCGAAAGTGTAAAAAAAAAATACCAAAGTCCAGAAATGCAGATTTTTGGTCACTTCACATACTAGAAAAAAATGAATAAAACGTGATCAAAAGGTGCCATCAAAACAAAAATGGTTCCGATAAACACTATAGATTACAGCACTAGAAATGAACCCTCATAAATCACTGTATATAGAAAATAAAAAAGTTAAAGAGGACACTTTTAAGCATACCAGTTTGTGAATTTTTTTAAAAGTAGTAAAATTAAAAAAAAATAAAACTAAAAATTGGGTATCATTTTATTTGTATGGACCTACAGAATAAAGCTAAAGTGAAATTTTTACCGAAAAGTGCACTGTGTAGAAACAGAAGCCCCCAAAAGTTGCAAATTTTTTTTTATTTTTTTTATTTTGCCCTACAAATAATTTTTTGTTTGTTTCACTGTACATTTGGAGGTAAAATGAGTGATGTAATTGCAAAGTTCAATTTGTGATGCAATAAACAACCCCTCATATGGGTCTTTAGATGGAAAAATAAAAGAGTTACCTCAAAAAAATTAAAGGAAAAAATGAAACCTCAAAAAAAAAAAAATAATAGCTCGGTCCTGAAAGTGTTAAGATGAAGACTTATTAAAAATAAAAAAGAAACAGCTATTGCTGTCTGTGAGTAATGTTCTATATGGCTAGGCTTCCACACAGGTTTTTTTCTGGCAGTTTTTTTGAGCCAAAGTCAGAAGTGGATCCAGTAGGAAGGAGAAGTATAAATCCTTCCTTTATATTTCCCGTTGCTTTTTAATATACTTTTGGCTTTGGCTCAAAAACTGCATTGGCAGTTTTCCAAAAAATGGCAGAAAAAAACCTGTGTGGAAACGTAGCCTATCTTTTTTACTCCCTTAGCTTTAAGGGGTACTCCGCCCCTAGACATCTTGGATAGGGGATAAGATGTCTGATCGCGGGGGTCTGTCCTCAGAGACCCCCCCTCCCGTGCAGCACCCAGTGTTCTGAACATTATATTCCGAACACTTGGTGCTGGTGGCCATGGTTGTGATGTTATGCCACTCCCCCCTCATGACATCACGAGGGGTTGTGGCATGACATCACAACCACGGCCTCCCGAATCAAGCATTCTGAACATAATGTTCAGAATGCAGGGTGCTGCACGGAGATCGCGGGGGAGGGTCCCAGAGGCCTGACCCCTGTCATCAGACATATTTAAGATGTCTAGCGGCAGAGTACCCCTTTAAGCCTACTTTGTAGCCTGTACTTTTCAATGCCACTTTCTGTGATGCCATATATCTAAATAGAGTGCATGGAAAGAGATTGTCTAAAACTTTATTATTTATTTATGTATTATTTTTTATTTATTAAGACACTATTAATTTTGTCAGTCTACAGAGGTGTAGTTGTACAGATGATGTATTATACAATATATATTAAAGAGGTTGTCTCGCTAAGACAACCCCTTTCCTTATGCCCTGTTAGTGCATATAGGCATCATATAGGGGTCTTGGGTATCCCATTAGTCAGCACAGGGGTCTAGAAGACCCAACCTGCCCCGTGCACTATAAGGGAATGGGATAGCAGACTGGTGAGGACTGTACAGTGAGGACATTACTCCCCTCTATCCTACTCTCTATTATTTTCACGCTATATTGTTCATATTAGTCTCTAGGCATGCTGACTGTAAACTTGGATTTTTCTGTCTAAATATCAGATGCATGATATTGTTTAGACAGCACAGAGAAGAGGCACTCTGTTGTATTGTGTCTAATATTTTTAGATTCTATCCTTGTGAGATGTTCCTATCACCAAATTAAATCAGAATTCCCCCAGTAGTTTCACTCTATGTATAAACAGAGTAGTATAACAGAGATTGGATTTGCGGCCCACACCACCGAAGAAAGTGATGAGAATAAAGAAAACATTCTTAATTAGAAAATGACAAGTTTAGATGCATATTAATATCTGTATTAACACCCAGAAAACAGCAAGGTCCTCAGTGCAAAGAATAGATGTTGTTCACTTCTCAACAGCCTGAATGTATATTCTGCAAATAAGCAGAGGACACATTTCACAGTGTATATCCATACAGCCAGGATGCTCAGCCTCCCTTTATGTAGACTACACAGCACTGACCTTCAGCTGGCCTATAGTGGTTTATAATGGAAACATCAAGATATACATTAGCCATGTTACTGAGGACTAAGAATTCTCTCTTGATAAAGTAAGACTACTTTCTGCAGGTGTTGACATTGATTCAGAGGTCAATACAAAGTGCATCTTCAGCAACCATTTCAGATATTGCCAAAAATACAGAGCACGTGCATGTTTTTAGCTGAATATGTATGTTGAAGTTGCTTATTACTGGATCTTTGTAAATGTACCATTCAAAGGCCTAACCGATGCTGATGTTGTGTGAAGTCGGATGTAGTATATACTCATGTAGGATTGGTCACCTATGGTGACCTCTCAATCTTGATAGCTGTGGGAGTACACAGAGTTAGGCAGCAATTACAGCCAAAGCAATGGCACTTTCATGCCGTACTGCAAAGGTCTATTGCTAAGGTTATATCATTTCTAAGCCTACTCTTAAAGGCCACTGTCAAAGAACAAATATATTTTATATTCCTACTTCTTGTGAAAACTATTTACATGCACTCAGTATGTAATGTAGGAATTCACCTACTGATATGAAGTTGTATTACAGAAAAGAAGATAATACTGCTATATCCATCAATAGTAAGCAATGGATGAGCAGACTAGTGGTCTCAGCAAGCTGGCTCAATAGAGGTTATTTAAGATTAATGCCAGCTATGAGCCTATTTTACAGCTCAGTGTGCGTCCAATTTTATATGGTACTTAAGATCATGTGTCTTTCGATTAAATGGTCCCTAGTGTATATGAGAAGGAGCCTGAGTTAGAAACCCCCCACTGAGGACATCGTCAGTAGATATGAGTGAATGCCGTCCAGACTATCCTCTATCACTACCCAGCAAACCCATCTGCAGTATTTGGGCTGCCATTTACTCCAGCATTTATTTTAAAGACTAAAAACTGTTGAATGGAGTTGAACTGCAATACTGCAAACAATTGGCAAGAGTTGAGCTGTTATTGTCATACAGCCCATTACATTTCCCAATTCCTTGACTACGGTATTATTGGATATCATCTGCTCATAGTTTACTTAGTTCTCTATATACAATATGTTTATAACTGAAACTTAATAATTCAGCTGACCCCAAAACTCAATCCATGTCACGGCAGGTGCTGGGCCACACCAATACATTGATCCCTCAACTCACAGTGGTTTCAACATACAATAGTTTCAAGGTACAATGGTCTTTTTTGGACCATAGTAACTGGAAACCAAACTCAACATACAATGTTACAGATAGTCCAAATCAGCGAAACATGTCAATGGCTGGAAGAACTGACCAATCAGAATGAGCATTCACTGGTAAAACCCGTGTATTACTGAAGTGTATGCATTGAATTCCTGTCTGGTAGCGCCTCCCTACAGTTCAGGGAGGTATTACATGTTCTGTACTACTCTTAACCTATGTCACAATTAGCTGCTCCTTTGGACACCAAGTAAGGACGGCTCCATATTACTTTTTTAGGACATTTCGTGTACTGTACAGGACCCTGAAGAAACTCCTGTCCTCTACATAGACAGTAATTTACAGCTCCCAGCAGTTATTTCTTACTTTTATAAAAGAACTTGCTTTAACCATATTAGTTATCTGCTTATTTTTGTTTCATTCTCACTTTTTCCTATTTTTGCTATTTTTGTATATCACATTTACAAGAAAAACACATGCAAGATAAATGCTTGAACTACAAAGGGACAAGCCCTATTATATATGTAGATAAAAGCATATACTATAAATAGTATAAATATAAAATAGCCACAAAAATGTAGCACTAGTACGAGGTGAATTATATTCATATATCAAGAAGTAAAGAGAAAATACAATCTGTATATGGAGAAAAATATGTGGTGTGAAAAGGGTTCCAACCAAAAAAATATATATCCCATACAAAAATCAAAACAAAAACAGAAAGATAATGTCTGACAAAATAATAATAAAACCTATTAATAGTGTAACAGAACATCTAGTCTTTTATTTAATCCATGGGGAGTTCTAGTAGCCAAAGTCATGATCCAGTATATTTCTCTAGATAGGCCTGGCGCAATAAAAAGGTGGCCCATGGGGCTGCCTTAGGGCGATGATGCCACACAGCCAAGGGGGGGCGAAAAATTTACCACTTAGCGACCACGTATGTAAATGTACGTCCCGGTGCGGACGTACATAGCGCACCAGCACATACATTTACACCCTGTGTATGACTATGAGCATCGGAGCTGTACTCGCATCATACTCTGCAGGTCCTGGCTGCTTTCAGCAGCCGGGGATCCGCCGGTAATGGCTGACATCCGCGATCATGCGGATGTCCGCCATTAACCCCTCAGATGCCGCGATCATTTCAGATCACGGCATCTGCGGCAATGCGCATGTTAAAATAGATGATCGGATCGCCCGCAGCGCTGCTGCGGGGACCTGATCATCTGTAATGGCGGCCAGAGGTCCCCTCACCTGCCTCCAGCTGTCTCCCAGCGTCTTCTGCTCTGGTCTGAGATTGAGCAGACCAGAGCAGAAGATAGCCGATAATACTGATCAGTGCTATGCCCTATGCATAGCACTGAACAGTATTAGCAATCAACTGATTGCTATTGATAGTCTCCTATGGGGACATAAAAAGTGTGAAAAAAAAAGTTGAAAAGTGTAAAAATTAAAAGTAAAAAAAAAGCGATTTTATATTACTGATTTTTTACAGAAAGTTTGAGGTTTTTTTAAGCAGTACAAAAATAGAAAAGTATCTAGCCATGGGTTTCATTTTAATTGTATTGACCCACAGAATAAAGAACACATGTCATTTTTACCGTAAAATGTACAGTGTGAAAATGTATCCCTCAAAAGTGTGAAAAATTGTTGTTTTCATTTCAATTTCCTCCCTAAAAAAAATATTCTTTGGACTTGTCATACATTTTTTGGTAAAATTAGAGTTTTCATTACAAAGCACAATTGGTCATGCAAAAAACAAGCCCTTATATGGGTCTTTAGATGGAAAAATAAAAGAGTTATGGATTTTAGAAGGCGAGGAGGAAAAAACGAAAACTAAAATAAAATGGGCTTGGTCCTTAAGGGGTTAAACAGTTTTTTGTTTTTTTCTTACGAGCTTTGTGATCACTTCTCTGAGGCATGGCACACAGGTACAGCACAGCAGTGTGTGGGGGCTGTGACTGGCACCGTGGTGGCAGGCGGCTTCAGGACTGTGGGCATCATTATGAGTCACCACAGTCACAGAGGACTCATACAGCCGGCCCCAGACTGCGAGCCGCTCCTGCCATGAGTGGAGATCCAGGGGAGGGTAAATATACCTGCTCTGTTGTGACATACAAAGCTTATCCTGTGTGTATATATATGGACCCCTTCACTGCCTCCATAAAGCAGTGTTTCCCAAACAGTGTGCATCCAGCTGTTGAAAACCACAGCTCCCAGCATGCCCAGACAGCCAAAAGCTGTGCAGACATGCTGGGAGTTGTAGTTTTGCTATATCTGTATGCACCTACTTGGGAAAAACTGCCATCACACAGCGATCTCGGCCTCCTGCCCACCTCCTCCTCCTGCTGGTCATGTGATCACAGACAGAGGCCTGCTAGGGTCAGAGGAAGGACCAGAGTGCAACAGAACATATGGCTATGGCATGACAGGCAGGTTACATAGGTAACTCTATAAATACTGTGCCCTGACCCCTGCCAGTCCTCACCCCCCCCCATCCCATTGTGAGTTCTAACCCTGTACTGTTCTATAGTTGCATATTAACCCTGTACTGTGTAGTCTCCCTCTACTATGACATTGCTGTGTGTATTATCTCTGTACTGTGACCTCACTGTATTTCTTATTTCTGTACAGTGACATCACTGTGTGTGTATTATCCCTGTACTATGACATCACTGTGTATTATCCCTGTACTGTTACATCACTGTGTATTATCCCTGTACTGGGACATCACTGTGTATATTATCCCTGTACTATGACATCACTGTGTATTATCCCTGTACTGTGACATCACTGTGTATTATCCCTGTACTGTGACATCACTGTGTGTATTATCCCTGTTCTATGACATCACTGTGTGTATTATCCCTGTACTATGACATCACTGTGTATTATCCCTGTACTGTGACATCACTGCATATTATCCCTGTACTGTGACATCACTGTGTATTATCCCTGTACTGGGACATCACTGTGTGTATTATCCCTGTACTATGAAATCACTGTGTATTATCCCTGTACTGTGACATCACTGTGTGTATTATCCCTGTACTATGACATCACTGTGTGTATTATCCCTGTACTATGACATCACTGTGTATTATCCCTGTACTGTGACATCACTGTGTGTATTATCCCTGTACTATGACATCTCTGTGTATTATCCCTGTACTGTGACATCACTGCGTATTATCCCTGTACTGTGACATCACTGTGTGTATTATCCCTGTACTATGACATCACTGTGTATTATCCCTGTACTGTGACATCACTGTGTGTATTATCCCTGTACTGTGACATCACTGTGTATTATCTCTGTACTGTGACATCATTGTGTGTATTATCCATGTACTGTGACATCACTGTATTTGTTATTTCTGTATTGTGACACCACTGTGTGTATTATCCCTGTATTGTGACATCACTATGTATATACTATCCCTGTACTGTGACATTACTGTGTGTATTACCCCTGTATTGTGACATCACTGTGTATTATCCCTGTACTGTAACGTCATTAAGTGTATAATCTTTTTACTGTGACATCACTGGCTGTATTATCCCTGTATTGTGACATCATTGGGTGTATTATCCCTGTACTGTGACATCACTGGGCATTGTTATATTTTATATGTAGGGGGCACAGGGCAGGAGGCATTATTACTATATGTGAGGGGCACACAGTGTTTTGCATCTCAAAGGTATGGTGTATCATATAAGGAATTTCTGGGCTGATACAGTTTTTATGTGCCACAATATGTTGCAGTATTGTATTCAGACAGTTTACTGTATGGCAAGGTTGTATTCAGAGGCGCAATGTGGAATAGTATTATATTCAGAGAGTGCAGTGTGTGGTAGTGTTATATACAGAAGATACAATTTCTGGCAGTATTATACTGTGTGGTATTATTATATTCCGAAGGTACAGTGTGTGGGAGTATTATATTCAGAGGGTACAATGTGCAGTAGTATTATATTCAGAGAGTGTAGTGTGCAGTAGTATTCTATTCAGAGGGCACAGTGTGTAGCAGTATAATATATTTTGAATGTAGAGTGTGGGATAGTTTTATATTCAGAGGATAAAGTGTGTGGCAGGTTTATAATCAGAGAGTGCAGTGTGTGGCAGTATTATGTTCAGAGGATACAGTGCCTGGCAGCATTATATTAATTATCATTTTCATATAGAGGATCAGACTCCGCTGACATAGTGAGGAACCATCTTGGCGTTAAGTTCTGCAGAGAGAAGATTTAGCTGGACCCCGTGGTATGTACCATCTGAATTAGATAAGGGAAAAGTCACCCCTGTAGTCACTGATATCATTGTGTATTCTCCTCACTATGTCCCATCAGAGTTGTAGTCTATTGAAAGTTTTGCAGTAATAATGGGTGAAACAACAATTTCCAGCATACCCTTACCACTGCTAAGGTCATACTGGAGGCTTTAGTTTTACATGGTAAAAACATCTTTAGCACTTTCCCATTACGTGGCAATTGGTATATTTGAATATTATACTGGAAAAAATTTCTGCAACGCGCTTCACCTCATTTTCTAATTCACCGGGTGAAACCAACCCTAGCAACACCACTGCGTCCTAAGGCTTTGCGTGACTGTGCCATCACACAGAAGCAGAGAATGGTTGGAGCGGAGAGGAGGATCATGCTGCTGGTCTGAGCTGAAGTGAAGTCAGTAGTGGCAGAGTAGACTAGAGAGGCCAGAGAAGAGTGTGAGTTTCACAAGATATCTGGGGGAACTGTTACATAGTTACATAGTTAGTATGGTTGAAAAAAGACATACGTCCATCAAGTCCAACTGTATATATGGGTACACTGTATATATATAGTGAGCACTATATGGGGCAGCTGGCAGGGGCACTGTATATATGGGGGCAGCCATCAGGGACACTGTATATATGGGGGCACTAAATATATTGGGTACTATATGAGGGCTTGGGGCACTGTATATATGGGGCCATGGGCATTATATAGGGGCACTGTATATATTGAGCACTATATGGGGCACCGGCCCTGTCTCTAGATAATACCTTTTGTCTAAAGTCTCCCCCACATGCTGGTAGTACAACTTTTTCAATGCCCTGTACTTTGATGGTTTTTGCCTGCAAAGTATTGGGCACAGTGTAATGAGACGACCGAGACATGACGTGTGTTGAAGTGTTGTATATCTGTCAGATGTTTTCTTATTCTTACTTTCAATGTAGTAGTGGTGCATCCAAGATACTGCAGTTTGCAATTTAAACATGAGATGACATGTTTTGTATTATGTATATTACCAGTAGAAAAAGTTGTAACAGTAGTACTGCATTGCATGAAAGAACAACATTTGAAAGAGCCAACATGGCACAACCAAGTAGGGGTATTTATGGTGTCACTAGAGAATAAACTAGGGGACAACAATTGTCCCAATATAGGGGCTTTTTTTGCAACACATTTGCACCCATTTTTTTTTTACTTTACAAAACTGCAAATCAGAAGTAATTAACCTCTTAAGGACCAAGGACGTATGAGTACGTCCTTGGTCCCGCTCCCGTGATATAACACGGGGTCCCACGGTGACCCCGCATCATATCACGGCGGACCCGGCGTCATAGTGACGCCGGCACCCGGCCGCTAATAGCACGCGGCACTGATCGCGGTGCCGCACGCTATTAACCCTTTAGCCGCACGCTCAAAGCTGAGCCACGCGGCTAAAAGTGAAAGTAAAAACTGCCGGTTAGCTCAGTGGGCTGTTCGGGATAGCCGCGGCGTAATCGCGGCATCCCGAACAGCTTACAGGACAGCCAGAGGGTCCCTACCTGCCTCCTCGCTGTCCGATCACCGAATGACTGCTCAGTGCCTGAGATCCAGGCATGAGCAGTCAAGCGGCAGAATCATCGATCACTGGTTTCCTATGAGAAACCAGTGATCAGTGTGAAAGATCAGTGTGTGCATTGTTATAGGTCCCTATGGGACCTATAACACTGCAAAAAAAAGTGAAAAAAGATCATTTAACACCTCCTCTATTAAAAGTTTGAATCACCCCCCTTTTCCCATAAAAAAAAACACAGTTTAAATAAAAATAAACATATATGGTATCACCGCGTGCAGAAATGTCTGAATTATAAAAATATATCTTTAATTAAACCGCACGGTCAATGGCGTACGCGCAAAAAAATTCCAAAGTCCAAAATAGTGCATTTTTGGTCACTTTTTATATAATGAAAAAATGAATAAAAAGCGATCAATAAGTCTTATCAATGCAAAAATGGCACCGTTAAAAACTTCAGATCACGGCGCAAAAAATGAGCCCTCATACCGCCCCATACGCGGAAAAATTAAAAAGTTATAGGGGTCAGAAGATGACAATTTTAAACATATAAATTTTCGTGCATGTAGTTATGATTTTTTCCAGAAGTACGACAAAATCAAACCTATATAAGTAGGGTATCATTTTAATCGTATGGATCTACAGAATAAAGATAAGGTGTCATTTTTACCGAAAAATGTACTACGTAGAAACGTAAGCCCCCAAAATTTACAAAACTGCGTTTTTTTTTTCAATTTTGTCGCACAATGATTTTTTTTCCATTTCACCATAGCTTTTTTGGGCAAAATGACTGACGTCATTACAAAGTAGAATTGGTGGCGCAATAAATAAGCAATCATATGGATTTTTAGGTGCAAAATTGAAAGAGTTATGATTTTTTAAAGGCAAGGAGCAAAAAGTGAAAGTGCAAAAACGGAAAAAACCCCGGTCCTTAAGGGGTTAAAGGCATACATTTATGCACAATTTTGCAGATAGCATTATATCGTGTACTATATGGGTAGCGAAAATGACTAGCTTGATTTGTGGATTTGTATAACCGATGCCGAGGTGCAATTAAATCCTGTCTGTGACGTACTACATTGTGTGCCCGCTGGATTTTCCAGTTCGGATAACCTCTATGCCAAAGATGAGTTGGTAGAGAATCCATTTCACATTCAAAATCAATATTACTAGTACAGTTACAAGGGGCTCTAATATCTTTGCTGATAGGGAGATTTTATACATGAAATAGATGGCAAAACGTTGCATAAAGGATGGCATTTACAGATGTTTCTTTTCTAAATGTACAAGATAAAACTTGACCACTATAAACATCTCCATGTAGATTGAGATCAAGGAAAGAAACTTGATGGCCACAATACGTCACCATAAAGGCAAGGCTATCCGGATTAGAGTTAATGCTGTAAAAGAATCAGTGTGTTCATAATCAAAACCACAGACAAAAACCAGATCATCAATATAGTGACCATAATGTAAAGTGTACTGTTTGAAAGGATTCTGATCAGAAAACAAAAAACGCATTTCCCACCATGCCATGGAGATATTTGCTAGAGAAAGTAAGAATGTATCCCCCATGGCTGCTACAGTGATCTGCAGGTAATATGTCCCATCAAACGTAAAGAAATTAAATAAAAATCAGTAAAACATAAGCTTGAAGGATGAGCAGCACTATCAGTATTGGGGGAAATGACACTGTTCTCTGACATATTGTTGGGGTCAGTTCGTGTACAAGAGTCCTGTATGGTGCTGTTGTTAACAGGGGTATCTAAAAATGCTTTTTGATGACAATATCACATACAAACTTATTAACATCTTATAAAGTCCTGAATAGATCAAAACCCAGTGTGGGGGAAAAAGACAGACCCCTAGACAGCACAGACAATTGGTCCCCCGACAATACCTTAGCAGAGATGTTGAAGATCATTATTGTGTCAACTACCTCTTCTTGTACAGATGACGAGAGTTTCTTTGGCCCTTATATTTCCCTTATAAGAAGTTGACCGGTTGCAGACAGATGACGTAGTAGGTTGTTGGACATTGGTAGCAGTTAAGCTCACAGAATTAGCAGATGAATCCATACCCTCTGCAGCTGAATCTGAAGAATCTCCCTTGGTGGAACTAAAGTTAACCATTCAATTTCCTCTGGGTTAGTGCTTTTTGATTTTCTTAAGTATACATCGAGTAGATGATTTATTATCAACCATTGGCCACACATAGACATTGTTAGTTTGATAGTCCTGGACATCGCGTAAAAATATTTCTTCAAATGAAATGAGTTTTCTGAATTTATTAGAAGAGTCAGTCAGGATTTCTTTCTACTCTTTCTTAAAATTCTCCGAATATCTTGTAGTAGGAAACATTTTTATTCTCAATAGGTGTGGAATTAATTGCTGATCTAAGTACTTTTTCAAGTTAGATAAATCCAACCATATGCGTGATTCTTGGATCAGAGCTGATTCATGTTCATTCATCTTGATGCGTAGATTCACCATATCATGTGTCTCGAAGTTAGACAAATTCAGCATTTGTGAGATTGTGTCTGCTCTGGCTCGGCGGTCCCATATTGCTTGCAGGCAAGTGCTAGCATTAGATGCATTTGTTTCAGACATATTGTTCAGCAGAGCCACAAACAATAGAAATGGGGGAGCATGAACACAGTTCCAAAGCAAAATCCCCGAAACGTAATCCCCAAAACTCAATCCACGGCAGGTGCTGGGCCACCCCAGTATATGAATTCCAAGATGAGAGATGCAGATAAATCTAATTTATTGAGCATAAAAGTCAAAGACACAAAGACGGTGTTTCAGGTGTTGCCACCCTTAGTCATACTGAATAAAACATGGGTTTCTCAAGTTTTAAATAGAAGAAACAGATTGGATCAGGTGGGCTACACTATTAATAGGTTTTATTATTATTTTGCCAGACACTATCTTTCTGTTTATGTTTTGATATTTGTATGGGATATATATTTTTTGGTTAGAATCCTTTTCACACCACATGTTTTTTTTCCATATACAGATGTTCTCTTTACTGCTTGACATATAAATAACATTCATCTTATACTCGTAATACATTTTTGTAGCTATATTCTTTTTATACCATTTATGGTATATGCTCTACATATCTAACATATCTAATATGACTTGCCACTTTTGTAGCTCAAGCATGTTTCTTGCATGTTTTTTTTTTTTTGTGTGTATATATATATATATATAAAATGAGGGTGCGTGTGTGCGCGTGTATACCCCGATATACCCCCAGGAAAGGCAGGGGGAGAGAGGCCATCGCTGCCCGCTTCTCTCCCCCTGCCTTTCCTGGGGTCTAGAGCGCTGCTGTCGGCCCTTTTCACCCCCTGGTTATCGGCGCCGCTGCCCGTTCTGTCCCCCTGACTATCGGTGCCGGCGCCGATAGCCAGGGGGAGAGAAGCGGGAAGCGGCACCCATTGCCGGCGCCGCTGCCCCGTTGCCTCCCCCCATCCCCGGTGGCATAATTACCTGAGTCGGGTCCGCGCTGCTCCAGGCCTCCGTCGTGCATCCCCAGCGTCGTTGCTGTGCACGGCGCGGCGCTCTGACGTCATGCGCTGCGCCGTTCAGCGCATAGCAATGACGCCGGGGACGCACGACGGAGGCCTGGAGCAGCGCGGACCTGACTCAGGTAATCATGCCACTGGGGATGGGGGGAGGCAACGGGGCAGCGGCGCCGGCAATGGGTGCCGCTGCCCATTCTCTCCTCCTGGCTGTCGGCGCCGATAACCAGGGGGTGAAAAAGGCCGACAGCAGCGCTCTAGACCCCAGGAAAGGCAGGGGGAGAGAAGCGGGCAGCGACGGCCTCTCTCCCCCTGCCTTTCCTGGGGGTGTATCGGCGTATAACACGCACACAGACTTTAGGCTAAAAATTTTAGCCTAAAAAGTGCGTGTTATACGCCGATAAATACGGTATATATATATATATATATATATATATATATATATATATATCTTTTATGTTAGGGGTTTAACAGGTTGTTTCTGATCCAATCTATTTCCTATAGTTAAAACTTGAGAAACCCATGTTTTATTCAGTATGACTAAGGGGGGCAACACATGAAATATGAAACTTTATATAGCACAATGTTCTTTGTAGCACTTTCCATAAAAAAATCCAAATATCATAAAACGCTATAAAATAAAGGAAAATGTAACTAACATAGTACCAAGTACAAACAGCTATGTCCTAATGTAAACAGTGTTGCTACCATGTCCATTGATTGTGGTATTAACTGTAAACCAATAACCAAATGCTCTTTGCTCTTCTGCAAAGTCACTCAAATCTGATAGTAGAAGATTAGGGGCTTTATACTATATGGGTGCCCAATACTATGTGGGGGCAGTATTGGGGCTTAATAATATATTTGGGCAGTACAGGGGCCTAATACTATGTGCAGAAACAGCAAAAACAAAAAGAAAATAGCAGGCACAACTACCTAATACACGGGTGCACACTGCTGTGGCAAATTATACAAAGTATACAAAAAAGAAGGTTGCAGCAGCACTCTTGGTCAAAAAATGGAGGCTCTTAGCGCACTTTTTGATCAAAACATGTCCCCCATCCACCATGCAGAGGTGGCCTCATTTTGGATGGGACCCTAACACTCATTTCACTCACCTCTGCTGGGCATATAGCCTCTGTCTGGGTGACATGCTGGATCCACTTTTTTGTATACTTTGTATTTGCCACAGCAGCATGCACCCGTGTATTAGGTAGTTGTGCTGGCTATTTTTGTTTTTGCTGTGCAATTTAGGGGGAGTGGCACCCTCTGTAGCCGGGCACCCCTCCCTGTTTCACAGGAGTTTTTTAAATTGATAGTGGATCCAGCATGTCACCCAGACAGAGGCTGGCAGAGCCAGCAGAGGTGAGTAAAATGAGTGTTAGGGTCCTAACCGAAATGAGGCCACCTCCGCGTGGTGGATGGGGGACATGTTTTGATCAAAAAGTGCGCTAAGAGCCTCCATTTTGTGACCAAGAGTGCTGCTGCAACCTTCTTTTTTGCATACTTTGTATTTGCCACAGCAGCGTGCACCCGTTTATTAGGTAGTTGTGATGGCTATTTTTCTTTTTTGTTTTTGCTGTGCAATTTAGGGGGAGTGGCACCCTCTGTAGCTGTGCACCCCTCCCTGTTCCACAGGAGTTTTTTTTTAAATTGATAGTGGATCCAGCATGTCACCCAGACAGATGCCATATGCCCAGCAGAGGTGAGTGAAATGAGTGTTTGGGTCCCAACCGAAATGAGGCCACCTCCGCGTGGTGGATGGGGGACACTTTTGTATCAAAAAGTGCGCTAAGAGCCTCCATTTTTTGATCAAGAGTGCTGCTGCAACCTTCTTTTTTGTATACTTTGTATTTGCCACAGCAGCATGCACCTGTGTATTAGGTAGTTGTGCCTGCTATTTTTCTTTTTGCTTTTACTGTTTCTGCACATAGTATTAGGCCCCTGTACTGCCCAAATATATAATTAAGCCCCAATACTGCTCCCCCATACTATTAGGCACCCATATAGTATAAATCCCCTAATCTTCTACTATCAGATTTGAGTAACTTTGCAGAAGAGGCTGCTGCAACCTTCTTTTTTGTATACTATGTGCAGAAACAGTATGAGGTCTATGTATGGGGGCCCAACTACTATATGGGGCCTAATAGTGTATGGGGGAGTGTGAGGGCATAACTACATATAGGGACACTAAGGGACCTAAACTACTTGATGGGAGCGCTGAAGTGCTTAACTACTCTATGGGGACACAAAAAGCAGGCTTTCGAATTGAGCACAGAGGGGGCCTAACTACTATATGGGGGCACAGGTGAGCTTCTGCGAAAATAAATTCTTGCCAGGAGAAGTCTTCATGGTGGTCTGGGCCGGATTAAGGAAAAAAAAGAAAAAAATGTAGTGAACAGCATCAGTCAAAAAAGATGTTACCTGTGAGTCACTGGACATAAATGGCCTGTAATTACTTATACAGTCTTCAGATCACTTGCATACAGAAATATTGGTCTTTTTATAGTAGATTTTATTGGTGTTTGGTGTGGTAGTGTTATTTGCCCCCTGTCTCTTTAATGTACCCTCTAATGGAGGGGGGGAGGCAGGTCAAGAATTTGCCGTAGGGTACAATGGGACTCACCCCTGGCTGGAGAGCCACAAATTTTAGTGCTGTATATACCAGGCAGTCTTCACAAACTGTTCAATATCTACCGGTATTTCAATGGGATTAATGAATGCACAATATACGTAATATAAAAGAATGCCTGTCATAATGTATATGTTGCTGGTTACCAAAGAATACAGACTACATATTATTCTGAGTAGTTTAAAATGAAATGGTATATGAAATTTAATGTATTTCTCCATCTTGCCAAAAATGTCTATATATTATAGCACAGACTGGCAAAAAAAATGATGGAATAAATACCTCTTCAGTATATGATGATGGTTGTAAACCAGCATTATAAGCATTGCAGCATTTAGAAGTAGAACATAACTGCCTTCATTTTAATTGATGCCACTTCCTTGACCTTACCAGTATTCCCCCTAGACAGACTCATATTTGTGCAGGATGGGGGCTGCTATACAAGGGTCCCTTTATTGGTAAAACAGGCATTGATGCAGATAATACTTTGGCTCTGTGCAGTGCTGTGTTTCCATTTTTTCTCCTGGTATCTTACCCTGGAGGGTATTTTGGGCCCATCATTTTAATACTGCAGTTCCTTAGTGAGTAAAAATGTAAAAGGCTGATGACTGGCAGCACAACATGACATCCAGAATAAGCCAATTCTGTCTCCCTAAGTTTTGTATAGTTGTTTAAGAACACACTGATGATTACCGGGTGCCCTATCTAAATATCCCTTATTGTATCTTTACAGCATTGCTTTCACGTCAGTGCACAAGTACAGGCTTGTTGAGACATAACACTGATATTTTAAGAAGTCTCTATGGGGAAGAGGCAACTTGCCATAGCACCATAAATTAGACTAATGATTGCACTAAAATTGAAAGAAACAGATGGTCCCTAACTGCAAATATTAATAAAGTTTTATGGTCACAAGGGAGCAAAGTTACCCCATGGAAAGGATTTTTGAAAGTGATGCATTAAAGGATGAATAAAAAAAACATAGATCCTCCTATTCTTATGATCTTTTGATAAAACCTTTGGTTCAGGAGGACCCAGGGAGCAGCAGTAATGTTTTCTTGGTCATGAGCATACCACCGTAAATACAAAGCCAACTACAGAATTATCAAAGGTTCTGGAGGCTTATTGATGATGTCTCATTCCATTATTGTAATAGTCTATTCACGATATTAATCAGTTCTAGGACTATTTAGACATGTGCCATCTCCATTGACGGCACTGCATTTATGAACAGATTCCACTTAAAGAATGAACTTGTTCGCTCTGCTCGGAAATTCCGGTGCTGCAGCCTCCAATTATTCTGCTGGACTCTGCTGCACAGTGCATACTGCTGAATTTCAGTTTTAAGTTGCGGACTACGCTAAATCATGTTCATTCTTTTGGAGGAATCTGCTCGGATATGCATTGCCATCTATGGAGATGGTGCGTATATCTGACCATTCCTAGTGCCGTCTGATTCAGTGTGAATGTATCAGGGAGATACAGTAAAATATGCATATGAAAGTGAACTTTCCTTGGATCTTGAAGTCCATATATACTGTATATGTGCTTAAATACTGGTTAAGTACACTCACTATCTGCTAAATGTTATAAAATAAATTATTTTTTTTTCTTTCTATTTTGTTCAAACAAAATCTTATTTTCATCAGCTATCTATAGTTAATCTGCATCTGCTACCTATGGGGGGAGGGGGGCTATTAGAACAGCTCTTTATGTCAATTTTATTTTCTCTTTATTGCAAGATTAATAAAGCATACATGGAAGGCTTGCCAGCTTTACATTAAGAGAGTAAGCAGAAATTAATAGGCAATGGCTGCACCACCCTATATGTTTATGATAACTGGAATTCAATGCACATCATAAACAGCTGATACTGTATTATTCTATAATTGTAGCTTCTAGATATATAAAAGATTAATGGAACATAAATATATATAAATGCACTTTATCTTTTTCAATGACATAAACTTGTTGACTGCATCAAAGATAATTCCTAGAAGATTCTGTATAATAAAAACGTTATTTCCTGAAATCACTCATAAGCCCAAACCTTAGCCCTCTGTAATTGCTGTTTCTGTCAAATTATCATCAGCCAGCAGATATTTGCTTAGAAACAGTGAAAACTGTCTCCCGTAGCCACATCTGTAACCATTGATGTCTTCTGGTAAAATATGTCGTATGATTAAACTGTCGATGAGTTTTAGTAGATGCTCATGGTTGTGCTTATATAATGTTACATCACAATGATAAGTGCATTATTTTAAGAGAAAGCAAAACAAAGGCCATTCCTATAGAGGTTGCAGTTGGGCACACTTGTTTTATCTAAGGTTATTTTCACACTGCTGTTAGTCTCTGTTGTGTGAGGATTCTATGGCTATTTTTGCCATAAAAGGTATAACATACTTATTAAAAGTCAATAATATTAGTAAAAAGTTAATTACAATCCGTTTTATAAGATGTCATGGCACCATTCAAGAAAATTCTCACTAATTATCACTAGTACATAAAACGTTTGGATCAGGTCCAAAATTTACCCTGGGGCACATTGGACCCTAGTTACGCCCCTGGATGTTTCTATACTACCCCCAATACCAACCTGCTGTTGTTGTAATGTTCATTTGTATATATGTATATAGTCTATACAGTATTTTGGCGTACAATATACTGTATAGAACTGCAAGCTATTTGAAGATTTTGCAGAATCATCTGGGACTCTTCTGTATTATTTCCTTTGTGTAAACGGTGCAATATTGCTGTGCTTACACAAAGTTCCTCTTTGGGAAAATCAAAAGGCTGAAGGTAAAGATAGCTTGAAGGCGTTAGAAAGAAGCCTGCTTTTGTGAAACAGCTGCATATATGATTTTACATTCAAGGACATTAAGTCCAGAAGGAAATACTGTCCATGTAAGTATGAGAAGTGAATAAAAAAAGATCCACAATCCATCAAACATTATAAACTTTTATTGAATCAAGTCATTGAACTGAAAATAATTTTTTTATGAAATAAATTTGCTGAATTTTTTGTTCTGCTTTAAAATTTGACTGTATTTTTGCATTGAAATTTTTTTTTTTTAAACTTTCTTTGCTTATGCACTTGTATTCTCAAATGCACCTATCATTATGATGATTATACAGTATTTATCTTGGTTTGAGAACTAGTCCTCACCTATAACATATATTTCTTTAACAGATTGCAGGATTGTTAAAGCTACATGCAACCAGAATTAGTTGGTTTGCATAAATACATATCAAGTAACCCACAAGGGCACTTTTAGGGGTATTCTGGCATTTTAAAATAGTTGATATATAGAAAGGGCTGTAGAAAAAAAATGAATAAAAAAAAAGATGTTTACCAACCACAGGTATCTGTTGGTCTAACTGCATATCCCGTTTGCATCTGCTTCCAGTCTCTAGCTGCTCCTGTCTGCTTCCTTCCAATCTGCTTGCTTCCAATGGAAGAGATTGGAACATGCTCACTTAACTAATCACAAGGAGGGACAAGGCTACAGCCCCAGCACTACACTATTGATTTCAAAATGCTAGAAAACCCCTTTAACCCCTTAAGGACCCAGCCCAAATATACCTTAAGGACCTGGCCATTTTTTGAACATCTGACCACTGTCACTTCAAGCATTAATAACTCTAGGATGCTTTTACCTTTCATTCTGATTCCGAGATTGTTTTTTTGTGACATATTCTACTTTATGTTAGTGGTAAAATTTTGTCGATACTTGTATAATTTCTTGGTGAAAAATTCCAAAATTTGATGAAAAAATTGCATTTTTTTCTACTTTGAAGCTCTCTGCTTATAAGGAAAATGGACATTCCAAATAAATTATACATTGATTCACATATACAATATGTCTACTTTATATTTGCATCATAAAGTTTACATGTTTTTACTTTTGAAAGACATCAGAGGGCTTCAAAGTTCAGCAGCAATTTTCACATTTTTCACAAAATTTTCAAAATCGGGCCTTCATATTAGAAATACCCCACAAATGACCCCATTATAAAAACTGCACCCCTCAAAGTATTCAAAATGACATTCAGTAAGTGTGTTAACCCTTTAGGTGTTTCACAGGAATAGCATCAAAGTGAAGGAGAAAATTCTAAATCTTCATTTTTTACACTCGCATGTTCTTGTAGACCCAGTTTTTGAATTTTAAAAGTGGTAATAGGAGAAAAAGCCCCCAAAATTTGTAACCCAATTTCTCTCGAGTAAGGAAATACCTCAAGTGTTCGGCCGGCGCAGTAGAGGGCTCAGAAGGGAAGGAGCGACAATGGGATTTTGGAGAGTGAATTTTTCTGAAATGGTTTTTGGGGGGCATGTCACATTTAGAAAGCCCCTATGGTGCCAGAACAGCAAAAAACCCTAAATGGCATACCATTTTGGAAACTACACCCCTCAAGGCACGTAACAAGGGGTCCAGTTAGCCTTAAAACCCCACAGGTGTTTGACAATTTTTCGTTAAAATCGGATGTGTAAATGGAAATAAAATATTTTCACACTAAAGTGCAGTTTTTCCCCCAAATTTACAATTTTTACAAAGGGTAATGGGAAAAAATGCCCCACCAAATTTGTAACCCCATCTCTTCTGAGTATGGAAATACCTCATGTTAGGATGTAAAATGCTTTGCAGGCGAACTACAATGCTCAGAAGAGGAGTCACATTTGGCTTTTTGAAAGCAACTTTTGCTGAAATGGTTTTTTGGGGGCATGTCACATTTAGGAAGCCCCTGTGGTGCCAGAACAGCAAAAAAATACCCACATGGCATACTATTTTGGAAACTACACCCCTCAAGGAACGTAACAAGGGGTCCACTGAGCCTTAACACCCCACAAGTGTTTGACGACTTTTCGTTAAAGTTGGATGTGTAAATGAAAAAAAATGAAAACATTTTTTTTTTACTAAAATGCAGTTTTTCCCCTAAATTTTACATTTTACAAGGGGTAACAGGAGAAAATCACCCTCAAAATTTGTAACCCCATTTCTTCTGAGTATGGAAATACCCCATGTTAGGACGTAAAATGCTCTGCTGGCGAGCTACAATGCTCAGAAGAGGAGTAGTGCCATTGAGCTTTTGGAAAGAGAATTCGTTTGGAATGGTAGTCAGGGGCTATGTGCGTTTACAAAGCCCCCTGTGGTGCCAGAACAGTGGACCCCCCCACATGTGACCCCATTTTGGAAACTACACCCCTCACAGAATTTAATAAGGGGTGCAGTGAGTATTTACACCCCACTGGCATTTGACAGATCTTTGGAACAGTGGGCTGTGCAAATGAAAAATTTAATTTTTCATTTTTACGGACCACTGTTCCAAAAATCTGTCAGACACCTGTAGGGCGTAAATTCTCACTGTACCCCTTATTACATTATGTGAGGGGTGTAGTTTCCAAAATGGGGTCACATGTGTCGGGGGTCCATTGTTCTGGCACTATGGGGGCTTTGTAAACACATGTGGCCTTCAATTCAGGACAAATTTTCTCTTCAAAATCCCAATGGTGCTCCTTCTCTTCTGAGCATTGTAGTTCGCCCGCAGAGCACTTTAAATTCACATATGGGGTATGTTCTTACTCAGAAGAGATGGGGTTACAAATTTAGGGGGGCTTTTTTCTTACTTTCCCTTGTGAAAATTAAAAATTTAGGGTAACACCAGCATTTTTTGAATTTTTTTTATTTTTTTCATTTTCCCATCCAACTTTAATGAAAATTCGTCAAACACCTGTGGGGTGTTAAGGCTCACTATACCCCTTGTCACGTTCCGTGAGGGGTGTAGTTTCCTAAATGGGGTCACATGTGGGTATTTATTTTTTTTGCGTTTGTCAGAACCGCTGTAAAATCAGCCACCCCTTTGCAAATCACCAATTTAGGCCTCAAATGTACATGGTGCGCTCTCATTCCTGAGCCTTGTGCGTCCACAGAGCATTTTACGCCCACATATCGGGTATTTCCGTACTCAGGAGAAATTGCGTTACAAATTTTGGGGGTCTTTTTTTTTTCCTTTTACCGCTTTTGAAAATAAAAAGTATGGGGCAACACCAGCATGTTAGTGTAAATTTTTTTATTTTTTTACACTAACAGGCTGATGTAGCCCCCAACTTTTCCTTTTCACAAGCGGTAAAAGGAAAAAAAGACCCCCAAAATGTGTAGGGCAATTTCTCCCGAGTACGGAAATACCCCATATGTGGCCCTAAACTGTTTCCTTGAAATACGACAGGGCTCCGAAGTGAGAGAGCGCCATGCGCATTTGAGGACTAAATTAGGGATTGCATAGGGGTGGACATAGGGGTATTCTACACCAGTGATTCCCAAACAGGGTGCCTCCAGCTGTTGCTAAACTCCCAGCATGCCTTGACAGTCAGTGGCTGTCCAGAAATGCTGGGAGTTGTTGTTTTGCAACAGCTGGAGGCTCCATTTTGGAAACACTGCCGTACAATACGTTTTCAATTTTTATTGGGGGGGGGGGCAGTGTAAGGGGGTGTATATGTAGTGTTTTACCCTTTATTATGTGTTAGGGTAGTGTTTTAGGGTACTTTCGCACTGTCGGGTTACGGGGAGTTTCCCGCTAGGAGTTTGCGCTGCGGCGAAAAATTTGCCGCAGCCCAAACTTGAAGCAGGAAATTTACTGTAAACCTGCCTGTGTGAATGTACCTCCAACTGTTTCAAAACTACAACTCCCAGCATGTACTGACAGACCGTGCACGCTGGGAGTTGTACTTTTGCAACAGCTGGAGGCACACTGGTTGGAAAACCTTCAGTTAGGTTCTGTTACCTAACTCAGTATTTTCCAACCAGTGTGCCTCCAGCTGTTGCAAAACTACAACTCCCAGCATGTACTAATCACCAAAGGGCATGCTGGGAGATGTAGTTATGCAACAGCTGGAGGTACCCAACTACAACTCCCAGCATGCCGAGACAGCTGTTTGCTGTCTCGGCATGCTGGGATTTGCAGTTTTGCAACATCTGGAGGGCTGCAGTTTTTAGACCAGTGCACAGTGATCTCCAAACTGTGGACCTCCAGATGTTGCAAAACTACAACTCCCAGCATGCCCAGACAACAAACAGCTATTTGGGCATGCTAGGAGTTGTAGTTTTGCAAGATCTGGAGGCATATAGTTTAGAGACCACTGTATAGTGGTCTCAAACTGCAGCCCTCCAACTGTTTCAAAACTACATATTCCAGCATGCCCAAACAGCTGTCTGGGCATGCTGGGAGTTGTAGTTTTGCAACATCTGGAGGGCTACATTTTAGAGACCACAGTCTCAGATCACCGTCGCCGCAGCCTCCGGATCGGTAAGTGGACGTCGGCGCCCGGTCCCCTTCGATTACCCGTTCTGCCCCGCCTATTGTGGGTGGGCAGGACGGGGAAAACTAAAGTTAACCCCCCGTCCCCGGTCTGCTATTGGTCGTCACCTCTGACGATCAATAGCAGGGATAGGAGGGGTGGCACCTCTGCCACCTCACTCCTATGCCTACAGGGGGATCCCCCTTATATTCCGGGTCACCGGGTCACTATAGACCCATATGACCCGGAATCGGCTCAAATCGCAAGTGTGAATTCACTTGCGATTTGCGCCGATCGCCGACGAGGGGGCTGATGACCCCCCTGGGCATTTGTGCGGGGTGCCTGCTGATTGATATCAGCAGTCACCCCGGTCCGGTCCCCGCCCGGTGTGCGGCGGGGACCGAAATTCCCACGGGCGTATGAATACGCCCTGGGTTCTTAAGTACCAGGACGTCAAGGCGTATCCATACGCCCTAGGTCCTTAAGTGGTTAAAGTGCACATCTCTCTTTAAATTTAGTTAGTAAACTAGCCACACAGTGTATAAGGTATTAACATCTATATTCCAGACATGCCTTTTTTTAATAAGATTTTCTTGCTTTATTTCCTTTAAAAGAAAGTTTTTTCTATAGCCAGAGACAGTCAGAGAGGCTTGGCCCAGGTCCGCTATGTCCTGTGGTTGCAATGCCTTTCTCCACAGACGTCATGGCATCTCCTGAGTATGAGATTGACACACAGGGCTCCAAATGATCCTAAGGGTCTGACCATGCATTTGCATCATCACAGAGTGTCGAGATTATTTGAAGACTCACCGTTCGAATTGTGCATGCCCAGGAGATGCTATGTTGTCAACACGGACTGTCAACATTGTCTCTGACTATAGAATTTTTTTTTGTTTTTTTTAAAGAAATTAATAAATAAAGCAAGGACATTTTTTAAGATAGTCATGACTGGAATATGGATGTTAATACCTTGCACACTGTAAGGCAGGTTTACCAACTAAATTTCATGCGGCAGATGCACATAATGGGTTGGCACCAATAAGTTGTGGAACAGCCCCTTGAACGCGGAATGTCCGACAGTCAAGTAGACCCACTGCCCCTCCATTATTTATCTATAGGACTGTCAAATTGATAGCTGAATACAGTGATTGGTTGTTTCTTCCAGACCATAACACTTATGCCGTATTGCCTTATTAAAACATGAAGAGTGCAGGAACTCTCTTAGGATATGCCATCAATTTTTGACCAGTGGTCTAACCTCCAGGACCTTTCCCTGAATGTGATGAGCTGCCAAAACATGCATAGCTACTGTGCCTAAGCTACCAATGGAGGTGATGCTGTGGCCCTTGAATTGCGGTGATTGGCAGAGTCTTGGAGTCTGAAGCCCCCAATTAAACATTGAAAGCTTGTCTTAGGCATGCAAGTGTCTCTTCTTCTTTTTTATTCTTTATAGGCATAGGCCCTCTGTCTTAACGTCCTGAAGAAAGCCATGGCTGTTAAAGTCCAGCAGTCTAAATAAAGGTGCCCTACATGCTGTCTATACCTGCTCCTGAATACAGCTGTAGCTTTCCAGCAATTTTCTTCCCTTTTTAGTATGAACAGGCTGTAGTTACTGCATTAATGAGACACAACACCTCCAGATTACACAATGATTGTTTAATGTGACTGTACAAATCCTAAAAAGACATGATCTACATCTGTATTATTAAAAGTATAGTGCCTAGAGCACTGTGTATCAGACATTTAAAGGTCATTGTCTTTTTGTGCCCATGCTGCTCATGAAAGAATGTATTGTGCACTGAATACAAATGAGTACAACTCGGCTGTGTCGGAGACCCCGCACAATTCAGTGTAATGCTGTGGACACTAGTTTATATTAAGTGTCCTCTTTTAAACAAACCGACCCAACAATGGTTTGTTATCAATAACAGGCAAAGGTGAATAAGATAAAAAGGGCATGCCTGTTTAGTGACAGTAACGTTGAGGAGCACTCAGTGGCTTATTTCCTCATGTCTTTTTATTAACATTTTCATAATGTTTTTATAGTGTGTATAAGAGGAAGCCATTATTTGTCCTTTGAATGAGCGCTTGGGAGTGTGAGAACCACAGTCTAGACCAAGACGTGACTTTGCGAGTAACTCAATAATTTTATGATATGGAGGTGATGTAATGCTCCATTTTCTGCATGAATAACCACTTACGAACACTCCTTTTACTTCCTTGTCTTTCTCAAACTCCAGATACAAAAGAGGTGTACTTAAATAAATAGCTAACCACTCCATTCTAGTAAAAGCATTTCTGTGACAAAATATGTGAAGGATTATGATATCAACAGATTTGTGCACATTCTGTTTTTCTGTCGATTTTTTTATTATATGGCTCAGTTAATTTTGATCAATAAAAATTGTTCAGACACAGAATTATCTTCCAAAAATATCCAGTAGAACTGGCACACTAACCAATATTTTATCTTCTACAGATATTCTGGATATTGAGCATAGTTAACTTGCAAGCGTTATCTCCAATGTCCTATGAATACAAGGAAGTAGGCCAATCTATCATCAGGCAGCCAAGAATCTCAGCTGCTGAAATGTATCACTCTGTGAATTCATTAGAAAATATTCATTTTATTATTCTGATTATTGTTCTAATAATAGTGATAATTCTAATAATAATTAGTATTATATAATTAATTACCACGTAATAATTTAGATGTCTGTAGGCGTCGATGTACATTGAGTTGAAGCCGTACTGTGGCATAGCTCCAGGGGATATATGTCCAAAAAATCTTTGGGGTTCCATTCATCTTTCAGAGACAAAACCATCCCTTTTTGATCTCCGTTGGAGTAATATGCATCAGCAAAACTGTTTTATTTTAACTATATATAAAAGCACTGAGTATTTCATGTTTTTTACTCTATGGATTACATACTCAGGGCCGGTGCAAGGATTTTTGTCTACACAGGCGAAGGTGCATTTTGGCACCCCCCGCCCTTCCCACCCCTCGGCCAGGTGTCTCAGCATTGCCCAAGTTGTCAGCATGCAGGACAAGGTAAATTATTGTATGCCAATAAGCTCATGGCCCATGAATGTAAAGGCACATTGACATCTGTGTTCAAGTTCCAATTCCCCAGTAGGTAAGCAATCTCTCACTTAGGTAAGGAAATTCTCTACCACCCCCTCCCCCCATTCGGTAGATGACGTCATCACATGCACTGTAAACGCTGCACTGAGGATACGCATTCCCTGCTCTTGGAGTTATGCGCACATTGTACGCTTTGCTACTCATTTTACTTTTCTAGGTAGCAATATCCAGCAGTAATGTCCACCATATAGGGTACTATGATAAGGTGTCTTTCAGGTGTCAGCAGGTGAAAAACGTATATTTGTGATCCCTAGGTGAAAAACTTATATTTGTGATCCCTAGTGGCTATCGGGTGGGGGGGGGGGGGAGTTGTTGTTAGCTTTGTTACAGGGTGATGGGCACAGCAGGGCTTGCTTGAGGAAAGCAGTCCACCCAGTAATCATTAAGTGTTGTTAGGGCTCTGCGGGTGAATGGTGGAGTGGAGTGGAGTTGCTCACTCTATGTGCCAGCAGTACTGGTAGATGGATGCAGGGTGCCGCAGTTTGGATGTCTGAGGCTTTGGCAGTGACAAGGATGGCTCCTGGAGCAGCCCCGAGTGTGGTATGAGCTCACCTCATGGAGCAAGTCAGCTCTGCTGGATCCGATGGAGCACTAGCTCTCAGCAGCAGGGAACAGCCAAGATGGTGCTAGGACTTGGATTTTTCAGCCACACCCCCCCCCCCCCCTAGTGAACATTGTGAATCTTCCTGTGACTAGATTGTGACAAGGAACTAGTAGGCCATCTGGAACTCTATAACTGCACACTTTCCCTGGAATGCTACACTATGTGAGCCAGTTATCAGGGAAATCGGCAAAAAGAAACATATTTTAAAGTTAAAATGTTCTTCTTAAAGGTCTTAAATTGCCTTATGGAGAGCAAAAAAGAAAAAGTCAAAATAAAATAAAGTAAAAAACAAACAAACAAAAATAAATAAGCCACCAATAGGCCAAACAAACGCTTCTGTCCCAATGCCTATAGATCTGCCTGTTGAAGATGATCCACACTTTCCTCATTTATAAAGGCTTCCCTCTCATCTCTGACCACCCATAAAGTTCAGGGCCGCTGTCTTTTGTGTAAATACCAGTGCACCTACTGCTGTATGCCCACAGTGCTGCAGTTTAATATCACCTATCCCCTCCCTTCAGCTTTCCAGCAGAAGCTCAGTGTTTCTTCAATTTCTGCTTACATAGGACTTTAGAAAGCCAACGCATGATAACACCTTTTTCCTCCACATGCCATCTACAGTACTGTACTGAATCCTTCTATAGCACAGTAACAGCCTATTCAGTGCACTTCAACCAGCACTATGTCATGACATAGAAGAAAGGAGTAAGTGCTGTGATGTGATAGGCCGGGCAACCATTGTGGTGTCCCAGCATCGGTGGCTGTCCCATGGTTTTGGACTTTCTTGGGCAGCCTGATAGCACGTGGTGTTGGGCCCACAAGAGTTGAATAATATATTTGTCCTAAATTAATTTTATGGTCCCATTTATGTATGTTTAAGATGTTGATGTGCCTTTAAAATGTAAGCAGTGAACCCCATGTGATCATGTGAGCCAATGAGACCCCAAAAGTCTCCCCTGTATAGTGAGGTACAGGTGAGGAGTTAGTCAGTCCACAGTTAGTTTCCAACCTAGTGAGACTCCTGAGCAACAGCTAATCTCAGGTGTACTGTGTGTTGTGTGTCCTAAGTAGATGACATCATTTTTATATGGAAAGGGGATGAACTCAATCTGACCGAGTTTTTAAGCAATTTAAATAAAAATGAATTTTATCTTACTTTTACTCCGGTAATAAGTCGGACTGAGATCAACTTTTTAGATTTGACTATTTATGTGGACAATGGGTGTTTGTGCACTAAAACCTTTAAAAAAGCAACCGATAGTTGGAGCTTTTTCCATACTACAAGTTGTCACCTCCCAGTGTGGCTTGAAAATATTCCTAGAAGCCAACTTGTGAGACTTCATAGGAATTGTACACAGGATAATGAATTTGAAAAGGAAGCCGTGGAGTTACAGAAAAAAATTGAATATAAAGGAATATGATATTGACATTCTTCAGTCAAAATACCAATAATCACCACTTATAATTCTCACAGTTTCCTTTTAAAAAAAGATCATAAAAAGACATTGGGGTATTCTGCAGAGGGATAGAAGTATTGGGGAACTGCTACCTAAAAATCTGTCTTTTGTGTTCAGAAAAACACAGAATATAGGGAACATGGTAGCCCCTACAGTAAAAAAAATCCCAAAGGGACCAAACCACTAATAATGCAGTTTTCTTCCAAAAATCTGTTTTTTTCCCCTGCTGTATGTGCAAAGCATGCAAACTACAAGGAGTGACTGCACCGAAATTAACAGTAAAGAATAAAGATGGGACCTTTGAGAAGAAAATAAACACCCATATCAACTGTAAGTCAAGGGGTGTTATATATGGTGTTGACTGCCCTTGTAAAACATACATTGGGCATACTAAAAGGTTTTTATAACGTATTGGGGAGCTTGTGTACAAACAATATAGAGAGAAAATATCAGGCATTACATGGACAAGCACAATACATCTTTCCAAGGATCCCATTTTTATGGGATTAAATGTCTACATCCACATTGGAGAGGAGGGGACTATATATCTCAATTATCTAAAGCTGAAGGCAGATGGATTTTTAACCTCAACACATTGGTTACTTTTGGCCTTAATGTTGATTTTGAAATGTTTGCCTTCTTGGAATAATAGAACTTTTTTTGATACATATGGCCTTGCTCCCACAGTGCATTTTTGCATTTGGCCTTGTTCCCACAGTTCATTTCAGGTTCTGCAGGTCATGCTCAGCTTAAATGGTTTAATATGACGTAAATGGATATATGACCATATAGCCCACCACTAGTATAAGCTCTTAAATACAGGATTGATAATAGTGAAGGGTATATATAGCTGAGTCTCGGGAGGCCAGGGTATCCCTGAGGAAGGAAAATGCCTTTTTTTCTGAAACAACGTTGAAGTAACCTTTTTGGCCCAACTTGCCATCTGTAGTGGTAGTGATGTCACTTTCAGTTATGGGACTCAGCTCCTTTCACTTTTATATAACCTATCCAGAGAAGGAACCACTACACAAGGGGACCAAATATAAAATCAATATATTTTAATTTATTATGCCAAGTTAAGACAAATACAAAAAATGGGGAAAGTTAAAAACACACAAATGGCATGGACACAAACAAATAGGTGGGGGACTGGGGAGAGGAGGGAGAGAAAAAATAGCATATATCCAGTGCAGATTCAGCAGTAAAATGTTAACATAGGAAAAGAAATGTAGAAAATTCATACAATGGAGGTATACAGGTAAGTGAATAAACACATACGTGTATATTCATATAAGGTGCAAGTGTGTCTAGCAGCAACCTCCAAAGAGAAAATATATAGCAGCACAAGTGTGCAAAAAACAATGATATACAATAAAATGTTAGCAATGTAAATGCTGTGCTGCAAATGCAGACCAGGTAAGAGGTAAATTAGAGCAAAAGATCAGAGCTGGCCATTGAATGCCATGAAGTGGACCTGCTGATGTATAAAGTAGTAGGTAGTAGGTAAGAGCCCCCCTGTAAGTTCCCCAGTCACCCACCACACCTCCGACACGTTTCGCCCGAGTGGGGCATTATCTAGGATTCCCCCTTTCACTTTTGCAGCACGCTTTGCAGAACGCAGGTAGAGACACCGCCGGCTGGGGCAGATCTCCCTGCAGCTACTTTCCTACACCTGGATCATCAACACAAACCAGCTCACACCAGAGGAACGGGACCAGAACGGCAGCATCTGCACAGACCGCTTGGAAGGTAATACGTTCCTGGTGAATAGCATAATACGCTCAGCAACTGGGGATTAACAGTGTGTGCGATACTCTGGAGAAGGTATATACTGTATATATAATATCTACTACTTGTTATTTACACTTACATGTGGATTACAACTAAGCATATCAAGTCCTCAATAGTACTGCCGCCAATTAAACTTTATGTGATTTTTTAATTACACCCTGTTCCAAATTATTATGCAAATGATATTTTTCTCATTTACCTAAATAATTGATGTAAATAACAGTCAGCATAATTCTAATGTTATCAACTACTAACCACTTAAGGACGCAAGGCATACCCCTGTATACCTCTGTTTTAGAGGCCTTAAGGAATCACGGAGTACAGGTACACCCTGCGTTTCTCCAGTTCCCGCCGCTCACCTCCTGAATGTGCCAGGGGGTTGCACGTTCAGCAGGCACCCCCTGCAACCCCCTGGCAGGGTCCTAAGACCCCCCAATTCAGAACGGCGATCTGTGGCGATTCTGGGTCAAACGGGTCTCAGGTGACCCGGAAAATAAGGGGGATCGGGGTTCTCCAAGACACCCCCAATCCCTCTGAAGGGATAGGAGTGAGGTGGCAGGGGTGCCACCCCTCCTATCCATGCTATTGGTTGGTCAGAAGCGACCGACCAATAGCAGATCGGGGGTGGGGGGGGGGTTAAAGTTCGGTTCCCCCGCTTTGCCCACCCACTGTAGTCCGGGCAGAATGGGGGAATCGGCAGTGACCGGCACCGGAGGTCAGTTACCGGCGGCGGGCGGCGATGACGTGTGGCTTCCTGGTGCGGCTATCGTACGGAAACCGGTGAGTTGTCTGTGGTCCGTGAAAATGAAAAATTTAATTTTTAATTTGCCCAGCCCACTTTTCCAAAGATCTGTCAAATGCCAGTGGGGTGTAAATGCTCACTGCACCCCTTATTAAATTCTGTGAGGGGTGTAGTTTCGAAAATGGGGTCACATGTGGGGGGGGGGGGGGTCCACTGTTCTGGCATCATAGGTGGCTTTGTAAATGCACATGGTCCCTGACTTCTATTCCAACAAAATTCTCTCCAAAAGCTCAATGGTGCTCCTTCTGAGCATTGTAGTGTGCCAGCAGAGCACTTGACGTCCACACATGGGGTATTTCCATACTCGTAAAAAATGGGATTACAAATTTCGGGGGGCATTTTCTCCTATTACTCCTTGTAAAAAATAAAAAATTTGGGGAAAAACAACATATTTCATTTACACATGTGGGGTGTTAAGGCTCACTGTACTCCTTGTTAAGTTCATTGAGTGGTGTAGTTGCCAAAATAGTATGCCATGTCAGGGGGGGGGGTTGCTGTTCTAACACCATAGGGGCTTCCTAAATGTGACATGCCCCCCCAAAAATTATTTGCTTTCCAAAAGCCAAATATTACTCCTCTGCTGAGCATTGCATTACGCCCGCAGTGCACTTGATGTCCACACATGGGGTGTTTCCATACTCAGAAGAGATAGGATTACAAAATGTGGTGGACATTTTCTCCTATTACCCCTTGTAAAAATGTAAAATTTGGGGAAAAAATGCATTTTAGAGAAAAAATAATTATTTTACACATCCGACATTAACAAAAAGTGTTAAGGCTCACTGTACCGCTCGTTACGTTCCTTGAGGGGTGTAGTTTCCAAAATGGTGTGCCATGTTGTTGTTTTTTTGCTCTTCTGGCACCATAGGGGCTTCCTAAATGTGACATACACCCCAAAAACCGTTTCAGAAAAACTCACTCTTTAAATTTCCATTGTCGCTCCTTCCCTTCTGAGCCCTCTAGTGCACCCACAGAGCACTTAACATTCACATATTAGGTATTTCCTTACTCGAGAGAAATTGACTTACACATTTTAGGGTGATTTCTCTCCTTTTACCCCTTGTAAAAATTCAAAAACTGGGTCTACAAGAACATGCGAGTAAAAAATTAAGATTTAGAATTTTCTCCTTCACTTTGCTGCTTTTCCTGTGAAACACCTAAAGGGTTAACACACTTTATGAATGTCATTTTGAATACTTTGAGGGGTGCAGTTTTTATAATTGGGTCATTTATGGGGTATTTCTAATATGACGGCCCTTCAAATCCACTTCAAAACTGAACTGGTCCCTGAAAAATTCAGATTTTGAACATTTTGTGAAAAATAGGAAAATTGATGCTGAACTTTGAAGCCCTCTGATGTCTTCCAAAAGTAAAAACTTTAAGATGCAAACATAAAGAAGACATATTGTATATGTGAATCAATATATAATTTATTTGGGATGTCCATTTTCCTTCTTAGCAGAGTTTAAAATTTTAAAAAAATAGAATTTTCAAATTTTTCATCAAATTTTGGAATTTTTTTTTTTACCAGGAACTGATGCAAGTATCTACAAAAATGTACCACTAACATAAAGTATAATATGTCAAGAAATAACAATCTTGGAATCAGAATGAAAAGTAAAAGCATCCCAGGGTTATTAATGCTTAAAATGACAGTGGTCAGATGTGCAAAAAATGCTTGGGTCCTTAAGGTGAAAATGGGCTGAGTCCTTAAGGGGTTAAGAGTACAATTCAAATTTTATTGAACAAACCTCTTAATGACAGTATAACAGTATTTTTTTTTTTAAACATAACAAGCTTACAATGCACTGTTCCAAATTATTACGCTCAGTAAGTTTTATAGGTTGTACAGAACTGAAAATTGTCATTTGTTGTTCTTGCAGCATATTTACTGAAATCAAAAGCTATTTCAATCAAACTTAACAACATTTGAACTTTTTAAACATTTTAACAGGTCGCGTTACCTTTTAACATAGGACCCCTTATTTGATAGCAGCTTCACAAGTCTTGCATCCATTGAACTTGTGAGTTTTTGGACAGTTTTTTCTTGAATTTGTTTGCAAGATGTCAGAATAGCCTCCCAGAGCTGCTGTTTGGCTGTAAACTGCCTCCCACCCTCATAGGTGTTTTGCTTGAGGATGCTCCAAAGGATCTCAATAGGATTGAGGTCAGGGGAGGATGGGGGCCACACCATGACTTCCTCTCCTTTTAACCCCATAGCAGCCATTGGTGCAGAGGTATTCTTTGCAGCATGAAATGGTGCATTTTCATGCATGAAGATGATTTCATTACGGAAATCATAGTTCTTCCTTCTGTACCAGGGAAAAAAGTGGTCAGTCAGAAACTCCACATACTTCTTTACATCTTCGTGGATTCTAACTCCACCACTGCCTAGCTCATGTCGCAGCCATGTTTGAACAGGGTGGCCATCCATCAACCATACACTACTCTATCCATCTGGACCATCCAGGGTTGCACGGCACTCATCAGTGAACAGGACTGTTTGAAAATTAGTCTTCATGTATTTTTCTGCCCAATGCAGCTGTTTCTGCTTGTGAGTAGTGATGAGCAGCAGGGGCCATATTCGAATTTGCAATATTTAGCGAATATATGGATGAATGTTCGTCCAATCTTTGCGAAAATCGCATATTCACTATGTTCGTTCTTTTTTTTACATACGAAAATTCGTAATGAAATTCGCATATTGTGCATGCGCAATTATATTTTTCACCTAAAAGAAGGGATTAGTGTCCAGTCTGGAAGTGCCAATATTAACATAAATATTAGCATAAATTTGCATTAAAGAAAAAATGAATATTCGTTATTACGAATATATATCATATTCTAAATATTCACAAAATCGCGAAGTGCCTGTATACACGGAAAAATTAGCATTTTGAATATTCATGTTCAACACTGCAAAGTTGTGAGCATTGGTTAGTGGTGGCCGAATAGAAGGTTTATACACAGTTGCAAGACTCTGGAGAACTCTACACCTTGATGTCCGTGAGACTCAAGAGGTACCGGCAGCTTCAAATATCTGTTCGCTGATCACGCTTAAGTTTTCATGAAATATCTGTTTTCCTACCTTGTCCAAGGCATTGAACTATTTCACTCTTTTGGCAGCAGAGAGATTCGTTAATTTCTAACGATAATTTGTTTTCCCTTAGTCCTAACAGTAGCACAGATGGGGTATTCCACCCCCCGCGAACTGGTAGGACAGATGGAAGTTTTATTGAACCTAATTAAACAATCAGTAAAGACACACCCACAACCCCCTGTATAAGTAAGAGGGTCATCCTCTGCCTCATTGTGTAGTAACAAGAAGAACTAAAAGTAAATAATAGAAGAAAATAACTAGGGAGGGAAAGTTGTGCTACTGTTAGGACTAAGGGAAAACAAATTATCGTTAGAAATTAACGATTCCCTTACGTCCTAACCAGTAGCACAGATGGGGAAATGGCAAGCAGAAACCCTATGAGGGAGGGCTCTCATGCCTGACGGCAGATAATACTGTCCGTCCAAATGAGGAAAAATCGGCCAATCTACTGTCAAGTCTGTAGTGGGTGATAAATGTGGAGAGTGAACTCCAGGAAGCCGCTTTGCATATATGTTCCAAGGGAACAAGACTCCTTTCCGCAAAGGAGGTAGATACAGACCTGGTGGAATGAGCTTTTACAAACTCAGGAGGCTCCTTACCTTGGGATACCATGGCAATACGAATGGCATCTTTTACCCATCTACTGATGGAGGGCTTTGAAGCTTTAAGACCTCTCTTGGGTCCTGAAAAGAGAATTAGCAGATTTTCATCCTTCCGAAACTCCAAAGATCTTCTTATATAGATCTGGAGACATCTCGAGATATCTAGGCAATGAAGAGCCCTATCTTCATTGTAGGATGGAGGAGGAGAAAATACTGGCAGGGATATAACTTGATTTATATTTTGAAATGATGGAACTTTAGGTATAAAGGATGGCATGAATCTGAGTAACACTCGATCCGGCAAAAATTTAGTATATGGTTCAAGTGCCGAGAGCGCTTGAAGTTCCCCAATCCTTTTGGCTGAAGTGATTGCCAGTAAAAAAGTTATTTTAATGGTAACAAACTTCATGTCCACCTCCTCCAAGGGCTCAAAGGGGGGAGATGCTAACCCCTTGAGCACCATCGATAAGTCCCATGCTGGGACAGGTTGTATAATTGTAGGTTTTAACCTTGAGGATCCCCTCAAGAATATTTTGACTAGTGGGTCTTGACACAATGGTTTATTGAGAAAGGCAGAGATGGCTGATACCTGAACTCTGAGTGTGGAAGGAGATAGATTCTTGTCTAATCCCTCCTGGAGAAAGTTGAGGATTGTGGCAACAGCTGGATTCTGTCCAGGTAGTTGTTTCTTGGAGCACCAAGACTGAAAAGTTGTCCAAATTCTTTTATAGGCTCTGTTAGTGGACTCCGCTCTGGAATGCGAGAGGGTATTCAAGACCGCACTAGAAAGCCCTTCTAGATGTGGAAGGGACTGGTCAACCTCCAGGCTGTCAGGTTGAACATTTGAAGATTTGAGCAGCTGTGAGTGTCCCCCGACACTAGTGCTTGCTCTGGGGGAAGCCTCCAGAATTGTCCCCGACTCATTTGCAAGAGTTGGGTAAACCAAGCTCTCTTGGGCCAAAATGGAATTATGGCTATGACAGAGGCTTGGTCCTGCCTGATTTTCATCAATACCCTTGGGATCAAGGAAATTGGAGGGAAGATGTAGGCCAGCCTGAACCTCCATGGGATTGAGAGAGCATCGATTGCTACTGGGTTGTCTTCCCTGCACAGGGAACAAAATCTCACCACTCTGGTGTTGAACCTTGTTGCCATAAGATCTATTTCTGGCATACCCCACCTGAGTATTATTTGTTTGAACATCTCTGGATGGAGAGACCATTCTCCAGTTGAAAGTCCTCTGCTCAGGCGGTCGGCGATCACATTGAGAGATCCCCGAATGTGAACTGCCGACAGGTGGGTTAGGTTCCTCTCTGCCCAATCCAAGATCAGACCCACCTCTCTGAGGAGGCTTTGTGATCGAGTGCCTCCCTGCTTGTTGATGTACAATACAGCTGTCATGCTGTCGGATTGGATCTTTACTGCTTTCCCTTTAAGAAGAGAAGCAAAGTGGAGGAGTGCTAATCTGATGGCTCGAATCTCGAGGAGATTGGAGGTTAACCCTCTCTCCTGAGGAGACCAAGATCCCCGCACTAACAGATCCAAGAGATGCGCTCCCCAACCTACAAGGGACGCGTCGGTAGTAAGTATGATCCAAGGGGGTTGGATCATTGACTTGCCGTCCTCGAGGTGAGACCACCATCTGAGAGAGGACCTGACTCGATAAGACAGGGAGTGGCACTTGTTTAGGCCCGAGGGCCTGAGATTCCAAGTGGCGAGCACCTCTGATTGAAGAGGGCGTAGATGCCAAAGAGCCCAAGGAACCACATCCACGGTAGCGGACATAAGTCCCAACATCCGCATGAGAGCGCGAATGGAAAATCTCCGGGGTACAGAGAGAAAAAGGGCCGATTCCTGCACCCGAGATTTCCTCTCGGGAGAGAGGTAAAGTGTCATGGAGATTGAGTCGACTATGAAGCCGAGGAACCTCACTGAGGTAGTTGGGAGGAAATTGGATTTGGCCCAATTGACTATCCACCCTAACTGGTGAAGGAAGGATACTGCTAGTTGCAGATGTTGGGACAGGATCGCAGAAGAAGGAGCTCTGAGGAGCCAATCGTCTAGGTAGGGAACAATGCTGAGCCCCTGGAGCCTTAGAGCAGCAACTACCGCTACCACCACTTTGGTAAATGTGTGTGGGGCCGAAGAAATTCCAAACGGGAGGGCTACAAACTGGAGGTGTTTTAGAACTCCCCCTACCTGAACTGCGATCCTTAGATACTTTCTGGATACCGGTAAGCATCCTTTAGATCCAGAGTAGGCAGGTAATCCCCTGGCGAGATGAGGTTGACCACAGATTGAATAGTTTCCATACGAAAGCGTTTGTGCTTTACATACTGATTGAGATATCTCAGATCTATAATCATCCGCCAGTCTCCTGTTACCTTGGGAACTAGGAAGACTGGAGAATAAATTCCTGACCCCCGCTCTGCAAGAGGAACTTCCTCTAAGGCATTCTTCTGGATGTATTCCAGAATGTAGGTTTCTAGCTGTTTGATTGGTGAAAAAAACTCTTGTCTCCACATAATTGGATGGGGGAATTGATTCGAGGTCTATCGAATAACCATCCGAGATTAATCTCAGGACCCAAGGATCCTGAATGTGGAGGGACCAGGCGCTTGAAAAGTGGTGAAGACGACCACCAACTGGAATCTGGGGGGCAGGATGGGAAACTGGAAAGGTCACCTCGGCAAGGAACCCAGAGCTTCGTAGAAGCCCGCAGTCAGAGCTTTCTGTTGTCTTTGGGGCCACGGGAGCGTTTTCCGCCCCGGCGTTGATTACCCCAGTCTCTCTGAGGCTTAGGCTGGGGGGCTGATCCGCCCCCAGAACGCCGCCCTCGACCACGAAAGGAGGAATAAGGAAGGGACTTGCCTTTCTTGTCAGAAAGTCCCTCCATAATGCGGTCCAGCTCAGCTCCGAAAAGAATGCCGGGTTCGTAAGGCATAGCACATAAGGTGTTCTTGGAAGAGTTGTCAACCTTCCAAGGTTTTAACCATAGAGGACGTCGTCCAGCGGAAACCAGGGCCATAGACTTGGAAGCCAATTTAAGATGCTGGGTGGAAGCATCGCACAAAAAATCAACGGCCAGATTGGACGTCTTGAAGGATGAAAGAATTTCATCTCTAGGAACCCCCTGGTCTAAATCTGACTGGATGTTAGAAAGACGGGTCTTCAAAAAGTTTGCTACCTCAGAGCAAGCTATCGCCACTGATGCAGACGCAGAAGCAGTGGAGTAGGAGCGCCTCATGACACAGTCAGCCTTCCGATCCATTGGATCCTGCAAGGAAGACCCATCCTCAGCAGGGACCACTGTCCTCTTGGACAGTTTGGCAACTGCCATGTCAACCTTAGGGACAGGGCCCCAGGAGGAAAGCTGAGATTCCTGTATAGGAAACATGGTCTTAAATCTTTTAGTTAAGACCGGACCCTTTTCTGGTTTTTCCCATTCCGTTCTAAGCACGGACAGAAGGGTATCATCCGCTTTAAAGACCCCAGGTCCCTTAGAGGCGGAGGTAGAGGCTTCCCCGGGATCAACATCCTGGTCCCCCGACCGGATGGATCTCAGAAGACGCTGGGTCTTTTCCAGCGGAAAGAAATAGGATGCAGTGACCTCCTCATCCTTTTTTTTTCTTTTTTCTTTTGTTTTAAAATGTCAATGGCACCTAGGATTGAGAGACAGTCTCCCATGCCGGTACTTGCCGGGCAGCAGTCTGCCACAGCAGGGACCACCTATCTGATGAGAGCAGGTACATTCAGCTTAGGATGGCCATTGACAGCTTCACGTCCACAGACGTCTCCATTCTGGGAGGTGAAGAAGGTCTGGCGCGTTTCTGAGGGACAACGTGTTTCAGCTCCTCAATAGAGGCTTGCATAGCCGACATGTTAGAGGAGACCCACATATACATATCTTGGACTGTAGGTTCAGTCTGGTGGGAAGGTAAAGACTTAGCCCTACAAGGAGGGCACCTGGAAAATTCATAATTATCCGCAAGGGGACGTATTGCAGTCATGGCAAGAGAGGTGCTTGCGCTTGGCGGATTAGATAATGTAGCGGCAAGAAAAAAATTGCGGCTAGCTAAAATATAATTTAAAATACCCAAAGTTCTCAGCAAGAGACCAGGTAAGATATAGAGATAGACTCAAAAAGACAGGACTGTGGAAGTACCAACAGTTCTGCGCTCTAGGAGGCTGAAATGACAGCCTAGGGGGAGTTTAAATATCCTCCTGGCTGGCGCCAAAAACAAGACTCCGCCCACAAGGCGGAGTTACAGAGATAAAGAAATCCTGTCTTAAAAAACAGGAAAGAAAGGAACCCTATTAGTTAGAGGGTTATGGAAAGAGGCTCCTCGCTTGGTTTCGCCGTATTATTAGCAAAAACGGCGGAAAAAAACGAGCCGGGAGCGAAAAGAAAAACAGGAAGTGACGTCAGACGCCGCTGACGCACTTCCGGCCGGGACCGCGATTGGAGTCGCGGCTCCGAGGTATAGAAGCAGATGGGCGCAAACTATGCCCAGATTTGCAAGTAAGAAAACCCCCCCCCCCTCCTATTATATAACAGGAGTAAGGGAGTCACCATCTGTCCCACTGTCCGGGAGGACAGAAAAAAACACAATGAGGCAGAGGATGACCCTCTTACTTATACAGGGGGTTGTGGGTGTGTCTTTACTGATTGTTTAATTAGGTTCAATAAAACTTCCATCTGTCCTACCAGTTCGCGGGGGGTGGAATACCCCATCTGTGCTACTGGTTAGGACGTAAGGGAACCTTTTTTTTCCCATATTGCTTGATAATGGTGCTCTGCTTAATAATGTGGAACATCCACCTTTAGTAGTTTTTCCTTAAATTGGGCTCACCTGGCAATCTAATTATCACATGTGTCCGAGATTGTTTTCAGTGATCAAAAGAGCCCTGAGACACAATGTCATTCATGAGTTAAACTTAAAAACTAAATATTTAATCTTTTTGGCACTCAAATTTAATTTGCATAATAATTCAGAACAGGGTGTACATAAAACAAGTGGATTTAAACAGTGCAAATCAGTAAAACATTATAAAATTGTACATATGATTTGCACATGTAGCATATACACTGCTCAAAAAAATAAAGGGAACACTTAAACAACACAATGTAATGTAACTCTAAGTCAATCACACTTCTGTGAAATCACACTGTCCACTCAGGAAGCAAAATGACCTTCAGCAGGCCACAAATGTGCTGTGTCCACTCAAACGGTCAGAAACAGACTTCATGAGGGTCCGACATCCACAGGTGGGGGTTGTGCTTACAGCCCAACACTGTGCAGCACATTTGGCATTTGCCAGAGAACACCAAGATTGGCAAATTTGTCACTGGCGCCCTGTGCTTTTCACAGATGAAAGCAGGTTCACACTGAGCACATGTGACAGATGTGAGTCTGGAGACGGCATGAAGAACGTTCTGCTGCCTGCAACATCCTCCAGCATGACCATTTTGGCGGTGGGTCAGTAATGGTGTTGGGTGGCATTTCTTTCTTTTTTTTTTTTTTGGGGGGGGGGGGGGGCACACAGCCCTCCATGTGCTTGCCAGATGTACCCTGACTGCCATTATGTACCGAGATGAGATCCTCAGACCTTGTGAGACCATATGCTGGTGCAGTTGGCCCTGGGTTCCTCCTAATGCAAGACAATGCTAGACCTCATGTGGCTGGAGTGTGTCAGCAGTTTCTGCAAGAGGAAGGCATTGATGCTATGGACTGGCCCGCCAGTTCCCCAGACCTGAATCAGATTGAACACATCTAGAACATCATGTCTCACTCCATTCACCAATGCCACGTTGCACCACAGACTGTCCAGGAGTTGGTGGATGCTTTAGTCCAGGTCTAGGAGGACATCCCTCAGGAAACCATCCGCCACCTCATCAGGAGCATGCCCAGGCATTGTAGGGAGGTCATACGGGAACTTGGAGGCCACACACACTACTGAGCCTCATTTTGACTTGTTTTAAAGGGGTACTCCGCCCCTAGACATCTTATCCCCTATCCAAAGGATAGGGGATAAGATGTCAGATTGCCGCGGTCCCGCTGCTGGGGATCCCCGGGATCCCCGCTGCGGCACTGTGCTATCATTACAGCACAGAGCGAGTTAATGACAGGCAATACAGGGGCCGGAGCATCGTTACGTCATGGCTCCGCCCCTTGTGATGTCACGGCCCGCCCCTTTCAATACAAGTCTGGGAGGGGGCGTGGTGGTCGTCACGTCCCCCTGCCATAGACTTGCATTAAGGGGACGGGCCGTGATGTCACGAGGGGCGGAGCCATGACATCACGCTGCTCAGTCCCCTGTATCGCCCGTCATTATGCACAGAGCGAATTCGCTCTGTGCTGTAATGATAGCGCATTGCCGCAGCGGGGATCCCGGGGCTCCCCAGCAACGGGACCGCGGCGATCTGACATCTTATCCCCTATCTTTTGGATAGGGGATAAGATGTCTAGGGGCGGAGTACCCCTTTAAGGACATTACATCACAAGTTGGATCAGCTGTGTCATGACTGACAGGGTGGACAGGGAGAGTGAGCCCTAAGCTGTCCATTGAAACACTCTCCATGCCTACTTGCCTATCCGCCATAAACGGTGGATCAACAACCACTGTACCAGTCCTTTCCTGTGCTAAAGTACATTCGGCGTAAAGGTACACAAATAATACTGTACATAGTCACACAAACAAACAGCCAGATAAACCAGACAGGATATAAATATGCAAACAGGGCAGGATATAGCGTACTAACATACAGTTCAGTAACCGGAATTAAGATAAACCGGAATAAGATAAATAATCAAGATTAATAAATGAACAAGACTAGATATAGATTAGTGTACAGCAGAAATCAAGAAATACAGGGGATAAACTGAATGTAAAACACTAATCAGGTCAGGAAACAGAACACTGTTCACACTGTACACAGAACACTAAACAAACAGATATTTGTTCAGAGGACACAGATCAGGGATAAAGCACAGAGGACACTATAGACCAATGGTAATGTACAGAGGACACTCTAGAGCAGTAATCTTGTACACTATGATCAGTGCATGTACAAAAAACACTTAAAGGGGTACTCCGGTGGAAAACTTTTTTTTTTTTTTTAAATCAACTGGTGCCAGAAAGTTAATCAGATTTGTAAATTACTTCTAAAAAAATCTTAATCCTTCTAGTACTTATTAGCTGCTAAATACTACAGAGGAAATTATTTTCTTTTTGGAACACAGAGCTCTCTGCTGACATCACAAGCACAGTGCTCTCTGCTGACATCTCCGTCCATTTTAAGAACTGTCCAGAGTAGGAGAAAATCCCCATAGCAAACATATGCTGCTCTGGTCAGTTACTAAAATGGACAGAGATGTCAGCAGAGAGCACTGTGTTTCAATAAGAAAATAATTTCCTCTGTAAGTACTGGAAGGATTAAGATTTTTTAATAAAAGTAATTTACAAATCTGTTTAACTTTCTGGCCCCAGTTGATAAAAAAAAAAAAAAAGTTTTCCACTGGAGTACCCCTATAAAAAAAACTATAAAAACAGATACAAGAAAAAGCCAAACTCCATAACATATAGGAATACAGGTCAGGATACCAAACAGGAATATTACAAAACCGAACTCCATAACTACTGACTAAAATATATCATAAACAGGCATAATAACTATGGTTAAAGCACAGATATAAACAGACAGACTAAAACAGTCATAGAGTAAGAACTACTCACCAGCTCAGAGTTCCAACAGAACTCGGGTTTTAAAGCCTCACCAGAGCTGCAATAGGTTGAGAGCATTAACTCTTCCATCCCTAGGAAGAATTAGCACAGTAACTGCTCAGACATGAAAACTAGTGTCTGAACAGACCCCAAGACAGAAACAAAAACACAAAGACATTACAAGCTGTACTGTTACTCAATTATTTAATCCTAAAGAAACAATTATTCAGTCCCATATCATCAAATGCATCCCCTCCTTAGCAGCAATACTTTAAGCAAACACTTTCTTTAGTTTGATATATATGTTTTATATAGTATTTTAATTACTTTTAAAATTATTCAAAATTGTGCAGCTCAGGCTAAATTAAGAAATCAGAAGAAAAAAAAACAATGGCACTTTCCATGTCCAATTAAATGTATTTCATTAAATAATTCTAATAATAGGAGTACACACAAAACTAAACCAATAATAAAATAGATAATGAAGAATTAATAGCCTTGGGCCACAATTTTGGTTTAACCTAGACCTTGATCATAGCTTTGGAAAATAAAAAAAATAAAAAATATTTCAGTATAACACATCCATACATGTGCATAATAAACCAAAAATAGCTTCTCATTTAAAAAATAAAGCCCTCATACCGCCCCATTCGCGGAAAAATAAAAAAAAGTTATGGGGGTCAGAAAATGACAATTTTAAACGTATAAATTTTCCTGCATGTAGTTATGATTTTTTTCCAGAAGTACAACAAAATCAAACCTATATAAGTAGGGTATCATTTTCATTGTATGGACCTACAGAATAAAGAGAAGGTGTCATTTTTACCAAAAAATGTACTGCGTAGAAACGGAAGCCCCTAAAAGTTACAAAAGGGCGTTTTTTTGTTCAATTTTGTCGCACAACGATTTATTTTTGTTTCTAGTAGATTTTTGGGTAAAATGACTGATGTCATTACAAAGTAGAATTGGTGGCACAAAAAAATAAGCCATCATATGGATTTTTAAGGTGCAAAATTTAAAGAGTTATGATTTTTTAAAGGTAAGGAGGAAAAAGATGAAAGTGCAAAAAACCGAAAAACCCCAGGTCCTAAGGGGTTAAAGCACACCTGTCATGTGAAGATTTCTACTATCTCTCTTTTCTGCTTTTCACTAGATAAGCCTTAACTTCACTTCTAGGGATGTGCGAATCGAATCTGATGAATAACAAATACTGTTTTAAGTGTAGTGTTTTTACTTTGAATGCACTCCCCTCATAAGTGCATACCACGTACATACATCTAAGTGGTGTACCATTTTGTTCCGGTTAAAGGTTTAAGGGCCTAGTTACTGTGAAAGGCCAGCCAAAAGTACACACCTGCTGCTGTTCTAGACAAATACCGTTTTAAACGTAGTAGAGCATATTGTCCTCCCCTCATAAGTGCATACCACGTACGTACATCTACGTGGTGTACCACTTTGTTCCTGTTATAGTCCTAAGGGCATAGTTAATGTGAAAGGCCAGCCAAAAGTACACACCTACTTCTGTTCTAGACAAATACCGTTTTAAGCGTAGTGGAGCATATTGTCCTCCCCTCATAAGTGCATACCACGTACGTACAGCTACTTGGTGTACCATTTTGTTCCTGTTAAAGTCTTAAGGGCCTAGTTACTGTGAAAGGCCAGCCAAAAGTACACACCTGCTGCTGTTCTAGACAAATACTGTTTTAAGCGTAGTGGAGAGTATTGTACTCCCCTCATAAGCGCATACCACATACGTACACCTATGTGGTGTACCATTTTGTTCATGTTAAAGTCTTAAGTGCCAAGTTCCTGTGAAAGGCCATCCAAAAGTACACACCTGCTGATGTTGTAGACAAATACTGTTTTAAGCGTAGTGGAGTGCATTGTACTCCACGTATGTACACCTACGTGGTGTACCATTTTGTTCCTGTTAAAGTCTTAGGGGCCTAGTTACTGTGAAAGGCCAGCCAAAAGTACACACCTGCTTGTGTTGTAGACAAATACTATTTTAAGCGTAGTGAATCGTATTGTACTCCCCTAATAAGTGCATACCACGTACGTACACCTACGATGTGTACCATTTTGTTCCTGTTAAAGTCTTAAGGGCCTAGTTACTGTGAAAGGCCAGCCAAAAGTACACACCTGCTGGTGTTGTAGACAAATACTGTTTTAAGCATAGTGGAGCGTATTCTCCTCCCCTCATATACGCACTATGTCAGACAGAGAAGTGGCAAATTCATCAGGTGCAGGCAGAGCAGACTAGGGGAGAGTGGTAGCAGGAGTTGCAGCGAGAGACTAGAGCTCTCGGTATCAGCTAGCGGTCGTGACTCGACCAGCAACCCATCTGCCATCATCAATTGGTTAACATGGTCATCCAATTCATCACAAGTGACATTTGACACCCCCAGTCAACAGTCGGTGGGTTCCTCAGACACAACCCTCAGTTGGCATGGCCCAGGAGCAGTCCCTGTCCTCCCATTGCCTCTTTTGCTCTGTTGCCCATGCTGTTCCCTCCCCTACAGAAGCACCGTATGCTGTGGGTTCAGCTCCCCTACTTAGTGAGGACGATCTGCTGGAGGACAGTCAGTAGCTACTGCCCAGCCAAAATGTGGAGAAGACATCCGCCGCTTCCTCCGCTAGGCGGGCAAGTAATGATGAGGAGGTGGCGTGGGAGGTGGTGTTGCGAGCGTTCAGGCTCCTGAGACAGACACTGTTGAGGAATCTGAGGAGGACATCAGTGGCGTGCAGACACAACTCGATTATGATGCCTGGTGCAAAAGGGGCTTCATCATCATCAGGAGAAGAGGGTTGTAGGTTGCCCGTGAGGCAGCAGCTGAGCAAGCAAGGTGGTAGCATGGTTGCCAGTCAGCATGGTGGCAAAAGTGGAAAGTCTGGAGCAAAACGTGTCCTGGGTAGACCACCTGCTTCACAGCAGCCTACCTTCCCTGGAGGTAGTGGAACAGGGGTTCCTGGAGTCGGCAGCAGAAGCAGCCAATCAGTACGGACTGTTGGTGGGAAAATCATCTACTCGGCGGTTTGGCAGTTTTTAATCAAGCATCAGGAGGAGGGTAACATGGCCACATGCAAGATGTGTCGGCAGAAGGTGAAGCATGGCCAGGGTCCCAATGTTGGCACCATGGCCCTGCATCAACATATGCAGCATCACCATAAAGCAGCCTAGGAGAACCGTGGCTCCGATGTGATGGTCCAGCCTGCTACATCACCCAGTGGCATGCCGCTCCCTGTTTCAGCCAGCCAAGCCCTCAACCACCTTAGCCGAAGGAAGCTGTGTGTCATTCCCATCTTCTGTTGCTCCAGATGCTCCTGCTTCTCCAACTTTGAGTCAATCATTCTGACAGCAATCCATCGGTGAAGCCATGTCCAGGAGAAAACAGTATGCGCCCACTCATCCAACGGCGCAGAAGCTGAATGTGCTCCTGTCCAGGTTGCTGGTGCTGCAGTCCCTCCCTTTTCAAGTGGTGGACTCTGCACCTTTCAAAGAACTGATGGCTTGGGCTGAGCCAAGATGGAGAGTCCTAAGCCCCCAGTTAAAGAAATTCCTCCGCATCAGACCACAAGTAAGTATTGAGGCTATGCATTAGCTAAAACGTAACTTAGGAAAAAATATATGGTCCCCAATTTATTTTCTAACAAAGAAAAGGAAAGGTGCAAAAAACACCATGTGCCACCTACACCACCAAGTATTGATGCAAAGACCTCTGAAAAGGTGGAAGGAAAAAACATATGGTCCATTTCATCATAAAGTTGACATGTTTTTACTTTTTGAAGACATCAGAGGGCTTCAAAGTATAGCAGCAATTTTCCAATCTTTCACGAAAATTTAAAATTTGAATTTTTCATGGACCAGTTCCGTTTTGAAGTGAATATGAGGGTCTTTTTGTTGGAAAGCCCCTGTAATGGACCCCATTATAAAAAAAATTGCACCCCTCAAAGTATTCAAAATTACATTCAAAAAGTTTGTTTACCTTTTTGGTGTTTCACAGGAAAATGGAGGAGAAAAATCTAAATCAAAATTTTTTACACTAATGTTATTGTAGCCCCATTTGTTTTTGTTTTTTTGCATTTTTACAAGGAGTAAAGGGTATAAAGGCCCCCCAAAACTTGTAATTAATTTTCTCTTGAGTAAGGAAGTACCTCATATGTGGATGTAAAGTGCTCTGTGGGTGCACTAGAGGGCTCAATAGGGATAGAGCGACAATGGCATTTTGGAGAGCAGATTTTGCTGAAATGGTTTTTGGGGGGCATGTCACATTTTAGGAAGCCAACATGATGCCAGAACAGTAACCCCCCCCCCCACATCGCACACTATTTTGGAAACTACAACCCTCAAGGAACGTAATAAGGGGTAAATTGAGTCTTTATACACCACAGGTGATTGACAAACTTTTGTTAAATTGAGACGTGAAAATGAAAAATTGGATTTTTAACACTAAAATGCTGGTGTTACCCCAAACTTTTTATTTTCACAAGGAGTAAAAGGAGAAAATTCCCAGCAAAATTTGTGACCCCATTTCTCTTGAGTAAGGAAATACTTCATATGTTTATGTAAAGTGCTCTGTGGGTACACTAGAGGGCTCAGAAGGAAAGGAGCGACATTGGGCTTTTGGAGAGCAAATTTTGTTGAAATGGTTTTTGGGGGGGCATGTCGCATTTAGGAAGCCCCCATGATGCCAGAACAGTAAAAAAAAAAAAAAAAACACATGGCATACTATTTTGGAAACTACACCCCTCAAGGAATGCAACAAGGGGTAAAGTGAGCCTTAACACCCCGCAGGTGATTGACGAACTTTTGTTAAAGTGGGACGTAAAAATAAATAAAAAATACGTTTTCAATAAAATGCTGGTGTTACCCCAATTTTTTCATTTTCACAAGGGGTAATAGGAGAAAAAGCCCCCAAAAATGTGTAACCTCATTTCTTCTGAGTATGGAAATACCCCATATGTGGATGTAAAGTGATCTGTGGGCGAATTACAACTCTCACAAGAGAAGGAGCGCCATTGGGCTTTTGGAGAGAGAATTTGGTTGGAATGAAAGTCAGGGGGCTATGTGCGTTTACAGAGCCCCCATGGTGCCAGAACAGTGGACCCCCCCTACATGTGACACGGTTTTGGAAACTACACCTCTTACAGAATGTAATAAGGGGTGCGGTGAGCAGTTACACCCCACTGGCATTTGACAGAACTTTGGAACAGCGGGCTGTGCAAATAAAAAATGAAATTTTTCATTTTTACAGACGACTGTTCAAAAAAATCTGTCAGACACCTGTGGGGCATAAATGCTCACTTTATCCCTTATTACATTCCATGAGAGGTGTAGTTTCCAAAATGGGGTCACAAGTGGGTGTTTTTTTTTTTTTTTTGCGTTCAGGTCAGAACTGCTGGAACTATCAGCCACCTCTGTGCAAATCATCAATTTAGACCTCAAATGTACATGGGGCTCTCTCACTCCTGAGCCTTGTTGTGCATCCGCAGAGCATTTTACATCCACATATGGGGTATTTCTGTATAGTGGTCTCCAAACTGTGCCACTTCAGATGTTGCAAAACTACAATCCCGGCATGCCCAGACAGCCAGGGAAGCTGGGCTGTGTAGTCCTGCAATATCGCCCTTTTTAGGGCGAGTGACACTTGCCAAGAAGGGAATTAATAATGCGTAGAGCCTTACAGGGAAGTTTTTACCCCCTCCGGTTACAATGGACCATACGTTTTTCCCTTCAACCTTTTAGAGGTCTTTGCATCACATCAATACTTGGTGGTGTAGGTGGCACATGGTGTTTTTTGCACACCTTTCCTTTTGTTTGATTTCCCCAAAAATTTGGGAACATATATTTTATCCTAAGAATAATATTAAAAGTTCAGTTTTATGTAATGCATATCCTCAATACTTACTTGGGCACACAAACACTTTTAGAAAAGAGACCATTTTCTTCTGCCTACCTGTCTCAGCTACTATTCTGATCCTGCCACCCATCTGATGCCACACATATGATGCCAAGTTCTCAATTTTTCACCCACCTTCAACACAGGGTACTGGTATTGCAACCCACTGCCCTACTCTGTCACCGGGTCACTTTCAGGACTCTGTCACATTCTGCCACCATATGTACTCCTCATGCTGATCCAGACTGCTGATCCAGACTGTCTCGTACTGCCATCATATGCTCTCCTCATGCTGATGCCCGCTCCAGGCTTCTCATTCAGCCACTATATCATCTCCTCTTGCTGTCATTCAGCCACTATATGGTTTCCCCTTGCTGCAGCCAACTCCAGGCTGTGTCATTCAGCCACTATATGTCTCCTTTTGCTGCAACCAACTCCAGGCTGTGCCATTCAGCCACTATATGGTCTCCTCATGCTGCTGCCACCTCCAGGCTGTGTCATTCAGCCACTATATGGTCTCCTCTTGCTGCCACCAAATCCAGGCTGTGCCATTCAGACACTATACTGTCTTTTCTTGCTGCCGCCAACTTCAGGCTGTGTCATTCAGGCACTATATAGTCTCCTCATGCTTCCTACACCTCCAGGCTGTGTCATTCTGCCACTATATGGTCTCCTCATGCTTCTGCCACCTCCAGGCTGTGTCATTCAGACATTATATGGTCTCCTTTTGCTGCCACCAACTCCAGGCTGTGTCATTCAGCCACTATATGGTCACCCCTTGCTGCCGCAAACTCCAGGCTATGTATTTCAGCCAACATGGTCTCCTCTTGCTGCTGCCAACTCCAGGCTGTGTCATTCAGCCACTATATGGTCTCCTCTTGCTGCTGCCACCTCCAGGCTGTGTCACTGTACCGCCATGTGGTCTCCTTATGCTGCTGGCACATTAAATAAAACTTTTTAGGTTAATCTATTTGAAATCTTCAATTTAAATGGTAGAAAAATATATTTTCAATTATGAGGCCCTATGGTCTCGTCAGGCTGTTGCTACCTCCAGGCTGGGTCCTTCAGCCACTATATGGTCTCCTCCTTTTGCCGCCACCTCCACACTGTGTTATTCAGCCACTATATGGTCTCCTCATGCTGCTATCACCTCCACGCTGATTCATTCAGCCACTATATGGTCTCCTCATGCTGCCGCCACCTCCACGCTGTGTCATTCAGCCACTATATGGTCTCCTCATACTGATGCCACCTCCAGGCTCTGTCATTGTGCCACTCTGTGACAGTGATTCTAATAGTGACACCTCTAATCTGCATGTCATACTGAATAACAGTATTAGTTCACTAACCAAGCACACTCCCTTTGCGTGTTACAGCAAGGCAAAGTGTTCTACACCCCTATTGAGGCTCTCTGTAGTCCAGAAATAGCCATTTTTAATAGTGAGTCGCTGAGAATAAATTCGGACCAAAACTATTTTTGGGGTAAAATTCTACAAATCGGCCAAATTGAATTTTTCAAAAGTTCGCTCATCTCTACTCACTTCCTGTGTTCTGTCCTGGTTTATATGTTACTAGAGATCAGCTGAACCTAACAATAAGCAGTGAATAGCAAATTGCCGGCAAGTGAAACGCCTGGTGACAAATATGTTGGAGTTGTTTTCTGAGGTAAGTCGTCATTCTTGGTAAATTAAGGGATTTACAAATATGTTACAGGTTACATATGCCAATATTTTTCAAGTGCAGTCCTCAAGTACCCCAACAAGTCATGATTTGATGATATCCAATGCAGAGAACACCTATATTACCTGTAAAAGACTAAGGTTATCCTGAAAATATGACTTGTTGGGGACTGCGTTTGGAAAACACTGACATAGACTTTAACCCCTAGAGGACACAGGGCATATCTGTACACCTGGCTGCCTTTTACTTGGCACACTAGAACCTACATGTAAAAACTTACATGTTAAACTTTCATGTTCAATCTTACCAGGAAAGGACCTTAACATGTATAGCTTGGAAGAAAGAGGAGACAGGTGATTTGATAGAGACTTTTAAATACATAAATGGAATCAACACGGTAAAGGAGGAGAGCATATTTAAAAGAAGAAAAGCTACCACAAGAGGACATAGCTTTAAATTAGAGGGGCAAAGGTTTAAAAGTAATATCAGGAAGTATTACTTTCCTGAGAGAGTAGGGGATGCATGGAATAGCCTTCCTTCAGAAGTGGTCGCTGCAAATACAGTGAAGGAGTTTAAACATGCATGGGATAAGCATAAGGCTATCCTTTGTATAAAATAGGGCCATGGACTATTGATAGGATTCAGATTATTGGGCTGACTAGATGGGCCTAATGGTTCTTATCTGACGACACATTCTATGTTTCTATGTTTCCTGAGTCCCGTCCCAGCTATAAAGCAAGCGCAGGAGCTGCACTCGTATCATAGATAATGGTGGACATCGATCACGCTGATGCCCACTATTAACCATTCAGATGTGGTAATCAATACTGATCATGGCACCTGAAGTGTACAGGGTTGTACAGAGGACTAATTGGACCACCCTCAGTGAAATCGTTGTGGTACAATCAGTAAATATGGCCTCCAGAGCTCCACTTACCAGCTCCTGGATGGCTCCTATAGTATTCTTGTCTGGTCTGCCTTCTAGCAGACCAGAGAAGTAGATAGCAGATAACACTGATCAGTGCTATGCCAATGCATAGCACTGATCAGTATTAGCAATCTAAAAATTGCCATAAATAGTCCCCAGTGGAAACTAAAAAAAAGTATTAAAAAAAGTTCAAAAAGTTTTAATAAAAGTGAATAAGCCCCTCTCCACAAAAAAGTCCATTGTTTTCCCATTTTACAAACAGAAAAATGTAAAAACATGTAATAAATAAACTTACTCGGTATTACCGTGTGCAGAAAAGTCTGGTCTATTAAAATATTGTGTTAATGATCCTGTATGGTGAATGGCATAAACGGCAAAAAATACCAAAATCACAAATTGCATATTTTCGGTCATGTCACATCCCAGAAAAAAAGTATGCATATGATGATGCTCAATGGGAGAGAAACGTGCATTAGGGTACATGCACCTTTTGTTAAGGATCTGCTCATGGAAGATATTTGGAAGTTTACTTTTCTGGAGGCTTAGTATGCCTGTGCTGTCTGTATTCATGGTTACCTTGTACTATGCATTCATGTTAATGTTGATTTTAGATTAGCCCCGTTGTACATTTGTTCCACATTTCTATCTGTGGGTAGCTCATTGTCTTCCCCTCTGATGCTCTGTGTTCCTCCTTCCTTTGGGTGTCGGTGGTTCATGTAGGGGTGGGTTGGGTGTTGCCATTTTTATCTGTGTTTTTCTATATGTTTAATAAAGCATCATTTTTTATACAATATTTGTGCTATTTGTGCTTTTTCTCTCTTTGGTGTATTGTACAGGGTGGGCCATTTATATGGATATACCTTAATAAAATGGGAATGGTTGGTGATATTAACTTCCTGTTTGTGGCACATTAGTATATGGGAGGGAGGAAACTTTTCTAGATGGGTGGTGACCATGGCGGACATTTTGAAGTCGGCCATTTTGAACCCAACTTTTGTTTTTTCAATAGGAAGAGGGTCATATGACAAATCAAACTTATTGGGAATTTCACAAGAAAAACAATGATGTGCTTGGTTTTAACATAACTTTATTCTTTCATGAGTTATTTACAAGTTTCTGACCACTTATAAAATGTGTTCAATGTGCTGCCCATTGTGTTGGATTGTCAATGCAACCCTCTTCTCCCACTCTTCACACACTGATAGCAACACCGCAGGAGAAATGCTAGCACAGGCTTCCAGTATCCGTAGTTTCAGGTGCTGCACATAGTTACATAGTTACATAGTTACATAGTTAGTACGGTCGAAAAAAGACATATGTCCATCAAGTTCAACCAGGGAATTAAGGGGTAGGGGTGTGGCGCGATATTGGGGAAGGGATGAGATTTTATATTTCTTCATAAGCATTAATCTTATTTTGTTCCAGGAATGTATCTAATCCTGTTTTAAAGCTGTTAATTGTTCCTGCTGTGACCAGTTCCTGAGGTAGACCGTTCCATAAATTCACAGTCCTCACGGTAAAGAAGGCATGTCGCCCCTTGAGACTAAACTTTTTCTTCTCCAGACGGAGGGAGTGCCCCCTCGTCCTTTGGGGGAGTTTAACCTGGAACAGTTTTTCTCCATATTTTTTGTATGGGCCATTAATATACTTATATACGTTTATCATATCCCCCCTTAAACGTCTCTTCTCAAGACTTAACAATTGTAACTCCTTTAATCGCTCCTCATAGCTAAGATGTTCCATGCCCCATATTAGTTTAGTCGCTCGTCTCTGCACCCTTTCCAACTCCGCAGTGTCCCTTTTATGGACAGGTGTCCAAAACTGAACAGCATATTCCAGGTAAGGCCGTACCAATGATTTATAAAGGGGGAGTATTATGTCCCTGTCCCTTGAGTCCATGCCTCTTTTGATACATGACAATATCCTGCCGGCTTTGGAAGCAGCAGCCTGACATTGCATGCTATTCTGTAGTCTGTGATCTACAAGTACACTCAGATCCTTCTCTACCAGTGACTCTGCCAGTTTAATCCCCCCTAAAACATACAATGCTTGCATGTTATTAGTACCCAGATGCATAACTTTACATTTATCCACATTGAACCTCATTTGCCAAGTGGATGCCCAGACACTTAGTCTATCCAAGTCATCTTGTAACTTATGCACATCCTCTATAGACTGTACTGTGCTACAAAGCTTGGTGTCATCTGCAAAGATAGAAACAGAGCTGTTAATACCATCCACTATATCATTGATAAATAAATTAAACAACAGCGGTCCCAGTACTGAACCTTGGGGTACACCACTAATAACCGGGGACCAATCAGAGTACGAATCATTGACCACCACTCTCTGGGTACGATCCATGAGCCAGTGTTCAATCCAGTTACAAACTAAAATTTCCAAACCCAAAGACCTTAACTTACCTGTCAGAAGTCTATGAGGGACAGTATCAAACGCTTTAGCAAAATCCAGAAACACTATATCCACAGCCATTCCTCTGTCAAGGCTTCTACTCACCTCTTCATAAAAGCAAATTAGATTGGTTTGACAACTTCTATCCTTAGTAAACCCATGCTGGCTATCACTTATAATACAATTATCCCCTATGTATTCCTGTATGTAATCCCTTATAAGTCCTTCAAACAATTTACCCACAATGCACGTTACACTTACCGGTCTATAGTTTCCTGGGGAAGACCTAGAGCCCTTTTTGAAGATTGGCACCACATTCGCCTTGCGCCAGTCCCTTGGCACAATACCAGACACCAGAGAATCTCTAAATATCATGAACAGGGGTACAGATATTACTGAACTTACCTCTCTAAGAACTCTTTGGTGTAGTCCATCCGGTCCTGGGGATTTGCTTACATTTATATCACTTAACTTACCTTGTACCATCTCTACATTAAGCCAGTTCAGTACATTACATGATGTGTTACCAGCACTGACCTGGCCAATGTCAGCTCCTTCTTCCATAGTGTATACAGAACTAAAGAACCCATTCAGTAGCTCCGCCTTCTCTTGATCGCCAGGGACAACCTCCCCATAACATCTCCTATCTTCACAGCATAGACAATTGCCTTCAGATGACCCCAAAGATGAAGGTCTATGGGTTCCAGATCGGGAGACCTTGGGGGCCATTCAACTGGCCCACGATGACCAATCCTCTTTCCAGGAAACTGTTCATCTTGGAATGCTCGGACCTGACACCTGACAAGATGGTGCACCACCACATTATGAGTGTCAGGTCCGAGCATTCCTAGATGAACAGTTTCCTGGAAAGTGGATTGGTTGTCGTGAGCCAGTTGAGTGGCCCCCAAGATCTCCCGATCTGACCCCCTTAGACTTTTATCTTTGGGGTCATCTGAAGGCAATTGTCTATGCTGTGAAGATACGAGATGTGCAGCACCTGAAACTACGGATACTGGAAGCCTGTGCTAGCATTTCTCCTGCGGTGTTGCTATCAGTGTGTGAAGAGTGGGAGAAGAGGGTTGCATTGACAATCCAACACAATGGGCAGCACATTGAGCACATTTTATAAGTGGTCAGAAACTTGTAAATAACTTATGAAAGAATAAAGTTACATTAAAACCAAGCTCATCATTGTTTTTCTTGTGAAATTCACAATAAGTTTGATGTGTCCCATGACCCTCTTCCTATTGAAAAAACAAAAGTTTGATTCAAAATGTCCGACTTCAAAATGACCACCATGTTCACCACCCATCTTGAAAAGTTTCCCCCCTCACATATACTAATGTGCCACCAACAGGAAGTTAATATCACCAACCATTCCCATTTTATTAAGGTGTATCCATATAAATTGCCCACCCTGTATTTTATTTAGGCACAGTATGTTTTGTTTATAGACCATTATTGTTTGCCTTAAATGTGTTTTGGTGACATAATTTTAAAATCTGTGTAACTTTCTAGCACCAGTTGATTTAAAAACATGTTTTTTTTTTCCTCTTGGGTACCACTTTAACATTGACAGTGGCCATTTAATAAATATTTATCAATAATATCATGATCCATAATACAATCAAACAATAAAATTTAATGAAGTGAAATAATATACAATAATTATACAGCATATTAGTGCATCCTGGAACATAACAATCAAACAATGTTAGCATATATGTACAGTTTTGGCTTCCGAGACTGACACCAATTTCAGCTTTTAGGAAGTTTGTTGCTTCAGTGTTTTTAGGTCTTTTAAAGGGCATCTGTAGTGCAATATAACTTATCCCATCTCTGAAGGATAGGGGATATGTTATAGATCGACTGGGGTCCGAGCGCTGGGGCCCCCTGGGATCTCCTGGACGGGGCCGCGGTAGGATGCTGGAAAGGGGGTGTTCTGTCCCCGCATGACGCTGCGGCCGAAACGCCCCCTCCATGTACCCCATAGAGATACATGGAGGGGACGTGTCTGCCAAGGCTTTCTGCTGGGGTACAAAACTGCACTTCCTGCAGACTGTGGCAGCCCCTTCCAGGAGATCCCGGGACGGCCCATCGCTCGGACCCCCCGCAATCTATAACTTATGCCCTATCCTTTGGATAGGGGATAATTTATGTTGCACTGGATTACTCCTTTAAGATTAAATTTTAAACTTTTTTTGGGAACAAGGACTCAATATTTACACTGCTTACCCTTCTTTATTCAGGATTTCTGCAGTTCCTTTGTGTCTGTCTCAAAAAACTTTTGGCCATGACCGTAGCTGATGTATAGCTAAATAATATGATACAGAAAGTAATGTGTGCTGATAACTTACTTATACCAGGGCTTGTATAAATGGCAGATTGCTTACATATATGTTCTAAGCCAATCTAGTGCACTTTTACACTGTGATCTACTGGCTTTATTGTATAGTGATTTTCCACATAAGTTCCATACTCAACTGTCTATATCATATTATTCAGCTATCTTTTATCTGTTTGCGCCAATGTTTTTCACTCTTACAAGTCATCACAAGGTTACTATTTTTCTACATTTATATTGCTTCATAAACCCTTTTTATGGCTCTATGCTATCACATAAACACCAAAGATGTGGCTTATAATTGTTTAAATGCTGCTGTCAGTTTTGACAGTGGCATTTAAACAGTAAAATAGAAAGCGTTGAGTAATTTCCGTCCAGTGCTGCCAGGTATAGAGTGGGCTTTATATACTTGTTTACAACTGCAGGAATAGTATGGACCCAGGCCCAGCCCTACCATGGGGCCCAGTGGGACCATTGGTCGCAGGCAGCACTTTCAGGGGCGGCACTTTGCTGCCCCCTTTTTTTTTTTATAAATTCCAAAGCAGGTCCGGGCATGGCCAGCCCTTCCTCCTGCGCCGTGGCTCACTGTTCCAAAGCGGCTGCGGCTTCTTGCGCAACCCAGCATCGAGTGGGATCATTTAATTCTTGGCCCCAGGCAGCACAATGTCTTAAGCCAGCCCTGTATACAACACAACTATAGTTTCAGAGTTATCAGTGCTGATGAAAACAACATATTTTTTCAAGTCTGTACTCTGATGTACTGAAGAGCAGGAACCAGCAGCACATACCCTTAGCTGCTAGGCATCTCCTCTATCTCCTATGCATTGGCACCTGCGGGACAACACAGCAGTGAGGAGGAGGAAGTACGCTGGACAGGAGGCATTGCGAATGACTGATATCAACGTAAGTAAGGTAGGTGTTTGTGCCCTTCTCAACCCTCCACCTTAGCCTTCATGCCCTCCTCGTTTTAGTCTAGGGGGTCTGTTCTCAGTTCTGTATTAGCTTAGGGGGTGTAGGGTCTCTTTTAACTTAACCTCTTCAGGACATAGGGCGTATGGATACGCCCTGCATGCCGAGTCCTTAAGGACCGAGGGCGTATCCATACGCCCGTGGGAATTCCGGCCCCCACCGCTAGCCGGTTGGGGACCGGAGCCGGATGCCTGCTGAAATCGTTCAGCAGGCATCCCGGCATATCGCCCAGGGGGGTCATTATGTCCCCCCATGTCGGCGATCGCCGCAGATCGCTGGACAATTCAGTCCAGCGATCTGCGGCGATTCCGGGTCAATCGGGTCTCCAGTGACCCGGTGACCCGGAATTACTGGCTGTTCGGGGCCGTCTCTGACGGCCCCGAACAGCCAGAGCCTGCAGGGGTGAGGTGGCACTGGTGCCACCTCACGATCGCCCTGATTCGTCGGCCGGATTACCGGCCGACCAATCAGGGCGCCTGCTGCGGGTGTCACTCCCGCACCCGCTCCGCCCCTCTTCCGGAGGACGTGAGCGGGTGCGGGACGTGCACCCCGGGTGCTGGGGACCCCGATCCCCGGCGCCCCTGTTGGGATCGGGGCCCCAGGAGCAGCTGCGGCGGCGGAGACGACGAGGGACTGACCTGTGCGCGAGGATCGTTGGAGGTGAGTGACAGCCTCCTGCTGTTGCTTAGCAACAGATCCCAGCATGCAAAAAGGGCATGCTGGGAGCTGTAGTTATGCAACAGCAGGAGGCAGACCACCACAACTCCCAGCATTCCCTTATGGGCATGCTGGGACTTATGGTTTTGCAACAGCTGGAGGCACATTCTTTCTATGGAAAAGTGTACCTTCAGCTGTTGTATAACTACAACTCCCAGCTTGCACAAACAGCTAAAGTGCATGCTGGGAGTTGTAGTGGTGCATCTGCTGGTTGCATAACTACAACTTCCAGCATGCCCGTTGGCTGTCGGTGACTGCTGAGAGTTGTAGTTTTGCAACAGCTGAAGGCACACTGGTTGTGAAACTCAGAGTTTTTTTTTACCTAACTCAGTGTTTCACGACCGGTGTGCCTCCAGCTGTTGCAAACTACAACTCTCAGCAGTCACCGTACACCATGCACCGTACATGCTGGGAGTTGTAGTTTTGCAACAGCTGGAGGCACACTGGTTGTGAAACACTGAGTTAGGTCACAAACTCAGTGATACATAACCAGTGTGCCTACAGCTGTTGCAAAACTGCAACTCTCAGCAGTCACCGACAGCCAACGGGCATGCTGGGAGTTGTAGTTATGCAACAGCTGGATGTCCCCCCCAATGTGAATGTACAGGGTACACTCACATGGGCGGAGGATTACAGTAAGTATCTGGCTGCAAATTTGAGCTGCCGCAAACTTTCTGCTGCAGCTCAAACTGCCAGCGAGAAACTACTGTGAACCCCCGCCCGTGCGACTGTACCCTAAAAACACTACACTACACTACCACAAAAAATAAAATAAAAAGTAAAAAAAACTACATATACACATACCCCTACACAGCCCCCCTCCCCTCCCCAATAAAAATGAAAAACGTCTGGTACGCCACTGTTTCCAGAACGGAGCCTCCAGCTGTTGCAAAACAACTCCCAGTATTGTCGGACAGCCGTTGACTGTCCAGGCATGCTGGGAGTTTTGCAACAGCTGGAGGCACCCTGTTTGGGAATCACTGGCGTAGAATACCCCTATGTCCACCCCTATGCAATCCCTAATTTAGGCCTCAAATGCGCATGGCGCTCTCACTTTGGAGCCCTGTCGTATTTCAAGGCAACAGTTTAGGGCCACATATGGGGTATCGCCGTACTCGGGAGAAATTGTGTTACAAATTTTGGGGGGTATTTTCTGCTTTTACCCTTTTTAAAAATGTAAAATTTTTGGGAAAACAAGCATTTTAGGTAAAAAAAATTTTTTTTTTTTTTACATATGCAAAAGTCGTGAAACACCTGTGGGGTATAAAGGTTCACTTAACCCCTTGTTACGTTCCCCGAGGGGTCTAGTTTCCAAAATGGTATGCCATGTGGGGGGTTTTTTGCTGTCCTGGCACCATAGGGGCTTCCTAAATGCGGCATGCCCCCAGAGAAAAATTTGCGTTCAAAAAGCCAAATGTGACTCCTTCTCTTCCGAGACCTGTAGTGCGCCAGCAGAGCACTTTTCACCCCCATATGGGGTGTTTTCTGAATCGGGAGAAATTGGGCTTCAAATTTTTAGGGGTATTTTCTGCTATTACCCTTTTTAAAAATAAAAAATTTTTGGGAAAACAAGCATTTTAGGTAAAAAATTTTTTTTTTTTTTTACATTTGCAAAAGTCGTGAAACACCTGTGGGGTATTAAGGTTCACTTTATCCCATGTTACATTCCCCGAGGGGTCTAGTTTCCAAAATGGTATGCCATGTGTTTTTTTTTTGCTGTTCTGGCACCATAAGGGCTTCCTAAAGGTAACATGCCCCCCAAAAACCATTTCAGAAAAACGTACTCTCCAAAATCCCCTTGTCGCTCCTTCCCTTCTGAGCCCTCTACTGCGCCCGCCGAACACTTTACATAGACATATGAGGTATGTCCTTACTCGAGAGAAATTGGGCTACAAATACAAGTAAAAATTTTGTCCTTTTACCCCTTGTAAAAATTCAAAAATTGAGTCTGCAAGAACATGTGAGTGTAAAAAATGAAGATTGTGAATTTTCTCCTTCACTTTGCTTCTATTCCTGTGAAACACCTAAAGGGTTAAAACGCTGACTGAATGTCATTTTGAATACTTTTGGGGGTGTAGTTTTTATAATGGGGTCATTTATGGGGTATTTCTAATATGAAGACCCTTCAAATCCACTTCAAACCTGAACTGGTCCCTGAAAAATACTGAGTTTGAAAATTTTGTGAAAAATCGGAAAATTGCTGCTGACCGTTGAAGCCCTCTGGTGCCTTCCAAAAGTAAAAACACATCAATTTTATGATGCAAACATAAAGTAGACATATTGTATATGTGAACCAAAAAAAAATGTATTCGTAATATCCATTTTCCTTACAAGCAGAGAGCTTCAAAGTTAGAAAAATGCAAAATTTTCAAATTTTTCATCAAATTTACGGATTTTTCACCAAGAAATGATGCAAGTATCGACAAAAATTTACCACTATGTTAAAGTAGAATATGTCACGAAAAAACAATCTCGGAATCAGAATGATAACTAAAAGCATTCCAGAGTTATTAATGTTTAAAGTGACAGTGGTCAGATGTGCAAAAAACGCTCCGGTCCTTAAGGCCAAAATGGGCTCCGTCCTGAAGGGGTTAAGGATCTTAGGTCTGTATTAGATTAGGTGGTCTGTTCTAGGGTCTGTATTAGCTTAGGGGTCTGATCTAAGGTATGTATGTTTTAACCCCTTAAGGACCCCTTAAGGCCATTTTACACCTTAGGACCAGAGCGTTTTTTGAACATCTGACCACTGTCACTTTAAACATTAATAACTCTGGAATGCTTTTACCTATCATTCTGATTCAGATTGTTTTTTCGTGACATATTCTACTTTATGTTATTGGTAAAATTTTGTCGATACTTGCATCGTTTCTTAGTGAAAAATTCCAAAATTTGATTAAAAAATTTAAAATTTTGCATTTTTCTAACTTTGAAGCTCTCTGCTTGTAAGGAAACTGGATATTCCAAATCATTTTTTTAAATTAACATATACAATATGTCCACTTTATGTTTGCATCATAAAATTTACGTGTTTTTACTTTTGGAAGACACCAGAGAGCTTCAAAGTTCAGCAGCAATTTTCCAATTTTTCACAAAATTTCCAAAATCACAATTTTTAAGGGACCAGTTCAGGTTTGAAGTGGATTTGAAGGGTCTTCATCTTAGAAATACTCCACAAATGACCCCATTATAAAAACTGCAACCCCCAAAGTATTCAAAATGACATTCAGTCAGCATTTTAACCCTTTAGGTGTTTCACAGGAATAGCAGCAAAGTGAAGGAGAAAATTCACAATCTTAATTTTTTACACTCGCATGTTCTTGTAGACCCAATTTTTGAATTTTTACAAGGGGTAAAAGGAGAAAATGTATACTTATATTTGTAGCCCAATGTGTCTCGAGTAAGCACATACCTCATATGCCCATGTAAAGTGTTCGGCGGGCGCAGTAGAGGGCTCAGAAGCGAAGGAGCGACAAGGGGATTTTGGAGAGTACGTTTTTCTGAAATGGTTTTTGGGGCATGTTGCATTTAGGAAGCCCCTATGGTGCCAGAACAGGAAAAAAAAACACATGGCATACCATTTTGGAAACTAGACCCCTTGAGGAACGTAACAAGGAATAAAATGAGCCTTAATACCCGACAGGTGTTTCACTACTTTTGCATATGTAAAAAATTTAAAAAAAAATTTCACTAAAATGTGTGTTTCCCCCCAAATTTCACATTTATGCAAGGGTTAATAGCAGAAAATACCCCCCAAAATTTGTAACCCTATCTCTTCTGAGTATGGAGGTACCCCATAAGTTGACCTGAAGTGCACTATGGGCGAACTACAATGCTCAGAAGAGAAGGAGTAATATTTGGCTTTTTGAGAGCAAATTTTGCTCGGGGACATGTCGCATTTAGGAAGCCCCTATGGTGCCAGGACAGCAAAAAATACCCACATGGCATACCTTTTTGGAAACTAGACCCCTTGAGGAACGAAACAAGGAATAAAGTGAGCCTTAATACCCCACAGGGGTTTCACGACTTTTGCATACGTAAAAAAAAAAAAATCACTAAAATGTGTTTCCCCCCCAAATTTCACATTTTTGCAAGGGTTAATAGCAGAAAATACCCCCAAAACTTTGTAACCCCATCTCTTCTGGGTATGGAGGTACCCCATAAGTTGACCTGAAGCGCACTACGGGCGAACTACAATGCTCAAAAGAGAAGGAGTCATATTTGGCTTTTTGAGAGCAAATTTTGCTCGGGGGGCATGTCGCATTTAGGAAGCCCCTATGGTGCCAGGACAGCAAAATAACCCTGACATGGCATACCATTTTGGAAACTAGACCCCTTGAGGAATGTAACAAGGGGTACAGTGAGCATTTACCCCCCACTGGTGTCTGTCAGATCTTTTGAACAGTGGGCTGTACAACATTTTTTATTTGCACAGCCCACTGTTGCAAAGATCTGTCAGACACCAGTGGGGTGTAAATTCTCACTGCACCCCTCATTACATTCCGTGAGGGGTGTAGTTTCCGAAATGTGGTCACATGTGGGGTTTTGTTTTTTTTGCTTTTGTCAAAACCGCTGTAACAATCAGCCACCCCTGTGCAAATTACCTCAAATGTACATGGCGCACTCTCCCTTCTGGGCCTTGTTGTGCACCCCCAGAGCACTTTGCGCCCACATATGGGGTATCTCCGTAGTTGGGAGAAATTGCATTACAAATTTTGGGGGGCTTTTTTCCCTTTTACCTCTTGTCAAAATGAAAAGTATAGGGCAACACCAGCATGTTAGTGTAAAAAATGTATTTTTTTACACTAACATGCTGGTGTAGACCCCAACTTCACCTTTTCATAAGGGGTGAAAGGAGAAAAAGCCCCTCAAAATTTGTTAGGCAATTTCTCCCGAGTATGGCGATACCCCATATGTGACCCTAAACTGTTGCCTTGAAATACGACAGGGCTCCGAAGTGAGAGCGCCATGTGCATTTGAGGCCTGAATTAGGGATTTGCATAGGGGTATTCTACGCCAGTGATTCCCAAACAGGGTGCCTCCAGCTGTTGCAAAACTCCCAGCATGCCTGGACAGTTAACGGCTGTCCGGCAATACTGGGAGTTGCTGTTTTGCAACAGCTGGAGGCTCCATTTTGAAAACAGTGGCGTACCAGACGTTTTTCATTTTTATTGGGGAGGGGGGCTGTGTAGGGGTATGTGTATATGTAGTGTTTTTTTACTTTTTATTTTATTTTGTGTTAGTGTAGTGTAGTGTTTTTAGGGTACAGTCACACGGGCGGGGGATTACAGCGAGTTTCCCGCTGCGAGTTTGACCTCCCGCACAAAATTTGCTGCAATGCAAACTTGCAGCCTGATACTCACTGTAAGCCCCCTGCCCATGTGAATGTATCCTGTACATTCACAGGAGGGGGGGGGGGGGACCTCCAGCTGTTGCAAAACTACAACTCCCAGCATGCACAGTCTATCAGTGCATGCTGGTAGTTATAGTATTGCAACAGCTTGAGGCACACGGGTTGGGAAACACTGAGTTAGGAAACAGACAATGTTTCCCAACCAGTGTGCCTCCTGTTGTTGCAAAACTACAACTCCCAGCATTCTCAGGCATGCTGGAAGTAGTAGTTCGGCAACATCTTTAGAGCCAGATGTTGCCGAACTACAACTCCGAGCATGCTTGGAGTTGTAGTTTTGCAACATCTGGAGGACTACAGTTTGTAGACCACTAATACAGTGGTTCCCAATCTGTGCCCTTCCAGATGTTGCAAAACTACAACTCCCAGTATGCCAAAACTGTCCAGGCATGCTGGGAGTTTTAGTTCTGCAACATCTGAAGGGCCAAATGTTACAGAACTACAACTCCCAGCATGCCTGGACAGTAAGGGCATGCTGAGGATGTGTAGTTTTGCAACATCTGGAAGGGCACAGTGGTCTCCAAACTGTGGACCTCCAGATGTTGCAAAACTACAACTCCCAGCATGCCCAAACGCCAAGGGCTGTCTGGGCATGCTGGGAGTTGTAGTATACAGGGTCCCAATACTGCAATGCATGTCGCTTTACGGCGACGTGCATTGCTGTAAAGGGCCCGACCCCGGCTGAAGATCCACTCACCTGTCGCCACCGCCGCCGCCTTCATCGCAGGGATCCGGGTCTTCAGGGACAAGGTAAGTACCGGGGCCGGTCCCCAGCACTCCCCCGTCCCCCGCCACGTCCTCCGGTCTTCCTCCCGTCCTCTCCGGACTTCCAGGGGCCGGGCAGGGCGGGAGGAAGTAACCCCCCCTGCGATTGGTCGGAAGAATCACAGGGGATCGGAGGAGGTGGCAGGCTTGCCACCTCGCTCCTAGTCTTCAGCATGGTCCTGGCTGTCTGTGACAGCCGGGATCATGCAAAATTACCGGGCGGTTGGGTCCCAGAGACCCGATCAGCCCGGTATCGCCGCAGATCGCAAGGCCCCCCTCGGCGTTTGCCCTGGATCCAGTTCCGATCCAGTTCCGATCTCTGCCCGGCGAGCGGCAGGGACCGGAAAACGCCATGACGTCGTGGGACGTCATTGGTCCTTAAGGCCCAGGGTGCAATGACGTCCCAGGACGTCATTGGTCCTTAAGAGGTTAAGGGGGTCAGGTCTGGGATCTGTAATAATTTAAGGTGTCTGTATTTGCATTATTTATGTTTGTTACTTGTGTACTAAACTCGTAATAAAATGTTCAATATAGATTTGCATAGTTTATGTATGCCCATGTGGGGGAGGGCGCTGGGAGAATAATTAGGTTATGGGGGGCCCCAGCACATTCTTTGCACAGGGGCTTTCTGCCATCTGCCCTCCCCCCCCCCCCCCATGAAAATATCACAAGTCTACCTGCTTTGTACTCACAAACATCAAAATTATAGAGCATATGCTGTACATAAAAGAATTAGATGAATGCCAAAGGTCTGACATGTGGCCCAACTCGAATTTTGCCAGAAAGTTTTTTGAAAGTCAGTTCATGATGTGAATAAAATGTGGAAAACTTTGTTTATTCTGGTTACTCACATTTGCTCTGCAAATCTGAAAGTAAATTTAAGTATTAAGTCTGACAGTTGGTTTTACAGGACTTTTCACTTTTTTTTATATACTTTTTTACAGATCTCTTAAAGTATATAACCCTTATGCCACCATCTACATTCTTGGCTCATGGCAACCTGCAGTGATATCAGTTAAAAGTTTAGTTTTAAATTTTTTAATTACAGACAATATATATATATATATATATATATATATATATATATATATATTAGCTTCCCAAAATTACTTGTGCATAACGCATGTAAATACTTTCATTAAAAGATTAAAATCTGATACATTTGTTTTTTCACAGACCAGAGCAGGTAGGTAAAGTGACAGTCTAATTCCCCTCTGAAAACAATAAAACAGTTCAGCTTTACTGCTCTGACAGTCAGTAGTACAATTCTAATCTTTCTCCTGGAAGAGACACCATGCAATAGGCATAGAATGCTGCATATGTTGCTCAAAAAGGTTCATATAGGCTCAATGGTTCGCCTCCCAGTGGCATTTGTCTGTTGGGATCAACTTGCAAGCCAGCTGCCTTAAAAATTTATCACACAATGAGCAACACTGTATACATAGTATTTCAGTAAAAGAAAGATTTGCTTCATACTCGGAGCAGGCACATAAAAAAAAAGAAAGAAAAGCAAGCAGCAGGCCAATACCTATGCCCCACCATGGGTTTTGGCATTCTGTGTCCCAAATGAAGCTAGAATGGTAAAATCCAGGGTCACGCATGGACCTGGTGTAGCGCACGCTCTTACTTACGTAATGTGCATGTTTCATTTTAATCTTGGGATTCTAATTAAAACTATTTCTACAGACACATTTTCTGATATGCTGCTCTTGCCATATATATATATATATATATATATATATATATATATATCTCTATCGTATATACTCGAGTATAAGCCGACCCGAATATAAGCCGAGGCCCCTAATTTCACCCCAAAATCCCAGGAAAAGTTATTGATTCGCGTATAAGCCTAGGGTGGGAAATACATCATCCCCCCCTGTCATCATCCAGACCCCCGTCATTAACACCCTCATCATCATCACCCTGTCATCATCCCCCCTTCATCATCACCGCCTGTCATCATCCCCTTGTCATCATCCCACACACCCCTTCATCATCCCCTTGTCATCATCCCACACCTCCCCCCCTTCATCATCCCCTTGTCATCATCCCCTCCCCCCCTTCATCATCCCCTTGTCATCATCCCCACCCCCCTTCATCATCCCCTTGTCATCATCCCACACCCCCCTCATCATCCCCCTGTCATCATCCCACACCCCCCTTCATCATCCCCTTGTCATAATCCCACCCCCCTTCATCATCATCCCCTTGTCATCATCCCACACACCCCCTTCATCATCCCCTTGTCATAATCCCACCCCCCCTTCATCATCCCCTTGTCATCATCCCACACCCCCCTTCATCATCCCCTTATCATAATCCCACCCCCCCTTCATTATCCCCTTGTCATCATCCCACACCCCCCTTCATCATCCCCTTGTCATCATCACCACATGTCATCAGCCCCCCCCCCCTTAATCATCACCGCTTGTCAATGTCTGATACAGTAGTCTTCAACCTGCGGACCTCCGGATGTTTCAAAACTACAACTCCCAGCAAGCCCGGGCAGCCATTGGCTGTTCGGGCTTGCTGGGGGTTGTAGTTTTGAAACCTCTGGAGGTCTGCAGGTTGGAGACCCCTGCGGCCTTCGACATCATCCAGCCCCCTCTCACCCCCTTTAGTTCTATACTCACCTCCGCTCAGCAGGATGTTAGGGTGCGCTGGTCCGGTGCTGCAGGACTGTCCAGTGGGGAGGTCCTCTAGTGGGATAGTGGTTCTGGGCTGCCATCTTCACCGGGGGGCCTCTTCTCCGCGCTTTGGGCCCGGAATAGAGGCGTTGCCTTGACGACGACGCAGAGCGACGTTGGTAATGAACGTACCTCTGGATCGTCGTCAAGGCAATGTGACTATTCCGGGGCCGGGCCCGAAGCGCAGAGATGAGGCCCTCAGGTGAAGATGGCAGCCCGGTACCACTATCCCACCGGACGACCTCCCCACCGGACAGTCCTGCAGCACCGGACCAGCGCACCCTAACGTCCCGCCGAGCGGAGATGAGTACAGAACTAAAGGGGGTGAGAGGGGGGGGGCTGGATGATGTCGAAGGCCGCAATGGTCTTCAACCTGCAGACCTCCAGAGGTTTCAACACTGTAACTCCCAGCAAGCCCGGACAGCCGATGGCTGTCCAGGCTTGCTGGGAGTTGTAGTTTTGAAACATCTGGAGGTCCGCAGGTTGAAGACCACTGAGGGCGGAGAGTACACTGGAGTATAAGCCGAGGGGGGTGTTTTCAGAAAAACTCGGGTTATACTCGAGTATATACGGTATATATATATATATATATATATATATATATATATATATATATATATACATACGGGATCAGTACTTTCCTCAGGGAGAGGGCACCACTTCTGGTGTAACGGAGATTCAAGTAGGACATATAGCACTCCATGGGCTCCTGGGAAGAAAAAAAATATGCAAATCAGCTCATCACACCACCTTCACAGGTAGAGTGTCCTGCAAGCAGCTCAGGCTCCAGTTAAGAAGTCTCAGAACTGATTGGGATTTATGCCAAGCCAGAACTCTCTCCAGAAGGAAAGAGGACCCATCTGCAGACAGCTGTTTCAGGGTGTATGCCCCTCGTCAGTACAGAGCAGAGTTTTCTGGCTTGGCTGAGGTGAGAGGCCTGTGGCTTTAAACGGGGTCAGTACTTTCCTCAGGGAGAGGACACCACTTCTGGTGTAACAGAGATTAAAGTAGGCCATATAGCACTCCGCGGGCTCCAAACTAAACAGTGCCCTTACCCACACTAATCATACTCTGTGAACTGCGGCTGCGCTAGGAAGTTGCGCAAGTGCACTGCCCATCACTGAGCATATCGCAATTGTGCTGATGAGCTGTGCAGGGGCATCACTAAAATAATTAAGTAAATATATTTATTATATGGGCGAATAATAATGATAGTATAATACAAAGTAGGGGGATAAAATAAAATCGGCAGAACGGCTAAAATGGCTTCAATCCAGGCTGCAGTGAAGGTTCTTCACAATAGTCGATAAGTGCAATTTCTATAATCCGAAATGTGTCTAAAAAGAAAAAAAATACGCAGGATTAAAATCACAAAATTCCAACAAACATGCATGTTATAGCTGAACAGGATGAAAATAACAAATAAATGAAAAAGAAAAATGTAAAAAAAAGGAAAAACATATCTAATATCTAACATATGGATCAATTTTAATTCTTTTTGATGTAACAATTTCTCCCGGTCACCCCTCCTGACGCAAAGGGGGAACATGATCGATGATATGGAACCTAATCTGACTTATATTGTGTCCCATTTCCAAATAGTGCATAGGGACAGGTAAATCTGTCCTATCAGTTCTAATAGACGATTTGTGTCCATTAAGAGGTATCCTGCATTCATTAGTCGTTTTTCCAACATAAAACAACCCACAAGGGCACTGTAACAGGTAAATTATAAAACTGGAACGACAAGTGTAATGATTCTTAATTTTAAAGGGTTGTCCTGTATAGGGATGGTGAAAGGTGTCTCCCTTCATCATGGTATATCAGTGACTTCAAGATCTACACGGAAAATTGCCATTCTTAAGTTTAGCAAGTCTGTCCTGTCGTCTGTTTAAAGCTACCCATGTCTGATTTAATCAGACAATCTTTCAATGTCCTGCCTCTACTACAGGCCATAACTGGATAACCACTGACGTATATTTACGCCCTGCACCGACTCCCGTAATATATCTCGGGGTGACGTGGTGACCCCACTTCATATCGGGTCAGTCCCGCGGCTAATATCGGACATCACCGATCGTGGTGATGCCCGGTATTAACCCTTCAGACGTGGCGATCAACGATGACCGCCACGCCTGATGTGAAACTGAAAGCCTCCTGGCAGCTCAGTTAGGTTGTTAGGGACCACCGCGGTAAAATCGCGGCATTCTGAACAGCTTGCAGGACACCAGGAGGATCCCTACCTGCCTCCTGCATGTCTGATCGCCGAATGACTGCTCCGTGCCTGAGATCCAGGCAGGAGCATTTGAGCATTGATAACACTGATCAATGCCATGTTAATGTTTGGCAGTGATCAGTGTAGGAAATCAGTGTGTGCAATGTTATAGTCCCCTATGGGCAAAAAAAAGTACAAAAAAGTGTTAATAAATGTGATTTAACCCCTTCCCTAATAAAAGCCAGATTCACCCCCTTTTCCCATAAAAAAAAACCTATGTAAATAAAAAGAAATATAAACATATGTGGTATTGCCGCGTACGTAAATGTCTAAACTATAAAAATGTATCGTTAATTGAGTCATACGGTCAATGGCGTACATGTGAATAAATTCCAAAGTCCAAAATAGCGTATTTTTTGTCACTTTTTATACCATTAAATTTTTTTATAAAAAGCGATCAGAAAGGCCGATCAAAACAAAAATGGTACCAATAAAAATTATGGGTCACGGTGCAAGAAATGAGCCCTCATACATCCCCATATGCAGAAAAATTTAAAAGTTATAGGGGTCAGATGAGGACATTTTTAAACGTATAAATTATCCTGCATGTAGTTATGACTTTTTCCAGAATTATGACAAAATCAAACCTATATAAGTAGGGTATCATTTTAACCATATGCACCTACAGACACCTATGTCATTTTTACCGAAAAATGTACTGTGTAGAAATGGAAGCCCCCAAAATTCACAAAATGTCGTTTTTTCTTCAATTTTGTCGCATAATGATTTTTTTCCACTATTTTGCCATGAATTTTTGGGTAAAATGACTAATGTCACTGCATAGTAGATTTGGTGGCACAAAAAATAAGCCATAATGGATTTTTAGGTAAAAAAATTAAAGGGTTATGATTTTTAAAAGGAAGAAAAAAGGAAAATGCAAAAACTGAAAAACGCTGAATCCTTAGGGGTTAAATTACCCCACCTCACTGTATTTTGTTCAGATTGTGTACATAACTCCTCAATTTCATGTGTCACTACTTCTACAAAAGCCTCAATCCCATTATGTTTACGTGGCAGAATAATGTACTGTTGTTAAATAGACCACCTGCTTTCAATGATAATTCATTGGTCTACCATTTAATTGTCACAAAAATGTCCCTTCAAACGTAAACTCCTGAAAAACATTTCTAAATCAACAGTTAACTCAAACCAATCGGTATTTACAGTCGGACAAAATGATAATCCTCTCTGTAACACATTTAACTCAATCTCAGAAAGTTCCACCTAGGAAATATTTACCACTAATGAGGGTGGGTCCTCGTGTGTGGAAGTCCTCTCAGTGGCCTGGTGTTGTTCCGATATTGTGGTGTTGCAGCCCCTCTTCCTATGTTTTCTTCCTCCCCGCCTGGTTTTGCCGGTATATCCCTGCCTCTGGGTAAAAAAAGTCTTTGGGAGGAGCCATCAGCTGAATCAGTGTCCAGTGCTGTAGAGAGGAAACCATCAATATTAGGGTTAGTTTTACTACGATTACGTGGATGTGATCTCTGGCAGCAACTACCCCTTTCGGGATCCATATGAGATTGCCACATGTAGATCTTGCCCTCATTATAATCTTCCGGATCCCAATGCCACTTATTTCTTTTAGTTTCCTCCAAATCCTGTGGATGTTTAAGTAAGCAGGATGCTAATTTTTCTTTTGCATTTTAGTAGTCCTGGGGAGGTAATAGAGTTTTAAGTGATTCTTCCACTTCCAGACATTTTAACTTAGTCTTGTCAATCTCCACCTGAAGAAACTCCATATTTAATAGCATAAAGTCAATTGCATACTTGTTAGATATTTGTATAAACTTCAAATGGAATGCATCATTGTGGGGAAAAAGGTTTGGACTAAGGTGAGACTGCATGCCTCGCTGTATCCATTGTTCACGGTAATACTCAGAGTGGCAAGATGTAGTTCAAGGGTTATGTCTCCTTGATTCCACATCCCACTTTCTGCGTAACAATTCCACTGATGGAACACTTAAGAAAGTTACTTCTTTATGTACGGTGTTCAAGATCCTATGAGCATCCTGTTCAGTATAAGAGAAGGTATTCGGGGTAATATCACCTGACGTATCTGTTCCCGTCTGTGTTGTCATGGTTCCAATAGATCCACTACTCACTCTGTGCACGTCTTGAAAGGGCAAACACGTAAGAAGGAAGCTAAAACTCCACTGGGGGTCGACCTCTGTGTCTGTGGTTGCCCAGGCAGGATCAGCATACACAAAGTCCAAAAATCACTGCACCAGCCAGGTCGAGGATCATTTAAAAACTGGAATTCTTTATTGTCCCCATCTCCAAATGGAAAGTTTCGGCAGCAGTAGCCTTTATCAAGCATAGTGCAAATACAAATAGTGCATATATATATATATATATATATATATATATATATATATATATTTATTTATTTATATACCTCAAATACATTTCATTGGATACAATACAAGTGTTACGAATGTGCAATCAGACATAAGCACACCTCCAGTACAAATTAATTGGAGTTAAGATCCATCAATCATAGTGATGTCCGATTGGTATAGCAACTGCATATATACAACATGATAAACATATATATACATTCAATGGCCCCGACATATGATAAAATCGACATACGATGGCCTCTCAGAGGCCATCGCATGTCAATGTCAGCATCGACATACAATGCTTTTATATGTCGGGGCCATCGCATTAACTGCTATCCGACAGCGCAAAATGCTTAAGCTGCTGTCGGATAGCAGTTTAAGCATCCTGGACAGGTTCACTTACCTATCCCCGCTGCTCCGCATCCACTTCGCGATCCTCCGGCGTCTTCTGCATCTTCCCGGGGTCCGGGCCTCGCTTTCCGGCGTCGTTATTACATTGTGCGCACGCCGTCCCGGCGCAGCAACGTAATAACGTCACCAGAAAGCGAGGCCCGGACGCCATAGAAGATGCAGAAGAAGCCAGAGGATCACGAAGAAGACGCCGGAGCAGCGGGACAGCATCGGGAGCCCCAGGGACAGCATCGGGAGCGGTGAGGACGCGGTCCGGAGCGGCGGGGACAGGTGAGTATTAAATGCACTTTTTACATTGCACGAATCCCTCAACATACGATGGATTCGACAAACGATGGGTCGTTTGGAACGAATTACCATCGTATGTTGAGGGACTACTGTATATATACACATATATATATATATATATATATATATATATATAAGTGCCTGGTGCAATCAAATGTTCAATCTGTGCTTATATTAATCAGATACCTTCACTGTCAGCCATATGTAATCATGGATCTCATGTCCGTTGAGCCGATAATCTGTACTCATGTTCTGCTACTTGTTTCTAAACAAATGGACTGTGCACGCGTCCAAATATCCATGACACATCAGCGCGTCACTTCCGCCCCAGATCTAACTCGCAATATGTGCTGGTCAAACTACACAGCTGCACACAGTGCCCTTATCCTCACTAGTCATACTCTGTGAACTACGGCAGCACCAGGAAGTAAGCGTAAGCGCACTGCCCATCACTGAGGCATGTCACTACCCACTACAATAGCAAAAAAATGGTAACCTCCATTGCTAATATTATACTAGAGCAGGAAAAATAATTATATATATATATATATATATATATATATATATATATATATATATATGTAATGGATAAAGGCAGCACACCACAATAATGTAATCCAAAAAACTGTGAATTTATTCCATGATGTAGAAAACAACGTTTCGGCGATCTCTCACCGCCATTTTCAAGTGCATATAAGTGATACAGAGGGGTTTAAATACACACTTCCCCAATTAATGACATCATCACACATTAGCATAATCAGTGACATCACAATAAAAACCAAAATATAAACAAAATATAAAAACCGTGTTATACAATCATATATAGTATAGTGACTATGCACAATGCTCTTAGTGCTCTAAACATGCATTTAGCACGTTATTATATATGCCGATCTACCAGCACACTTATATGGATCGGCATAAAAAGTGCAACATAAGGTGTCAACAGTGACAATGTACAGGTGTGTGAGATTAAAAACATTAATCGTCATGGTGCCAACCACGCTACTGACCTCGTGTGCGCCGCCATTGTCCGCAACCTCGGAGCCCCGGCTAACATCGCCGGATGAGGACTTCCGGGTAAGGAGAATATTAGCCAATAACAGTGTGGCGTCATGGTTGCTAGGCTCCAACAGGAGGCGTCTAGCTAGAGAGTATCATAGTGTGGAGCCAATCAATGGCATTCTATTGCGCATGTTCGTTGGTTATTTCAAGGCTGCGGGCGCCATTTTAGAAAAGGGCAATGTAAAGGTGCCGATACTGGCAAACTAGTGAATAGCCGATTCCAATGTTCTAACTTGTAAGGTGAACATAGGAACACTAGGTGACTCCCAATAAACCCCTACATACATACAATTACCACTTGCAATAATACAATCACGGGGCCGGAACACAGCAGTCTCCCCATTAATTTGTGTACCTGGCTGTGTAACAAACGATACAATTAAGTACCCCCTGTATCACAGTACTCCTGATCCACTGGGAGTGAATCCCTCCCCCTATGGTCCATAGAGTCTATTACCAGGACACTATTGTTATGTGGGAGACAGTGTCCCAAGGCTCCCTATCATCCACATGCCATTCATTGGGGTATCTGTAGAGTTATGTAAGGGAGTACCTCTAATGTGAATTATGAAGAATGAAGAGAAGGTTTTTGTTTTTTAAAGAGCTATGGCACCACACTATATTGACATAAACATCCCCGACCAAAAAAGAAAATAAAAATTTATATATTACAAGAAATTATATAAAAAGGTGTACATATATAGAAAACTGCGGACCCAGGCGCAATATTTGGCTGTTCAGTGTTTTCTGTGGCACCATGACACAGAAAATCTAAAACAGAAAAAAAGAAAAAAATGTATAATCAATATTCATATAAGTTATCACTTGTACATATTTATAACAACCTGGACACTGCCAGCATCAAGTGGCTATGCCCCGTGGTGCAGTAATATCCTCCGTTATACCATTTTTGGGGGGACCACAAATTCGACATTTAAACCATTTGGTTTGAGTTAGTTCAATTCAAAGATCAAAGAACAACAAAAACAGAAACTACAGGAGGAGAGACAGTGCTTGAGACATCCAAGGAGGAAAAAAGATCAGACATCCCGGATCCCGTTAATCTCTACGTATAACGAGGTCTCGGGGATGATTGCTCAAAAAATAAAAAAACATTGGCATCTCATAAGCGATGGTTACCCTAATATACCTGAGCTACAAAATGTTCCATTAATGTCTTATCGTAGGGCTAGAAATTTAAGGGACCGCCTGGTAAAAGCTGATGTAGCTAGATCGAGATCAGGTTCGCAGAAATTCCTCACTGTGCAATCCAAGGGGTGCTTTCCCTGTCGGAGATGCATAAATTGTAAATACATCCAGAAAGGGGAGGAGTTTGTGCATCCAAAGACGGGGAAGACATTCCCTATTAAACATTACCTAACATGTGACAGCGAATTTGTAATTTACATCTTGTGGTGCCCCTGCAATCTTATACATATAGGGGAGACAAATTGTGAATTTTTAAACTAGACTCAATCAGCACCGCTATACAATCAGAAAAAAAAGGATTGACCTCCCGGTGTCCAAACATTTCTTGGATGCAGGCCACTCTGAACGTTATCTAAAATGTATGGTGGTAGACCACATCCCGCCACTAAAGAGAGATGGGGATAGGGTCACCATCCTACAAAAAAGAGAATTAAGATGGATCTTTGAATTGAACTCACTCAAACCAAATGGTTTAAATGTCGAATTTGTGGTACCCCCAAAAATGGTATAATGGAGGATATTACTGCACCATGGGGCATAGCCACTTGATGCTGGCAGTGTCCAGGTTGTTATAAATATGTACAAGTGATATCTTATATGAATATTGATTATTAATTTTTTTCTTTTTTTCTGTTTTAGATTTTCAAGACTTATGTCATGGTGCCACAGAAAACACTGAACAGCCAAATATTGCGCCTGGGTCCGCAGTTTTCTATATATGTACACCTTTTTATATAATTTCTTGTAATATATAATTTTTTATTTTCTTTTTTGGTCGGGGATGTTTATGTCAATATAGTGTGGTGCCATAGCTCTATAAAAAAAAAACCTTCTCTTCATTCTTCATAATTCACATTAGAGGTACTCCCTTACATAACTCTACAGATAACCCAATGAATGGCATGTGGATGATAGGGAGCCTTGGGACACTGTTTCCCACATAACAATAGTGTCCTGGTAATAGACTCTATGGACCATAGGGGGAGGGATTCACTCCCAGTGGATCAGGAGTACTGTGATACAGGGGGTACTTAATTGTATCCTTTGTTACACAGCCAGGTACACAAATTAATGGGGAGACTGCTGTCTTCCGGCCCCATGATTGTATTATTGCAAGTGGTAATTGTATGTATGTAGGGGTTTATTGGGAGTCACCTAGTTTTCCTATGTTCACCTTACAAGTTAGAACATTGGAATCGGCTATTCACTAGTTTGCCAGTATCGGCACCTTTACATTGCCCTTTTCTAAAATGGCGCCCGCAGCCTTGAAATAACCAACGAACATGCACAATAGAATGCCATTGATTGGCTCCACACTATGATACTCTCTAGCTAGACGCCTCCTGTTGGAGCCTAGCAACCATGACGCCACACTGTTATTGGCTAATATTCTCCTTGCCCGGAAGTCCTCATCCGGCGATGTTAGCCGGGGCTCCGAGGTTGCGGACAATGGCGGCGCACACGAGGTCAGTAGCGTGGTTGGCACCATGACAATTAATGTTTTTAATCTCACACACCTGTACACTGTCACTGTTGACACTTTATGTTGCACTTTTTATGCCGATTCATATAACTGTGCTGGTAGATCGGCATATATAATAACGGGCTAAATGCATGTTTAGAGCATTTTGTATAGTCACTATACTATATATGATTGTATAACACGGTTTTTATATTTTGTTTATATTTTGGTTTTTATTGTGATGTCACTGATTATGCTAATGTGTGATGATGTTATTAATTGGGGAAGTGTGTATTTAAACCCCTCTGTATCACTTGTATGCACTTGAAAATGGCGGTGAGAGATCGCCGAAACGTTGTTTTCTACATCATGGAATAAATTCACAGTTTTTTGGATTACATTATCGTGGTGTGCTGCCTTTATCCATTACATATCCAGCAGAACCGGAACACCGAGGTTCAATAGGCTTGCACCCATTCCACCATTCTGGATGTGCTGCTTTTTATGGACTTTCTATATATATATATATATATATATATATATATATATATACAGTGGGGATCAAAAGTTTGTATTAATGTGCATAAAGAAGCCAAGGAAAGATGGAAAAATCTCCAAAAGGCATCAAATTACAGATTAGACATTCTTATTATATGTCAACAAAAGTTTGATTTTATTTCCATCATTTACACTTTCAAAATAACAGAAAACAAAAAAATGGCATCTGCAAAAGTTTGGGCACCCTGCAGAATTTATAGCATGCACTGCCCTCTTTGCAAAGCTGAGACCTGCCAGTGTCATGGATTGTTCTCAATCATCATCTGGGAAGACCAGGCGATGTCAGTCTCAAAGGTTTTAAATTTCCAGACTCATCTGACCTTGCCCAAACAATCAGCACCATGGGTTCTTCTAAGCAGTTGTCTAAAAATCTGACACTGAAAATAGTTGATGCTCACAAAGCTGGGGAAGACTATAAGAAGATAGCAAAACATTTTCTGATGTCAATATCCTCTGTTCGGAATGTTATCAAGAAATGGCAGTCATCAGGAACAGTGAAAGTTAAAGCAAGATTTGGAAGACCAAGAAAAATATCAGACAGAACAGCTCGCAGGATTGTGAGAAAAACAATTCAAAACCCACGTTTGACTGCACAATCCCTCCAGAAAGATCTGGCACACACTAAAGTTATGGTACTCTATTCCACTATAAAGAGATACTTGTACAAATATGGTCTTCATGGGAGAGTCATCAGAAGAAAACCTCTTCTACATCCTCACCATAAAAATCAGCGTTTGAACTTTGCAAATGAACATATAGACAAGCCTGATGCATTTTAGAAAACAAGTTCTGTGGACCGATTAGGTTAAAATTGAACTTTTTGACCGGAATGAGCAAAGGTACGTTTGGAGAAGAAGGGGAACAGAATTAAATGAAAAGAACCTCTGTCCAACTGTTAACCAAGGGGGTGGATCAATCATGCTTTGGGGTTGTATTGCAGCCAGTGGCACAGGGAACATCTCACGAGTAGAAGGAAAAATGGATTCAATAACATTTTAGCAAATTGTGGATGATAACTTGATGCCATCTGTGTAAAAGCTGCAGTTAAAGAGAGGATGGCTTCTACAAATGGATAATGATCCTAAACACACCTTGAAATCCACGGGGGATTACATCAAGAGGCATAAACTGAAGGTTTTGCCATGACCTTCACAATCTCCTGACCTCAACATAATTGAAAATCTATGGATAGACCTTACAAGAGCAGTGCATGACAGACAGCCCAGAAATCTCAAAGAACTGGAAGACTTTTGTAAGGAAGAATGGGCAAAGATATCTCAAACAAGAATTTAAAGACTCTTGGCTGGCTACAAAAAGCGTTCACAGGCTGTGATACTTGCCAAAGATATTAACTCTGCAGGGTGCCCAAACTTTTGCAGACGCCATTTTTTTTCCTGTTATTTTGAAAGTGTAAATGATGGAAATAAAATCTAACTTTTGTTGACATATTATAAGATATGATAATATGATAATGTATTATTATATAAAATATAATACAAATTTTTACCTGGGGTGCTCAAACTTTTGATCCCCACTGTATATATACAGTACAGACCAAAAGTTTGGACACAGCTTCTCATTCAAAGAGTTTTCTTTATTTTCATCACTATGAAAATTGTAGATTCACACTGGAGGCATCAAAACTATGAATTAACACATGTGGAATTATGGCCATAACAAAAAAGTGTGAAACAACTGAAAATATGTCATATTCTAGGTTCTTCAATGCAGCCACCTTTTGCTTTGAATACTGCTTTGCACACTCTTGGCATTCTCTTGATGAGCTTCAAGAGGTAGTCACCTGAAATGGTCTTCCAACAGTCTTGAAGGAGTTCGCAGAGATGCTTAGCACTTGTTGGCCCTTTTGCCTTTGGGTTCAGGTCTGGTGACTGTGGAGGCCAGGTCATCTGGTGCAGCACCCCATCACTCTCCTTCTTGGTCATAAAGCCCTTGCACAGCCTGGAGGAATGTTTGGGGTCATTGTCCTGTTGAAAAATAAATGATGGTCCAAATAAACGCAAACCGGATGGAATAGCATGCCAGTGCAAGATGCTGTGGTAGCCATGCTGGTTCAGTATGCCTTCAATTTTGAATAAATCCCCAACAGTGTCACCAGCAAAGCACTCTCACACCTCCTCCTCCATGCTTCACGGTGGGAACCAGGCATGTAGAGTCCATCCGTTCACCTTTTCTGCGTCGCACAAAGACATGGTGGTTGGAACCAAAGATCTCAAATTTGGACTCATCAGGCCAAAGCACAGATTTCCACTGGTCTAATGTCCATTCCTTGTGTTCTTTAGCCAAAACAAGTCTCTTCTGCTTGTTGCCTGTCCTTAGCAGTGGTTTCCTAGCAGATATTCTACCATGAAGGCCTGATTCGCACAGTCTCCTCTTGACAGTTGTTCTAGAGATGTGTCTGCTGCTAGAACTCTGTGTGGCATTGACCTGGTCTCTAATCTGAGCTGCTGTTAACCTGCGATTTCTGAGGCTGGTGACTCAGATGAACTTATCCTCCGCAGCAGAGGTTATTCTTGGTCTTCCTTTCCTGGGGCGGTTCGCATGTGAGCCAGTTTCTTTGTAGCTCTTGATGGTTTTTGTGACTGCACTTGGGGACACTTTCCACCTAGAATATGACATATTTTCAGTTGTTTCACACTTTTTTTGTTATGTCTATAATTCCACATGTGTTAATTCATAGTTTTGATGCCTTCAGTGTGAATCTAAAATTTACATAGTCATGAAAATAAAGAAAACTCTTTGAACGAGAAGGTGTGTCCAAACTTTTGGTCTGTACTGTATATATATATATATATATATATATATATATATACGGGCAATAATAATGATAGCATAATACAAAGAACGGCTACAACGGCTTAGATCCAGGCTGCAGTGGAGGTTCTTCCCAATAGTCGACTAGTGCAGTTTCTGTAACCCGAAATGTGTCTAAAAAGAGAACAAACAAATGAAATGTATCCACAGAATTAAAATGGATCCATATGTTAGATACTATGTACCCTAGAAGTCTTAACGTAGACTTCAGTCTAAAACCATATATGTAGGGTGTTCATAATTCCTATGCTCTTTGACTTTTTTCTTTCTTTTCATTACCGTATTTATCGGGGTATACCACGCACCGGCCTATAACACGCACCCTCATTTTACCACGGATATTTGGGTAAAAAAAGTTTTTTACCCAAATATCCATGAAAAAATGAGGGTGCGTGTGTGAGCGTGTATACCCCGATATACCCCCAGGAAAGGCAGAGGGAGAGAGGCCGTCGCTGCCCGCTTCTCTCCCCCTGCCTTTCCTGGGGTCTAGAGCGCTGCTGTCGGCCCTTCTCACCCCCTGGTTATCGGCGCCGCTGCCCGTTCTGTCCCCCTGACTATCGGTGCCGGCGCCGATAGCCAGGGGGAGAGAAGCGGCGCCGACATCCAGGGGGAGAGAAGGGGCAGCGGAACCCATTGCCGGCGCCGCTGCCCCGTTGCCTCCCCCATCCCCGGTGGCATAATTACCTGAGTCCGGTCCGCGCTGCTCCCCTGCTCCAGGCCTCCGTCGTGCGTCTCCAGCGTCGTGGCTATGCGCGGCGCACTGACGTCATGCGCCGCGCCGTTCAGCGCATAGCAATGACGCCGGGGACGCACGACGGAGGCCTGGAGCAGCGGAGCAGCGCGGACCGGACTCAGGTAATTATGCCACCAGGGATGGGGGAGGCAACGGGGCAGCGGCGCCGGCAATGGGTGCCGCTGCCCCTTCTCTCCCCCTGGCTGTCGGCACCGCTTCTCTCCCCCTGGCTATCGGCGCCGGCACCGATAGTCAGGGGGACAGAACGGGCAGCGGCGCCGATAACCAGGGGGTGAAAAGGGCCGACAGCAGGGCTCTAGACCCCAGGAAAGGCAGGGGGAGAGAAGCGGGCAGCGACGGCCTCTCTCCCCCTGCCTTTCCCGGGGTGTATCGGCGTATAACACGCACACAGACTTTAGGCTAAAAATTTTAGCCTAAAAAGTGCGTGTTATACGCCGATAAATACGGTATTTATTTTATTTTTTATTATACTAGTGTGGCCTGGTTTTTCCTTCCTAATCCTTGTTAGGGAGGAAAATCAACAAAGGAAGAAGCTGTTGACTTCATATCCCATCCTCATATATTGGTGTCATGTCCCAACCCCATAGCCCATGCCCATATCCCATCCGCATATCTCAACCTCATATCCCGTCCTCATTTCCCAACCTCATATCCCGTCCTTATACCGTATATACCGTCCTCATATCTCGTCCTCATATCCCAACCTCAAATCCCGTCCTCATATCCTGTCCTCATATCCCGTCCCCATATCCTGACCTCCTATCCCGTCCTCCTATCTCAACCTCATATCCTGTCCTCACATCCTGTCCTCATATCCCGACCTCATATCCTGTCCACATATCCCATCCTCATAGCTGACCCCATATCCCGTCCCCATATATTGACCTCATATCCCGTCATCATATCTCATCCTCATATTCCGTCATCATATCCCGTCCTCCTATCCTGGCCCCCTATCTCGACCTCATATCCTGCCCTCATGTCCCGTCCTTTTATCCCGACCTCATATCCCTTCCTCATATCCCGTTCTCATATCCCAACCTCATATCATAAACCCCAACCCTCACAAATGGGGGTAGTTAAGGGTTAAATTAACTATCCTATATTTTAAGTGGACATATAAGTAACATGTGACCAAGTATAATCAAAATATCTCAAGCCGTTCGGAAGTTATGCAGTAACATATATTTCCCATTGACTTGTATGGGACTTTAAACATAAACCCCGCCCCTGGCAAATGGGGGTGAGTAAGGGTTAAATCACCTATCCTATGTTTGTTGTTGACATATAAGTAACATGTGTGCCAAGTTTTATGTTAATATCTTTGGCCGTTTGGACGTGATGCTGGATACATACACGCACACACACGTTGAGTTTTATATATATATAGATACTAGCTGAATACCCGGCGTTGCCTGGTTTTTCCTTCCTAATCCTTGTTGGGGAGGAAAATCTACAAAAGAGGAAGCTTTTGACTTCATATCCCGTCTTCATATTGTTGTCATATTCCAACCCCATATCCCATCCCCATATCTCAACCTCATATCCCTTCCTCATATCCTGTCATCATATCTCGACCTCATATCCTGACCTCATATTTTGACCTCATATCCCTTCCTCCTATCCGGTCCTCATATCCCGACTTCCTATCTCGACCTCATATCCTGTCCTCCTATCTCGACCTCGTATCCTTTCCTCATATCCCGACCTCATATTTCGACCTCATATCTCGACCTCCTATCCCGTCCTCATATTCTGACCTCATATCCCGACTAGTGTTGCTCGCGAATATTCGCAATGCGAATTTTATTCGCGAATATCGCATATTCGCGAATTCGCGAATATTCGCGAATATAGCACTATATATTCATAATTACGAATATTCTTTTTTTTTTTTTTTTTTAATCACAGTACACATCACAGTGATCATTCCTCTCTGTTTCCAGCTTGTTTGGTGTAATGAAGACTCTAATACTACTGTGTGAGACTGGCGTGCAAAGTTTCGCATATGCGAAAATTTGCATATGTTAATTTTCGTATATGCGAATTTTCGCTTAAGCTAATTTTCACATATGTTAGTTTTCGCATACGCGAAGTTTTGCATATGCGAAAATAAAACGTGAATATTACGAATATGCGAATTTAGCGAATATATGACCAATATTCGTCCATATATTCACGAATATTCGCGAATTCGAATATGGCCTATGCCGATCAACACTAATCCTGACCTCATATCCCGTCCTTATTTCCCGACCTCCTATCTCGACCTCATTTCCAGTCCTCCTATGTCAACCTCATACCCCTACCTAATATACCGTCCTTACATCCCATCCTCATATCCCGTCCTCATATCCCGACCTCATATCCCGTCCTTATGCCCTATCCTCATATCCTGTCCTCAGGTAGGACTGATTTGTGATGAAGATATTGTAAGCTGAAAATAGAACGGGACATGGCTTTGTGGGATTGGGCATGATTTGCAAGCCAGACCGACGCACAAAAAGGGTAGATAATAAAAGGGGTGTGGCTTAAAATGTGGGTGAGTCTTTGTGAGATGGTGTGTGGCTTGCAAGCCAGATTGACACATTAACCAGGAGATGCAGAGCGGAGCTTGTGGAGTAAGATACTGGAAGTCCCATATACTTGCATGGGACTTGAATCAAAAACCCATCTTTTATGTAAGGGTGTAGGAAAGGGTTAATTTAACTATTATATATTTTTATTTGACATATAAGTTATATGTGTACCAGGTATTATTGAAATATCTCCAGCCGTATGGAAGTAATGTGGAAACATACATTTCCCATTGATTTGCATGAGACTTTAAACAAAAACCCCGACCCTCACAAATGGGGGTAGTTAAGGGTTAAATTAACTATCCTATATTTTAAGTGGACATGTAAGTAACATGTGACCAAGTATTATCGAAATATCTCCAGCCATTTGGAAATATATATATATATATATTTTTTTTTTTTCCCCGTAGACTTGTATGGGACTTTAAACAAAAAACCCCGACCCTGGCAAATGGGGGTGAGTAAGGGTTAAATCACCTATCCTATGTTTGTTGTTGACATATTAGTAACGTGTGCCAAGTTTTATGTTAATATCTTTAGCCATTTGGATGTGATGCTGGAACATACACACATACATACACACATTGGGGGATATGTATCAAAGATTTTACCCCTGTTTTGTGTTAAAATTTTAGGTCAAAATTTTGAGTAAGCTGTTATTTGCGTCTTTTCTTGTGTAAATTCTGGTGAAGCATTTCCTCCAGATGTGTAGGTTTTGGTGTACCTTGGAGTGACATACTTAGTACGCACAAATTTATCAACGGCGTACATTTCATCTTGCGCAATGACCATATGTTTAACGCAAATATAAGCCATCTTTGACTGCACGTAGCAAGATGCTCTAAATCATCGATTTCATTTTTCAAAGAGTGGAGGTATGAGTAGATTACTATATTTGCCTGCAATTTATTAAACTCTTTGCGCATGATTGATAAATTTTGCGCTTCTTCGCATAATTTTGAATTCGGCAATAGGGGTAAACTGATTCTACCCATACACAAATAATGATACATGTCCCCCATTGAGTTTTATATAAATAGATGTATAATGTATAATTTTAATGTATAATTTTTATTTATTCTTTATTAAAAATGTTTATTTATTTTTTATTTTATTTTTTATCTTTTATTATTTGTTGTATTTTTTTCCATTTTCCCCCCTTTTTTTTTCATTTATTTGTTATTTTTATCCTGTTCAGCTAGAATATGCATGTTCATTGGAATTTTGTGATTTTAATCCTGTGCATATGTTTGTTTTCTTTTTAGACACATTTCGGGATATAGAAATTGCACTAATCGACTATTGTGAAGACCATTAACTGCAGCCTGGATTGAAGCCATTGTAGCCATTCTGCCATTTTTATTTTATCTCCCTTAATTTGTATTATGTTATCATTATTATTGCCCATATCATAAATATATATACTTAATTATTTTTCCTGCTCTAGTATAATATTAGCAATGGAGGTTGCTGTTTTTGCTATTGTAGCGTGCAGTGTCACGCCTGCGCAGCTTGCCAGTGCGATAGCGACTTGTTGGCGCAGCCCACTTTGTTACTATTGTGAGTTAGATCTGGGGTGGGAGTGACGCGCTGATGCATCATGGATACTTGGACGCATGCGCAGTCCATTTGTTTACAAACAAGTAGCGGAACATAAGTGCAGATGATTGGCTCAACGCACATGAGATGCATGATAACATATGGCTGACAGTGAAGGTATCTTATTATTATTGGCACAGATTGCACATTTAATTGCACCAGGCACTTTATATATGTGTTTATTATGTTGTATATATGCAGTTGCTATACCAACCTGACATCACCATGATTGGTGAATCTTAACTCCAATTAGTTTGCACTGGAGGTGTGTTTATACCTGATTGCACATTTGTAACACTTGTATTGTATTTGAGGTAGATGTATATATATATATATATATATATATATATATATATATATATGTATATATATATATATATATATATATATATATATATAAATAAATAAATATATATATATATATATTTAACTGTATATACATATATGTGTATATATATATATATATATATATATATATATATATACAGTAACCCCCCGACATGCGATGGCCCCGACATATGATCAAATCGACATACGATGGCCTGTCAGCATCGACATACGATGCTTTTATATGTCGGGGCCATTAACTGCTATCCGACAGTGCAAAATGCTTGAGCTGCTGTCGGAAAGCAGTTTAAGCATCCCGGACAGGTTCACTTACCTATCCCAGTTGCTCCGGGTCCACTTCGCGATCCTCCGGCGTCTTCTGCATCTTCTCCGGTGTCCGGGCCTCGCTTTCCGACATCGTTATTATGTCGCTGCGCACGCCATCCCGGCGCAGCAACGTAATAACGAATTACCATTGTATGTTGAGGGACCACTGTGTATATATATATATATATATATATATATACATATGTACAGTACATATATACAGTACAGACCAAAAGTTTGGACACACCTTCTCATTCAGAGTTTTCTTTATTTTCATGACTATGAAAATTGTAGATTCACTCTGAAGGCATCAAAACTATGAATTAACACATGTGGAATTATATACATAACAAAAAAGTGTGAAAATATGTCATATTCTAGGTTCTAACCACCTTTTGCTTTGATTACTGCTTTGCACACTCTTGGCATTCTCTTGGTGAGCTTCAAGAGGTAGTCACCTGAAATGGTCTTCCAACAGTCTTGAAGGAGTTCCCAGAGATGCTTAGCACTTGTTGGCCCTTTTTACCTTCACTCTGCGGTCCAGCTCACCCCAAACCATCTCGATTGGGTTCAGGTCCGGTGACTGTGGAGGCCAGGTCATCTGGCGCAGCATCCCATCACTCTCCTTCTTGGTCAAATAGCCCTTACACAGCCTGGAGGTGTGTTTGGGGTCATTGTCCTGTTGAAAAATAAATGATGGTCCAACTAAACGCAAACCTGATGGAATATCATGCCGTTGCAAGATGCTGTGGTAGCCATGCTGGTTCAGTATGCCTTCAATTTTGAATAAATCCCCAACAGTGTCATCAGCAAAGCACCCCCACACCATCACACAATGATGATGTTGATGTAAAGGGTAACATGTGGAGGTCACATTTTCCTATATAAGACCGGTGTGTCCACCATTTGTCTTTTGTACGATTAAGAGTGTATATTAGCATCACGTTTATCGTGTCTTATGCTGGCTTTTAACCAATAAAGGGGATGATTTTTGCACGTATCTGCCCTCGACCATCTTGTTTTTTTGAATCCTGTTCCCTATGTGCTGCCAAGCAAGAGTCCGGGTCACAGACAGGATTACACGGTGAGTAGGAGTGGACTTCATCTTGTGTATGATGTACTGCTCTGTATTCAATGAATTTTCTAGGTACTTGTTTTGCAAGTGGATCCGGACTTATCATGGAAACACAGAGCGGATCCAAATCTTTTTTTAGAGCAACATATGCCGTGTTCTATGTCTAATACATGGTGTGAAAATTAAAAGTGCTTTCCAGAGGAAAGATTGCATTGACACTACTGACTGTCAGAGAGGTCAAGTTAAACTGTATGATGCTAATACAGTATATTTTTTAGTCATCACTGAGGGTAGGGTCCTTGCTTATTGACTAGACTAAATGCATGCATATCCCAGCTCGAGGTATAAAAAATGTTCAAGGGAGCTACTTACATGTGTAGATTTCTTAGCTCCGGGGGATATCCCAGTCTTGTCATCTTGCTCTATTCTGCTGATTGATTTTGATTGACTGCGGTGATGTCATGTCTGGGAGCCAAATAAATGCACATGCCTTGGACAGCTAAAAAGTCTGACAAATATTGAGGTTTACCAAAACACTGTGAAGAGCAGCTAAATCTGTACTGTAAGATTAACAAATTCTAGCTAAACATTGCTCATTCATGTGTATTGAAAATAGACTTAACACTTATACCATAAAGAGTATATTTACTATTCAATGCAATTTCTGTTCACCATTTAAGTAAATGCAACATTTAGAAAAAACTCTATAAATACCATAATGTTAGATAAAACTTCCTAAGACTTCAGCATTTAGTAATTGGTTTGGTGCCAGAACAAATGAGCATCTTTCACATTCAAGTGTAAAAGGATACATTTCATCACTCCCACCAGATGATTCATATGGCAACTTGGTGGATGCAAGTACAGTAATTCGGAGCTTATAGCTATACACAACAGTATCCATATGTAAATAAAACACACAGAATAAGTGAATTTTCCTTAGTTTGATTTTCATGAGATTTACATCAATGTTAGTTAAATGTAATAGGATATTAAAATGTCACATTCACAAAGTATAAAAAAAAGTGAGTTTTAACTCCTCAGTGCCCTCATATATGTGTTTTTACAATGGTCACTAAGGGGTTTTGGGATAGTTTACTGCCTTTGTGTGGTATGTATGTGCTTATATAGGTTGCAATGCTGTAACTCTAATTATTGCAACCTGCTATCATCATGGCATTCTAGCCCATCTTAGCTTTAAAGTGTACCTGTCATTTGCAAAAAGTTTTTATTGAATGCGGGAAATAACATTATATGTATATTTGTAATATACATTGGTAAAAAAAAAATGTGTATATTATAATCCCTGCAGCTATAGCCTGTTTGCCTCTGTGAGGAGTCCAAATACAGAAGTGTGTGTGGACAAGCAGGGCTCTGTACACTGAGGACAAGCAGGGCTCTGTACACTGAGGACAAGCAGGGCTCTGTACACTGAAGACAAGCAGGGCTCTGTACACTGAGGACAGGCAGGGCTCTCTACACCGAGGACAAGCAGGGCTCTGTGCACTGAGAACAAGCAGGGCTCTGTACAGTGAGGACAAGCAGGGCTCTGTGCACTGGCTCTGTACAGTGACGACAAGCAGGGCTCTGTATAGTGAGGACAAGCAAGGGTCTGTGCACTGAAGACAAGCATGGCTCTGTGCACTGAAGACAAGCAGGGCTCTGTGCGATGAGGAAAAGCAAGGCTCTGTGTAGTGAGGACAAGCAGGGCTCTGTTCACTGAGAACAAGCAGGTCTCTGTGTACTGAGGACAAGCATGGCTCTGTGCAATAAGGACAAGCAGGGCTCTTTGCATTGAGGACAAGCAGGGCTCTCTACACTGAAGACAAGAAGGGCTCTGGGCACTTAGGACAAGCATGGCGCTGTACAGTGAGGACAAGCAGGGCTCTGTTCACCAAGGACAAGCAGGGCTCTGTGCACTGAGGATAAGCAGGGCGCTGTGCACTGAGGACAAGCAGGTCTCTGTGCACTGAGGACAAGCAGGGCTCTGTGCACTGAGGACAAGCAGGGCTCTGTTCATTGAGGACAAGCAGTTCTCTGTTTATTGAGGACAAGCAGGGCTCTGTGAATTAAGGTTCTGTGACACACTCTAGGCTTACACAGCAGGCTGATTGACAAGCCAGAAGCCTGCACAGAGCCCTGCTTGTCCTACCCACACTTCCTTTATTTGATCTTTGCCTTTGTGTGGTGAAAGCTTAACTGCTAGCACATGTCTCCTATGCTTATATTGTGGGGCAACTAGGTTCCCATGCTGACTGCCAGGATTGAAAAAATCTTCAACCCTGGTAGTTTAACCCCCTATATGCTGCATTCAAATCATGACTGCGTCATGTAAGGGATCTGTGGGATTGTGGGACCCCATCAGCAGCCCATAGTTAGTATGGTTGAAAAAAGACATACGTCCATCAAGTCCAACCAGGGAATTGAAGGGAAGGGTGTAAGGGGATAAGGGGAAGGGATGTAGTTTTATAATTCTGCATAAGCATTAATGTTATTTTGTTCCAGGAATGTATCTAACCCTGTTTTAAAGCTATTAATTGTTCCTGTTGTGACCAGTTCCTGAGGTAGACTGTTCCATAAATTCACAGTTCTTATGGTAAAGAAGGCGTGTCGCCCCTTTAGACTAAACCTTTTCTTCTCCAGACGGAGGGAGTGCCCCCTCATCCTTTGGGGGGGGTTTAACCTGGAACAGTTTTTCTCCATATTTTTGTATGGGCCATTTATGTACTTATATATGTTTATCATATCCCCCCTTAAACGTCTCTTCTCAAGACTAAGCAATTGTAACTCCTTTAATCGCTCCTCATAGCTAAGATGTTCCATGCCCCATATTAGTTTAGTCGCATGTCTCTGCACCCTGTCCAGCTCTGCAGTGTCCCTTTTATGGACAGGCGACCAAAACTGAACAGCATATTCCAGGTGAGGCCGTACCAATGCTTTATAAAGGGGGAGTATTATGTCCCTGTCCCTTGAGTCCATGCCTCTTTTGATACATGACAATATCCTGCTGGCTTTGGAAGCAGCAGCCTGACATTGCATGCTATTCTGTAGTCTGTGATCTACAAGTACACCCAGATCCTTCTCTACCAGTGACTCTGCCAGTTTAATCCCCCCTAAGACATACGATGCTTGCATGTTATTAATACCCAGATGCATAACTTTGCATTTATCCACATTGAACCTCATTTGCCAAGTGGATGCCCAGATACTTTGTCTATCCAAGTCATCTTGTAACTTATGCACATCCTCTATAGACTGTACTGTGCTACAAAGCTTGGTGTCATCTGCAGCCCAGTGACATGACTGTGGTGTGCCAATGGATATCCATGGCAGCCAGAGGCCTTCTGAAGGCCTGTCATGCATGTGCTGATATGCAGCCATGTTGGCTCTATATATTGCTTGTTAGCATAATGTTGACAGACATAATAAGACAGACAGACTACAATTGAAGAGTAGTGTTATGAACGATAAGAAGACCATAGGTGAAAGTAAAAGGTAAAAAAAAAAGTAGTTAAAATGTAAAAAAAAAATAAAAAAGTTCTATAGAATGATTAAAAATCATCCACACTAAAATAAAAAATATAAATCCCCCTTTAAAAATCAATTTCTATATAAAACACAAAGCAATAAAAAAAACTGCATATTTTTTATTGTCACGTCTGTAAAGACATATAAATAAGTATAGCATTATTCATCCCATATAGCATGCATATGGGTTGTATAACATTAGAAAGTCCATTTTATCATAATTCTACCCTCAAATATTGCCTTCTAAAATGTGCAATTTTAATTCTTTCACTATTGGCATCCATTCCAACATCAAAACAACATCAATGCTTGTTAGATACATTTAAGAAATGAAACAGGTAACATATGGGGCAGCTCTATTCATTTTAAATACTGTAGTAATATCAATGTGTGTACCCCATTTCCAGCATTCATCCGTTTGTGTATTACAAGTTGTTTAGTCACAGCATGTGGAGGGAAAACATATTAGCTGCTCTTTTTGATTTTAAATTGAATATATGTTGTCTTATCTTCAAGCATTTCCATTCTGAAAATACAAAGAAATTTCGCAATTAACTTATGGATGGAGGCAGCACTTAATGTTCCATTAAAACTTGGCATTTACCGCAAATCCCAACTAAAACGTCTAACTAAAATTAGGTAATTCGTTAAAAGCAAACCTAGCCAATAGTTCTTTTAAGTGTACGGGTATTAGGCATACCTTTTTGCAAAAAAAGGCAGATATTCCTATGTACAGAACTATATTACAGAAGCATATTACATAACTCAGATGATTTAGAATACTGTCTTTTAACTTTTACATTCTCACACATTTTTTTTTTATAAAAGCTAATAAAGAATAATAATACAATTGTCATTGAGTTATTTCTTGGGAAGCCCATCTTGTTTCCTGATGACTTATGACCTGATGACTTATGACACCCCAAACTTATATAAAATGTTCCCAACTGGTAGAGGGACTGAACCTATTGTTTCTGTAAACGGTCAACTGAAATGTTAGAGGACACACTCCACTGCAAATTCTTTAAGGTCAGAAGCATACAAGGGAGTTTTGGGTACTTGGAAGGGGCATCTTCTAATAGTAAATAAATAGTGCAGACAAAATTGTTGAATTACAATAAAAACTAATATGTGTGAATGGAATGATGATATATTTAAGTGGTTACAATAAGTGATAAGCAAACTTTTCTCATTGACCTTTAGCAAAAAGTGTGGTTCTGGTCAAACTAGTTTACAGTGAACTTAGATTTAAAGGGGTACTCTAGTAAAAAAACAATTTTTTTTTTAAATCAACTTATACCGGAAAGATAAACAGATTTTTCAATTACTTCTATTTAAGAATTTTAATCCTTACTCTACTTATCAGCTGCTAAATGCTACAGAGGAGGTTGAATAGTTCTTTTCTGTTTGACCACAGTGCTCTTTGCTGACACCCCTGTCCATGTCAGAAACTTTACAGAGTACAAGCAAATACCCATAGCAAACCTCTCCTGGACAGTTCCTGACACGGACAGAGGTGTCAGCAGAGAGCACTGTGGTCAGGCTGAAGAGTACTAGACAACTTCCTCTATAGTATACAGCAGCTGATAAGCACTGGAAGGATTCAGATTTTTAAAGAGAAGTAAATTAAAGATCTCTTTAACTATGTTTTTCTATCGGAGTACCCCTTTAAGCAATAGCCCTAACACTTGTGTATAACACAGCTTAAGAGCCCTAAACACTCTGTATGACAATGTTAGGTCAGTAATTTTGAGCTGTTTTTTAAGGCTATGCTAATGTTAAGATTTTGGCAACATGCGGTAACCGATGGTAACTAACAGTTTGTGTAAAAGAACACTGCATGAGTGTATATTGTATGCTTTTTAAATATAAAAATATCCAAAAATGATTCCTTTTGGTGGCTGAATGATGGTGTGGAGAACAAAATATAGTACAGGAGACCAGTTAGGGAATGTAATGCACATGCCTGAAAAGATGTGCTTTTAGGAAATGTTTAAAATTGTGAAAGTTGGGTATGAGTCTAATGGTTCAGGGAATTGCCTTCTAAATAACAGATACAGCACAAGCAAAATCTTGGAGATGGGAACGAGAGGTTCGGATTATAGTAGATGTTAGTTTTGGCTCATTAGCAGAGCGAAGAGTATATACAAGATAGTAGCTATGAGGGAGGAGATGCAGGAAGGTCCAGCATTAAAGAGAGCTTTGTGAGTGAGAGGGAAGAGTTTAAATGATATTTTGATCCTGTATCTTGTACATGGGAGACTTATGGTCTAAAGAAGACGTCTTCTATTCATGCCCCAATACTCATTAGGAGGTTTCACGTCTCTCATCCAGACAATCCTTCATCAACAATTAGCATCTGTTGGCCCCTCATAAAAGAGGGGGATACTGTAAAAAGGGATGCCTGGTTTTGAGTCTAGCAGCAGTTCATACTCCTCCCATCCTTGGCTAAGGCCTTGCTCGTTGCCGTGACAATGTCCAGACCAATCAAGACGTGTGGACGATGAGCCAATTGTAATTGTTTTTGCTGTCCATGCCTTCCTGCTCTTTCTAGTCAGCTCTTCTTGCCTGCAGTATTGGTTTTCACCTTGGTTCTGGCTTTATATTTGTAATTTTGTGTTTATCTGCATAGACCTCTTTGGCTAGTGACCATATTTTCTTCTTATTGATTCCGTACCTTGCTGCTATCTTGGTTTTGACCCAGCCTGATAGACCACTCATTATTTGTTTGTTCGCAGTTTTTTTTTTCTGTACATTTTTATTAGGGTTTTACATAAACAAGGAGGAGAACATAGTCAAACAAAATGGGTTGACTGTTTTCTTATATGGCCTGTGTTTTATTTCCAGGTTTTTGCTTTGGTTAAATGTGCTGTTCTATGGATAGGTTAACCGAAGTCAGAACACATATATAAATCAGGATTGACAGAAAGCTGATAACAAGACTAAACACAAATATGCACCAGGCATAAGCAAAAATAAAAAAAAAATCTGAATATGGGTCAAGATACAGGTTTAGGTTACAAAGACTTAATACAGGAACAAACCAGACTCCAGGCCAGGGACAAAACAACAAGTTATGGATCAGGACCCAACCATGGAAGAAAATGGAAAGACAAAGAGGACTGAATAGGTAGAAATGTGTAGACTTCGAGGCTGTGCTCAGGTGGGGTATTCACCTAATCCCCAAGTGCAAGTCTATGTAAGATAGTACCATGAGCAATACAGCTAATGCTTAATGCAAAATATTCAGACACTCACTGTTAGATGCTTTGCAGTAGTATTTTCTTTATTCGATCGTTTTCGTAGAAAATTCAGAGCTGTGAATATTTGAAGCTTGCAGATGTAAATTCGGCATACAACCGTCCCAGCAGAGATAACAAACACTAGTCGGGAGCCATCAGGGTCTGACGCGACATTTCGGGGGAACGCCCCCTCACTCATGCGTAAAGAAAATACTACTGCAAAGCATCTAACAGTGAGTGTCTGAATATTTTGCATTAAGCATTAGCTGTATTGCTCATGATACTATCTTACAAGTAGTGTTGCTCGCGAATATTCACAATGCGAATTTTATTCGCGAATATCGCATATTCGTGAATTCGCGAATATTAGCGAATATAGCGCTATATATTCGTAATTACGAATATTCGTTTTTTTTTTTTTTACAGTACACATCACAGTAATCACCCCTCTCTGCTTCCAGCTTGTGTGGTGTAAAGAAGGCTCTAATACTACTGTGTGAGACCGGCGTGCAAATTTTCGCATATGTGAAAATTTGCGTATGCAAATTTTTGCATATGTTAATTTTCGCTTATGCTTATTTTTGTATATGCTAATTTTCGCATACGCGAATTTTCGCATATGGGAAAATAAAACGCGAATATTACGAATATGCGAATTTAGCGAATATATGACGAATATTCGTCCATATATTCGCGAAATATCGCAATTTCGAATATGGCCTATGCTGCTCAACACTACTTACAAGGACTGAATAGGTGTCAAGATACAAATTTACATAGAAGATATTAAACGGACCATAGTAGAGACATAGAGATTTAATTAAACAATTCTAACTAGGCTTAAAGCTAAACAAATTAGCCAAGACACAAAACTATGACTTAACAAAGCACGAGTGTACACAGACAGGACTGATACTGAAACTGAACTGAACTTAAATCAAATGCACAGCTAGAAGGCTGAGGAGGATTCAAATACCCCTCCTCATCTGCTGATTGGCCCAGGCCTGTAAATCTTATCTGGCCAGAGATCAACATGCACAGCCTGGTCAGGTGCTGTCGTTACGCATATATTTCCCAGGTAAGCCATATACACATGCCCAGCTGTTCACATGATGTAAAAGAAGATTCTTTAGATTAGGCTTCTTTGCTTCTTTCATTGCTTCATAATCTAGTTCGGATGCTGATGTACCCAGCATGGACACCTTGACCAATCTGTGGCTTTACAGCTCCATACACAGTAAGCTGCATTGCACTTTTGAATATTTAAAATTCTATCTTGGATAACACTAACTTTTCCTGCACTTTGGTCTACAGTACCTTCTTTGTGAAATTGAACCAAAAGGACTTGACTTCTCTCTCCACTCACATATATAAACTTGGGGCTCCAATTATCCTTTGCCATTTCACTAGTTGTCCATCCTTGGATCACTTTTGGCAGATACTAAATACTGCATGCCCAGGACACCTTCTGCCATTCTGGAGCGGCTCTGATCCCTAGCAGTCACTCAGATCCTTACACTGACTGTTCACTTGGTGCTTTATACATCTCACCCCTTTAAAGGTGCTAATATATCTCACTACTTTAAGGGTGCTATTGAGATAATCAATGTGTTTCATTTAATCTCTTAGTACAGTAGTTTAAATGTTATGGCTGATCCATGTATGTAGTGCACACCACATAAAGAATTAGTAGGAGAAATGTTTAACATGTCGAGTGTATAGCCTTGCTTAATGTTGAGGTTCTCAGATATTTTCCTCTACATTGGTGTCGTCCTGTAATATACAGACACCTGCTTAGAAATGGTCAAGAGAATGAGTATAAATATTGAACGAGCATCTCCTCTTTCACACCTTCTTTACAAGTTTCAAGTGGAGGCACGAGAGAAAAAGAAGGAAATGCTTTCTTCTTTCTCTTCATCTTTTCTCATAGTGTACAGGGAAGCTCAACAGGAACATAGGTTGACTACACAAGTATATATATATATATATATATATATATATATATATTTCACAGCAGAACAACAGAATAGTGCACTATGTAAAAACAACACAGACAGTGAAAACTTATATAACACAGTCTATAAATGTGCTGATTTATCAGAACAATTTAAGATACATTTCAGTGCATTTTTACTGTCTAGTCATAGCTTTCAATAACTATTAGTTGGCATAGTTGGTGCTAGAATCTCATTCTAGACTTCTGATGCAACTTGTGCAAACAAGAGGTGATAATAGAAAACTGTCTAAATATTTTACAGTACAGCAGATTGCACCATCTATAAGTTGGGCCTTTAACTCCTTAACCCCTTAAAGGGGTACTCCGCCCCTAGACATCTTATCCCCTATCCAAAGGATAGGCAATAAGATATCTGATCATGGGGGTCCAGCTGCTGGGGCCCTGCGATCTTCCTGCTGCATCCGGCATTCGTTTAGAGCATCGGGTGCAGCCCCGGAGGCTCGTGACATCACACCATGCTCCCTCGTGATGGCACGGCCACGCCCCCTCAAATGCAAGTCTACGGGAGGAGGCGTGTCTGATAGACTCCCATCTATTGGGAAAAAAAGAAGTCCTTTTTCAGCTAATGGCTACATCCCTCCACAGACCAATAATGGATACACTTTCCTCAGTCTTCAGTTGGATGTGGCCACTGTTGGGGCCTCATGACATGGAAGTGAACTAAACAATTTTCTCCTGGTAAGGGTCATACAGATAAGACCCATACTAACACACATGATGGCATATCCTGTTAACAAGTTTGTATGATTTATTGAATATGACTATTTTATGGCAAGCAGCAGCAATTCATCAATTGCTTGTATAGTCATTGGGGGGTATTTATCACAGTTCGTCTTTGTAGTTAGCTTTTTTGCGCTGGTTTTGGTGCAGTATTTTTGACGTGGCTGTGTTAAGTTTATCAAATTGTCGTGCAGCATTTGTTAAATTTGATGAAACACTGCTATACTTAACGGTGGTACAGCTAGTCTACTTTTGTAGACCTGTTAGGGTGCTGGTCTACATCTGTTTCTTTTTAAATGATGTTGCGCATTATAGCGAAAAATAGCAAAAGTCGCACATGATAAATACACGACCACTGCATCTGTTACTATGGAAACACATCTACCTAGTAAAAAAAAAAAAAAAACGAAATTATGGAATAAGAACCAGGAGCAAAAAAACACAACAACATGCAAAACATGCAATGCACCAAATATTGCAACAAATGTGGACGAAAAAAACTGACTACTGACCTTCTCAATTGTTCACCCATTGTTGCTTGTGATCAGAGTTTTAGCATCTGTTTATGTGTATTACACACTGGTTAACATCAGCTTAGATTTACTCTTCTGGTCTCTTAAAAAATCAACCTTTGCTCCATCAGCATCCATTAGACACAGTGCTTAATGTACCCTATAGAGTTTTGAAAGAAATTATATACTGTTCTACACTAGACAATTCCTGTCATCCCAGTTAAAGAGGTACTCCGCTGGAAATTTTTTTTTCTAATCAACTGGTACCAAAAGGTTAAACAGATTTTTAAATTACTTCTATTAATAAATCTTAATCTTTCTAGTTCTTATAAGCTGCTGTATGTTCCACAGGAAGTTCTTTTCTTTTTTAATTTCTGTTCTGTCTGACCAAAGTGCTCTCTGCTGACACCTCTGTCCATTTTAGGAACTGTGCAGAGCAAACCTATCCTGCTCTGGACAGTTCCTGACATGGACAGAGGTGTCAGCAGAGAGCACTGTGTTCACGCAGAAAGGAAATTCAAAAAGAAAAGAACTTCCTGTGGAACATACAGAAGCTTATAAGTAATTGAAGGATTAAGATTTTTTAATAGAAGTAATTTACAAATCTGTTTAACTTTCTGTCATCAGTTGATTTCAAAAGAAACGTTTTCCAGTGGAGTAACCCTTTAACCTTCCATCCGTGTTTTCTCATTTTCTCAGTTCATTTTTTTCTACCTCAAATAGAAAGTCATGTTGACATCTCTTCTGTGTAAGGAAATAGCTAGCTTCCAAACCATGCTGCCCATAGCAACAGGCCTTTGTGCCTCATATCATAGGGGAGATCACTGTGGAGTTTATTAATAAACTCTAAAAATCATGACATTTTCTAAAGCACTTTTCAAAATATTATTGTCACTTCTTGAAAGCATATTTTCAGTTATTTTTTAAATGTATTGTAAAAATGTCCAACAAAATGCTCTGTTGGTATTCTCAACATATTTTCATTTGAATCTATAGTTTTTTCAATTATGTATTTACTTTTTTATTTAACCTGTTGGGGACCATGGGCGTATGGATACGCCCTTGCGTCCTGGTACTTAAGGATGAAGGGCGTACCTGGGGAATTTTGATCCCCGCCGCTAGCCAGACGGGGATCGGAACGGGATGCCTGCTGAATGCGCAGGAGTGGAGATAAGTGGAGGCAGCGGCAGCGCTTTACCAGATACAGCAGTGAAGTTTGCCGTAAAGGGATCTTCACTGCTGTATCTAGGAGTTTTGCAACATCTGGAGAGTTTGGAGACCACTGTCCTTCCAGATGTTGCAAAACTACAACTCTCAGCATGCCCAGACTGTCCAGGCATGCTGGGAGTTGTAGTTCTGCAACATCTGACCCTTCAGATGTTGCAGAACTACAACTTCCAGCATGCTTGGACAGTCTCAGCATGCTAGGAATTGTAGTTTTGCAACATCTGGAAGGACAGTGGTGTCCAAACTGTAGCGCTCCAGATGTCAATTCATAGCATGCTGAGACTTTCCAGGCATGCTGGGAGTTGTAGTTCGGCAACATCTGGCCCTTCAGATGTTGCCGAACTACAGCTCCCAGCATGCCTGGGCAGTCAGCACATGCTTTGAGCTGAAGTCTTGCAACTTCTGGAGGGTTACAGTTTGGACACCACTACACAGTGGCCTCCAAACTGTTCTCCTTCAGTTGTTGCATAACTACAACTCTTACAATGTCCTTCGGCTGTGTGGGCATGCTGGAAGTTGTAGTATTGCAACAACTGGAGGCGCACTGGTTGGGAAACATTGTCTGTTTCCTAACTCAGTGTTTTCCAACCTGTGTGCCTCCTTCTGTTGCAAAACTATAACTCCCAGCATGCACTGACAGACCATGCGTGCTGGGAGTTGTATGTTTGCAACAACTGGAGGCACATGGGTTGGGAAACACTGAGTTAGGAAACAGACAGTGGTGCAGAAACACTGCGGTAGTCTGTTACCTAACTCAGTGTTTCCTAATTTCTACCAGTGTGCCTCCAGCTGTTGCATAACAACTCCCAGCATGCAGTACAGGGTGTATTCACACGGGCGGGGGTTTCCAGCAAGTTTCCAGCTTCAAGTTTGAGATGCGGCAAGTTTTCCGCTGCAGCGGGACACTCACTGTACACCTCCGCCCGTGTGAATGTACCCTAAAAACACTACACTACACTAACTGACCCTAAATAAAGAGTAAAAAACGACATATACACTACACCCTTACACTGTCCACGACCACCCCCGCTCCCCCAAAGAAAAATTAAAAACGTCTTGTACGTCAGTTTTTCCAAAACGGAGCCTCCAGCTGTTGCAAAATAACAACACCCAGTATTGCCGGACAGCCATTGACTGTCCAGGCATGTTGGGAGTTTTGCAACAGCTGGAGGCACCCTGTTGGGGAAAACTGACGTACAGTATTTTTGGTGGAGGAGGCAAATGTAACGCTTGCATCCGGGTACACCCCTATGAAAATCCCTAATTTAGGCCTCAAATGCGCATGGCGCTCTCTCACTTCAGAGCCCTGTCGTATTTCAAGGCAACAGTTTAGGGCCACACATTGGGTATCTCCGTACTCAGGAGAAATTGCGCTACAAATTTTGGGGGGCCTTTTTGTCTTTTACCCCTTATGAAAAGGTAAATTTGGGGTCTACACCAGCATGTTAGTGTAAAAAATTTTTTTTTTTACTCTAGCATGCTGGTGTTGCCCCATTCTTTTCATTTTCATAAGAGTTAAAAAGAAATAAATACCCCCAAAATTTATAACACACTTTCTCCCAAGTACAGAAATACCCCATATGTGGATGTAAAATGCTCTTTGGGCGCACAACAAGGCCTGGGAGTGAGAGCGCACCATGTACATTTGAGGCCTAAACTGGTGATTTGCACAAGGGTGGCTGCTGGTTACAGCGGTTCTGACATAAACGCAAAATAAATAAATATCCACATGTGACCCCATTTTGGAAACTACACCCCTCACGGAACGTAACAAGGCGTAAATTGAGCTTTAACACCCCACAGGCGACATGCCCCTCAAAAACCATTTCAGCAAAATTCGCTCTCCAAAATCCCATTGTCGCTCCTTCCCTTCTGAGCCCTCTAATGCACTCACAGAGCACTTTACATTCACATATGAGCTATTTCCTTACTCAAGAGAAATTGGGTTACATATTTTGGGGGGCTTTTTCTCCTATTAGCCCTTGTAAAAATAAAAAATATGGGTCTACAAGAACATGTTAGTGTACAAAAATTAAGATTTTGAATTTTCGCCTCCACTTTGCTGCTATTCCTGTGAAACACCTAAAGGGTTAACAAACTTTCTGAGTGTAATTTTGAATATGTTGAGGGGTGCAGTTTTCATAATGGGGTCCATTACGGGGTATTTCTAACATAAAGACCCTCAAATTCACTTCAAAACTGAACCAGTCCCTGAAAAATTCAGATTGGAAAATTGCTGCTGAACTTTGAAGCCCTCTGATGTCTTCAAAAAGTAAAACCATGTCAACTTTATGATGAAAACATAAAGTAGACATATAGTATTTGTGAATCAATATATGATTTATTTGGTATGTCTATTTTCCTTACAAGCAGAGAGCTTCAAATTTATAAAAATGCTAAATTTTCTAAATTTTCATGAAATTTTGGAATTTTTCACCAAGAAATTATGCAAGTATCGACAAAAATTCATAAGTCCAAGCATCCCAGAGTTATTAATGCTTAAAGTGACAGTGGTCAGAATTGCAAAAAATGCTTTGGTCCTTAGGAACAAAATTGGCTAGGTCCCCAAGGGGTTAATCTCTCAATTGAAATAATTTACTAACCTAACTGTTCCCTTTGTTGACAAATATACACATTTGGACTATCATATTAGTTTTCTCCTCTCCATTTAGAATATGCTTTCCATTATTATATGCAATGTGTGTTTCACATTTGTCTCTCACAATCTATCGCAAATGCTTAAATGGGCACTGTCAGATTCAAAAACATTTTATATGTTGTTACTGATAAAATAAAAGATCTTTTGAAATATGAATGTTGTAAATAGTTTGAATATTTAATAAAGAAACAGGCCCTTAAAATTCCACCACTAGGGGTCCCCATACCTACTGGGACACTAACAAGTCCAGCAGCAGCTTATCCATGAGTCATGGACAAGAGATGACTTATGGACAAAGCTGCATGAGCAGACACACCAATCACCTCCCACTACCACAAGGGAGGGACACGTCCAGTCCCTTGAGAAGATTTCTAACACTGTGAGCTACTGAAATGAGGTATTTTTGTAACAAATATAGGTGATAGAGGCAGAAAAAAATTTGATGTATATGGTCAGGATTAAGTGCTGAATAACATATTAATTCTTTATTTTTTTTTGTGTGGAATCTGACAGGTACACTTTAAAACAATAGCTTGGACATGTAAACACCATGATGATTTACAAACTTTTTGTTTTAAAATTTATCACAAGTATTTGTTAATAACATCATTTTTCAAAATCTAATAGATGTCAAATAGAAAAACAACTACTGGTGTAAAGCATTTTGTTTTAGGATAATTAAACCTTTATCAAAACAAATTATTACTTGTGACTCCTGAAATATTTGCAGATTTATGAGCTGCAAATTGAGACGTTCAAAAATATTCAGAGATCAGAGATTTAGATGTATTGACTCGCATGAAAAATCTTGTCACATTTATCCAGATATCTGGGCAATATGATAGCTATGCTTGTGAGAACGACAATAGGGCCGTGAAATGACATATCTACTTTGGGAAACCGTAACATATGCTGTTTACCAGGAAATGTATCTTCATCAGATAGGGTTACTGCTGAGACCTGCAATGCAAGATTATTTTAGGAATATACCTGTTCATCCTAGCTATATTTGGAAAAATTCTGAAATCTTCCTCCAATTTTGTGCTGTCCCCATGAGAAACATGTAATTGGCTGAAGAACAGTATTTTGTGGTTCTGTCTAATCATACTTTACTATGAGCCTCAACAAGTTGTTTCTGAATTATTGAGGCTTATGCAAACCATTGTAGTAGGTTGTATTTTCCATTCCTTCTCATGCCCAAATACTTTGTTTGTCTTTATTCACCATTTAGCATTTTTCTAAACATATGAATAGTTTATAAACAGGACCATATAAAGAATAGTGTTACGCATTATTGATAGAGATGAACAAATTTTTGAAAAATTGTGGTTCAGTCTGAATATATTTGCGGCGGATCACTATTAAAAACGGCTATTTTTGGGCTACAGAGAGCCTCAATAGGGGTGTAGAACACTTTGCCTTATCGTAACACTCATAGGGAATGTGCTGTGTTAGTGAAATAATGACATGCAGATTACAGGCGTCACTATTAGAATCACTGTCGCAGAGTGGCACAATAACAGAGCCTGGAGGTGGCACCAGTATGAGGAGACCATATGGCCGCAGAATGACAAAGCCTGGAGGTGGCATCAGCATGAGGAGACCATATAGTGTCTGAATGACACAGCGTGGAGGTGGTGGCGGCATGAGGAGACCATATAGTGGCTGAATGACCTTGCCTGGAGGTGGCAACAGCCTGACAAGACCATAGGGCCTCACAATTGAAAAGATTAAAGATATTTTTTAACATTTAAATAGAAGATTTCAAATAGATTAACCTAAAAAGTTGTATTCAATGTGCCTACAGCATGGAAAGACCACAAGGTGGTACAGTGACACAGCCTGGAGGTGGCAGTAGCATGAGAAGACCATAATCTGGCAGAATGACACAGCCTGTAGTTGGTGGCAGCAAGAGGAGACCATAATCTGGCAGAATGACACAGCCTGTAGTTGGTGGCAGCAAGAGGAGACCATATAGTCTGAATGACACAGCCTGGAGGTGGCGGAAGCATGAGGAGACCATATAGTGGCTAAATGACACAGCCTGGAGGTGGTGGCAGCATGAGAAGACCATTTAGTGGCTGAATGACACAGCCTGGAGTTGGCGACAGCAAGAGGAGACCATGTAGTGGCTGAATGACACAGCCTGGAGGTGGCAGAAGCAAGAGGAGACCATATAGTGGGTGAATGACACAGCGTAGAGGTGGCAGAAGCATGAGGAAACCATATAGTGGCACAATGACACAGCCTGGAGTTGGCAGCAGCAAGAGGAGACCATATAGTGGCTGAATGACACAGCTCGGAGGTGGCAGCAGCATGAGGAGACCATATAGGGGCTTAATGACACAGCCTGGAGTTGGCAGAAGCATGAGGAGACCATATAGTGGCTGAAAGACACAGCCTGGAGGTGGTGGCAGCAAGAGGAGACCATATAGTGGTTGAATGACACAGCGTGGAGGTGGCAGCAGCATGAGGAGACCATATAGGGGCTTAATGACACAGCCTGGAGTTGGCAGAAGCATGAGGAGACCATATAGGGGCTTAATGACACAGCCTGGAGTTGGCAGAAGCATGAGGAGACCATATAGTGGCTGAATGACACAGCCTGGAGGTGGCGGCAGCATGAGTACACCATACAGTGGCCTATTGAGACAGCCTGAAGCTGGCATCAGCTTGAGGAGAACATATGGTGGCAGAATGAAACAGCCTGGAGCTGGCATCCGCATGAGGAGAACATATGGTGGCAGAATGAGACAGCCTGGAGCTGGCTTCAGCATGAGGAGAACATATGGTGGCAGAATGAGACAGCCTGGAGCTGGCATCAGCATGAGGAGAACATATGGTGGCAGAATGAGACAACCTGGAGGTGACATCAGGAGTACAGAAAGTGACCCGGTGAGAGAGTGGGGCGGTGGGTGGCAATACCAGTACCAGGTGACGAAGGTGTCTGAAAGAAGGAAAATTTGGCATCAGATGTGTGGCATCAGGTGGGTGGCAGGATCAAAATAGTAGCTAAGGCAGGTAAGCAGAAGAAAACGGTCTCTTTTGTAAAAGTGTTAGTGTGCACAAGTAACTATTGAGGCTATGTATTACGTAAAACTTAACTTTTAATAATATTCTTAGGATAAAATATATGTACCCACATTTTTATTTTATTTAAAAAAAGGAAAGTTGTGCAAAAAACACCATGTGCTACCTACATCAAGTATTGATGTGATTCAAAGACCTCTAAAAGGTGGAAGAGAACAACATATGGTTCAGTGGGGGTAAAAACTCCCCCTTTAAGGCCCTACTCTTGCACTATCAATTGTAGGGCAGCCCTACACAGCAACCTCTTCCTATTTCCACCTACAAACACTGCCATTTCCCAGGGTTTTTAGTTGGAAATAGGGAGAGGTTCTTGTGTGGGGCCATCCTTTTTAAGACGAGTAACACTTGCCTCCAAAAGCAGGTGGGGGTAAGAACTTCCTGTAGTGGCCTAATCTCTCCCTATTAATTCCCTTCCTGTCAAGTGTTACTCGCCCTAAAAAGGGTGGACCAACACAGGAACCTCTCCCTATTTCCAACTGAAAACCCTGGGAGTGTTTTTAGGTGGAAATAGGGAGAGGTTCCTGTGTGGGGTCGTCCTTTTTTGGGTGAGTAACACTTGAAGGGAATTAATAGTGCGAGAGTAGGGCCTTACAGGGGATGTTTTTACCCCCACCTGTTACAATGGACCATACTTTGTTCCCTTTCACCTTTTAGAGGTCTTTGCATCACATTAAAGGGGTACTCCGCCCCTAGACATCTTACCCCCTATCCAAAGGATAGGGGATAAGATGTCAGATCGCCGGGGTCCCGCTGCTGGGGACCCCGGGGATCGCTGCTGCAGCACCCCGCTATCATTACTGCGCAGAGCGAGATCGCTCTGCACGTAATGACGGGCAATATAGGGGCCGGATCATTGTTACGTCACGGTTCCGCCCCTCGTGACGTCACAGCATGCCTCCGTCAATACAAGTCTATGGGAGGGGGCGTGGCGGTTGTCACGCCCCCTGCCATAGACTTGCATTAAGGGGACGGGCCGTGATGTCATGGGGGGCGGAGCCTAAACGTCACGCTGCTCCGGCCCCTGTATCGCCCGTCATTACGCACAGAGCGAACTCGCTCTGTGCAGTAATAATAGCGGGGTGCCGCAGTGGCGATCCCCGGGGTCCCCAGCAGTGGGACCGCGGCGATCTAACATATTATCCCCTATCCTTTGTCGGTCACCATGGTTCCCATTTCCAGTTTTCGTGGAGTAAGCCATGATTCGATTTCTTGATGAATGATTTTTAGCAGTTCCTCCCCTGTGTGACTCCATTCGCTAAGGCAAACCATGTGAAGAACAGTGTGACACCGCCGTGCCCTGCACACATGGTATGCTGGAGGGGCACTGTGACTTGTCCGTGGAGTGGAAGCTGAGGACACAGTGGAGGATAAGGAGGCGGAGTCGCACACTGTTAAAGGCCCAACGGCCTGAGAGCGTGGAGGCTGAAGTGGAGTGACATGTCCAAGTTGCTGTTGTGGCTGTGCAGGGACCACATTTAACACTGATATTAAAAATGAAAAAATTAGGTCTCGCAATAATTACAAAAAACTAAAAGGGAACCTCTAAAACATAGCTTTTCATATGCACATCAAAAAATGTACAAAAATTGACAAGTATCAAAAAGTAGAATTTTTTTAATAGAAAACATATTTATAGGGCCGCCATCAGTATCCTACCATATAGGTGTATCTTAGGAAGAGCGTGTCGTCTCTCTAGATAGGAGGCTCAGTTACCGTTGCATAACCACTGACACCTCACCGTAGTTACTCACAAGAGAGACAGCGCGCTATGCAGATAACACACACAGAGCATTATTCGCGAACAATAAAACAATTCCTTAACAAAACTATTTGCACAATATAGGCTAATAACCAATAGATGTATTCTCATCTCCTGTGTGTCCACAGCCCCGCTACAGATATACAGACAGGGGTGTGAGAAAACAGGACATATCAATCACACAACAGTGCGCATGAATCAGGCATATTGCAAACCATACTACAGCATGAAAATGATTTGCATGTTTGCCAGATGAACCGCTTGCAATACTGATGTTGAGCTACTGAGGATACTGTCCTAGTTAAGAATCCAGTTCACTGTCCAGAATGAACCATGATGTGCAATCCACCAGTACATGCGAACTCGTAGTATATCAGTAAGGACTATAGATATCAAGTCCACAGTTCACACTATAGCGCAGCCGCGCCTCCAAACAGGTAACTCTCTGTCAGCTTTAGTACAAAGCAGTACTGCTAAGATAGATTCGTAGTAATGGCAATCCACTAGATCATGCACTTAGAGATGTCAAACTCTATAGGTTATTGAGTTGTCCTCACAGGAATCGTAGTTATTATCACGGACGTGTAGCCAGCATACAGTTGTTGATGTATATTTGCACAGGATTCAAATAGTGTATATGCACAATATTATCAATTTAGGCACAGTATAAAAGTTCTTTAATGTCCCCATCAGATGAATTGAATAGCCAGTTCACACTGTACGATTTTTATACTCCACTTATGTTCAATGTATGTTAGGATTCATACGGCAGTTTATCCATGTTAGGACTAATATCGTTCACACTGACAGAGGCAGTTATAGCACACAAGCCTGGTCTCCTAGTGTGCTTGTATATAGTTCACAGATATCTTTGATGATAGTTCACACTATTCGATATAGTAACTCACAGATTACACACTTTGGCACATATTGCCGTCCATCAGTTACTCCAAAATTGCACTGTGGTAAATTATTATATTGCCGAATTAGTGAGTATAAGTTGCAATGTGATATACGGCTATATCTTCAGATAGATTTTCAGGAATACATTTGTATAATTCCCACACTAGGTGGTTTCCAGTGTCCCCAAATAATAGTGTGGGTGTGCTGGTTAAAGTGTGCTTGCATATACACTTAGCTGTGTCCATGGGTGCTTGAATCACGTCCAGGCGTCTGCATAGTGGTACATGACAGCTGATGGCTCCATATTATCATATCGTATCCATAAATAAAGGGTCCAACGCGTTTTAATCGTTCAATATCCTCAGGGACCTTTCATAAGCTTGGTCTCCTTACTGTCTTACAGTGCAGTCTTCACACCTCGCATGCGGCTCTGATGGCGGCCGGGGACCACATTTACCCAGTGGGCCGTAAAGGACATGTGATGTCCCTGACCGTAGTTACAGCTCCACACATCGGCGCTGCCGTGCACTTTGGTACAAACCGACAGGCTCAAGGACTGGGCCAACTTCTGTTCTGCAAAATTGTGCAGGGCTGGTACTGCCTTTTACGCTAAGAAATTACGACTTGGGACTCCCACCTTGGCTCGGCACAAGTCATCAGTTCTCTTAAAAGTGCAGAGTCCACCACTTGAAAAGGGAGGGACTGCAGCACCAGCAACTTGGACAGAAGCACATTCAGCACATTCAGCTTCTGCGCCGTTTGATGAGTGGGCGCATACTATTGTCTCTTGGACAGGGCTTCGCTGATGGATTGCTGGCTGAATGACTGACTTGAAGTAGGAGGAGCAGGAGCATCTGGAGCGACAGAAGATGAGTATGACAGACAGCTCCCTTTGGCTGAGGTGTGGAGCCTTGGCTGGCTCAAACAGGGAGCTGCGTGCCACTGGGTGATGCAGCAGGCTGGACCACCGCATCGGAGCCATAGTTCCCCTAGGCCACTTTATGGTGATGCTGTATATGTTGACGCAGGGCCGTGTTACCAACATTGGGACCTTGGTTTCACCTTCTGCCGACACATCTTGCAACCTGCAACCCTCTTCTTCTCATGATGTTGAAGCCCCTTCTGCACCCAGCTCCCAAGTGCGATCGGCTTCATCATCATCGAGTTGTGTCTGCGCATCACTAATGTCCTCCTCAGGTTCCTCAAAAGTGTTTGCTTCAGGAGCCTGAACACTTGCAATACCACCTCCCACACCACTCTCCTCATCACTACTTGCCCACCTAGCTGAGGAAGCAGCTGATGTTTCCTCCAGTTATTGGCTGGGCAGTAGCTGCTGACTGTCCTGTATTAGATCGTCCTCGCTAAATAGTGGAGCTGAACCCACAGCATAAGATATTTCTGTAGGGGAGGGAAAAGCATAGGAAAGAGGCAATGGAGGACAGGGACTGCTCCCAGGCCATTCCAACTGAGAGTTGTGTCTGATGAGCCCACCGACTGTTGACTAGGGGTGTCAAATGTCACTTGTGATGAAGTGGATGACCGAGTTAACCAATCGATGACAGTAGAGGGGTTGCTGGTCGAGACACGACCGCTAGCTGATACCGGGAGCTCAGGCCTTTTGCTGCGACTCCTGCTGCCACTCGCCCCTAGTCTGCTTCGACCTCTGCCTGATGAATTTAGGCCTCTGCCACTCCTCTGTACACATCCTGGAACTTCTCTGACTGACATACTTATACACCAGTTAAGTTCGTGCATGTTACAGTTATTAGAGGAGGACAATACGCTCCACTTAAAACTGTATAAGGCTACAGAAACAAGGGTGTAGCTTTGGCTGGCCTTTCACAGTAACTAGGCCCAAATTAGTTTTTCAGGAAAAAAAACCTACACCACGTAGGTGTACATACAGTTTATCCCCTTAACTACGCAGGACGTAAATGTATGTCCTGGTGCAATGGTACTTGACATACATTTACGTCCTTTACATGACCGTGAGCATTGGACCGATGCTTGAGTAATGCGCAGCAGGTCCCTACTGCTATCAGCAGCCAGGGAGCCACTGGTAACGGCGCACATCAGCAATCGCACTGATCAATACAGATCACTGCATCTGCAGCAGTGCGGTCACTATAATGGATGATTTGATCTCCCCCAGTGATGTTGTGGGGATCCGATCATACAGTATGGCAGCCGGAGGTCCCCTCACCTGCCTCCGGCCATCTCCAGGGGTCTTCAGCTCTGGTCTGAGATCGAGCAGGCCAGAGCAGAAGATGACCAATAACACTGATCAGTGCTAATAACACTGATCAGTGCCATGCCCTATCATGTGATTGCTATAGATAGTCCCCTATGGGGACTATTAACCTCTTAAGGACTCAGGGTTTTCCCATTTTTGCACTTTTGTTTTTTCCTCCTTACCTTTTAAAAATCATAACCCTTTCAATTTTGCACATAAAATTCCATATTATGGCTTATGTTTTGTGCCACAAATTCTACTTTGTAGTGATATTAGTCATTTTACCATAAAATCCACAGCGAAAGAGAAAAAATTCATTGTGCAACAAAATTGAAGAACAAATGCAATTTTGTAACTTTTGTGGGCTTCCGTTTCTACACAGTGCATTTTTCGGTAACACCTTTTCTTTATTCTGTAGGTCTATACGATTAAAATGATACCCTACTTATATAGGTTTGATTTTGTCTTCTGGAAGAAATCATAACTACATGCACGAAAATGAAATACGTTTAAAATTGTCATCATTTGACCCCTATAACTTTTTTTTATTTTTCAGCGTATGGGGCGGTATGTGGGCTAATTTTTTGCATCGTGATCTGAAGTTTTTAGCTGTACCATTTTTGTATTGATCAGACTTTTTGATCACTTTTTATGAATTTTTTCATGACATAAAAAGTGACCAAAAATACGCAATTTTTGATTTTTGATTTTTTTTGCGCGTACACCAATGACCGTGCAATGTTATTAATGATATATTTTTATAGTTCGGACATTTCATTACGTGGCGATACCACATATGTTTATTTTTACACAGTTTTTTTTTTATTATTGGAAAAGGGGGGTGATTCTTACTTTTTTTAGGGAAGCGGTTAAATGATCTTTATTAACAATTAGCTGAGTACCCGGCGCTGCCCGGTTTTTCTTACCTTATCCTTGTGGGGGAAAAGCAAAAAAGTAGGAAGATTTTGTCCTCATATCCCATCCCAAAATCCTGACCCCATATGCCCTCCTCATATACTGACCCCAAATTCCCTCCTCATATTCCGACCTCATATCCTGTCCTCATATTTTGTTCTCATATCCCGTCCTCATATCCCGACCTCATATCCTGTTCTCATATCCCGTCCCCAAATCCCGTCCCCAAATCCCGTCCCCATATCCCGACCTCATATCCCAACCCCATATCCTGTCCTCATAGCCCGACCCCCTATCCTGACCTCATATCCTGTCCTCATATTTTTATTTGACATATAAGTAACATGTGACCAAGTATTATCGAAATATCTCCAGCTGTTTGGAAATTATGCAGTAACATAAATTTCCCAAAATCCTGACCCCATATGCCCTCCTCATATACTGACCCCAAATTCCCTCCTCATATTCCGACCTCATATCCTGTCCTCATATTTTGTTCTCATATCCCGTCCTCATATCCCGTCCTCATATCCCGACCTCTTATCCTGTTCTCATATCCTGTCCCCATATCCTGACCCCATATGCCGTCCCCATATCCCGTCCCCATATCCCGACCTCATATCCCAACCCCATATCCCGTCCTCATAGCCCGACCCCCTATCCTGACCTCATATCCCGTCCTCATATTTTTATTTGACATATAAGTAACATGTGACCAAGTATTATCGAAATATCTCCAGCTGTTTGGAAATTATGCAGTAACATAAATTTCCCATAGACTTGTATGGGACTTTTAATAAAAACCCTGACCCTGACAAATGGGGGTGGGTAAGCGTTAAATCACCTATCCTATGTTTGTTGTTGACATATCAGTAACATGTGTGCCAAGTTTCATGTTTGGTCGTGATGCTGGAATATACACACACACACACACATGCAGACATACATAGACACAATTGAGTTTTATATATATATAGATTTTCACCCTTTTTTTTTTTTTGCAATGTTATAGACCCCTCTAGTGGCTATAACACTGCACACACTGATCTTCTGCACAGATCACTGCCATGCATGAACATGGCAATGATCAGTGCTATCGGTGGTCGATTGCTCAAGCCTGGATTTCAGGCTTGGAGCAATCATTTGCCGATCGAACGCGCTGGACGCAGGTAATGGACCCTCCGTTCGCGTTCTGGCTGATCAGACATCGCAATTTCACCGTGATTGTCCTGATCAGCCCAACTGAGCTGCCGGGAGTGCATTTTTATTTTATTTTTTCTTATTATTTTTTATTAGTCAACAATACCTCTTACAATACAAAATATAAAGAAGTTTTACAACTTTCTTCAGTACAATAAAAAAGAAAACATTTTTTTTTTTTTACAATCGGTTATTAAATCCTCTCCCCCCCCCCACCCCTACTAGAAGGGAGGGGGGGAGAAATTTTTTAACTAATCTTACCCAAACCACTATTTCAGGGCCATTGTACCCAAATAGCCCTCTTAAAATCACCAGTTTGGCCAACATAAAAATTAAGTTTAATAATTCTCGACCCTTACTAATATTATATTTTAGTTATTTTAGACACGGCAATCAACTTTGAACACTGTGCCTAAAGGGATGGCACAATGATCGGTGCCGCACGGCATTAGCCAAGGGTCCCAACCCGCTATGATATGACCCCGCGTTATAGACCGGGACCGGGCGCAGGGCATACAGGTACGCCCCGCATCCTTAAGAGGTTAAGGTGTAAAAATAAAAGTAAAAAAAATTGGGAAAATCCCCTCCCCCAATAAAAAAGTAAATTGCCCCTTTTCCCCATTTTACTCCCAAAAAGTGTAAAAAACAAAACAAAAAAAATTCATAAACATATTTGGTATCGCTGCATGCGTAAATATCCAAACTATTAAAATATAATGTTAACGATCACGTGTGGTGAACGGCGTGAACGTAAAAAAAAAAAAAAGGCAAAAATTGCTGCTTTTTTGTAACATTTTATTCCAAAAAATTTGATAAAAAATGTATTTAAAGTTTTATATATGCAAATGGGGTATTAATAAAAAGCACAAGTCCTGCCACAAAAAATAAGCCCTCATACCGCCGGTTATATGGATTAATGACAAAGTTATACGTCAGCAAAATAAGTGGATTTTAAACATACTAATTTGGTTAAAAAGTTTGCGATTTTTTTTTTAAAGCAGTACAATAATAGAAATGGGTATCATTTGAATCGTATTAACCCACAGAATAAAGAAAACGTCATTTTTACCATAAAGTGTACAGCATGAAAACAAAACCCTCCTAAATTTACAAAATTGCAGTTTTCTATTCAATTTCCCCACACAAATAGTATTTTTTTTGGTTGCGACATACATTTTATGGTAAAGTGACGTCATTACAAAGGACAACTGGTCAGGCAAAAAAGCAAGCCCCATACTAGTCTGTGAATGAATATATAAAAGAGTTATGATTTTTAGAAGGTGAGGAGGAAAAAACAAAAACGAAACGTAAAATTAAAAAACGAAACGTAAAATTTTTATTTGCTGAGTCCTTAAGGCCAAAATGGGCTGAGTCCTTAAGGGGTTAAACTTATGAGAGGAGGACTATGTGCTCCACTACAAACTGTATAAGGCTACAGAAACAAGTGGGTAGCTTTGGCTGGCCTTTCACAGTAACTAGGCCAAAATTAGTTTTTCAGGAAAAAAAAAAAAGTACACCACTTAGGTGTACGTACAGTTTACACTTATGAGAGCTGGACAATATGCTCTGCTTAAAACTGTATAAGGCTACAGAAACAAGGGTGTAGCTTTGGCTGGCCTTTTACAGTAACTAGGCCAAAATTAGTTTTTCAGGAAAAAAAAATAACGTACACCACTTAGGTGTGCGTACAGTTTACACTTTTGAGAGCTGGACATTATGCTCCGCTTAAAACTGTATAAGGCTGCAGGAACAAGGGTGTTGCTTTGGCTGGCCTTTCACAGTAACTAGGCCCAAATTAGTTTTTCAGGAAAAAAAAACTTACACCACCTATGTACACACAGTACAATAAGCTCTGCTACGCAACCTGTATTAGGCACTGTAATCAGATGACTATGGCTTTTCGTGCTCACCCTTACTGGCCTCTGTTAGCTTTACAGTTGTTGTACACCCAACTGCAGCAGTGGAGTCGCTGTGTATTACACCCAAAAGTGTACTCACTCTCTCTCTCTCTCTGTCAGTGCTTTCATGCAGTGATTTTGGCTTGTGGTGAATCGCTACTGGAAAGCAGTTTTTCTGTACAACGCACACTCTGCTCTATCTCCCCCTGCAATGAAACGCTCTCTCTGAAATAAAACGCTGCAATGCCTGGCCGCAAGAAGTCTGCTGATTATATAGGGCTGTGACATTACAGCGGTGGCTGGCTGCTGATAGGCTGCATGCTGCATGTGATTCAGGGTCATCCCGCCTACCCTAGTTCCCGCCTTCCCAGAGTTCCTTGCCCCATGTCCTCACATGTGGATCCGCCATTTTAGATGCCCTGAAGCCTGGACTGCACTAAATGGAGTTTAATGAAGCGATATGTGCGATTGAATGGCAGCGGTATTCAGATTCGTTGTGAAGCAAATATTTCCAGAAATTCGTAATGATTTCGGATTCGTCAGATTCGAGTCATACATCCCTAATTATTGACAGTAAGCCATAGGGGCCCCTACAGCACTTTAATGCAGTAAATAAAGCCATTTGACATGTAATGAAAGTGTCTAGTCTAACAGCTAACTATTCTATTGGTACCAGTAGGGTCATTTATAGAAGTCTCTGGACTGCACAGCAATAGCCTTACATTTGTAACGTTTCCAATTAAAGCTTAGAAGACATTTCAAAATCTGAATCACGACGTCCTGTAACAATTTTACTCTAGTTTTGCAGTAGTTTAATGAAACCTTGGAAAAGGTCACCAAGCAACATGCATATTTATATATTTAGTTTGGTGCCACCTGATGCCGGCTTCCTACTAAAATGTCACTTTACCCTTCAGTTTAAGAGTGTTTTCTCTTAGCAGAGCTTGCATTGTTATTAATTCCCTTTAAGTGATATTGTGAGGAGATTACGTATGTAGACATACTGAGAATAATCCAATAAAATATATTAAGCACAATTTGCCATCTGTGTTTGCATTGACAAAAATCCCAGTGTAAAGAAAAGATGGCTTTTTGTATTTTCTTTTTAAATCCTCATTGGTGACAAAAGCTTTGTAAGTGCTTCACATCCCTTTTTTATTGGTAGTGAGAAATGTAACTATAATATTTATTTTAATACAACTGTGAAAATCTTGTGGTCGTCATATTGTTAGGTCACATATGTCACTGTTTCTTACCTTTGTAATGCAAAAAAATGGGGGTTCGAGCTGTAATATACAAGCAGGTGCTACCCACAGCGTAATAGAATACACAAACGCTTTTAAAGGGCACAAACTACAAAACATAAAAAAAACTAGTTCACATACTAATGGCAACGTACACCACTCACCATAATGATGCATGAGTGATGGATGCTATTACGGGGAGTGGTGTATGTTTCCATTAATATGTGATATCAAACATGTTTATTTACTTATTACACTTTTTTTTTGTAAAATGGGAAAAGGGGATTAACATTTTTATTGGGGGATGAGCTTATTCACATTAAATTTTTTTTTACAAACTTTTCATTTTTGTCCCCATTGGGGACTATGGGGGAGATTTATCAAAATCAGTGCAAAGGAAAAATTGCTCAGTTGCCCATAGCAACCAATCAGATCGCTTCTCTCATTTTGCAGAGGCCTTGTTAAAAAATGAAAGAAGGGATCTGATTGGTTGCTATGGGCAACTAGGCAACTTTTACTCCTGGCAGGTTTTGATAAATCTCCCCCTATCTGTAGCAATCCTTAGATTGCTATTACTGATCACTGCTTTATATGTGCATAGTAGCAGAGGAGGCTCTAGAATTTTTGAGGCCTTAGGTGAAAATAAATCTGAGGCCCCCCCAAGCGCGAAGAAAAAAAACAGTAAGCAGGCGATATTAAAATTAACTGTATAAATTGCATATTTTAAGACAAACTTTAATATATATCATAACCTCGCTATTCACAGCTCTTGAAATCTTATTTTTCTAATTAAATTATTCTACAAAATATCTATACACAAACATTGAGTATAGATTAAAAAAAATGTGTCTGACTACTCAGTTATTCTTGTTGGTGTCCCCTAAAACTGAAATAAAGTTGTTAACAGGGTATTAAAAGAACAGTACAGAATCAGGAACACAAATGTGTATTCCTGACCCTATAGTGGTAAACTGTTTAGCACCCCACATCCCCTTTAAATTTAGAAAAAAGGTACCTTAATTCTAGTTGCACAAGTTTGCCAGCGCTGGATGCGCCAAATTAGCTGACATAATCTAAATTGATGATCTCAGTCAATCACAGTGCTTTCCCATAGGAAAGCATTGGATTGGCTTAAAACTTCAATTCTGATGTCAGCCAAGGAGTCAACTTTTTATTGCTCTCCTTCCCTTTTCTCTGCTCTTATTCCACTTTTCTTTGCTCTACTTCCCCTTTTCTTTCCTCTCCTTCCCCTTTTCTCTGTTCCTCTTGCCCTTTTTTTGCTCTCCTTCCCCTTTCTCTGCTCTCATTCCCCTTTTCTTTGCTCTCCTTCTGCTCCCCTTCCCTTTGCTATCCTTCCTCTGCTCTTCTTCCAATTTTTATGCTCTCCATCCCATTTTGTTGTCTCTTCTTCACATTGTATTTGCTCTCCTGCTGCTCTCCTTCCTCTTATCTGCTGCTCTAACATCCATTTTCTTTGCTCTCCTTCTGCTTCCTTACCCTTTGCCCTCCTTCTCTGCTCCTCTTCCCCTTTTTTCTGCTCTGTCCCATTTTGTTGTCTCTTCTTCCTATTTTATTTGCTCTCCTTCCTCTTATCTGCTGCTCTAATATCCCCTTTCTTTGCTCAACCTTCCCCTTTCCTCTGCTCTTCTCTCCTTTTCTCTGTTCTGCTTACCTTTTTCTCTCTTGCACTCTGCTCGTGCTCCCTTTCCTGCAGCAGCAGCTAGTCTTCTTTCTCCCTCTTCTCTTCTTCTTCTTGGTACCACGGACGGGGGAATGCAGGGAAGGGTTACGTCGTGTCATGATGTAATCGGCATTGCGGAATGCGGATTGGTGGATTGCCAGATGAGAAGGCGGATGGGAGGGGACTCACTCCAGCATCATGATGAAACGAACAGTAATATACCGCGGATGCGATCGGGCGGCGAGAAAGGGGCTAAACATTTAAAAATTTTGACTGGGAAAGTAGGAATGTTCCGATACCATTTTTTTAAGTACAAGTACCGATACTTTAATTCTAGTACTCGTCGATACCAAGTACGAGTACTTATATTTTAAAGGGAATCTGACACCAGGGTGCCCCGGTTTCCGGCGCTGTTTACCATGCTGATATGTGGGTTCCTTGTTGTCTACAATGGAGGCGGCTGCTGTAGTATCAGCCAAGATTCCTCTCTTCTACATTGGGCAGAACAGGGGATTTGCATTGGCGGTGAGACCTATGTACACATGGTGAGAAGCGGTAGAAACCCGGTCACCTGCACTATCTACCTATAAATTCAAGTTAGTGGAGGTGACTCTGCTGCAAGATTGCCTTTAATAGTAGATAGTATCCCCTTGCAGACATTAGCAGCAGCCCCCCGGCAGTCATTGGTAGCAGCCCCTCTTGTAGATAGCAGCCCCCCTGTAGACAGCAGCCCCCTATAGACACCAGCCCCCCTTATAGACTGCAGGCCCCCCTTGTAGACATTAGTAGCAGCCCCCCTGTAGACCGCAGCCCCCCTTTAGACAGTGGGCCCCCATTTAAACAGCAGCAGGCCCCACCTTTAGACAGCAGCAGGGACCCCGGTTTAGACAGCAGCAGGGCCCCCTGTTTAGACAGCAGCACCGCCCCCCCATATAAAGCAGGTCCCCCTCTTTAGCCACTAGAAGGCCCCCCTGTAGACATTAGTAGCAGCCCCCCTCCTTGCAGACAGCTTACCTGCGGCTGTCCTCCGTCCTCCCGTCCGCATCATGGTGTCCAATGGAGGAGCATGTGACATATACGTCACTCTGCTTCCTCCGTAGCGTTACGCTGGGTGCAGGGGAGGAGGTGGAGTGACGTGTGTGTCACATGCTCCTCCATGGAACACTATGATGCGGAGAGGATGGGAGAACGGGGCAGCGGAGCGGCAGCAGCTATCAGACATGGTATCATGTCCGATAATTACACGATTTAGCCCTATTAGCACGATTCCTTAGGTGGCCGCATAAATAGCCTAATTAGACAGCCGCCTCTGCATAGTAGTAATCATTAATATCCATAATCTACTTTTCTGGTCTGTTAGAAGGTAGACCAGAGGAGAAAATCCTCGGTGCCACCTGGAGGCAGGTGACGTGACCTCCCATGGCCATTTTGACCCATCAGACACTCTTGATTATGTTGCGGGTGGTCTAATGAGCCCCTCCGTACCCTGATATGCCGCAGATGCCCGTATTGATCACAGCATCTGAAGGGTTAATAAAGGGCATCGACGTGATCACTGATGTCTGCCATTACCAGCAGGTCCCTGGCTGCTGATAGCAGCCAGGACCTGCCATGCTTTAAGCATTCCTGTGTTTTGCTTAATGAACAGGAGGTAAATGTACCAGCATACCAGGACATACATTCACATACTTTAACATAAAATATTTATCAAGACATGTACTTATAGTGTACCTGTCATCAACAAAAACTTTTTATGTAATGTAGATAATACCATTATATGTATATTTGTAAGATACATTGGTTTAAAATTGTGTATATTTTGGGTGAAAAAATGCTGTCTATGCAGCTATTCCATGTGTGTCTCTATGAGGAGTCCAAAAAACAGGAAGTGAGGGTAGGACAATCAGGAATCTGTGCAGACTCCTGGCTTGTCAATCATCCAGGAGCATGTTATAGAGTCTCAGTGCAAAACTGTTCTACTTTTTCTTGTCCACCCTTACTTCCTGCATTTGGACTCCTCATAGAGACACACATGCAATAGCTGCAGGGACAAAAATATAATTTTTTTTTAACCAATGTATATTATAAATATACATATAATGGTATTATCTACATTATATACAAAGTTTTTGTTGATGACAGGTACACTTTTAAAAAATTGTTGACCAGTTGCCCATAGCATCCAATCAGAGGCTTTTTTAGGAATTAAATAATCATTCTGATCGGTTGCTATCGGCAACTGATCGACTTTTACACTGCACAGGTTTTGATAAATCTCCCCTATTGTCCTTAACCACTTAAGGACCAAAGTCGTACAGGTACACCCTGACATCCTGGTACTTAAGGACCAAGGGGTACCTGTATGCTCGTGGGAATTCCGGTCCCCGCTGCTAGCCGGGCTGGGACCGGGATGCCTGCTGAGATCATTTAGAAGGCACCCAGTGCAAACCCCCCCATGTCAGCGATCAATTCAGATTAGCGATTTGCGGCGATTCCGGGTCAGTTGGGCCACCAGTGACCCGATGACCTGGAAAAAAGGGTGATCGGTGCAGTCCGAGTCGGCACCAATCACCCTTGCCCAGCAGGAGTCAGATGGCATCGGCGCCATCTCATGATCGGCGTGGTTAGTCGGCCGGACCAGCCGACCAACCACCCGTCCTGCTGGGTTGCATCAGCGGGTGATCAGCGGTGGAGGGAGGGGGTGATCAGCAGTGGGGGGTGTGGGGAGGCTCACCCAGGGTCCGGTGTCATGTCGGTCCCAAGCGGTGTCAGTCCCGAGCGGTAGCGGGGTTCTCCTGAGGCGGCGGCCCTGGCGGTCTGTGGCGGAGGGATCCAACAGCAGGAGGTAAGCGCTGTTTACCTCCTGCTGTTGCTTAGCAACAACTCCCAGCATGCACAGCCAAAGGTCATGCTGGGAGTTGTAGTTTTGCAACAGCTGGCGGAGCAACTGCAACTCCCAGCATGCCCTTTGGCTGTTTGAGCATGCTGGGAGTTGTAGTTATATAGTTATGAAAAAGTGTGCCTCCAGCTCTTGCATAACTACAACTCCCCCCATGCCCTTCGGCTGTCACTGCATGCTGAGAGTTGTAGCTTTTGCAACAGCTGAAGGCACACTGGTTGTGAAACACTGAGAGTTTGTTACCTAAAAAAAAATTTCATTTACATATCCGACGAAAAGTCGTCAAACACCTGTGGGGTGTTAAGGCTCACTGTACCCCTTGTTACGTGCCATGAGGAGTGTAGTTTCCAAAATAGTATGCCATGTGTTTTTTTTTTTTTGCTGTTACGGCACCATAGGGGCTTCCTGAATGCGACGTGCCCCCAAAAAAACATTTCCGCAAAATTCACTCTCCAAAATCCCTTTGTCACTCCTTCGCTTCTGATCTCTCTAGTGCACCCGCCGAACACTTTACATCCACATATGAGGTATTTCCATACTCAAGATAAAATGGGTTACACATTTTGGGGTGAATTTTCTCCTTTTACCCCTTGTAAAAATTCAAAAACTGGGTCTACAAGAACATGTTAGTGTAAAAAATATAGATTTTTAATTTTCTCCTTCACTTTGCTGCTTTGCCTATGAAACACCCAACTTTCTGAATGTCATTTTGTTTACTTTGAGGAGTGCAGTTTTTATTATGGGGTAATTTATGGGGTATTTCTAATATGAAGGCCCCTCAAATCCACTTCAATACTTAACTAGTGCCTGAAAAATTAAAATTTTAAAAGTTTTGTGAAAAATTGGAAAATTGCTGCTGAACTTTGAAGCCCTCTAATGTCTTCCAAAAGTAAAAACATGTCAACTTTATGATGCAAATATAAAGAAGACATATTGTATATGTGAATCAATATATAATTTATTTGGTATTTCTATTTCCTTACAAGCAGGGAGCTTCAAAGTTCGAAAAATGCAGAATTTTCAAATTTTTTATGAAATTTTGGAATGATGCAATGATACAAGTATTGATGAAAAATTATCCCTATGATAAAGTAGAATATGACACGAAAAAACAGTCTTGGAATCAAATTCATAAGTAAAAGCATCCCAGAGTTATTAATGCTTAAATTGACCATGGTCAGTTGTGCAAAAAATGCTCTGGTCCATAAGATTCGTCACGAACTTCTCGGCTCGGCAGTTGATGACTCATCCTGCGTAAATTAGTTCAGCCTTCAGGTGCTCCGGTGGGCTGGAAAAGGTGGATACATTCCTAGGAAAGAGTCTCCTAGGAATGTATCCACCTTTTCCAGCCCACCGGAGCACCTGAAGGCTGAACTAATTTACGCAGGATAAGACATCAACTGCCGAGCCGAGAAGTTCGTGACGAATCGAATTTACTGTAAGTTCGCTCATCTCTAGTCATAATGGACTTGGTCCTTAAGGGGTTAAGGAGTTAAAGGCCCAACTTGTAGATGGTGCAATCTGCTGTACTGTAAAAGATTTAGACAGTTTTCTATTATCACCTCTTGTTTGCACAAGTTGCATCAGAAGTCTAGAATGAGATTCTAGCACCAACTATGCCAACTAATAGTTATAGAAAGCTTAGACTAGACAGTAAAAATGCACTGAAATGTATCTTAAATTGTTCTGATAAATCAGCACATTTATAGACTGTGTTATATAAGTTTTCGCTGTCTGTGTTGTTTTTACATAGTGCACTATTCTGTAAACCTGACATGTTCTCTTTTTTATGTGGGTCTTCACAATTAAAATGTAACCCATCTTTAGATGCTTGTCTGTTACTGTACTAAAATGAGTATGGCCTCTATAATTTTCTTTTTTGTTGTTTATTTTTTTGTGCCGTGATCTATAGTTTTTGTCGGTACCACTTTTGCATATAAGTGACTTTTGGACCACTTTTTTATGGGCCAAAAATTAGCAATTTTTCATTGTATTTTTATATGTTTATGCTATTCACCCTACAGTATCATTAGCATAATATTTTAATAGTTCAGACATTTCCGCAGACAACAGGACCAAATATGTTTGTTTATTTCTATTTTTACATATTTTTCATTTGTAAAATGGGAAGAGGGAGTAATTTTATTTTTATTGGGGGAGGGGCTTATTCTCATTTTAAAAAACTGTAATTTAAAAAAAACTTTTTTTAAGTCTCCACAGAGACTTTGTATGACAATATTTTGATTGCTATTACTGTTCAGTGCTGTGCATAAGCATAGCACTGATCAGTAAAGCCGGCGATCTACGTGTGCAGCCTGCCAGAGGGTAGAACATACAAAAAGATAGCAGAAAAGTGGCACGGAGCAGGTAAGAGGAACTCCGTTTACCATTTTTAGTCACCAGTCCCCTGCAATCATGTTAGGCACAAACGGCTTTAGATGCTGTGACAGATACTGAAGTATTAACAGGGTGGGGAGGGGGTGCATCATCACAATTGCTGAGGTCCCAGCATCTGCTTTCTAGTCTTATTCATGTATGCCATGCTGTGCTTAGTACCAAGGCCCCATGATGAACATTTATGTAATTTGTCCTCTGGGGGTTAAATAGAAGCTGACCCATCTATCAACTGATCACTATGTGTGCTGTCTGTAAACTCTACGGATCAGATGATGTTGCCAAGGTGAATTGCATTAATTAACATATATTAATATAATATTTGCATTGCAGGAAACTTAAGATATTGGATTAAGTCAGTACAGTTATCTTTCCTTGTCGCAAACTGAGAGGGACTGAATCTTTAAATCACCCTTTTTTTTTAAATCAGGGTTATCACCCTGAAAGATTGCTATGCACACAAACCAAGATGTCAGCATTATTCAACATTGCATGTCCCAAGGGTTGAAAGACCAATGATGAACTGGAATGACAGCAAGGATTTGGATCAATCAATTAAAAAAGTGCTTCATAGTGGTCCATTCTGTACGAGTAAAAGTAGGTATAGGACATCACATGCCATGACTAGGGCATTGAATAACATCTACACAAACCGCCAGAAGATGTTTTTCAGGACATAGGGGTATGAGCCAGATGTCCAGCTACAGGTGTTCCCTTGACCTCATGCCACCTTTCTCAAAGGCTATTAAAGAGGTACTCTCTTGTACAGCTTTTCTCTTAGACTCAATGATAGCAAGAAATTGGTCTGAAGGTCATGTGAGCAAAGCTATAAGAGACCTACACAAGGGGACATCACATTGGGGGTGGGGTAGCAAAATTTATGGCAGCTAGATCCCTTTCTTTATTCCAGATACCTTAACAACTTGGCCTTGCATTGTTTTTGGTTGTGGAACCAATGGTATGGCCAATTTTACAAAGTGTTCCAGGAGCTGGTTATCAACATGATAATGTAAAGCCTCACGTTCCTTGTGTTTCTTGTGATACAGCCAGTGTGCCCTAAACCTGCTATGATGGCCTGCAGGGCCTCTAAATTTGTCTTCAATTAAGCACATTTGGGGCAACATTTGTCAGCAATCACAAAGAGTGCTACCGGCAACAGATGTTGAGGATTTCCATGCCCAAGTGCATTCAACACGGTAGAGCATTCCACAGACAAGCATTAATAACCTCACTTATAGCATTTCAAGGAGTATAAGTGTGTGTCATTCTGAGCATGACACTAATATTTGATATTGAATAAATAAATGTTTTTAATATTTTGTACACATTTTTTTCTATCACGTGTATTTCATTAACATATCTAGAGATGAGCGAATCAAATCGGACGAATCCGAATTTGTTCCGAATTTCATGAAAAATTTGATTCTGACCGAATCCGAATTTCCACTCGATTTGAAATAACGAATTTCTTCATTCACTCCATTTTGTTATTACTCTAAGGCTAAAATTCCACTGAGTTTTTGCATAAAAAATTTTTATTTAACGAAATTTTTATTTTCTATAACAAAATTTTAATTTTTTTTTAAAAGAGGCACCAATTTATTTTGTCGACAGGGACCAAAAAATTTAGCAGACAAAAATAAAAATGTAGAAAGGGGCCAGTTAAATGTAAAAATAATATATTTTTTAGAATTAATTTTGTTAAACTTTTTATTAGTAATGTATTTTAATAATGTGTTTAATAAACTGTGTGTCTGTGTTTTAACTTTTTAAACTTTTTTCTTAATTTTTTTATTTTTTAAGGAAGTACTACTCCCAGCATGGAACAGACTGTACCTGTACTAATAGAAAGACCGCCCGGGGTCTGACACCCATTGCAATCCTCCTATATAATGTATATGTAACACTCACGGAAGTAGTAGTAGTGCTGCTGGATGTGGATCCTCCAACCTGTGTGGCTGATGACACGGGCCGTATCAGTGAGCGGAGTCTAAGGTGCTGCTGATCTTTACCAGAGCCCGCCGCAAGGCAGGATGGGCTTGCTGCGGCAGGCGACACCCAGGTTGCCACCCCCGAGACGACCACACAGGTAACTTGGCAAAACGAGGTACAGAAGGATGAGGCAGTGGCATAGTCAGACTTAGCAGAAGGTCAAGGCAGGAAGCAAAGGTGCATAGTCAAATAACGAAGCAGAAGGGTCAAAATACATGGGCAAGGCAACAGACAAGTGGGAACACTTAATCTCAGGCTAGGGGCTGTCACGATGCCGGCTGGCAGGTAGTGGACCCTCTGTGCCAGAGAGGGATTGGCGTGGACCGTGCTAGTGGACCGGTTCTAAGCCACTACTGGTTTTCACCAGAGCCCGCCGCAAAGCGGGATGGTCTTGCTGCGGCGGTAGTGACCAGGTCGTATCCACTAGCAACGGCTCACCTCTCTGGCTGCTGAAGATAGGCGCGGTACAAGGGAGTAGGCAGAAGCAAGGTCGGACGTAGCAGAAGGTCGGGGCAGGCAGCAAGGATCGTAGTCAGGGGCAACGGCAGAAGGTCTGGAAACACAGGCAAGGAACACACAAGGAACGCTTTCACTGGCACTAAGGCAACAAGATCCGGCAAGGGAGTGCAAGGGAAGTGAGGTAATATAGGGAAGTGCACAGGTGAAAACCCTAATTGGAACCACTGCGCCAATCAGCGGCGCAGTGGCCCTTTAAATCGCAGAGACCCGGCGCGCGCGCGCCCTAGGGAGCGGGGCCGCGCGCGCCGGGACAGAACAGACGGGGAGCGAGTCAGGTAGGGGAGCCGGGGTGCGCATCGCGAGCGGGCGCTACCCGCATCGCGAATCGCATCCCGGCTGGCAGCAGGATCGCAGCGCCCCGGGTCAGAGGACGTGACCGGAGCGCTGCAGCGGAGGGAGTGAAGCGAGCGCTCCGGGGAGGAGCGGGGACCCGGAGCGCTCGGCGTAACAGTACCCCCCCCCTTGGGTCTCCCCCTCTTCTTGGAGCCTGAGAACCTGAGGAGCAGACTTTTGTCAAGGATGTTGTCCTCAGGTTCCCAGGATCTCTCTTCAGGACCACAACCCTCCCAGTCTACTAAAAAAAAATTTTTCCCTCTGACCTTTTTGGCAGCCAAAATTTCCTTGACCGAGAAGACGTCCGAGGAGCCGGAAACAGGAGTGGGAGGAACAGATTTAGGAGAAAAACGGTTGAGGATGAGTGGTTTGAGAAGAGAGACGTGAAAGGCATTAGGGATACGAAGAGAAGGAGGAAGAAGAAGTTTATAAGAGACAGGATTAATTTGACACAAAATTTTGAAAGGACCAAGATAGCGTGGTCCCAACTTGTAGCTAGGGACACGGAAGCGGACATATTTAGCGGAGAGCCATACCTTGTCTCCAGGGGAAAAAACGGGGGGAGCTCTTCTTTTCTTATCCGCGAACCTCTTCATGCGTGAAGAAGCCTGTAAGAGAGAATTTTGGGTCTCTCTCCATATAATGGAAAGGTCACGAGAAATTTCATCCACAGCGGGCAGACCAGAGGGCAAGGGGGTAGGGAGGGGGGGAAGAGGGTGACGGCCGTACACCACGAAAAATGGGGATTTGGAGGAAGATTCAGAGACCCTGAAGTTATACGAAAATTCGGCCCATGGAAGGAGATCTGCCCAGTCATCCTGGCGGGAGGAAACAAAATGTCGCAAATAATCACCCAGGATCTGGTTAATTCTTTCTACTTGTCCATTGGACTGGGGATGATATGCAGAGGAAAAATTTAATTTAATCTTGAGTTGTTTACAGAGAGCCCTCCAGAATTTAGACACGAATTGGACCCCTCTATCCGAGACAATCTGCGTAGGCAACCCGTGAAGACGAAAAATGTGTACAAAAAATTGTTTAGCCAACTGAGGCGCAGAAGGAAGACCAGGAAGAGGGATGAAATGTGCCATTTTGGAGAATCGATCAACGACCACCCAAATAACGGTGTTGCCACGGGAAGGGGGTAAATCAGTAATAAAATCCATACCAATCAGAGACCAAGGCTGTTCGGGGACAGGCAGAGGATGAAGAAAACCAGCGGGCTTCTGGCGAGGAGTCTTATCCCGGGCACAGATAGTGCAGGCTCGCACAAAGTCCCCAACATCCGTCTCCAGAGTCGGCCACCAATAGAAGCGGGAGATGAGTTGCACAGATTTCTTGATGCCCGCATGACCTGCGAGATGGGAGGAGTGACCCCATTTGAGGATTCCGAGGCGTTGGCGTGGAGAAACAAAGGTCTTTCCTGGAGGAGTCTGCCTGATGGAGGCAGGAGAAGTGGAGATCAGGCAGTCAGGTGGAATGATGTGTTGCGGAGGGAGATCAACTTCCGAGGCATCCGAGGAACGAGAGAGAGCATCGGCCCTAATGTTCTTATCGGCAGGACGAAAGTGAATCTCAAAATTAAATCGGGCAAAGAACAGAGACCACCGGGCCTGGCGAGGATTCAGCCGTTGGGCCGACTGGAGGTAGGAGAGGTTCTTGTGGTCGGTGTAGATAATAACAGGAAATCTTGATCCCTCCAGCAGATGCCTCCATTCCTCAAGTGCTAATTTAATGGCTAGAAGCTCTCGATCCCCGATGGAGTAGTTCCTCTCCGCTGGAGAGAAGGTCCTAGAGAAAAAACCACAAGTGACAGCATGCCCGGAAGGATTTTTTTGTAGAAGAACAGCTCCAGCTCCTACTGAGGAGGCATCAACCTCCAATAGGAAGGGTTTGGAAGGGTCAGGTCTGGAGAGCACGGGAGCCGAAGAAAAGGCAGACTTGAGTCGTTTAAAGGAGTCTTCTGCTTGAGAAGACCAGGACTTGGGATCAGCATTTTTCTTGGTTAAAGCCACGATAGGAGCCACAATGGTAGAAAAATGTGGAATAAATTGCCTGTAATAATTGGCGAACCCCAAAAAGCGTTGGATAGCACGGAGTCCGGAGGGGCGTGGCCAATTTAAGACGGCAGAGAGTTTGTCTGGATCCATCTGTAGTCCCTGGCCAGAGACCAAATATCCTAGAAAAGGAAGAGATTGGCATTCAAACAGACATTTCTCAATTTTGGCATAGAGTTGGTTGTCACGAAGTCTCTGAAGAACCATACGGACATGCTGGCGGTGTTCTTCTAGATTGGCAGAAAAAATTAGGATATCGTCCAGATATACCACAACACAGGAGTATAACAGATCACGAAAAATTTCATTGACAAAGTCTTGGAAGACGGCAGGGGCATTGCACAGTCCAAAGGGCATGACCAGATACTCAAAGTGTCCATCTCTGGTGTTAAATGCCGTTTTCCACTCGTCCCCCTCTCTGATGCGGATGAGGTTATAGGCGCCTCTTAAGTCCAATTTAGTGAAGATGTGGGCACCTTGGAGGCGATCAAAGAGTTCAGAGATGAGGGGTAAGGGGTAGCGGTTCTTAACCGTGATTTTATTAAGACCGCGGTAGTCAATGCAAGGACGTAGGGAGCCATCTTTTTTGGACACAAAGAAAAATCCGGCTCCGGCAGGAGAGGAGGATTTACGGATAAAGCCCTTTTTTAGATTCTCCTGGACGTATTCGGACATGGCAAGAGTCTCTGGGGCAGAGAGAGGATAAATTCTGCCCCGGGGTGGAGTAGTACCCGGGAGGAGGTCGATAGGGCAATCATAAGGCCTGTGAGGAGGTAGAGTCTCAGCTTGTTTTTTGCAGAAAACATCCGCGAAGTCCATATAGGCCTTAGGGAGACCGGTTACTGGAGGAACCACAGAGTTACGGCAAGGGTTACTGGGAACCGGTTTTAGACAGTTCTTGGAACAAGAGGACCCCCAACTCTTGATCTCCCCAGTGGACCAATCCAGGGTTGGGGAATGAAGTTGAAGCCAGGGAAGTCCAAGGAGAATCTCCGAGGTGCAATTGGGGAGGACCAAAAGTTCAATCCTCTCATGATGAGATCCGATGCTCATAAGAAGGGGCTCCGTGCGGAAACGTATGGTACAGTCCAATCTTTCATTATTTACACAATTGATGTAGAGGGGTCTGGCGAGACTGGTCACTGGGATGTTGAACCTGTTGACGAGAGAGGCCAAAATAAAATTTCCTGCAGATCCAGAGTCCAAGAAGGCCACTGTAGAGAAGGAGAAGGCAGAGGCAGACATCCGCACAGGCACAGTAAGACGTGGAGAAGCAGAGTAGACATCAAGGACTGTCTCACCTTTGTGCGGAGTCAGCGTACGTCTTTCCAGGCGGGGAGGACGGATAGGACAATCCCTCAGGAAGTGTTCGGTACTAGCACAGTACAGGCAGAGGTTCTCCATACGGCGTCGTGTCCTCTCTTGAGGTGTCAGGCGAGACCGGTCGACCTGCATAGCCTCCACGGCGGGAGGCACAGGAACAGATTGCAGGGGACCAGAGGAGAGAGGAGCCGAGGAGACGAAACGCCTCGTGCGAACAGAGTCCATATCTTGGCGGAGTTCCTGACGCCTTTCAGAAAAACGCATGTCAATGCGAGTGGCTAGGTGAATAAGTTCATGTAGATTAGCAGGAATTTCTCGTGCGGCCAGAACATCTTTAATGTTGCTGGATAGGCCTTTTTTGAAGGTCGCGCAGAGGGCCTCATTATTCCAGGACAATTCTGAAGCAAGTGTACGGAATTGTACGGCATACTCGCCAACGGAAGAATTACCCTGGACCAGGTTCAACAGGGCAGTCTCAGCAGAAGAGGCTCGGGCAGGTTCCTCAAAGACACTTCGGATTTCCGAGAAGAAGGAGTGTACAGAGGCAGTGACGGGGTCATTGCGGTCCCAGAGCGGTGTGGCCCATGACAGGGCTTTTCCGGACAGAAGACTGACTACGAAAGCCACCTTAGACCTTTCAGTGGGAAACAGGTCCGACATCATCTCCAGATGCAGGGAACATTGGGAAAGAAAGCCACGGCAAAACTTAGAGTCCCCATCAAATTTATCCGGCAAGGATAAGCGTATCCCAGGAGCGGCCACTCGCTGCGGAGGAGGTGCAGGAGCTGGCGGAGGAGATGACTGCTGAAGCTGTGGTAGCAACTGTTGTAGCATAACGGTCAGTTGAGACAGCTGTTGGCCTTGTTGCGCTATCTGTTGTGACTGCTGGGCGACCACCGTGGTGAGGTCAGCGACAACTGGCAGAGGAACTTCAGCGGGATCCATGGCCGGATCTACTGTCACGATGCCGGCTGGCAGGTAGTGGACCCTCTGTGCCAGAGAGGGATTGGCGTGGACCGTGCTAGTGGACCGGTTCTAAGCCACTACTGGTTTTCACCAGAGCCCGCCGCAAAGCGGGATGGTCTTGCTGCGGCGGTAGTGACCAGGTCGTATCCACTAGCAACGGCTCACCTCTCTGGCTGCTGAAGATAGGCGCGGTACAAGGGAGTAGGCAGAAGCAAGGTCGGACGTAGCAGAAGGTCGGGGCAGGCAGCAAGGATCGTAGTCAGGGGCAACGGCAGAAGGTCTGGAAACACAGGCAAGGAACACACAAGGAACGCTTTCACTGGCACTAAGGCAACAAGATCCGGCAAGGGAGTGCAAGGGAAGTGAGGTAATATAGGGAAGTGCACAGGTGAAAACCCTAATTGGAACCACTGCGCCAATCAGCGGCGCAGTGGCCCTTTAAATCGCAGAGACCCGGCGCGCGCGCGCCCTAGGGAGCGGGGCCGCGCGCGCCGGGACAGAACAGACGGGGAGCGAGTCAGGTAGGGGAGCCGGGGTGCGCATCGCGAGCGGGCGCTACCCGCATCGCGAATCGCATCCCGGCTGGCAGCAGGATCGCAGCGCCCCGGGTCAGAGGACGTGACCGGAGCGCTGCAGCGGAGGGAGTGAAGCGAGCGCTCCGGGGAGGAGCGGGGACCCGGAGCGCTCGGCGTAACAGGGGCACTGAAGATCCAGCGGGAAGTGTGGGAGGTACAGAGACTTATAGAAGTGTGTCAGGTGTTGCAAATAATTATGGGCGTACTGGCCCTTTAAATTTCAGAGCTCCGGCACGTGCGCCCTAGGAGATGGGGACACGCGCTGAGAGGAAGTGGAGGAGGAGCGTGCTAAGTGAAGGGCTGGTATTCGCATGCAGACACGTTCCGCAATGCGAATTCCTGCCCGGCCGGCAGCAGGGGAGAGCGGGGCAATGCGCTCATGGCCATCGCAAGTGGCCGGAGCACCACGTGTAACAGTATAGATGCGGGTGGCCGGCCGCTCTTCTGCTCGATCCTGCACTGTGTTCTGCAATGTAAAGTTCTTCACAACACAGATTCATATTTCCTGCAGAAAGCTGTGATTGACCAAATGGTTCCAGCCAATTACAACTTTACATCTCTCTGCGGGAAATATGAATAATAGGTGTATATATATGGCAGTGCAGGGGACCAGAGAAGAGGGGCCGTCCCCAAGCATCTTTACATTATACAGGATGATGGCAGTGGGTGTCAGGAGTGACACCCGCTGTGATCTGTCCTTAACTGCAGGTACTACTGCTCCCAACATGGAGCACACTCAGCTCCATGCTGGTAGCTGTAGTACCTGCATTAATAGACAGATCGCAGCGAGTGTCACTTCTGACACCTGTTGCGATCTGTCTATTAATGCAGGTACTACAGCTCCCAGCATGGAGCTGAGTGTGCTGCATGTTGGGAGCAGTAGTATCTGCAGTTAAAGCGCAGCTGTCAGAGAGCTGGCCGCCGGCATTGCATAACCGCTGTACACAGGAGAGCGGACATTGTTTATTCTTTTACAGGAGAAAATTCGCCACCCACATATAAGAATAAGGGGCCTTTATGCTGGGACATACAGGGGATATCCGACTGTTGCTGACTTTCATAAAAAGTATTTTTTTGCCCGATTAAAGCTGTGAGAAAGCAGCAAAAGGTATGCTTGAACTGTAATTTCTAACAACTTTGTCATCCTGGGGATAGTTTATAGGTGTTAAAATCCGTGACAGTTGCACTTTAACTGCAGGTACTGCTGCCCCAAACATGGAGCACACTCAACTCCATGCTGGGAGCTGTAATACCTGCATTAAAAGACAGATCGCAAGAGGTGTCAGAGGTGACACTCCCTGCGATCTGTCTATTAATGCAGGTACTACAGCTACCAGCATGGAGCTGAGTGTGCTCCATGTTGGGAACAGTAGTACCTGCAGTAAAGGAAAGATCACAGTGGGTATAACTCCTGACACCCACTGCGATCATCCTGTATAATGTATAGATGCGGGGCACGGCCTCTCTTCTCTGGTCCCCTGCTCTGCCATATATATATATATATATATATATATATATACCTATTATTCATATTTCCCGCAGAGGTTGTGATTGGCTGGAACCATCTGGCCAATCACAGCTCTCTGCGGGAAATATGAATCTGTGATGTGAAGAAGTTCACATTGCAAAACAGGGTGTGCAGGGTCACACAGAAGAGCGGCTGGCTGCCCGCATCTATACATTATATAGAAGGATTGCATCGGGTGTCAGACCCGGGGACGATCTGTCTATTAGTACAGGTACCACTATTCCACTCATGGAACAGTCTCTTCGATGCTGGGAGTAGTAGTACTACCTAAAAAATATACACACCTTTCTAGTCTTTGGAAAGAAAGAAGAGGATCATAATCTAGTGCTATCTACATTAGCATTATGCCCCACCACCGAGGCCACAGGATGCCAGTTGTCACGATGCCGGCTGGCAGGAGGTGGATCCTCTGTGCCAGAGAGGGATAGCGAGGACCGTGCTAGTGGACCGGTTCTAAGACACTACTGGTTTTCACCAGAGCCCGCCGCAAAGCGGGATGGTCTTGCTGCGGCGGTAGTGACCAGGTCGTATCCACTAGCAACGGCTCACCTCTCTGGCTGCTGAAGATAGGCGAGGTACAAGGGAGTAGGCAGAAGCAAAGTCGGACGTAGCAGAAGGTCGGGGGCAGGCGGCAAGGTTCGTAGTCAGGGGAGATAGCAGAAGTTCTGGTACACAGGCTTTAAACACACAAAACGCTTTCACTAGGCACAAGGGCAACAAGATCCGGCAAGGAAGTGCATGGGAGGAGGATAGATATAGTCAGGGACCAGGTGGAAGCCAATTAAGCTAATTGGGCCAGGCACCAATCATTGGTGCACTGGCCCTTTAAGTCTCAGGGAGCTGGCGCGCGCGCGCCCTAGAGAGCGGAGCCGCGCGCGCCAGCACATGACAGCAGGGGACGGGAACGGGTAAGTGACCTGGGATGCGATTCGCGAGCGGGCGCGTCCCGCTGTGCGAATCGCATCCCCAACGGCCATGACAGAGCAGCGCTCCCGGTCAGCGGGACTGACCGGGGAGCTGCAGGGAGAAAGACGCCGTGAGCGCTCCGGGGAGGAGCGGGGACCCGGAGCGCTAGGCGTAACACCAGTTATTGGGAATAGTGGGGGATAGGGGGCAACAATCAGACTCACATCCTAAGCATAAGTGATAATGTAATTTATTAAAACAATATATGAACTTTATCTCCCTGCCAGTAAAGCCGATAGGTAATGAATTTTTCGCTGTGTTTTAACTATTTTTAGAATGACATTTATAATAGACATTATAATGGGAGATAGGCCTTATTTAGTATTTTTTCCTCTGTAAAGCAGAAATCTAAAGTTGATAAACTCCTTTAGTATTAATCAAAGGACTGCTGTAAAATTAATTAGGCGTGTAGCTCCGCTCACAGATACATAGGAGTTGACAGAACATAACATGACTTATTCAGGCTGCTCATTAATGTAATCTCACTCTTAACATTACCATAAGCGCATTATAGAACGTTTCACTTGCTAGATTTCTGTAGTTAGAAATTCTATTCTAACACTAATGCATTTCAACAGTTTTATATTGTTGGCTGCAAATCCTATAGATTTCTGAATTCCTAAAACCTAAATTATATTAATATTTTCTTTTTACGTTTAGCCAAAGGGTATATATTTCACAAAATGTAAGTGCCCTATCTCCTCTATATCTGTGTCAAAATGTGTTTTAGTTAACTGTAGTGTACTCCTTAAAAAGGCAAGATACACAATGTGGTTTGTATAATCTAGCTGGAGAAATTAAAGTTTTTTTTAAACCTTATGAAGCTGTGTTCCCACAGTGTGGTTTTTCTTAGCATTTTTTTTTATTATTCCTGCAAATTCTCAAAAAAAAAAAAAAAAAATACCAAAAACAAACAAACAAAATAAATAAAACACACCATGTGAACATAGCCTGAAGATATTTTTGTTTCCACAGGTTAATAAAGTAGACTTAAAAGAAAGGTCCATGTGCTTCAACTATATAGCTTGACAGGGTCCCTAGTACGTCTCTTAGTTCAAGTCTAGTTTTTTTTTAACCTCAGGCCCCTAAACAATACATCTGCATGACTGACTTTACACAGTCTATCATATTTTATTTTTTTTTTAAAACAAAAAAAACAGTGACACATCTTCAATATTTAGTGACATCTTATTACCGCTGCCAACTGCTGTGCCGTTAAAATATATATGATTATAAAACACTGTCAGGTCTATTTACCAAGCATATTGTATATACCGTAGTTTATTCCAGGACCTCAGGTCTGAAGTAATCCAGAGTAGAAAGAGTGAAATAATCACTTAAAGGAGTATTCCATTTTAAAACACTTATCCTCTATCCACGGAGAATAAATGTCAGGTTGGAGAGGGATCATAAATATGAAGCTGGGATGCATATTTATGAAGGAGGAGGTGATATCAGGCAGGAGCGGGCAGGAGAAGCATTGCTCAAACGGCTGGGGACCACCTCCATTGCTCGAATATGAAATTAGTGTGGTGTCCCGGTACTGGACTTGGTCCCGTACCTTTGTCGTAAGTTCCCACAGTCAGAGTTCCTCCATGCTTTCGGGGCTCTCCTGGTGGGTTAACCCCTAGTCGCCTCAAAATGCTATTTAAAAATGTATCCATTTTATATATTTTGTCATAGTGTAATAATGTACAGGACCTTAGGTCATGTGATCGTTAATAATAGTGTTATGCTAAGGTTCAAGGACCTTTGGGCCATGTGATGGGTCATGTGATATGCCCATAATGCAATAAATTCAGTAGCACAGTGGCTAGCGAAATCCGCGCTCAATCTACTACAAAGTCCCAGCAAACCTGTGAGGAGCCTGTACCACGGTCCTCCTACAAAAGACTGTATATTATCTGCACTTGCATGAAATCTGTAAAGTTATTCCTGGTTTACTTCAACTCCTGCTGTGGAAAATCCTTTATTCCTTCCTATCGTTTGTGGAACGGGTAGTGGTAGGACTAATTGCATTGAGGAAGCCCGCACCCTGGCGTTACGACAATCAAGGGTTAAAGCTACACCTTGCATCACTACTCTGCAACCCCCCTGTTCACCCTACACCCCTACAGCTTATCACATTAGCATATAAGGAAACTACAGATTTCTCAGGAGCAGCTCCATTGTTTCTTTTCCAGGTAAAGTACATTTTATTCTTTATGACCTGTATTAATACCTAGTATATTCTGGTTAGTGTGGGTGATGGTACAGTAAGTTTACCTTTAAATCCTCTTATGCTCTCCTGGGGCGTGATAACCTCACTTCACAGCAAGGGGCATGTTCTCGGACCAATAGGCTTAGTGGGGGCATATTAAAGTGTGTTGCCTTGCTGATAACCTCTTTAACCCCTTCAGGAGCATATTACACTTGCTATGAACAAAAGCAATACTTTCAGGGGAACACACTAGGTTGCTTAGGGAGTATACATGAAGGAGGGAAGACAGGCATATAAAAGACGACTACTGTGGTATATAGGGAGACCTGTGGCATAAATGCTGTAGATTTTCTTTCCCGAATTTTTGTGCAGAAAATCTGCAGCATTCCCAGTTATCAGCAAAACTGATGACATCTGCCTCACAAATTGAGCATTGTTGCCGATTTCCAATCCAACAAAATGGAACGGTGGCTTTAATCAACTGCTGAAAATCTGCAGCACCTACCCTAATAGACAGAACCGGAAAAATAATTTTCAGTACTACTGTATGTTACAAATTACTTTTTCTGACACAGTGCTGTGAGGTCTGTCAAAAAACAGATCTGCGTATCCAGCAAAAATTGCTAATTTCTGATGGATACACAAGAAAGTTCATACTATATACTATATGAGGCTCAATGGTTAGATTGTCCAGGGTTTGGATTTGACCGGGAACAACTACTGAATGGAATATGAATGTTTAAAATTAAATAACATAAATAAATAAATGTTTATGAAGAATTGTATCAGTTTTTTTTTTTTTTTTAAAGCCGAACGGACAAAGCTGAAACGGGTCGGTTGCAAACGGCTACTGCTGGGTCCTAACGGACCCCTTTCACTTGCATGGGATCTGTCGGTGATCCAGTAATTTTACGAATAGCGGAGTCCGACCGCAATGTTAACAAGCCCTTACATTGAAAGTATGGGGATCTATCTAAACAACTTTATGAAACATATTATTTCATTATTATTATTATGCAACTCAGTGTTTTCTAAACAATGTGCTCCAGCTTTTGCAAAACTACGACTCCCAGCATGCTGGGAGTCGTAGTTTTGCAACAGCTGCAGAAAACTTTGATGTTTTAAATGATATTCATGTATGGATTTTTATATTTGGTTTGCACTGTTTCTATTTGTAAATTTGGATTTTATTATTCTCCATGCATTTCATTAGGCTGGAAAAGAAGGACAAGTCTGACACGTACTCAAATTACCTTTCTCTCATAGGACACTTCTATCCAAACATGAAATATACAACTCTTTCACAATCTCCCTCCTATTCATGTTATAGACATATAGAGCAGTATTTCATATGAAAAGATAGCAGGTTCTACTCGAATTCTATGCTACATGCACGTACAGTTTTTTAACAAGAAATTCAGCAAAACATATTAAGAATCCGCTTTAATTCTACTCTACCGGTGAAACTAATAGTATGTCATTTTCTTCTCTCTCTAAACATTTCGACTTCTTTACCCAAGGGTTGTTATAGAAGCAGCTGACAATATGTTAATTAGAGGATCTTAATATAAGAACTCCATATGTGACAGCAATTGAAAGTGAGCCAGGGCTTAATGTGACAAGAGAAACCTTGCCATTAGCACCTCAACCTGAATCTGAGAAGGGAAGAAAGTCCTTTGAGGGATGAAAACAGACACGCTACCGAGACGTGACTGTATGGTGAACACTGTGCATAATTTACTGAAGACCTCATAAGAACAAAAAAAATATGTAGGTCCTCATTTTTTAGTATGTTTGCTTGGTGTTATACCTACTGTCAGTAAATGAAACTGTTACGCCTAGCGCTCCGGGTCCCCGCTCCTCCCCGGAGCGCTCACGGCGTCTTTCTCCCTGCAGCGCCCCGGTCAGTCCCGCTGACCGGGAGCGCTGCACTGTCTTGGCCGTTGGGGATGCGATTCGCACAGCGGGACGCGCCCGCTCGCGAATCGCATCCCAGGTCACTTACCCGTCCCGGTCCCCTGCTGTCATGTGCTGGCGCGCGCGGCTCCGCTCTCTAGGGCGCGCGCGCGCCAGCTCTCTGAGACTTAAAGGGCCAGTGCACCAATGATTGGTGCCTGGCCCAATTAGCTTATTGGCTTCCACCTGCTCCCTGCCTTTATCTGACCTCCTCCCATGCACTCCCTTGCCGGATCTTGTTGCCTTGTGCCAGTGAAAGCGTTTAGTGTGTCCAAAGCCTGTGTACCTGAACTTCTGCTACCCATCCTGACTACGAACCTTGCCGCCTGTCCCCGACCTTCTGCTACGTCTGACCTTGCCTCTGCCTAGTCCTTCTGTCCCACGCCTTCTCAGCAGTCAGCGAGGTAGAGCCGTTGCTAGTGGATACGACCTGGTTGCTACTGCCGCAGCAAGACCATCCCGCTTTGCGGCGGGCTCTGGTGAAAACCAGTAGCCTCTTAGAACCGGTCCACTAGCACGGTCCACGCCAATCCCTCGCTGACACAGCGGATCCACAACCCGTAAGCCGAATCGTGACAGTAGATCCGGCCATGGATCCCGCTGAGGTGCCGCTGCCAAGTCTCGCTGATCTTCCCACGGTGGTCGCTCAGCAATCGCAGCAGATTGCCCAACAAGGACAGCAGCTGTCGCAGTTGACCGCCATGTTACAGCAACTTCTGCCTCTGCTACAGCAGCAACCATCTCCTCCACCAGCTCCTGCACCTCCTCCGCAGCGAGTGGCCGCTCCTAACCTACGCTTGTCCCTGCCGGACAAATTTGATGGGGACTCTAAACTCTGCCGTGGATTTTTGTCTCAGTGTTCCCTGCATATGGAGATGTTGTCGGACTTGTTTCCTACAGAACGGTCTAAGGTGGCGTTCGTAGTAAGCCTTCTTTCAGGAAAGGCCTTGTCTTGGGCCACACCGCTCTGGGACCGCAATGATCCTGCCACAGCCACAGTCCAGTCCTTCTTCGCTGAAGTCCGAAGTGTCTTCGAGGAACCTGCCCGAGCCTCTTCTGCTGAGACTGCCTTGCTGAACCTGGTCCAGGGTAATTCTTCCGTTGGCGAGTACGCCATACAATTCCGTACTTTTGCTTCTGAACTATCCTGGAATAATGAGGCTCTCTGCGCGACCTTTAAAAAAGGCCTATCCAGTCGCATCAAGGATGTGCTGGCCGCACGAGAGATTCCTGCCAACCTCCAAGAACTCATCCATTTGGCTACCCGCATTGACATGCGTTTTTCTGAGCGACACCAAGAGCTCCGCCAGGAAAAAGACTTAGATCTCTGGGCACCTCTCCCACAGCATCCTTTGCAGTCTTCGCCTGGGCCTCCCGCCGAGGAGGCCATGCAAGTGGATCGGTCTCGCCTGACCCAGGAAGAGAGGAATCGCCGTAGAGAAGAAAATCTCTGTCTGTACTGTGCCAGTACTGAGCATTTCTTGGTGGATTGCCCTATCCGTCCTCCACGCCTGGGAAACGCACGCACGCACCCAGCTCACGTGGGTGTGGCATCTTTTGGTTCTAAGTCTTCTTCTCCACGTCTCACGGTGCCCGTGCGGATTTCTCCTACAGCCAACTCCTCCCTCTCAGCCGTGGCCTGCTTGGACTCTGGTGCCTCCGGGAATTTTATTTTGGAGTCCTTTGTTAATAAATTCAGCATCCCGGTGACCCGTCTTGTCAAGCCGCTCTACATTTCCGCGGTCAACGGAGCCAGATTGGACTGCACCGTGCGTTACCGCACAGAACCCCTCCTCATGTCTATTGGACCCCACCTCGAGAGGATTGAGCTATTCGTTCTCCCCGGCTGTACCTCTGAGGTCCTCCTCGGTCTGCCATGGCTCCGGCTTCATTCCCCCACCATTGATTGGACCACCGGGGAGATCAGGAACTGGGACTCTGCCTGCCACAGGAAGTGCCTCTCCCCCCCTCCCAGTCCCGTCAGGCAAGCCTCTGTGCCTCCCCATGGCCCCCGTCCTAGTGTCACACTGCCCCGTGCCAGGCCTCGCCCTCTGCCCTCCCTCCCCATTCCCACTCCTGCTGTACTGCCTGCCGTTGAGGAAACCCTCCATTCTTTCCCGGTGTCCTCATCCCAGGGGAGGCAGTTACCGGACAAAGAGAAGGGGAGACCTAAGGGGGGGGGGGGTACTGTTACGCCTAGCGCTCCGGGTCCCCGCTCCTCCCCGGAGCGCTCACGGCGTCTTTCTCCCTGCAGCGCCCCGGTCAGTCCCGCTGACCGGGAGCGCTGCACTGTCTTGGCCGTTGGGGATGCGATTCGCACAGCGGGACGCGCCCGCTCGCGAATCGCATCCCAGGTCACTTACCCGTCCCGGTCCCCTGCTGTCATGTGCTGGCGCGCGCGGCTCCGCTCTCTAGGGCGCGCGCGCGCCAGCTCTCTGAGACTTAAAGGGCCAGTGCACCAATGATTGGTGCCTGGCCCAATTAGCTTATTGGCTTCCACCTGCTCCCTGCCTTTTTCTGACCTCCTCCCATGCACTCCCTTGCCGGATCTTGTTGCCTTGTGCCAGTGAAAGCGTTTAGTGTGTCCAAAGCCTGTGTACCTGAACTTCTGCTACCCATCCTGACTACGAACCTTGCCGCCTGCCCCCGACCTTCTGCTACGTCTGACCTTGCCTCTGCCTAGTCCTTCTGTCCCACGCCTTCTCAGCAGTCAGCGAGGTAGAGCCGTTGCTAGTGGATACGACCTGGTTGCTACTGCCGCAGCAAGACCATCCCGCTTTGCGGCGGGCTCTGGTGAAAACCAGTAGCCTCTTAGAACCGGTCCACTAGCACGGTCCACGCCAATCCCTCGCTGACACAGCGGATCCACAACCCGTAAGCCGAATCGTGACAGAAACTATTAAAGTTTGCTCAGAAATGGATTCCCCTGTAGGCAGATACGGTGTCATAACATAGGTTTACAAAGATTGTAGGGATTAAAGGGGTAAAAAAAAAAAAAATTACTAACTGGTGCAAGAAAGTTAAACAGATTTGTAAATTAGTTCTATTAAAAAATGTTACTCCTTTCAGTACTTATCAGCTGTTGTATACTACAGAGGAAGTTCTTTTCTTTTTGAATTTCCTTTCTGTCTGACCACAGTGCTCTCTGCTGACCCCTCTGTCTATGTCAGGAACTGTCCAGAGCAGGACCAAATCCCCATAGCAAACCTCTCCTGCTCTGGACAGTTCCTGACATGGACAGAGGTGTCAGCAGAGAGCACTGTGGTCAGACAGAAATAAATAAAATAAATAACTTCCTGTGGAACATACAGCAGCTGATAAGTCCTAGTACTAGAAGGGTTAACATTTTTAAATAGAAGTCATTTACAAATCTGCTTAACTTTCTGGCACCAATTCATTTGAAAAAAATAAAAATGTTTTCCACTGGAGTACCCCTTTAAAAATCCATTTAAGGCTAAGTTTCCACTTGGTTTTTTTTCTGGCAGTTTTTGGAATACCGCCACAGCAGTTTTGAGCCAAAGTCAAAAGTGGATCCATAAGGGAGGAGAAGTGTGAGTCCTTCCTTTATCTGTCCTATTCCTTTTTAATACACTTCTGGCTCAAAAACTGCAGTGGCAGTATTCCAAAAACTGCCAGAAAAAAAAAAAAACAAGTGGAAGCTTAGCCTAAGAGTATGTTCATTCATGCAGATGGCGCATTGGCGTGTTTGTAGCAGGAAATCTGTTGCGAGTTTTAACTGAGGTGGAATATTTATGGCAAATTGTACTACAGCAGGAAAATTCCCAGTGCAGTACAGAGTACATTTCAACGCATTCCATTGTGAATTATCTGCTGTGGAAATTCTGCCTCACTACACACTCGCAGCAGGAAACGGTAATTAATCTACCCCTGAAAGTGTACTCTCAACTAGGACTTTGATTTTACATTCCCTCAGATTTACTAATACTTTGCTCCTTGGTTAATTTTTGATGTGTGCCTCTTAACATTCAGTTGCGCCATTATGGAACAACTGCCATTAAATTGCGCACATGACATAATTAATTAGTCAGGGCAATTCATTTACTGTGAGGTATTTAAAGCTTGCTTTGCTTTGTTGGGTTTTTGTGGAAATGTCATGGATATGCCCATTTTCGGTAGCCAGGCCCCCTTGTCCCAATGCTCATGCCCCTTTTACGGGTTTTCTGTGTAAAATGGTGAGTTTTCAATTCTGGCGCAAATTCTGACGCAGACTGAATTTCTGGCACATTGCGACAGACTCTGGCGCACAACCCGACAAAAAATGTCGGTTTAACAATAGTAAATCAGGGCCAATATCTACTATATATTAATAGCCTCCAACCTGATTACAAAAGGGATAAAGCAAATCCTGTATAATGAAGGGATGAGAGGGATGGTGCTGACTAGAGATTTACAGTAAATTGGATTTGTCACGAACTTCTCGGCTTGGCAGTTGATGACTTTTCCTGCATAAATTAGTTCAGCTTTCAGGTGCTCCGGTGGGCTGGAAAAGGTGGATACAGTCCTAGGAGACTCTTTCCTAGGACTGTATCCACCTTTTCCAGCCCACCGGAGCACCGGAAAGCTGAACTAATTTATGCAGGAAAAGTCAGCAACCACCGAGCCGAGAAGTTCGTGACGAATCAAATTTACTATAAGTTCGCTCATCTCTAGTGCTGACATCTATACAATTACCATTTATATGTCATCATTGATTATAGTAGATTTCACTAAGCGCTAATCATCACTTCCATAAAATAAATCAAGCTCTTCTCACCAACACATACATGTAATTTAAAGGCATGTTATCTTTAGCTCTAGCAAATGTAACATTTCTACATGTATATTTAAAACCTTAAGGATGCAGGGAGTACATGAACGCCCTGATGTCCTGGTACTTACGGGCTATAAACAGTTCTCACGAGTGGAGAACGGGTTAAACCCCATTAACCCCGATAACACTGATCAGTGCTATGCTATGGAATAGCAGTGATCAGTGTATGCAATCAGAAGATTGCATGGTATAGCCAGAAAAAGGTACAGGCAGAAAAATGGTACCTTGTTATAAAATAAAGTGAGTTTACCTTGCCTTCACATTTGCCATTGCCATCCATGTCGACAGGATCCTTATGTTAGACACCCCTTGCTCGGTCTGATTTTTGGAAAATGGAACAATGTTGTTGTACCTGCGCAAAAAAATCCAAAACATTTATTCTCAAAAAAAAAAAAAAACACACCAAGTGTAACATGATCCATACATCACCAAACAAGCAAATTTCAAAATACATGCAATTTTGAGGCAACCTCCAGTGTCTGAAGTTCACCAAATAACTTCTTAGCCGACTGGCCCAAAATTGTTTAACATCATTAAAAAAAAAAAAAAAAAGAAGAGGCAACCAGACAAAGGAGGACTTTCATGAAAACTCAAACCACAAAAATGTCACGACAAAAAAAAAACCCTAACCCAAAAAAAAAAGCCAACATGTGACAAAACCAATAAAAAAAACATACCAAAAAATAAATAAATAAAAAAAAAACACAAGGAAAAGCAGGTTGCTAGCTTTGAAAAAGTGATCTGGTACATGCTGATAACGAAACATCCTTATCTACAATACCACATTTTTTCTTCAATGAGCCGCATTATGGGTACATTGCAGTTGGCAGAGAAATATAGAAAACATAAAGGTAGGGTATTGAAAAGTGAGGGGTGAGAGGGCAGTAAAATAAGTCGGAAAAAAGGAATGGAGAGGGAAAAAAATTATGTAAAAAAGGTCCCTTAGCTTCAGACAGGGTAACTTACGTTTCAGGGCAACTAAATAATAGTTGTAAGGGACAGTGGCAACCAACACAAGGACAATAAACACGCAACAAAAAAACACAATTTATCCTAAATATACACATACCTGCAAGAGAGGAGCAGCCACACGTACACAGTACAAGAACGCATCAAAGCAGCACAAAGAGAACACAAACAAGTTCCACTAAGAAAAAAAAAACACGGGAGTGTCCAAACCAACCAGTCATCAGCTGCAGAAGCACGTGATTGGCGAAAACGCCACAGCACAACCAGCTAGCAAGTGTGGCTGCAACAAAAACACAGCTCCCAAGGAAACAAAACTAACAAACCGAAAGGGGACGAACAAGGGTGGAACCTAATAACAAAAAAACTAAAAAGGGGTGGATTACAAAATAAAGGAGGATGAACACAGGGCAGAACACAGTGAGGCAAGAGGATGTACAAATAGAAAAAGGGGGCATGAACAAAAGGTGAAAACAACACTGTGGTATATGCTGGGAGTTGGAATTTGCAGAGGGGCAGAAACCGGAAAACGCTAAACTAAAGAAGACCAACACAAAAACCAAGTAAAGCACAACGAAGAAACCAGAATGACACAAACCACGCAACACAAGAAAAAAAAAGACACAAAGCAATAACAAGGTGCCGTACAATAGCAAGGCCAGCGGAGTACCCCTTTAAAGTCTGAGGGCAAGTTAACAAATTTGCCAGAATTTTTTTTCTTCTAGTGTCTACATCAATCATACACATACAGAAGTGTGTGAATTGAGCCAAAGTCAATATCTTAGCGAAATGCAATTTATTTTCTTTCGTGTACTTTAGTTCTGATCCATTAAGGCACAGCTGTGACCAGGGACTAAAACTTAAGTGCATTTGTTTTGTGTCTTGGGCAGCTGCTGTGACCTCTCATGCTTTACATTGTAACTTTATCTGTTTAGATTGGCTACTGCATTAAACCACAATCAAACTTTAGTGCATGAAGATTTGTTACAGAAAGAAATCATGTAATAATAAACTAAAAGCAACATGGCCAAAAAAGAGAAAAGCGAGATTATAAAAGTAAGTTAGTCTAAAAAAATACTTTTGCAACATTACTTATCCATGTTCTAATATTATGTCCCTGTTAACGTACAAATGCATATCAACACAGTTTGTTTATTTATTAAATATTCATTGAGTAAACATGTTGACGTCAATAGGGGTCATATTCCAATGTAGGAACATAATATATTTATAACAGTAAGGCTGGGTTGATACATTTTTTTCTAACGCGGAGTTACATGTATTTTCTGCGTTTAATTAAACACAGGCCAGATTTTAATTAAAGACAGGCCAGATTTCACACATCCCATCCGGCTTTCCTTTGGTGAGATTTAAACTTCCCTGAGTCTCATAGGGGGAGATTTATCAAAACCTGTCCAGAGGAACAGTTGCTGAGTTGCCCATAGCAACCAATCAGATCGCTTCTTTCCTTTTTCAGAGGCCTTTTTAAAAATGAAAAAAGCTATTTCATTGGTTGCTATGGGATATTCAGCAACTTTTCCTCCAGACAGGTTTTGATAAATCTCCCCCATAGTATTTCTACCTTGGTTTAATTAAAAAATGTATTAATAGCATTGAGAGTAAATGTGCAGTATGCATTTCAGGTCAAGTCGCCTGTATTTTCTGAGTTTAATCAAACATATTGGGGGAGATTGATCAAAATCTGTGTAGATGAGGAGTGGTATAGTTGCCCAATGCAACCAATCAGATTGCTTCTTTATTTTTTCACAGGCCTCTTTTAAAATGAAAGAAGCAATCTAATTGGTTCCTATGGACAACTGGTCAATGTTTCCTCTACACAGGTTTTGATCAATCTCTTCCAGTATTTCTACCTGGGTTTAACATAACTATGCATCAAGTGTAGGGTTGCACTTAGCGTATACAGGGAGTATTTCCTGCTGCGCAAAATCCACTGGACAGCGGAAAAGTTGCTGTGTATTCTCCTATGAACAGACACATAGGACTACCCGGCACCAACCCCATGACTGTGATGCAGGGGCCCACCTCCAAACTTCAATGCAACAAGAAAAAAACATGATTTTAAATGGCATGAAATGCTCAATCCCAAATTCAGCTGTGCATTTATGCTGGGGGAGCAGATCCTACGCTTGTGGTCCGTTGGACAATCCCCAGCATACAAATGCTTACACTGAGGGATGCCTGCAGCAGACTACAAGTGCCACAATGGCATCCTACACCCGATGAAAAGCGTGGATGTATAACATATAGAATAATACATACATTTAGGTGCACTACTGTGGTAGATGTAGACAGTAACATATGACTAACCCTCAAAATGATATTAAAATTGAGACAGTAGCCAGTATATCCTTACATGAAGGACATACCTGAGCCTACACACCAAAGCCAAGGTTTCTCAAGTGGCACGGGACCTAACAGTAAACCTACCTGTTGCATATTGGCAATACCAGGGGCCAGTGGGCAATTACAGCGGCATTAGGTCCAACTCACAGCCTGCTCCCAGTTCACTCCAGTATGCTTAGCCACACTGGCTAAGGCTAAGTTGCGTGTATTTTCTTAGTTTATTCAAACATATTTCATTTTGTAGCTTGGTGTAACAGAAATCTGCATTAAAGGGGTTCTCCGGTGCTTAAACATCTTCTCCCCTATCCAAAGGATAGGGGATAAGATGCCTGATCGCAGGAGTCCCGCCGCTGGGGACCCCCGGGATCATGCACGTGGCACCCCGTTTGTAATCAGTCCCCGGAGTGTGTTCGCTCCGGGTCTGATTACGGGCGACTACAGGGCGGGCGGCGCGTGACGTCACGCCTGCGCCGGCGTGTGACGTCACGCTCCGCCCCGCAATGCAAGCCTACGGGAGGGGGCGTGATAGCTATCACGCTCCGGGAACTGATTACAAATGGGGTGCCGCGTGCATGATCCCAGGGGTCCGTAGGGACCGCCGCACGGGTTAATACACCGGCCCGGCTTCCGCATACTTCCCCTCTCTGGGCCGCAGGGGGTGGGGGAAGCTAAAGGAGGCTGGGGGGACGTAGGGGTACGCTGAGGCCTAGAGCAGCAGCCCCTGATCATGTGACTCCTCCATGTGACTGATCACATGATAGTGACATCATCGCAGGTGCTGTTACAGCTTCACAGTGCACACTAACTTCCCTCCCCCCTGCGGCACCGGGGAGTTAAATAAAAAAAAAATAAAATCATGGTTGGGAATCACTGCGCTCTGGATGCGCAGGTACTGGGTTGAGTGGTGGGGCTGGGAGCCTACAGCTCATAGCTCTGCCTCTCTGTGGCCGCTTCACACACGGTCCTGACTTAGTGTCAGCACCTTGTGTGAGTGAGCAGCCACTGTGTAGCCGCACACAGGCTGGCCCCTGTCGGTCCACTGTGTGGTCGGCCTAGCAGGAATTTTCCCGGTATCCCGCTAGGCCAGTCTGGCCCTGGGTGTACCAATGCAATTTTTGAGACAATAATCATGTCCAAAAAGGGAGAAGTTTAATAATTTTTAAACTTTCCAATGTTTTCAAAACCCATTAGTTTTCTTCAATTTTTGATACATTATCACTCACCAATTCTGTTGTTGTTTTTTGTTTTTTTCAACTCTTACAAAATTTATTTTTAATTCACTGGATACAGCCACCACTAGTCCACCAATGCCTGCTGTCCACTGGCTACAGTTACCACTTGTCCACCAATGCCTGCTTTCCGCTTGCTACAGAGGACATTAGTCCACTACTCTCTGATATAATTGACAGGCATATTGTGAGCATGAAGAAAAGAGATGCGTACTAGATAGCCACACTCTAATACTCTCAGTATAACGCAAAAATAGGGGGATTTTTTTTCACGTTACAAGAAGGAGGGTACGTTGAATTTTCATTGGGACAAGGTACTGTCCCTACAGTTTGCCATGTGGAGAATGTTTTCGATGTTATAAAAGCTATTTCTTCTTTACCATTTTGCAACTCCCAAAAGAGATATATTTCGGAACGCTTGAAAAAAGCCATTGCATTGTCCAATACCTCCATGTGCATTTTAAAACCGGCAGGCATCTGTCAACAACCAAGGATACTTTATGCAGCTTTAATTTGGTGTTAAAACATACAAAATCTGCTAGTGTAGTATGTTTGTAAACAAGCTGCTAGTCACCATGGGTTACCGTATGTAGCCAAAACTTAGTCTTAAAGAGGCACTGTCATTGTTGAAAACTTTTTATATGTTACAGAACTAATCATATGATGGCTTTTTGCAATATAAATTTATTTAAATTTTTTTTTCAATTTTCCCAGAAATTAAATCTAAAAATAGCCACCACTAGGGGTCGTCTGTCTTTAGCCAGACAGATTAGTGTTGATTTTGCAGCATACCAGATACCGGCCATAAAGCGTGTCGGTATCCAGTATAGGAGATTTCAACTGTATGCATACAGCTTATGCGCAGGCACGCACTGCCTGTGAACAAGCGCAGGGAGCGCGCACACACACAGGCAGTGCGGGATACAGGCAGGTAACCCCCCTCAGCTGCGCCCGATCCTGTGTCCCATAACACCCCCCACCCCTGTTCTCAGCTGCGCCCGATCTGACCCTGTGTCCCATATCACACACCCCCAGTTCTCAGCTGCGCCCGATCCTGTGTCCCATTACCCCCCCACCCCCCGGTTCTCAGTTGCGCCAGATCCCATAACATGCACCCCCCCAGTTTTCTGCTGCACCTGACCATGTCACACCGTCAACCTTCTGCTTACCCCTCCCCAACCCCCGTGCGCCGGATCCTGTTCCCCTACCGCCCCCCTCTGGTCCATTACCTCCTCCGTCCCGGTCTTCAGCAGCGCCGCCGGCCGGCCAGTGCAAGAGGACATAAGTGACGCCGCCAGAGAAATGAAGCGCTGTGCAGGACAGGTGAGTGTGTTTGTGTATGTGTGTGTCTGTATGTGTGTGACTGTGTGTGTATGTATGTATCTATGTATGTGTATGTATGTGTGTGTGTCTGTATGTATGTATGTATGTATGTGTGTGACTGTGTGTGTGCCTGTATGTGTGTGTGTCTGTATGTATGTATGCCTGTATGTGTGTGTCTATATGTATGTGTGTGTCTGTATGTATGTATGTATGTATGTATGTGTGTGACTGTGTGTGTGTCTGTATGTATGTATGTGTGTGTATGTATGTGTGTGTCTGTATGTATGTGTGTGTGTCTGTATGTATGTATGTATGTGTGTGTCTGTATGTATGTGTGTGTCTCTGTGTGTGTTAGGGGGTTGGGGGAACTGCAACCTAATGTGGGGGAAACTATGCTAATGTGGGGGAACTGCAACCTAATGGGGGGGAACTGCAACCTGATGTGGGGGAGCTGCAACCTAATGTGGGGGAATTGCAACCAAAAGTGGGGGAACTGCAACCTAATGTGGAGGAAACTATGCTAATGTGGGGTAACTGCTACCTAATGTGGGTAAGCTGTGCTACTGTGGGGGAACAACGATGCCTCTACCTACTGTGGGGGAACTCCGATGCTTGTAGCGGCTGCGGGGGAACTCGGGTGCCTGTAGCAGCTGAGGGGGAACTCGGGTGCCTGTAGCGGCTGCGGGGGAACTCGAGTGCCTGTAGCGGCTGCGGGGGAACTTGGGTGCCTGTAGTGGCTGCGGGGGAACTCGGTGCCTGTAGCAGCTTCGGGGGAACTCCGGTGCCTGTAGCAGCTGCGGGGGAACTCGGGTGCCTGTAGTGGCTGCGGGGGAACTCGGGTGCCTGTAGCGGCTGTGGGGGAACTCAGGTGCCTGTCCCTTTTGTGGGGGAACTCGACTGCCTGTCCCTATTGTGGGGGAACTCTGGTGCTAGCCAGTGACAGCTATGTTCATTAGCATCCAACTTTACTAGGAAAAGATAAAACAGATAGAAAATGTATTCATAAAAATACTGCACTTTTATCTATAAAATCCTTGCACTAATTTTATAAAGATCTATTCTTATATTTATACATTTTATCCTGTTATGAACTTGCCGTAATGTTTTAGGAATACTGCAGGCAAGCTCCAAGCATCTTCCTCTGTGTAACATGTACAGCATGAAACCAGAGAGGAAAGGGTTACAGAGTAGAGTTGGCTGACAGCTCATGCTCGCTCCCGAGACTCAGAGCAGACACAGTGAGGGAGACAGACAGACACGCCCCCTCCAGCTAGCACAATGAAAAAGTAACCGAGCAACAGATAAATGCTTATATCTCTGGAAATAAAATCCTAGAGAAATAAAACATTTATGTACATGATCAGGATTAGGTACCGGGTAACATATCGCTTTATTTTTTTGTAACTATGATAGGTACGCTTTAATACTATTTTAAAACTATTTGGATACATCCCTGGCAGTGTTATACAGGGCTTTAGGACTATTTGGCAATGTTATACACATGGCTATTGAAGTGCAACAAGAATCTAATCGCCGCAAACCAATTAGTTTTAAAAAAAGTTTTTACGAGCCTGCCGAGCTGAACTTTTAAAAAGTTTGGTCAACTCTATTAAGTCGGTATGTAGACTCCTCTTCTTAGAAGGTATAAAGGTAAACCCTCATATTAAGTAGGTATGTAGACCCCAACTCAACTCTTGCTTTTCCCCTTTATTATCTAATTTACACATACATGAGGAGTGTTACAGCTTGCGCTCTGGCTGCACATGTCGGCCACGAGCGCATTGTCCCTGCTCCCAGCGGGGCCAGGATTCGCATTGCGGGACGCGCCCGCGTGCGAATCCCGGCCCGTCACTTACCTGCTTCCTCTGACTCTTCTGCTAGTGTGTTTCAGCTCAGGCACGCGTGTCCCCGTCCCGTAGGGCGCGCACACGCCGGAGCTTTGAAATTTAAAGGGCCAGTGTGCCCATAATAATCACTCGCACCTGACACTATTCTTTAAAGTCCCTTCAACTCCCCCACTTCTCTGCCTGATCTTCAGTGCCATTTGCCTGAGAGAAAGCGTTCCTATTGCCTGTTTGCCATTCCTGTGTATCCAGACCTTCCTGCACTTGACCTTCTACTATGTTTGACTACGCTACAGCCTCATCATTCGGTGCCTCGCCTTGCCCAGTTACCTGTGTGGTCGAGCCGTGTTGGGGGTAGCGACCTGGGTGGCTCCTGCCGCAGCAAGTCCATCCTGCCTTGTGGCGGGATCTGGTGGAGACCAGCGACACCTTAGACTCTGCTCCCCGATACGGTCCGAGACATCAGCCACACAGGTGGAGGATCCACTTCCAGCTTCGTGACAGCTTACATTCCGGTACGTGACAAGGAGCATAGATGGGAAGCTAGCTAGATATTTTTTGTTTGTTTTTTTTAGCTAGATGGTTGGTTAGAAAGCTATATAGAAGTTGTAATAAGCTTTCTTTAATGTGTGGCAGGTATTTTGAGCATACAACATTGTCCCTAAGTGAGATTTCTTTCAGCTACATTTAACCTACACTTTCCCAAACTTCTACATCTAAATTTGAATGAATTATGAAAATGAATGGTTTTACCATAAGTATTGAAGATCTCATACTGAGCTAAATATTTTGTTCAGGCTCATTTGATGACCACCCAGTGCTTGTGTTATATGCTTTTGATTAGTGATTGTAATGCTCTACATAATTCTTTTCAGCTGATATTAGAGTTTTGTCTTTTTATTTTCTAAACTGGGATTGGTGACAAGTGCATAGGTGTTCTATTGTTGTATAAAGATAGGAACAATTACATGGCTATTTTTTAGGCTGCTATAATAAAAGCACTGGAATAAAAGAAACAACATACACTGTGGGAAATAATGTTCATAACCTAATTGTGAATTATGAACTATGGTCAACAAAAATAAAAATTATGTGCAATTCACATTATAAAAATATAAATTTAATCAAATAGGAATCCTTTGTATCTTACCAAAACTTCTGGATACAGGAAAGACGGTTGCTGAAACTCATTTTACCTGTGTGATCAGAGCATGTGAGGCATGGAAGAATATCTCTCCCTGGCTCTTCATGGCCCCACTCCTTCAGGTAGCTTTTAAGAGTTTAGAAAGTTCCTGTTTTCTTCTGTTGTGTTGTTCTGCTGAGTTGTCCTATCTATGTGTTAACTACAGGTTGTAAAGGAGAACTATTCTGCAGAAAAATGTATCTCCTATTCAAAGGATAGAGGATGAGTTTAGATAGCAGTTGACCGACCGCTGGGACCCCAGCTCTCCCCGGGAACAGAGTGTGTTGACCCCCATACAAAGCTGGAGTCAACAAGCCCCTTCCATGTATTTCTATAAGAGAGCTTTGTGCGGGGATCGACACGCCCAATTCCCGGGAAGAGCTGGGGTCCTGTGCAGGAGATCACGGGGGATCTCGGCAGTCGAACCACCAACCCCCCCCCCCGCCCAATTCCCCCCCCCCCCCCCCCGGGCAATCAGACACTTGTACCTTATCCTTTGGATCAGTAGATCTCCTGTAAACTTTTGCTTATCTTTGATATACATTCATATCAAATAAGGTTTTTCATTAAACTATTTAGAGATAGGTCATGCAAATGAAATCATGTGACTAAGGTATTTCCCATGACTTTGAATAAGCTCAACAACATAATGGATTTAATAAGGTTATACCCCAAGCAAATGTACAGTTTCCCATGCATTTTATTAAAGGGACTGTCCAGAGATTTTTTTTATGTTTCAATTGACCCCAACCTGACTAATAAAATAATAAAAACCTAACTCACATTCATCTGCTTTCTCGTAGCTAATGGTAAAGGACACCCCATCTCAGTCCAGAGCTATAGACATGATGTTGCAGCCCAGCTCAGTCAATCACTGGCCACAGTGGTGTCCCGCCTTGGCCAGTGATTTGCAAACGGCACTGTATAGTTCTCCCGGCTACAGGCTTTATGCCCTGCAGCTCAAGGGAAAGCAGTGTCACCAAACACAGACAAAGCACACTTATACCAGAGGCTACAAAGGGGTGGAGGAAGGTAAGTTAAGGTTTTTATTATTTTATTAGGAAAGCTGGGGATAATTGTTAAATAATAAATTCCAACGTACAACTTTTATGGGTCAGCATATTACCTGTCCTTCAGGGATGTGCACAGGTTGACTATAGAGGGGGTTTGAGCCACTGGCACTTTAATGTTCCTCTTTAAAGTGCCCTGGGCAGTGCTGGACAGTCTGGCATCATTATGTGGCCATTTATATAAATAATTATGAAAATTGCCATTTTTTTCCAGTTCAGCTCCTGCCCCTTAAAATGTCCCTCCTATTCTTTCTCTTCAGCAGTATATGAAAATAACACATGGAAGTGACAGAACTATATTTTATTTATGTAGGCACCGAAATGTCATAGAAGCTACCGCAAGTTGTTAGGGGTTTGACAGAGGGAAGGAGCTCCCTCTGTCTTCCCTGCAGCACACCGCAACGGGATAGTGGGGTGCTGCGTGTGATATGAGGCACTGCCAGGACCGAAATAAACTTTGATCCTGGCAGTTTATCCATTACAGGTAAGAGCCGGAGGCACACTATGGGTCATGTCACGCTGCGGATCCGTTACGTGTGACTCTACACTAGGAGTGTATTCACACGTACAGTATCCTGTGCATATTTGGTGTGCAGGGTTTTTGCTGCATTTTTATGTAGAAAAAATGACTAAACACAACTTCAAATCCTGCACATCAAATATGCACCGGATATAGTATGTGTGAATACACCCTTAGGGTAGGGTCATACTTGCTGTATTTTGCTGTGTATTTCTTGCTTATTATTTTCCTTCCCATTGAAGTTAATGAGCAGCAAAATACGCAGCTGATTTTGCTACTCATTGACTTCAGAGTGTTGGAAAATATGCAGCAGCAAACACGCAGCAAAATACTGCACATGTGACCTACCCATAAGGAGGCTTTAGTATAGAGCTATTCTGGTATTCATATGGGGGGATTTATCTAGAGTGGTGAAGGGGGACATTTTTTTACACATTTAATTCATGGTGTTGGAAATGTGTATCTGCACTAAATCTATTAAATGGTAAAGGACATGTGATGCATATGGTGCCTCCCTTTGTTAGGTTCCTACACTTTTTGTGCAACTTTTTAACCCATGCGACAAACGTACAACTTTTTTGCCCAAAGGCAGTTTTGTAAGTCAGGTCTGAGCTGGTGTGGACTTGTAGTGTTTTTGAGGGGTTTGTACAACATTTGCACTTCACAAATTTGTTTTACTTCAAGGTGAAAACTAAAATGACCTTTTGAAAGGTTGTTAGCAGGTTTTTGCATACTGCAAAAAGTTACAAAAAAAAATAGGGCTTAGGCGCCTGTACGACATCCCATGTGCCAATTGTAAGCAAATAAAAAGCTCTCAATACAATGATACATGTCCCCCATAGTGCCTTGCAGAAGCTCCACATGGCTATATTCAAAGAAGTGCTGCTGTTTGCCAGGCCATAAATGCTTTTTTACATGTATCTTCTTATTGGAGCTACAAGCACAAGCATGAGTTATACAGGAGTACATATTGCCATGAGCTGATTGGACAAACAACTACAAAATGTGTATTTTGATCAGGAGCAATTTTGTCTTCCATGTCAGGTAGTAAATATACATTCTATGACAATGGAAAAATGATTTACAGCGTTTACAGCAGACACAAACTATTTTTTTTTACGTTCTAATTCAAAAAATGTCTAAATAATATTGTTTCACTCGTACCTGGCATCTCCCATTGAGCTTTCTATTACCAGCATTACAAAGCCATATATAAAAAAAAAAGTTCCTAAAAATCAGACGTCTAAAATACTGAACACAGAAAACTGGAGCAGTGAAATTAAATCATAGCTGAATTGGATACAGACTGCTTCAGCACAAAAGGTTCGCGTTCAAGACTTATATTTTTAACACTGAGTAAATTTCATATAATGGAATGAGATCAATAAAGAGGGAGAAAAGGGGAAGAATTATGACAAGGAGAAAGAACAGAGAAGACTTTTTGTCCAATCAGATGCAAATGAAAATGACCCTTCAGATTGCAGGCGCAGTAATTCTTTCCAGACAATGAATATTTTTGTGCTGTGACATCTATTTTTGAGACTCATTAGTAGAAGCTGTGATCTTGCTTATTTTCTTCTGCAGCATTGTGCAGTTGCTTTAAATTGATTAGGAAGCTTCAGATGTGGCCTAGGATGGTGAATTAGAGATGTAGTCCAGGTATTTCTCTAATTGGCTATCATGCCTATTACAAATGCTTCAGCATAACCAATTTATTTTCATCCAAATTATTGTTAGCGCTCAATTGCTACATCTTCAGCCTGTGTTCTACAGACAATTAAAGCTGGAGATTTTACAGATAAATTAACAATCTTATTTTGATGTCCCCGCAGGAGTGGAGAAAAACAGGAAAACGTGAATGAAAACTTTTCATCTGTGTTTCTCCCAAGAATCTAATGCAGGTAACCTACTTTATAAAAATCTAACAATTTCTAACTCAGAGATCAAGGACAAGTATTCCTCTTGGAAACCACTGCATTATCATATCTGTAAATGGAACAGTATTGTCATTCATGGTAGGAACTAGATGTCAAGTACACTATGGGTCATTACCAAACATAGAACCTAGCAATTTCTAAAATGAATAAATACTTGAGGTCTATCTTAAAAACTATTTATGAACACTCATACCTATAGTATACGTAAAATGAATACTTGAAACTCTGTTCATTGAAACATTAAAGTACAGGAAAAATCAGCCCATGTGGTTAGATAGATTTTTGATTAATGCAGAATGGTCAAGGTAAGACTATAATAAGAGCTTCACTTTAAGACAATTCTTTAAGACAGATGAGTGTATTGTGTCTGTATGTAACTGTGTATATTCCAGATGTAAAACATGGAACACCTTGTCTGACCTTTCAACACCATATATTTGTATGTTAATTTCATTGGTTATTTATAGAAGTGGGTGGTCCACGTGTTAAAGAAAGAAGGTGGGGGCTTGGGCTTCATTTCTGTATTTTTTTTACTGTAAATTTTTTGTAGATAAACATGAAATCATAATAAAAGAAGTCATGCAGTATATGTCTATAGTTGACATTAATGATATAAAGACATTACCAACATATACTGTGTGCAGCAGATATAGGAATTGTGTTCAAGGTTCTCTATATTTCTACAAGATTTCTTTCTAATGTCTATGAGACTCAGGGAAGTTTAAATCTCACCAAAGGAAAGCCGGATGGGATGTGTGAAATCTGGCCCGTCTTTCCCTCCCTGGCCAGTCCAGGTTTTCAGTTTGGCCCCAAGTCGGCTCAGGTGATTATTACTGGACTTACAGAAGGTGTACTGAAAGGCTGTGAGGACACTGGAGCTCTCCTGGAATATTGAATCCTAAAGTTTACAGACTCTAAGGGGCACTTCAAAACTTGTGCGAGTAACACATGTAATGCCTATTTTTTTCCGGTCAGGTGACTGATAGTAAGTCATCTGTAGAATTAGGAAAACTGTGTTAGTGAGCACTTTGACAAGCAGAATTAAATGTTTCATTTTAATGCCTGAAGGTTAAGGCTGCATTTGGCTTGGTTCTTAATAATAAAGGCAGGAAAAGTCCTGTTCAAACTATACTTCTGTGTCACTGTGTCTAATTACTGTTTTGCCATTGTTTGCCTGTAAAATTACCTGTAAAATTCTGATACCTACAATCAAAATATGTTTTATTTATACACTGGAAAATGGTCCCTTGTTTTATGGACAGCTGGTTGGCAACCCTGGTAGCAGGTCACAATTCCATGATATACAAATAATAAGGTCTTGTTATTATGGGTCTATAGAAAAAATAATGTATACAAAATACAGTCTCAAGCTATAACAGTTATTCTGAAACTGCAAGTCTCATGTCCTGTTGTTCTGTTATTACAGCCATTTTAAAGCCCTGAAAGTGTACTCGAGAACCTTCCAAGATGAATGGGAGTGACAGCCCAATCAGCCAATTACCAGCTGAGACGAGGGTTCCATATCAGCTGGTGGTTGGCTGAGCAGATCCCTACTCCTGCTCGTCTTTGAGAGTGGGGGCCAGAGAGCTCCAAGGATGGATGATTTACTGAGCCCCATAAAAGAGGTTGCAGGAGGTCCCAGCGGTCAGATTCACCATCCCCGATTAGACATTTATCCACTATCATGTTAAAATCCCCGGAGTACCCCTTAAACCTATTGGGAACTGTCAGCTTTATCCTAGTGTCCAGTTTCAGTAACACTATCTGTGGCACCAGTTACAATAGTATTGTAAGTAAAATGGTCCTTGTAGAAAAGCATATCTTATAGTTACCCAGCCAGGTTAAAATATATCTGTAAGAGCAGGATCAAAGAGGATATAGGCAAGATATAGGATATAGGCAAGTGTAAATCACTATAAGTTTCAATATCGGCAGACAAAATCTGAAGCTTTACACACAGCTCATTCACCACAAAGTATCTCTGCCAGACACAATACAGAACACAGGGGAAGATTTCTCAAAACCTGTGTAAAGGAAGAGTGGCCTTTGGCAACCAATCAGATTTTTTTTATTCCTTTTTAACAAGGCCTCTGAAAAATTTAAGAAGCTATCTAATTGGTTGTTATGGACAACTGCACCACTCTTACTTCACACAAGATTTGCTAAATCTCCCCCACAGATCAGCAACAATGCAGACATTGCTTGTACATGAAGGCTGGTTCACATGTGGCATTTCCATCAGTAAATTTAGGCAAAACCTGGGCTGGAACCATTTCAAACTTTTCTTTTCTTTTTTTATTTTAGAAAAAGTTATATATGTAATGAAAAGATCTTCATGTTCTTGTGTTTTTGACTAAAAATACTGACAACTAAATTGACTAACTACTTGCAGCGTCCCACAGAGATCACAAACAATTTTGGCAAAGTAGGTGATCCCTGGCACTGCCCACGTTAACAACAGATTAATACTGATTCAGAATCAGTTAGATAAGTTAAAGAGTTATGTGTTCCAACTGAGATCCCTGCAAGGCTTGTGGATAAATGTCATCTGACAAGTACACAGATTTATGTTAGGGACACACCTCAGATTTATGTTGGGGTCACACCTCGGAATTTCCGTATGAAATTCTGCATTGGAATTCTGCACGGAGATTCCGCTGCAGCAGAGTCTTGTTGAATTCCATGGGATTCTGCTACACTGTGCACATTGCAGAATGTCCACTCCAGATGTTTCTTGCATGGCATTAAAATTCTGAATTCTGTGTCCACAGAAAGAATGAACCTGTTTATTCTTTCTGCGGACTCCACATGGAATGCATAGCTGTCTATGAGACGGTGTATTTCTGTGTGGTCTTAGTGCCAGCATGTTACTCCGGCGCCCGCAGTCTCCAGAATGTCCGCACAGAGATTTTCTGTGCGGACATTCTGAAGTGTGAACATAGCCTAAAAGGATGTGTGGAAAAAAATGATCAGAGGACGACTTGGACAAGGACAACTTCTGCTTAGAATCCTGAACCAGTTTGGGGTTGAACATTGTTCCTGCTAAGACTTTCTGTCCATGGCATTCCACCAGTTAGTCCTTATCTGTGAGTGAGATGGAGAGTAGGAAGGAATATTCGGATTTGCCCCCATTGATGGGAAGAACAACATTGGAGAGGCAGGTGGATCATTTTCCACCTCTAGGCTCCATCGCGATTCAGGTAAGTGCCTGCTCCAGAGAAAAAGACAAAAGAGACACGCAACATCAAGGGCTACAATAAAGAAGACCAGTTACAGATACCCTAGAAACATGAACACTGTGGCTTACCCTTCTCCAACCAAAATACTGCTTGATGTTTAAGAACTGAGCTTCACTTGTGGGTGTTAACCAAAGAAAATGTCATTGAAGGTCACTCCAATGTTTGGCCTTATTATTGCGCATAACCACCAAAGTCACCCACAACACTATTGACCAGCAGTTTAATGCAGGGTGTAACTGTATGAGATGCAGCATCTGTCACTACTGTGGTGTCCTGGTACTGTATTACATACGTTACCTTGTGGTGAGGTCCCCAAAGTCAGAGTCCCTAGGAACAGTGGGGGTCCTCTTCCTTAGTTAATCCCTCGTCACCCCTCAGTTAGCTATAATTAATGTAAATATAAATGTAAAGATGCATATTTAATGTTCTTACCTTGTTTGCGTCGCAGGACCTGCGGGTCATGTGACTGGGTTGCAGAACTCTATGGTTTTTGCTAAAGGACCTTTGGTGATTTTGGATATGTGATCACCCACAATCCATTGTAACGGTGAGTGACAGCTGATTGGACCAATCCAAAACGGCCAGCCGCTGCCCATATAAGGGAGCTGCGCCATCTTGATCACTCTCTTGGGTTGCTGATTCTGGACGAGGTAGGACCTCCGCAGCTTACAAGAAAAATTACTAGGCCTAAGCCTTGCGGCCTAAGCCTTGTGGCCTAAGCCTGCGCTAGAGACGGATAGTTCATACAATTCCCCGCTCTCTCCGCAAGATCTCCGGACCTAATCAAACCCCTAAATCCGGCGGATCTATGCAAATACAATCCTCTAAAGCTAAAGAGAACTTTCCGGTCCTAAGCATCTGTCAATCACTGCTGTGCTGTTTAAATAGACTCTGTTGTCTGGACTGTTACCGTTTTTGCAAATACAGAAAATCTTCAGTAAAGATTCCGCAAGTTTTAAGTTCAGCACTGCTGTGGGCAATCTATTTATTTCCCACTCACCTATTGCTCTTGGGAAGGGTGGCGATAGGCCCAATATCAATACAGAGTTTTAACCCTCACCCTGGCATCACGAGTGACAAGGGTTAACAGTGCCCTTTATAATACTGAACAGCAACACCCCAACTACCCTACACCCCCACAAGGCTTTATTCCCCAAGCTCACCACACTACTGTGTGTGAACAAGTACTGAGTGGAAGAATGCAGGCGTTGCTACCGGCCGTCACAGGTGCAGAATCAGGTTGTGCCATGAGTATAGAGATACATTTGTTATGGAAAAGCAAAAGAGACTCGGCAACTCACCATTTCATGAAAGAATCAAATTCCTTTAATCCAGGAGGTAAGACGGGTAACACGTAATAACATGGGAGGGCAGGACGGGAGGCAGGGGGTGCGAGTAGGACTGCGCGGTTTCGTGCTGGGCTGGCACTTCTTGAAGCTACATGCACCTTAATGCAGGGTGTGCAAGGGGAGATAAGGGACAGTGTAAGGACTAGTGGAAGTCCTCAAGCAATTGTTCCCACCAAGAAATGTACTGTAGCCACTTATGTTTTAACAGCTGGATACTCACATGTAATGGTTCAAGATTTACTGGTTGTGAAACACAGGTTTAATATTAGGGTGCATTCACAATACACAACCCGGAGATATTTAGCAGCTAGGACTGCTTGGACATGCCCACTCTCCATAGACGGGAATGCATTTTTGAGTGGAATCTGTCAAAAGAGCGAGTATGACTATTCTTTCGACGGAGTCAAATTATTTTCATAGCAGAATTTTCCGCCTTGGAAATTCTGCAGTGTGCATGATATAACAGAATCTCATGGAAGACAAGGGAAGGCTGATGCAGTGGAATTTCCAAGTGGGATGTCTCCGATCGGAATTTTTTTTAGTATAGCAAACTAAAAGCATATACCTTTCTTATATTCTTATAGTGAATGTTTTTGCTATGCTATTTATATTGTTAAAAATAGAAGTGTTATTGCGTTCTAACATATTTATTTTTGTCTTGTTGATTGTTGCCGGATCTTGTCATTGCTGGTGGATGCATAGTATGAATGTCTTATTAGTGCATGTGTTACATTTTAATCCGCTTAACTTTGATGTACATATACATGACTGTAATTACAAGTGAGATTGGAGCCTGATTAAGAATAGAGGTTTTTGCCTGTACTAAATTGTTTTAATGAAAGTTTGACATATCTCTAACATGATCTTCTCTATTTATAGTCATAGCCTAATATTGTCATATTGCTATGGAGAAGCATCGACGATTACTGTACTCTGGTCTAACTTGAATCCTGCTGTAATTTTAAACACTTAAATGGGAACTAATAAGACCTGGTATAGCTTCGCCATTGTTCCATGTCATGAGAGGTCCTTGTGTATGTTTAACACCTGCCGGCAATTCTCCCGTTTAATTTCCAGTTAAATCTCATTAATAATCAGTTACCTTTTTCTCATAATTGAGACACTAAATCGTACCACTGTACAGAAGTCATGAATACATTCCAAGCAATTATTTTACTTCTCCTACCTAATGACTGCTAGTTCTTTTCTTTATATTACATCATTACGGCATACTGCCTCACCGTACAGGGTTAAAATCAAGTCTTTCCGCTGATTTGAAAAACACCATGGATTTGTCTAGAAGCCATGTTAATGTAGCTTTTTTTGTGAATAGTAGTAGCTAAAACCTAATGACAATACAATGACATACATCTTTCTATTTACAACTTAAACAAGTTTCCTGTACTGTAGCATGTAGAAGATGGGTGGCACCATATAAGTTAAAAACCTATTTAACTGCAGTACAACCTAGACACTGGGGAGGTTATTAACTGACGTGCACCTTCCAAATTGTGCAGTGTGTTTTTATTTTGCACATTGGCTTGTATTGAAATTATCATCCAATTTTGCACTGTTTTTATGTTGTCTGCGCTATCTTCATAATTTCTCTTGTGGTGCGCATCCAGGTTAGCAGATACACTGTTTGGAGTGCTAAATTTTTCACTTCCACAAATGTACTCCGGTGACCAGCTGGCATAGGAATATGTGCGAGTTTTTCACCTATTTTGCACTACTCATGGGCATTCTGTCATTTGAGCAAATTTATGAAGTGACCTGCACAAAATTATACATTTTGTGCAGCAACTGGGAAAACCACCCACAAAAATCTAATGATAAATTCCCCCCTAGATAGCTTTAGACATTTCTTAATAAGAATGAGTTCCAAAATTTAGTAAGGGCATTTGTCAGATCCTTGCAGTCTAAAAAAGCTGTGGTAGCACAGCTACAGAAAACTGGGGCACATGGTGTGTGCCACATTTATTTAGTTACTTTCTCTACATTTTAGTTACTTTCTCTACTGTGTCTGACAAAGGGCAAGGCTTAAGTAAGGAGAGCATGGATTGGACAGAGGAGGAGGGGTTTAAAATAGGTACGTAAATTGTGTTAGAATTTTTGCTATGTGATAATGCTGTAAATAAAGCCAACCAATAGACTAGACAGTTTACATAGACTAAACAGTTTAATGATGCGCCAAATTTACCGAACACCCTGAGCCCCTTTGCTAAATTTAAGACATAGACAGTTTTTCAAAATTGGCCACATTGTGTGGCACCCAGTTACAATATCTATGTTCAATAAAACAATCAGTGGGAACAGACACACTAGGTATATTGAAGAAAGAACATCCAAAGACAATAAAGCGTTATTAGTAAATGCAATAGCATTACATTGGTCTTTGTATGCCATCTACAGGAGACTTATGATAGGCCCCTAGGGGGCGCCATAAATATGCAAAAAAAAGTTAAAATATATATATTTTTTTAAATAAAAAATCTTTAGAAAAACCTTCCGTCTTCAGCTTCTCTGTTTGCTCTGATGATAAGCAAGGTTAAGCAATTATACACATTATGTATTACAGTTTGGTTTTGTACAGATCCCTAATAAGTCTTCCATAGAGGGGTAATAGCCCTCTAATGTATCACCATATGACTGGCCCAGATTTATCTACTGCTTGATTTGCCCAGAGCAACCAATCACAGCTCAACTTTAATTTGATTACATACATTTTAAAAATAAAAGCTGAGCTGTGATTGGTTGCTATGGGAAAATCAGACAGTTTATTTCTCAATTGCAGCCAATTACAGCTTTCATATCTTAATTAGCACTGGTAATGAAATGAAATCTGAGCTGTGATTGTTTGCTGTGGACAAGTAACTCCAGTGTTTGCCTTGGACTGATTAATAAATCCAGGCCACTGAATCTGTCACAGTGTCTACTGCAATGTACAGATTTTATTGCTCCATGTCCATGGTGTTACATCTAACACAGTAGACCACACCTATCAAAACTGTCTAAAAGAAAATTGTCAGACACCAATAGCAAGGTAGCTTTCATTTCTTAAATGTCTCTGAAAAAATGAAAGCTATGTCACCAGAAATTAGTTTTCTTGAAGATAAGAGCGCCATATCCACTGGCAATTGTCACTTAAGCCTTTAAATGTCATGCTCAAAAGGGACAATATCAGTGAGTCCCAGCTGCTGTTAGCAGCCAGTACCCACCATCTATGATAGGTCTTCAACCTATCAATTCAACCTATCAATCCCCATTGGACAGGGGCTAAAATGTTTAGGGGCGGAGTACCCCTTTAACTCAGGATCTGGCTGTGCTGAGGTTGCTTACATTGTGGTTGGCCATATGCAGTAAATACTTCTAAAATGCTGCTAACCTGCATTTTTAACCCCTTGGCAACATCAAAAGTACATGCACATCATGGCCACCTGGTACCTAACGTACCATGCTGTACATGCACATCATGCAGTGCAAGAGGTATATAAAGCAATGGCACAAGTGGTGCTCATTTCATAGATGACAAGTGATTGCTAATTTTTGGTCACATAATTTTTTAGAACGAAAATATAAAATGAGATCAATAAGTCCAAGCTAGACCAAAATTGCACCAACAAAAACTACAGATCATGGTGGGGGTCAGGGCAATTTTAAGCTTCTTTATTTTGCACTTTTTTTTTAAACCTTTTTAAAAGTAGTACTATAATACAAAAAACTGTAATATAGGTATCTTTGTAATTGAATTGACTCACAGAATAAAGAAAACATGGCAGTTTTATGGTGAAATGCAAAACCCTCAAAAATTGCTAAATATTTTTTTTTTCTAATTTCCCCTCATAAATTATACTTTTTTGAATGTGCTATACATTTTATGGTAAAATAAAAGGTTTCATTATACAAGGTGTCATCTGCAAAAAATAAGCACTCATATGGCTCTGTGGATGGAAAAATTAAAGTGTCTCCTCCTCTGTTAAATTCTTAAGGACACATGTTGTAAATGTGCGGTGTTACAGTGTGTAACTTCATGCACAACACCGTACAATTACATACATTTATGCTATCATCAGCTGGGGACATCAGCTGGGTTATCCAGGAAAAAAACTTTTTTTTTATATATCAACTGGATCCAGAAAGTTAAACAGATTTGTAAATTACTTCTGTAATAAAAAATCTTAATCCTTTCAGTACTTATGAACTGCTGACATTGAGTTGTTCTCTTCTGTCTTAGCGCTCTCTGATGACACCTGTCTCGGGAACTGTCCAGAGTAGAAGCAATTCCCCATAGCAAACCTCTTCTACTCTGTGCAGTTCCCGAGACAAGCAGAGATGTCAGTAGAGAGCACTGTTGCCAGACAGAAGACATAAGAACAACTAAACAGCAGCTGATAATTATTGGAAGAATTAAGATTTTTTAATATTTAAAAGTAATTTACAAATCTGTTTAACTTTCTGGAGCCAGTTGATATGTTGATATAAAAAAAAGTTTTTCCTGGAATACCCCTTTACTCTATTGATAATCCTTGATCAATGCAGATCATGACATCTATAGTGAAAATGGAGAAGCAGGTGGTTTTGGGTAGGCATATCGGACCCACGAAGTTCAATCATGGGGGAACGATAAGTGCAAATGGCCCCTTGTGGTCTCTTACCAGCCTCCAGGGTGCTGGATGGCTGATCTTGGCTTGCAGAGCTGGACTATACAAGAAGATCACATCATAATATAGCAATGAAAAATATAAAGCAATCTAAGGATTGCTCTTAATAGTCCCCTAAGGGAACTTACAAAGTATAAAATAAATAAAAAAATATTTTCAAAAATATATAACAGCTCCTCTTTAATAAAAATATAAATCACCTCCCCTCTTTTTTCCATTTAAAAAAAAAACCTAAAACTAAAACAAAACAGAACATATTTTGTATCACAACGAACAGTGTAAATGTAAAAAAATGCTAGATGCCAGAATGGCTGATTTTTGATCATATCAAATGTTAGAAAAAAGTAACGGAAAAGCCATTAAGAGGTCCCATCCAAACAAGAATGTTATCAATATTAACTACAGCTCACAGCACAAAAAGGAGCCCTCATACAGCTTCTTCTATGTAAAAATAAAAAAGTTTTAGGGGTTGGAGTAGGACAATTTTTAACATACTTATTTTACTAAAGTACAGTAATAGACAACCCTGTAGACAGAGATATTGTTTTAATTGTAATGACCTACAGAATAAATATAACGTCAGGTATTTTGCTTTGTCGTACATGGTAACATGAAAGGTATTAATGCTCGGACCTAGCACGTTCCCTGAGTTTTTCCAGCAAGATGGTGCACCACCACATTATGGGTGTCAAGTCCGAGCATTCCTAGATGAACAGTTTCCTGGAAAGTGGATTGGTCGTCGTGGGCCAGTTGAATGGCCCCCAAGGTCTCCCGATCTGACCCCCTTAGACTTTTATCTTTGGGGTCATCTGAAGGCAATTGTCCATGCTGTGAAGATACGAGATGTGCAGCACCTGAAACTACGGATACTGGAAGCCTGTGCTAGCATTTCTCCTGCAGTGTTGCTATCAGTGTGTGAAGAGAGGGAGAAGAGGGTTGCATTGACAATCCAACACAATTGGCAGCACATTGAACACATTTTATAAGTGGTCAGAAACTCGTAAATAGCTCATGAAAGAATAAAGTTACGTTAAAACCAAGCACATTATTGTTTTTCTTGTGAAATTCCCAATAAGTTTGATGTGTCACATGATCCTCTTCCTATTGAAAAAACAAAAGTTGGATTCAAAATGGCCTACTTCAAAATGGCCACCATGGTCACCACCCATGTTGAAAAGTTTCCCCCCTCACGTATACTAATGTGCCACAAACAGGAAGTTAATATCACCAACCATTCCCATTTTATTAAGGTGTATCCATATAAATACCCCCCCCCCCCCCCGTACAGAGTTCTTAGTTTTGCCTCTGATATGCTGTATTCTGAAGCTTCACTTTCTCATTTCCCCATCCTTTGCTGCCTGCTGGAAGGCTCTTTTGTCGTTAAGATGGTGCACTATAGGAAGCAGGTGACTATAATATGTCACTATGCCTTCTTCATCGGTGTACAGTGTACCTCTTTGGGGGAAGCAGAATTATGTAATGGTTACCTTCTCCTCCATAGGGCAGCATCTTTTGGACTGGAGAGTAATCCAGTGAGCAGTAGATGACAGGGGAATGAGGGGCAGAGCTTCATAATACAGGGGGCGAACTGAAGACTGTGTATATTATTAAGTGCCACGTGAACAGCAATACTATGTGTCTGAAGGTAACAGCTGCAAAGTGGCCAACCCCTTTCATAGTTGCCAGTTTTAGTAATTGCACCCTAAATGCTAAATAGCAAAAACTGGCAAATATGCAGGTTAACAGCAGCATTTCAGAAGTTTATACTTCATATTGACAACCGCAAAGTAACCAAACCACAATGCAATTAGATCACGTGTTATCACCTTAAGAGAATTTTGATAAACGAGGCCCGTTAATGTGTTACAATTGGGCACTTTTGTCATGTATCTTGATGTCATAGTGATGTAATAATCAATCACCAATTCTGCTTCTAAATAAAGTGCTTGTGGGTGAACAATGAGCTATTGTGGTGGATGGCGGTAATTTCTAGAGACCAGCGAGCCCGGATTTGACCAGAATTTCAGGGTGGCCATGGCATGCAGACCTTTCGAACATTTCCCTTCAGCTTGTGCAAACTGGAAAGGATGCAGGAAGCACAGGAAGCACATAGTTTTAAAGGCTGGTTGAGCACAAATTCTAGGCTATACAATTCTACAGCAAAGTAAGCACAGCATTGATCTGTGGGCTGATCTCAGGGACTTCCCATCCTTTCCTGCCGATGCATCATCATGCACTACAAATCCTAGCCAACATTGTTCCAGGCACATACAAATATCTTTACAACTGAGCAAAGCTGTGGGCTGATCCCAGGGACCTCCTGTTCCTTCCTTGTATGAAAATAATACATATTTAAATCACTATAAATGCATCCTAGCCATCTCAAGCGCCTTGTTTACATTTACAGGGTTGAATCATACACACAGTATATCTATTGGTTGTAAGCCAACAGCGCAATAAAAAGCTTGTACATTTAACACACATTAGCCTTCAAAAGCACAGTACGTACATATTCTTGGTTTAGACAAACAAACATTGTATTTACCCGGTTTTAAGCTAATAGCGCAATAAAAAGTGTCTACATATACAGTAACACACATTAGCCTCCTCAAGTGACATACCTGTGTATTCTTGGTTTAATCAAATACACATTATATTTACTTAGTTGTAAGCTAATAGCGCAATAAAAAGCATCTAAATACAATGCGCATTAACCTTCTAAAGCACTCTACGTACAGATTCTTGGTTTAATCAAACAAACATTATATTTACCTGGTAGTAAGCTAACAGTGCAATAAAACGCATCTACATATAACTAGTGTTGAGCGGCATAGGCCATATTCGAATTCGCGAATATTCGCGAATATATGGATGAATATTCGTCATATATTCGCGCATATTCGCATATTCGTAATATTCTCGATTTACTTTCGCATATGCGAACATTTGTGTATGCGAAAATTCACATATGTGAAAATTAGCATATACAGGAATTAACATAAGCGACAATTCGCATATGCGAAAATTAGCATATGCAAAGTTTCGCATATGCGAAAATTTGCACACCGGTCTCACACAGTAGTATTAGAGCCTTCTTTACACCACACAAGCTGGAAGCAGAAAGGGATGATCACTGTGATGTGTATTGTGAAAATAAAAAATAAAAAAAAAGAATATTCGTAATTACGAATATATAGTGCTATATTCGCGAATATTCGCGAATTCGCGAATATGCGATATTCGCGAATAAAATTTGCATTGCGAATATTCGCGAGCAACACTACATATAACGTGGATTAGAATTTTAAAGCACTTGGTTAAATCAAACACACGCTATATTTGCTCGGTTATAAGCTAAGCGCAATATAACATGCATGAGCTTTCTAAAATTATTTATGTACATATTCTGGGTTTAATCAAACATTCATTATATATACCTTATTATACCTTTAATCCCTTAACGCATATGGACGTTTATGAACGCCCATAAGCGTCTCCTGAGGTATGATGTCCGCTCAGCAGGTGAACGCGAATCCTACCCTGTGGCTCCCGGTTGGTATAAGCAACCAGGACCTGTGGCTTATGCTGGACATCTCCGATCGGGCTGATGCCCGGCATTAACTCTTTAGACGCGGCGATCAAAGTTGATCACCGTGTCTAAAGTGAAAGTAAAAGCTTCCCTGCAGCTCAGTCAGGCTGATCAGGACCATCGCGGTAAAATCGCGATGTCCCGATCAGCTAGGACGCAGCAGAAGGGTACCTTACCTGCCTCCTGTGCGTCCGATCGGCGATTGATTGCTCCAAGCCTCCAGGCTTGAGGAATCAACCGCTAATAACACTGATCCCTGACATTAAATGCAATGGCAGTGATCAATGTATTGAATCAATGTTCTGCATGTTACAGTCCCCTATAACATTGCAAAAAAAAGTGAAAAAAAAGTTAATAAAGATCATTTATCCCCTTCCCTAATAAGAGTTTGAATCACCCCCCTTTCTCCCCCAAAAAACCTGTGTAAATAAAAATAAAAATAAACACATGTGGTATCGTCACATGCGTAAATGTCCGAACTATAAAAAGTAATCATTAATTAAACCGCACGATCAATGGCGTATGCAAAAAAAATTCCAAAGTCCAAAATAACGTATTTTTTGGTCACTTTTTTATACCATAAAAAAATGAATAAAAAATAAATTTTACTGCATGCAGTTATGATTTTTTTCAGAAGTAATACAATATCAAACCTATATAAGTAGGGTATCATTTTAACCGTATGGACCTACAGAATAAAGATAATGTGCCATTTAAAATAAAATGTACTGTGTAGAAACGGAAGCCCCCAAAAGTTACAAAATTGCGTGTTTTCTTTCATTTTGTAGCACAATTACTTTTTTTTTCCCGTTTTGCCATAGATTTTGGGGTAAAATGGCTGAGGTCATTACAAAGTAGAATTAGTGGCGCAAAAAATAAGCCATCGTATGGATTTTTTGATGCAAAATTTAAAATGTTATTATTTTTAGAAGGTGATGAGGAAAAAACGAAAATGCAAAAAACTGTAAAAACCTCCGTCCTTAAGGGGTGAATGGGCATTAGCCTTTTAAAGTGCTTTAGGTATATATTCTTGGTTTAATTAAACATATGTTACACATAAATGGTTGTAAGCTAACAGCACAATAAAAAACATCTACATATAACATGCTTTAGCCTTCTAAAGCACTTTAAATACATATTGTTTGCTTAATCACCCAGTTCAACATACAGTATACCTACCCGATTGTTAAGAAAGCAATGCAGTTCAAAGTGTTAAAAGTTGACTAATAGGTGAGTGAAAAATCACCCCCAAAAATATCAAAATATCCACTTAAAATATTTTACGATCCGCAAAAAATATATCTGGTAAAGGAATTGTTGGACGGGTTAAAGGACAGAACACCCCTGCCATGTCCTCTTCCAGTAAGAATGTTGATGGCAGTACCAGCACCAATAGAGGTAGCAGTAGCAGGCAAGTGCTTGGTAATAGTAATTGCAGCCGCATCAGCTATCCAAAGTTTTCACTCTCTGCCACGGGTTGTGTGGTTTTACAGGATTTGGCCTTTGTAGAATAGCTGACTCATTCGAGGTATTTTTAGGAGAAGGATATGATATGACTGTGAGCCAGTCATCTACAGTAACATGGCATGGTGGAAATGTCTATGGTAGATGTTCTCTTTCCTCATCTTTCCCGCACCCAGACCGTGAGCGCCTGCCATCTTCCGCTGGGAACGCGATTTGCATTGCGGCACGCGGCTGCATGCGAATTGCGGCCCGTTGCTTACCTCCTGCTGCCCGTCTCTCTGCTTCCCCTAGGAGGCGGGGGCATGCATGGCACCTTCTCTAGAGTTAAAGGGCCAGCGCACCACTAATTGGTGTCTGGTCCATCCCATATGTTATTTATGCCAGCTCCCCCCCATTTCCCTGCCAGATCTTCAGTGCCCCTAGCCTGAGATTAAGTGTTCCTTTTGCCTGTTTGCCTCTTTCTGTGTATCCAAACCTTCCTGCTCCATTATTTGACTATGTACCTTTGCCACCTGCCTTGACCTCCTGCTAAGTTTGACTACGCTTCTGCCTCATCCTCTGGTACCTCGTCTTGCCCAGCTACCTGTGTGGTTGAGCCGTGACGGGGGTAGCGACCTGGGTGTCACCTGCAGCAGCAAGCCCATCCTGCATTCCGGTGGGCTCTGGTGAAGACCAGTGGCATCTTAGACACTACTCCCCGATACGGTCCGAGTCATGGCCACACAGGTTAATAGGATCCACACCCAGCATCTTAACAGCAAGATCCCGACATGGATCCCGCTGGAGTACCTCTGCCAGATAATCCGGATCTCTCTTCTATCGTGGCGCTCCAGTCACAGCAGTTGGCCCAGCAGGCACAGCAGTTGAGCCAGTTATGTGCCATGATGCAGCAGTTGCTGACTGCTCAACAACAGCCGTAAAAGCCTTAGCCTCCCGCTGCTGTAGTCTCTTCTGGAACGAAACTCCGCTTGTCTCTTCCAGAGAAAAATGAGGGGGAACCCAAGTCCTGTCAAGGTTTCATGCTCCATGCACATTGAACTCATGGCTGAACAGTTCCCTACAGAACGAGCAAAGGGGGCTTTTGGCATCAGTCTCCTAACTGGAAGGGCTTTGGCCTTGGCAACTGTTACGCCGAGCGTTCCGGGTCCCCGCTCCTCCCCGGAGCGCTCGCTTCACTCTCGCTACCGCAGCGCTCCGGGCAGCTCCACTGACCCGGTGCGCTGCGATACCGTCTCCAGCCGGGATGCGATTCGCGATGCGGGTGGCGCCCGCTCGCGATGCGCGTCCCGGCTCCCGTACCTGACTCGCTCTCCGTCTGTCCTGTCCCGGCGCGCGCGGCCCCGCTCCCTAGGGCGCGCGCGCGCCGGGTCTCTGCGATTTAAAGGGCCACTGCGCCGCTGATTGGCGCAGTGGTTCCAATTAGTGTGTTCACCTGTGCACTCCCTATTTATACCTCACTTCCCCTTCACTCCCTCGCCGGATCTTGTTGCCATTGTGCCAGTGAAAGCGTTTCCTTGTGTGTTCCTAGCCTGTGTTCCAGACCTCCTGCCGTTGCCCCTGACTACGATCCTTGCTGCCTGCCCCGACCTTCTGCTACGTCCGACCTTGCTTCTGTCTACTCCCTTGTACCGCGCCTATCTTCAGCAGCCAGAGAGGTTGAGCCGTTGCTAGTGGATACGACCTGGTCACTACCGCCGCAGCAAGACCATCCCGCTTTGCGGCGGGCTCTGGTGAAAACCAGTAGTGACTTAGAACCGGTCCACTAGCACGGTCCACGCCAATCCCTCTCTGGCACAGAGGATCCACCTCCTGCCAGCCGGCATCGCGACAGTAGATCCGGCCATGGATCCCGCTGAAGTTCCTCTGCCAGTTGTCGCCGACCTCACCACGGTGGTCGCCCAGCAGTCACAACAGATAGCGCAACAAGGCCACCAGCTGTCTCAACTGACCGTGATGCTACAGCAGCTACTACCACAGCTTCAGCAATCATCTCCTCCGCCAGCTCCTGCACCTCCTCCGCAGCGAGTGGCCGCTTCAGGCCTACGACTTTCTTTGCCGGATAAATTTGATGGGGACTCTAAATTTTGCCGTGGCTTCCTTTCTCAATGTTCCCTGCACTTGGAGATGATGTCGGACCAGTTTCCCACTGAAAGGTCTAAGGTGGCTTTCGTAGTCAGCCTTCTGTCTGGAAAAGCTCTGTCATGGGCTACACCGCTCTGGGACCGCAATGACCCCGTCACTGCCTCTGTACACTCCTTCTTCTCGGAAATTCGAAGTGTCTTTGAGGAACCTGCCCGAGCCTCTTCTGCTGAGACTGCCCTGTTGAACCTGGTCCAGGGTAATTCTTCCGTTGGCGAGTACGCCGTACAATTCCGTACTCTTGCTTCAGAACTATCCTGGAATAATGAGGCCCTCTGCGCGACCTTTAAAAAAGGCCTATCCAGCAACATTAAAGATGTTCTGGCCGCACGAGATATCCCTGCTAACCTACATGAACTCATTCATCTAGCCACTCGCATTGACATGCGTTTTTCCGAAAGGCGTCAGGAGCTCCGCCAGGATATGGACTTTGTTCGCACAAGGCGTTTTTTCTCCCAGGCTCCTCTCTCCTCTGGTCCCCTGCAATCCGTTCCTGTGCCTCCCGCCGTGGAGGCTATGCAGGTTGACCGGTCTCGCCTGACACCTCAAGAGAGGACACGACGCCGCATGGAGAATCTCTGCCTGTACTGTGCCGGTACCGAACACTTCCTGAAGGATTGTCCTATCCGTCCTCCCCGCCTGGAAAGACGTACGCTGACCCCGCACAAAGGTGAGACAGCCCTTGATGTCAACTCTGCTTCTCCACGTCTTACTGTGCCTGTGCGGGTATCCGCCTCTACCTTCTCCTTCTCTACTATGGCCTTCTTGGATTCCGGATCTGCAGGAAATTTTATTTTGGCCTCTCTCACCAACAGGTTCAACATCCCGCTGACCAGTCTCGCCAGACCTCTCTACATCAATTGTGTTAACAATGAAAGATTGGACTGTACCATACGTTTCCGCACGGAGCCCCTCCTAATGTGCATCGGATCTCACCATGAAAAAATTGAGTTTTTGGTCCTCCCCAATTGCACTTCCGAAATTCTCCTTGGACTACCCTGGCTTCAACACCACTCCCCTACCCTGGATTGGTCCACTGGGGAGATCAAGAGTTGGGGCCCCTCTTGTTCCAAGGACTGTCTTAAACCGGTTCCCAGTACTCCCTGCCGTGACCCTGTGGGGCCTCCTGTAACCGGTCTCCCTAAGGCCTATATGGACTTTGCGGATGTTTTTTGCAAAAAACAAGCTGAGACTTTACCTCCTCACAGGCCTTATGACTGTCCCATTGACCTCCTCCCGGGTACTACTCCACCCCGGGGCAGAATTTATCCTCTCTCTGTCCCAGAGACTCTTGCTATGTCTGAGTATATCCAGGAAAATTTAAAGAAGGGCTTTATCCGCAAATCTTCCTCTCCTGCCGGAGCCGGATTTTTCTTTGTGTCCAAAAAAGATGGCTCTCTACGTCCTTGCATTGACTACCGCGGTCTTAATAAAATCACTGTAAAAAACCGCTACCCCCTACCTCTCATCTCTGAACTCTTTGATCGCCTCCAAGGTGCCCACATCTTTACCAAACTGGACTTAAGAGGTGCCTATAATCTCATTCGCATCAGAGAGGGGGATGAATGGAAAACGGCATTTAACACCAGAGATGGACACTTTGAGTATCTGGTCATGCCCTTTGGCCTGTGCAACGCCCCTGCCATCTTCCAAGACTTTGTTAATGAAATCTTTCGTGATCTCTTATATTCCTGTGTTGTTGTATATCTGGACGATATCCTGATTTTTTCTGCCAACCTAGAAGAACACCGCCAGCATGTCCGCATGGTTCTTCAGAGACTTCGTGACAATCAACTGTATGCCAAAATGGAGAAATGTCTGTTTGAATGTCAATCTCTTCCTTTCCTAGGATACTTGGTCTCTGGCCAGGGACTACAAATGGATCCAGACAAACTCTCTGCCGTCTTAGATTGGCCACGCCCCTCCGGACTTCGTGCTATCCAACGTTTTTTGGGGTTCGCCAATTATTACAGACAATTCATTCCACATTTTTCCACCATTGTGGCTCCTATCGTGGCTTTAACCAAAAAGAATGCCAATCCTAAGTCATGGCCTCCTCAAGCGGAAGACGCCTTTAAACAGCTCAAGTCTGCCTTTTCTTCGGCTCCCGTGCTCTCCAGACCTGACCCATCTAAACCCTTCCTATTGGAGGTTGATGCCTCCTCTGTAGGAGCTGGAGCGGTCCTTCTACAGAAAAATTCTTCCGGGCATGCTGTTACTTGTGGTTTTTTTTCTAGGACCTTCTCTCCAGCTGAGAGGAACTACTCCATCGGGGACCGAGAGCTTCTAGCCATTAAATTAGCACTTGAGGAATGGAGGCATCTGTTGGAGGGATCAAGATTTCCAGTTATTATTTACACCGATCACAAGAACCTCTCCTATCTCCAGTCTGCCCAACGGCTGAATCCTCGCCAGGCCAGGTGGTCTCTGTTCTTTGCCCGATTTAATTTTGAAATTCACTTTCGGCCTGCCGATAAGAACATTAGGGCCGATGCTCTCTCTCGTTCCTCGGATGCCTCGGAAGTAGAGCTCTCTCCGCAACACATCATCCCCCCTGACTGCCTGATCTCCACTTCTCCAGCCTCCATCAGGCAAACTCCTCCAGGGAAGACCTTTGTTTCTCCACGCCAACGCCTCGGAATCCTCAAATGGGGTCACTCCTCCCATCTCGCAGGTCATGCGGGTATCAAGAAATCCGTGCAACTCATCTCTCGTTTCTATTGGTGGCCGACTCTGGAGACGGATGTTGTGGATTTTGTACGAGCCTGCACTGTTTGTGCCCGGTATAAGACTCCTCGCCAGAAGCCCGCTGGTCTTCTTCATCCTCTGCCTGTCCCCGAACAGCCTTGGTCTCTGATTGGTATGGACTTTATTACGGACTTACCCCCATCCCGTGGCAACACTGTTGTTTGGGTGGTCGTTGATCGATTCTCCAAGATGGCACATTTCATCCCTCTTCCTGGTCTTCCTTCAGCGCCTCAGTTGGCAAAACAATTTTTTGTACACATTTTTCGTCTTCACGGGTTGCCCACGCAGATCGTCTCGGATAGAGGCGTCCAGTTCGTGTCAAAATTCTGGAGGGCTCTCTGTAAACAACTCAAGATTAAATTAAACTTTTCCTCTGCATATCATCCTCAATCCAATGGGCAAGTAGAAAGAATTAACCAGGTCCTGGGTGATTATTTACGCCATTTTGTTTCCTCCCGCCAGGATGACTGGGCAGATCTTCTACCATGGACCGAATTTTCGTATAACTTCAGAATCTCTGAATCCTCCTCCAAATCCCCATTTTTTGTGGTGTACGGCCGTCACCCTCTTCCCCCCCTCCCTACTCCCTTGCCCTCTGGTTTGCCCGCTGTGGATGAAATATCTCGTGATCTTTCCACCATATGGAAAGAGACCCAAAATTCTCTTTTACAGGCCTCATCACGCATGAAGAAGTTTGCTGATAGAAAAAGAAGAGCTCCCCCCATTTTTTCTCCTGGAGACAAGGTATGGCTCTCCGCTAAATATGTCCGCTTCCGTGTCCCTAGCTACAAATTGGGACCACGCTATCTTGGTCCTTTCAAAATCTTGTGCCAGATTAATCCTGTCTCTTACAAACTTCTTCTTCCTCCTTCTCTTCGAATTCCTAATGCCTTTCACGTTTCTCTTCTTAAACCACTTATCATCAACCGTTTCTCTCCTAAGTTTGTTTCTCCCACTCCTGTTTCCGGCTCCTCGGACATCTTCTCCGTTAAAGAAATACTGGCCTCCAAGAAGGTCAGAGGGAAAACCTTTTTCCTGGTCGATTGGGAGGGTTGTGGTCCTGAAGAGAGATCCTGGGAACCTGAGGACAATATCCTAGACAAAAGTCTGCTCCTCAGGTTCTCAGGCTCTAAGAAGAGGGGGAGACCCAAGGGGGGGGGGTACTGTTACGCCGAGCGCTCCGGGTCCCCGCTCCTCCCCGGAGCGCTCGCTTCACTCTCGCTACCGCAGCGCTCCGGGCAGCTCCACTGACCCGGTGCGCTGCGATACCGTCTCCAGCCGGGATGCGATTCGCGATGCGGGTGGCGCCCGCTCGCGATGCGCGTCCCGGCTCCCGTACCTGACTCGCTCTCCGTCTGTCCTGTCCCGGCGCGCGCGGCCCCGCTCCCTAGGGCGCGCGCGCGCCGGGTCTCTGCGATTTAAAGGGCCACTGCGCCGCTGATTGGCGCAGTGGTTCCAATTAGTGTGTTCACCTGTGCACTCCCTATTTATACCTCACTTCCCCTTCACTCCCTCGCCGGATCTTGTTGCCATTGTGCCAGTGAAAGCGTTTCCTTGTGTGTTCCTAGCCTGTGTTCCAGACCTCCTGCCGTTGCCCCTGACTACGATCCTTGCTGCCTGCCCCGACCTTCTGCTACGTCCGACCTTGCTTCTGTCTACTCCCTTGTACCGCGCCTATCTTCAGCAGCCAGAGAGGTTGAGCCGTTGCTAGTGGATACGACCTGGTCACTACCGCCGCAGCAAGACCATCCCGCTTTGCGGCGGGCTCTGGTGAAAACCAGTAGTGACTTAGAACCGGTCCACTAGCACGGTCCACGCCAATCCCTCTCTGGCACAGAGGATCCACCTCCTGCCAGCCGGCATCGTGACAGCAACTCCACTTTGAGACCGCAGTGATGCTCTCACAACATATCTCCAGGCTTTCCTGATGGAATTTCGGGGTGTCTCTGAAGAACCAGCCCGAGCCTTCTCCGCTGAGACGGAACTGCTCAGTCGCAGGGCAACTCCTCTCTGGGCGAGTATGCCATTCAATTTTGTACCCTGGCATCTGAATTATCTTGGAACAATGAAGCTCTATGTGCCACTCTCAAGAGAGGACTTTCTAGCCATATCAAGGATGTCCTTGTAGCCCGGTAATTGCCTGATATCCGATTCTCTTAATGAGGTGAGGAACATCGCCAAGAAAGGGAGTCTGCACGACCTCAGAGCTTTCCTCGTCTGGCACCCGTCTTCTAGCAACCACCTCAACCTTCTACGATGCCTCCCGCTGTGGAGGCTATGCAGGTGGATCGGTCTCACCTGACCCTGCAGGAAAGAACCCGCCGACGAGCTGAGAAACTCTGCCTATACTGCACCAGTGCAGATCATTTCCTCAGAGATTGTACTCTGCGTTCACAGTCACAGGGAAACACTCACACCTAGGGTTTGTAGGAGAGGCCTCCCTAGGTGTGAATACCTCATCTCCACGCTTGAATTTGATGGTGCAGCAGTCTCTACCCTCCAAAGAGACTATCTCCGTTCTGGCCTTCCTGGACTCAGGAACTTTATCGATGCCTCATTAATGCATAGGTATTGTCTGCCAGTAATCTGCCTTCTGAAGCCTTTGTACATCTCTTCGGTCAACGGAGAAAATCTGGACTGTACTATCTTATCCCGCACAGAACCCTTATCTATGCAAGTTGGAGTTCTATGTACTCCAAATTGTCCTTCTATGTACTTCCACATTGTACCTCCGCTCTTCTACTAGGTCTTCCTTGGTTACAACTACATGCCCCGCATCTTGACTGGAAGACTGGAGAAGTACTTTGTTGGGGAACTTACTGCTATAACAACTGTTTTCATACCCTTCCGTCCAAGTTGGTGTCTCCTTCCACCCCTCTGCCCGGTCTTCTGTCTTTTCTTCAGGATTTTGCTGATGTTTTCAGCGAGAAACAAGCTGAAGTTTTACCTCTACATCATCCTTACGATTGTCCTATTGACTTATTGCCTGGAACCACACCTCCTTGGGGCAGAATTTACCCCTTGTCTGTTCCAGAAAATCAGGCCATGCCTAAGCATATACAAGAAAATCTAAAGAAAGGTTTTATCAATCATTCTCTCCTGCTGGAGACGGATTTTTCTTTGTGAAGAAAAAAAGACGGATCCTTGCGGCCTTGCATCGACTACCGCGGCTTGAATAAAATTACTGTATTTTATGGAGTAAATTCGTCTGGAGTAAATGCTCACTGTGATGATTGAGAAAGGAGGTGGAGAAGGGTTAACATCTGGATGGCAGTAGTATTGATGTTCTTCTTGAGGACGATTTGGGTGAGAAGGATGAGGAAGTGGGGCCTGAGGTGGAAGATTTGGAGATGAAATACATCAAAGGGGGAAGAGGAACCTACACAAGGCTGCAACAGCTTTCTAGCACCAGACACCTGCCAAATGAAAGTCCAGTCTCCACTCCCTGCTAAGTCAACACTCCACCCCTCTGCTGGCTTTACCCCTGCAAGAGGCAGGAGCAGCATCTTCACGTTGGAGTACACGATGATTACAATTTTTTAGCATCCAGTATTACCCCCTGAATTGTCCTCAAAGGGATTAAAACCACCAGCTGAAAAACCAGGCTAAGCAGTGCCCTATCTCTTAGAAACACAATGAGCCCAAAACTGAAGGAATTTTGGATCAACAGATTAGACCATTGGTCAGAACTTGCCCAGTTTGCCATGAGTATTCCATGTTGTCCACCCTCCAGTGTAGCTTTTGAGAGAGTGTTCAGCGCGGTAGGTGGCATTGTCACCCCTAAGCAAACAAGATTGTCTGCCAGTAACGTGAAAAACTCACATTTGTTAAAATTAATCAGGCATGGATCAGGCATGGATCCTGTGTCAGATACCCCTGATTAAACATTACTACCACCACCCCTACTGTATGCTGGCTACTATAAGACCACCACCCTCTGCTGTACGCTGGAAACTACTATAACCACCAGCCCTCTACCTTCTGCTGTACACTGGATACTGCAGGACTTTCTGATGTAAACTGGCTACTACAGGACCACCACCTTTTGCTACTCCCAAAAAGGTATCATTTTTGGAACAATTGGAAAATTCCATGCCAATTTCTACACTTGCCAGGCTCAAAATCTGTTGCTACTCCCAAAAAGGGATACATTTTTAAACAATTGAAAAAAAAACACTTCTCCTTCCAATACCTTAGTCTGCATTTTAACACCAGATGGCATCTATCAACAACAACAGATACTTCATGCAGCTTTATTTTAGTGTGAATAAGCTTAAAAAATCTGTTAGAACATTAAACAAGCCTTTAGTTACCATGGGTTACTGCACGTTGCCATTACTGAGCCTTAAAAACACTTTAAAACTACTTGAATACATTCCTAGCAGTGTTATACAGCTTTAGAGCTCTTAGGCAGCATTATAAACATGGTTAGGGACTTATTTCTTTGCTGGTTGATGACTAACTAGTTGACCAGAACGGAACATTTTGTGAAACTTCAAAAGTTCGCTCATCTCCAGTCATTTCTTAACAAGTACAATACAAGGAGTTTGATTTCCCCTTTGCCAATACAGTAACAGGGTAGTCCCTGAGAATTGGAATACCACGTTTTAACATCATCTCTACAGGAATATGCCAAAACTGATCTCTAAACTGAGCAGTTGTAGCATCTGTGTTTGTAATCTACTGAGTAGGTCTTTGGAAAACAAAGATTACGTATACATCATCGATCATGAGAACGGTTGTAGCTCTCCAGCTGGATCTACCTGTTCCAGCATGCATGCTACAGACTGCCAAAGTATGCTGGGTGTTGTAGTTTCACAACAGCTGAAGAGCCACTGGGTACAGGCCTTGTATTCTTTTTATAGTATAGCAGTTTTACTACAATTATTACAATATTGCCTGAAATAAAAGGCTGTCATGTTATGTTGGCACAAATAGGACATAGAGCAGTGAATACAATCAGAAATCATTTACATTTCAGGTATTTTGGACCTTTAAAAACATTGTCTAAAGAGAATTTGTGTAGGTTATAAAAAAATGGTAATAACAGACCATTTTGTTTTTCAGTTTTACTACCCATTTGCATCACAAGTTTCAGGACAATAATTGCTCTATTATTAAGCAGTAACATTGCCGGCTGGCTTTAACACACATAAAATTGAACACTAGCTCTAAATGCACATTTGCATAGTAATGTCACAAAGACCAATCCAGTTAAAGAAAAATACTGCTAAAGTGTCTAACGTGAATTGCTATTCAAAATAGGAGATTTTTTATTTATTCAATTCATTATTAATGTTTCAGAAATGTCATAAACGGGAGACAAACATTGTAAACACTGTTAGTTAAAATGATGACAAGACACTTATACATTACAAATGGCTCTGCTACTTGTATTTGTAAGACAGTGTGTCAGGAAGATGTCAGCATCTGAGGTAATCCTACATACACATGTACACATGCTGTCCATACAAATTTCTCTGGAGAGTCAGAAACTGGAATGTGTGCCACAAAAAACATCTAGTGAAGACTGTCCCATTGGTATTTAGGATTTTTATCAGTAGGAGAACTAACTGCATACTGTATATACTATAATGAAATAGTTCTTTCTAGGGCCACAGGAGGATTGATGATCGATGTTTGCTACTTTCTTATAAGAGCTCACGCACTCAGCTGTCTATTGCGCTACTACTTTGTAATTTGTTATTTTACATCTAACAAATCATTTTGGGAGATAACTCCTAACTGGGGAAGCACAGAACAAACGGATGCATTCTACACAATATTACAAATGTTTGGCTCAAAAACGTACATGTAGTGTTTTCGGTCAGATATAAAATGATGTTAACCAAATAAAAGTACATGAGCATGGACTGAGTCTGATCCACTGCTGAGGGAAACATGGATCAGGATTTCAAATCTATGCATTGCATATATAGTCACACGTTCATCAGTCTCAACCAGGAAAGAGAAAAAAAAAAAAAAAAAACCAGACATCACTGAAGGTAAACAACAAAAATAATGGTTCAGCTTGTCTTAAATGGGCACTGTCAGATCCGAAAAACTTTTTATATGTTGTTACTGATAAAATTAACAGTTCCTGAAAATCCCACCACTAGGGGTACCCATACCTACTGGGACACTAACCAGTTCTGTAGCAGCTACAGCTTGGTCATGGACAAGAGATGACTCACGGACAAGGCTGCATCGTCTCCCACCACCACAAGGGAGGGACATGCCTCCTTCCCCTGAGAGGATTTCTAACACTGTGAGCTAATGAAAATAAGTATTTTTTTTTTATAAATATAAGTGATATAGCCATAAAATGAGATGCACATAGTCAGGATTAGGTTCTAAGTAACATATTGATTCTTTTTTTTCTTTTTTTTTTGTGGGATCTGACAGGCACACTTTAATTTTAATCAGATAAGTTTATGGCCAATCTGTAAATGAGACTTTACCTTTGGAGAGAACATGGGTTCAGAATACTTGGTGGCAACCAAAAAAGGAAAGAATGAGAAGGTCATATATTTTCAGAGGCAGCCAAAAACAGCTAGCATACTTGGACTGTTTTCTCATTCTTCTTCTCCCTCTCATGGCCACCACCAGTAGCTCACATTACCCTCATAAAAGTCAGTAGTTAGGAGTCTCATACACCAACAGCACATTCTGCAGATTTGACTGAAAATAGACATATTGGCATCCTTACCTGTCTGCTCCATCTCCATGAGGAGTGAGACACAAAAGTATAACTAACAAATACATTATAAGTTAATGTAACAAACACTTAATTGATGTTCATCATATAAAGACACTGGGTCGGAGAACAATTGTGTTATGAAGGTGATAGAAAGGTTACTTCTGCTATGACTTACATACGATAATGAATTTAGTATTGCACACATATTCCAAGTGAACAACAGAACAGTAGAAGCGTGTGTGCAGTTAAGACGCTTGCCTGTCATTTTAAGGAGCAGAGGTCACCTCTTTCTTTGGCACCTATTCTAATGCTAAAATGTCAAATAGCATAGTAAGCTGTGAATACAGGAAATAGAGGCATTATGTTCATATAAACAGCATGAAGCCAGAACTGTAAGTAGGGTCTAAAGATAGCATTTTGTATTATGTAAAGAGAATACAGAGAAAGGTGAACAAGCACACAAGATCCCTCAGAACTACTCCAGCACAGTAAATTAAATTGTGCTAGTTCTGAGCTGCTTGTGGCATAGATATGTGGAGCAGAATAAGCACTTTTTCTGCATAAGGCAAAGATTTAAGAATGCACCCACTCTCAGATGACAGAGATCAGAATGATAGCTTCTGGATGGGACACTAAAGGAAAACAGTCACGTCTGGACGGGACACTAAAGGGTGGCACTTACTGCTAGATGGGACACTTAAGGGTGGCACTTACTGTTGTATGGGACACTTAAATGAGCACTGTCAGATACAATAACTTTTGATATGTTATAAAGCATGCAAAAACAATATGTTTTACAATTGCTTTCATCAGAAAATTTTCAGTATTCATACTGAAAAAGCCAGTCAAAAAAGTGGCCACTAGGGCCTCCCTGCCTTCTGGGACACATACCAGTCCTGCAGTGTCCAGTGGTCATCGACATGTCATGGACACCATGAGCGATTGACAGGGCTGCAGGCAGGTCCAGAGTTGCTGTGCTCTCTGTGAGTCAGAGCAGAGTGAGGGTGGGAGATGAGGGGGAGGATTCATCACAGTGAGAAGAGAGGGACACGCCCCATGCCCCTTCCTCACTGAGCAATAACTGCAAGTAAATAAAGGTAATTCTGAGAGAAATATAGCTCGTTGACACATAAAAATGTACATGATCAGGATGAGGTACTGAGCAGCATATTGGAGGGGGGAATCTGACAGGTACGCTTTAAGGGTGGCACTTACTGCTGGAAGGGACACTAAAAGGTGATACAGAATTATCAGCCAACTGGCTCAACAGATAAATTAAAGACATTAATGGAGATTTATCAATCCTTGTGGAAAGGAACAGAGCAGCAGTTGCCCATAAGAACCAATACAATTTTGATTTTTAAAAAGGCCTCTGAAAAATGAAAACCAGAATCTGATTGCTATAGGCAACTACTTCACTGTTCTTTGCAGAAGGTTTGATTAATAGTCTTATTTTATTTTATGTATTCTTATATTCTAAAGAAAACACATTCAGCTCACTGCCCTTGTTCTAAGTGACTGGCATCCGATGCTTGGAAATTCACAATGCCCTCATATAGGAGAAAAAAGACTACCTGCATGATTTCCAGCACTTACATAAAAAAAATCTTTTCTTTAAGAGTATTGAGATACAAACATGTAATATTAAAACTTTTTGTTAACTTACTAACTAGTCTTATTCATAGAATAAGTTTCACAGGTAATGGTGCCCATATGTAGAAAAACAAAGGACTAAGGAAATATAACCCACAGGAAAATACAAATCCCTGGGATTGAACTTTAAACAGGTTGTCCAGTAATATATAACGTATCCCCTATCCACAGGATAGGGAATAAGTGTCTGATTGTGGGATCTGACCACTGTGGCCCCCTGCGATCTTCCGAATAGGGCCCTGACTCTCTGAGAGGAACACATGCTGCAGATGACACACGTTCTATTCATTCCTATGAGAGAACTGGAGATACCTGAGTACACCACCCGGCACTCTTCGGTGCTCCCATAGAGAATGAATAAAGGGCATGCCATCTGCAGCCCATGCTCCTCTCAAAGAGTCAGGGCCCCCGTTCATGAGATTGTGGGGGAGTCTCAATAATCAGCCCCCCCCCCCCTCACAATCAGACACTTATCCCCCGAAACCTTGTTCACACCCTGCAATATATATATATATATATATATATATATATATATATACATGTAATTCAAAACATAACAGACATGATGCTTTAGTTTTGTAACCAATAAATATTAACTAAACAAAGTTTTATATTAACAATTCAAAAGACTGTTATGAAATTGTTAAACATTGTCCTAAATGTAACCACATAACTTATGTTATGTTGCTTTAAAAAGAACCTGTCAGCTGTATTTGCTGCCAAGAACGTTAGGCACCGTTGGATAGCTGCGAGGGTATAAAAGCAAACTATACCTTTCCTGGAGCTGATGGTGGCTGTCCAACTTATGAAATTGCCTTTTTATTACTCAGCCAAGTGCTATGGAGGCAGCCTGAGCTGGCACTCCTCCTTGCTTTTTTTTTTTTTTTTTACATTAATCAGAGGCTAAGAGCAGAGATGGGTGAGGAGGCAAGCTAGAGCACCTCAGCCCCACCCCTTTGACACTTGGCTGAGAAAAAAGGCAATTTTATAAGATGATCAGGCCCAGGAAAGGTACAGTTTGCTTTCATACCCTAAATGCTATACAATGGTGTGTGCAGCTCTTAGTGGCAAGTAGAGCTGACAGATTTTCTCTAAATGATTGTATCAACCTATCCTTCTATTAGATGACATCTGCTGTTTTGTAATATTATATGTAGAGCCTCTAAATACTATAAACAGATACCATCTGCTAATGTTTTCTGCGTTATGATACTACTCCATGACACTAGATTTAGCATTGCCATACCTTTTGATCCAGAAAGTATCTCTGTTACACAGGCAAAGCAGTGATATGTAGTATGATATTCCCCCCCCCCCCCCCCCCCCGTAAATAAAATATTTGGCCTTGCCTAATTGAGATATCAGTCAATTTCCTTGGTTTTCCCTTTCAGCAGATGCAGTACAAGAATTTTTTATTGTACAATTTAGAACATTCTGTCATGAAATGGTTAATGATAACTGCTTGTTTTTAATTTTAGGGTAGTCCATGAGTAAAACCATTTGCTGTTCCTATGTTGCCTTTGGTTGCTGGAATCCATTGTCTAATTTTAAAATATAACTTCCTAACACTGTTATTTAATTTGTTGACATTTCTGATCAGGCATCCTTTATTTTACCTTGCTGCTAATGTATTATATTTTCAACTCACAGAGAATATTACATTTGGCTGCATAAAAAAGGACAGAACAATGCAGGAAGCTATTTATTAAATGTTCTTTATTTGTTCTATTCTTGCTTGCTTGTTCATGCCTGCTTCCAGTGTAAGGTAAGAGGATGTTTGCTAGCTGGTACCTACCTTATCTATATATAGAAAACTCAACGTGTGTATGTATGTATGTGTGTATGTTCCACAAAAACTTCCAAATGGCTAAAGATATTAACATGAAACTTGGCACACATGTTACTTATATGTCAGCAACAAACATAGGATAGGTAATTTAACCCTTACTCACCCCCATTTGCCAGGGGCGGGGCTTATGTTTAAAGTCCCATGCAAGTCAATGGGAAATATATGTTACTGCATAACTTCCAAACGGCTGGAGATATTTCGATAATACTAGGTCACTTAAAATATAGGATAGTTCATTTAACCCTTAACTACCCCCATTTGTGAGGGATGTTTTTTTTTTAACCCCTTAAGGACGCAGGACGTAAATGTAAGTCCTGGTGCGGTGGTACTTAACGCACCAGGACGTACATTTACGCCCTGTGCATAACCGCGGGCATCGGAGCGATGCCCGTGTCATGCGCGGCTGATCCCGGCTGCTGATCGCAGCCAGGGACCCACCGGCAATGGCCGACGCCCGCGATCTCGCGGGCGTCCGCCATTAACCCCTCAGGTGCCGGGATCAATACAGATCCCTGTATCTGCGGCAGTGCGCGACTTGAATGAATGATCGGATCGCCCGCAGCACTGCTGCGGGGATCCGATCATTCAGAACGCTGCACCGAGGTCCCCTCACCTTCCTCCTTCCGGCTCCCGGCGTCTCCTGCTCTGGTCTGAGATCGAGCAGATCAGAACAGAAGATCGCCGATAACACTGATCTGTTCTATGTCCTATACATAGAACAGATCAGTATTAGCAATCATGGTATTTCTATGGTATTCAAGTGTAAAAAAAAATGTAAAAAAATGTAAAAGTGAAAAAAAAGTGAAAAATCCCCTCCCCCAATAAAAAGTAAAACGTCCGTTTTTTCCTATTTTACCCCCAAAAAGCGTAAAAAATAAATTGTATAGACATATTTGGTATCGCCGCGTGCGTAAATGTCCGAACTATTAAAATAAAATGTTAATGATCCCGTACGGTGAACGAGGATGGGAAAGGAGGACGGGATAGGAGGTCGGGACAACAATACATGAGGAAGGGATATGAAGTCAAAAGCTTCCTCCATTGTTTATTTTCCTCCCCAACAAGGATTAGGAAGGAAAAGCCAGGCAACGCCGGGTACTCAGCTAGTCTATATATATAAAACTCAACGTGTGTGTGTGTGTGTGTGTGTATATATGTATGTGTGTATGTTCTAGCATCACGTCCAAACGGCTAAAGACATTAACATGAAACTTGGCACACATGTTACTAATATGTCAACAACAAACATAGGATAGGTAATTTAACCTTACTCACCCCCATTTGCCAGGGTCGGGGTTTATGTTTAAAGTCCCATACAAGTCAATGGGAAATATATGTTACTGCATAACTTCCAAACGGCTGGAGATATTTCGATAATGCTTGGTCACATGTTACTTATATGTCCACTTAAAATATAGGATGGTTAATTTAACCCTTAACTACCTCCATTTGTGAGGGACGGGGTTTTTGTTTAAAGTCCCATGCAAATCAATGGGAAATGTATGTTCCCATATAACTTCCGTATGGCTGCAGATATTTCGATATCTGGTACACATATTATGAGTCGGGATATGAGGATGGGATGAGAGGTTGGCATAGGAGCTCAAGATAGGAGGTCGGGATAAGAGACGGGATATGAGGACAGGATATGAGGACGGGATATGAGGACGGGATAGGAGGTCTGGATAGGAGGTCGAGATAGGAGGTCGAGATAGGAGGACGGGATAGGAGGTCAAGATAGGAAGTCGAGATATGAGGACGGGAAAGGAGGTCGGGATAGGAGGACGCGATAGGAGATCTGGATAGGAGGTCGGGATAGGAGGTCGAGATAGGAGGATTGGATAGGAGGATGGGATAGGAGGTCGGGAAAGGAGGACGGGATAGGAGGATGGGATAGGAGGTCGGGATAGGAGGTCGGGATAGGAGGTCGAGATAGGAAGACTGGATAGGGGGACAGGATAGGAGGACGGGATAGGAGGGTGGGATAGGAGGTCGGGATAGGAGGTCAGGATAGGAGGATGGGATAGGAGGACGGGATAGGAGGTCGGGATAGGTGGTAGGGATAGGAGGTCAGGATAAGAGGTAGGGATAGGAGGTCGAGATATGAGGACGGGATAGGAGGTCGGGATAGGAGGTTGGGATAGGAGGTCGGGATATGGGGTTGGGATATGACAACAAGATATGAGGACTGGATATGAAGTCAAAAGCTTCCTCCTTTGTTCATTTTCCTCCCCAACACGGATTAGGAAGGAAAAACTGAGCAACGCCGGATACTCAGCTAGTAGTCAATAAAACTGAAAATGTCCTAAATCACAGCTTACTTACACATTTTCATGCTCATGAATTTCATTGTTTACATACAATTAGAGCTATTACACAAATGTAATAAATGGGGGATTGCCATAACACAGCCTCAATATTTCATGTGACTATATAGAAAGTCAGTATAATTTGAGAACCAACATTTAAAAGGGTTTTATCATAAATTTAACATTACCTAAGTTACAACAATCCTTTTTTTTATGGGGCAGGGGATAAGTGTCAGATAATGGGGGGGTCCAACTTCCCATTGGTCTCAAGATCGGCACCTCAAGTGTTTTGAATGGAGCAGCTATTTCCAGCAGCAAGATTACAGGGGGTCCTAGTGGTTGGATACCCCCATCTCACAATTATTCCCTATCCTGTGGCTAGGGGATAAGTGTTGTACCTAGGAATATCTCTTAAAGAGTCTATGTCATGTGAACAAACTGTGCATAGATTATTAGTTCAAGACAATATAAGACACTTTGCAATCCTGTATATCTTATTAGACAAAAATGCTTCTTTCTCATGTTTAAATTAGTTTCCTTCCCTTCCCTCTCCTGTGAAAATCAGCTCAGCTTTGTCCTGAGTGTGCAAGACAAGCAATGCAAGTCTATACAATTAAATAATATCTGTCTACAAATTATGCAATGGTCAAAAATAGTGTTGCTCCTTATGTACACACAGTGCATCTTACTCTGAAAAGTTACCTGAAATGACAAGTACTCTTTAAACCGAGATGACAAAAAATATCTGCTTGTAACAGTACCACTCTTTTATATTGTGTCTACTATTACAGCTAAACCCTATTCTTTTATAGGAAGGATTTGTTTGGTATAAACTTTTGTCAGGGTTCAGCGATGTATTCTTTCAGTTACCCCGTCAGCATCGCCTGGTCTTGGAAGAGAATTGCCTATATCCCAGGTAGTTTCTTTGCTTTGAAAAATTACCATCTGAATGTTGAACCCCACACATGGCCTTCTGTCTACACTGGAAGAAGCTTTTTATAGCCACAATCCATAGACAATTAAAGCCCTGTTTCGGGGATAAAGACACTGACACACAGTATGCCAAATAGTAAAAGATTCTGCTGTTCAGCATATACTGATAAGGCTCCAAGAAACTTTAGGCTGCTTTGCATCCTGTTAGCGAAGCTTAAAGGTTACTGCACTCTCAGGACACTCACTACATTTTTATTCCTATCGTAAAATTTAAATATGAATCAATCAAATTTCAATTTTCTATTTTTATATCATTGAATAATCCTCAAGGGAAGTTCACATTAATATTTCTGTTCAAGTAGATTTTACCATCTATATAAAGAAGGTATTCTTCCAATTTCATTTACTGGTAGAAGAATCAATGAACTAAAGAGACTAAATGTTTTTTAGTAAAGCACTTTGTGTGTTGTGTAATAACCTCCCTGTCATCAGCTTGCAGACGCAGACCACATTAGGGCCTTTTAACATTGCATTTTGTTGTATCTGCCACAAGCTTACATTGCATAAGAGGACAGAGTATAGCAGCATATGCATTTAGTGGATACATAGGCTTCCATTTTCCAAATATATACCAAAAATGCATATGTCTGTATGCTATGCATAAGAATTTGTTTCAAATGTTAATGTCAACTTAGTTAATAACAAATAATGCTGCTAGACATCATACACTGGTATCCATTGTATCTGTCGGATTTCTTTTGTTTGTTTTTTTTTTTACTTCAAATCATTTATTGCAACTGATAAAAAAAATGCTTTTATTGAACAATCAGCAATTACAATTATAATCATCCAGACCTCCATCATTTTTATTTTCTTTCCCTTCCCCCCACCTGACACATCCCCATCCCATTATATCCCCTCATCCCCTCACATCCAAGCTTGTTAAAATATTGATGATCCTGCACCCTCATCTCTCTCAATACCCCTCTTTCCAAACACTCTTAAAATCTTATCCCATATCCAAAGGATAGGAGATGAAATGCCTGATCGCAGATCCCACCACTGGGGACCCCCGCCGTCTCCAGGCCGGCAGTGGCAGCATCCGGAACACAAAAACTTGGAGCTTCCGTGTTCATGACATCCTGCCACGCCCCCCTCCATTCATGTCTATGGGAGGAGGCATGAAGGCTAGTACGTAGCCGTCATGCCTCCTCTTGTAGACATGAATGGAGGGGGCATGGTGGCTGTAGGCGCCAGTCATCTGGCACGGAGAAGAGTTTGCTCTCTACACGGTTGACTGGGGTACCGTGCCAGAGATAGAGAGGAAATAAAATCCTCTTTTCTATACACTGAAAAAAACCTCTCACTCTTTTCTATACACTCAACAGTCACTCACCTTTGCAGCTCTCCTTCACCTTAAATCAACATTTTACTCCTTATTTCCGCCTCTTCTCCTTTTCTTGTTTGCCTATTGACTATTTTAAGTTACCCAGGCACAGGCTTTGTGTGAGTATCCCTCTACCACCTCCGGACAAGTTTTATTACTCATCCAAGGCAGCCCGGTTGTGAGAAGTACTTTGACGTTTCAGTATCCTTCTTTTTCTCTTCTATTCTCTTTTTTCTCTTTTCTTATATATATTTCATTTGGTATAATCTATACTGGTCTGTTATATTCTGGAGGGGGCCCTCTGGCCTATGCATCTTCATTCATCCATTTCATATACAACTGTATTCCTTAAACCTCCAAGGAAGACAATTCAATAATTTTTTTTAAACAAACAACATAGGCTGTACTTCCCCCAGACACTCTATGCCTCAGGAAATCACATACTGACAGTGGAAGCCTTCTTCTATGCTCCTAATGGGTAGGGTGACACATAACGGATCCGCAGCATATTTTACGCTGCAGATCCGCCGCTGACCGGATTGCCGCTACGAGCAGGCCAGGGGCGGAATGAGGCTGAGGAAGGGGGGTGGCAAGAGCTAAAGGCACAAAATGGGTCGGGTCACCGGCGAATTGTGTGACACTACTCAAATACTGTACATTCCATCATGAAAAATCAGCAGCATCTTTAATGGGAAACTGTCAGAAATATAAAAGGTAGGTTCTTATACTTAGCAGTCAGTATTTTTATATTACACGTGTGTTGCAATTGAAAGAGCTATGGAGATTAGTTTGAGGGATGTCATGAAAAAGATGGTGTAAAAGATAACGTTATAGATAGTTTCAATGTATAGAATACATAGATTTTTTTAGAGAAAATGTCTCTGTCTTCCATTATTATACTGCTTTCCTTTCACAACAAAGAAGACAGACTATCTGCTCACTGAGGAATCAGTTTACATGCTGCCTATGGAAGTCTATGATGAAGGGAGGTTGATGGTGTAGAGGATGGAAGAATTGGGGGAGTGAAAGCCAGATATAGACAGAGAAACTGCAGATAGAATACAGTGCTTAGGCTGTTCACTACTGCTTTATAATGTTCTCTGTATTGCTGCTTCTCATGGTGTGCTCTACAGCAAAAATCCCTCTTTCATGTGTGCAGTGTTTGTTCAAGCAAATGTTTGAAAGGACAACTGGAAATTATGGATGAAGCCACCAGAGCAGATAGAAAATACTATATACAAGTTAAATAATCTCAAGTAGATAAAGTCTGGTTCTCCAGCATCTCTTAGGATTGTATTCACTAAGGAAGGCCTCGCTAATCACTGGAATCTAGCACGTAAAGTTATGGTATTATCGGTGGTGCTCTATTGCAGAATAGTGAACAATCAATGGAGCTAATGAATATGTAGAAGAATGAAATAATGGCGACTCACCAATACCAGAACGTTCAGTCTTTATTCATCACAGACTCATGTGCAGACATGTTACACTGAGACGGGGAGCAGAAACTGAGCTAGCAGGAGAAAGAAGTCAGCGAAACAGCTGTTTCTTACATCATCACATACTTGATCAGGCGTCACAAGTTAAATAATGGCCAGAAATTTTACATGTTCACACATTGGACAGCTTATCCTAGATATTTATCTGACATGACAGTTGCACTCTAAACATCAAAACAATATCATGTACACAATGAAACAATTGTAAAATATGCTTTTTTTATAGTATTGCATAGTATCTGCAAAGCCTACTTTACTACATGGGTGATAATGTCACATTTTATTGGTTCTGGTGGCAAATTAATGTAAATTTACTGTGTGAATATCAGCATGTTGTCTGCAAAGATATGAGGTTTAATTATTCTAAAAATGATACCATTTTCTTACTTTCCTATGTTGCCTACGGTAATAGATCAATGGGTCCACATCCAACAAAAGCAGCATCTGGATTTACGGTGCATTTTCTTCTTATGTAACAATATTTTTTTTATGTGTGGCTACTTCAGTTTTATTCTATGTGTTATAAATTTGTCTTAATCGCTTGGCTTAATTTTTTATTTTGACTCAACAGAGTACCATGGGAATATTTAGTAGGTCTAGGTTGTGAACCAAATTATCAGCATTATTTAAAACCAACAAACCATGCTCTGACTGTCTGAGCTTATGTGTACATATAAACCAACAGTAGCTCAACCACACAGCCAAGGTTTTCCATGAATTTAACCACAGTGTATACTGTATGTGTGGTTAAGAAAAAAATGCTATATTGCACACCCTACCAGTAGGGAATAAATCAAAAGTAGCTCTTTCTCTATATACTGCTACAAATACATTATCTATTGATTGTATAAAGCAGTGTTTATATCTATTACAGTAAATAAAATAAAATAAAATCTGCATGTTAAAAAGTAGTGGGTATCTGGGTTCCTACATGTGCAAGTAGTATATACCGTATACACGAGTATAGGCCGGTTTTTCATGCTGAAAGCGCCCCCCTCTGCTTATATTTGAGTGAAATCTCCGCTTGTCAATCCCTTCTCAGTGGTCTTCAACCTGCGGACCTCCAGATGTTGCAAAACTACAACTCCCAGCATGCCAGGACAGCTGTCCATTTTCACCGGGAGGCCCTCTTCTCCACTCCGGGCCGGCCCCGGCCTAGTGACGTTGCCTTGACGATGACGCACAGGGACGTCCGTGCGCAGCAGACGTACCTGCGCATGAACATCCCTGTGCGTCGTTGTCAAGGCAACGTCATTAGTCCGGGCCGGCCCGCAGCGGAGAAGAGAGCCTCTTGGGGGAAAATGGACAGCCCAGAACGGCTAACCCTCCCCACCGGACGGTCCCTGCAGCATAGATGGCCCGGACCAGCTCACCCTTCCTTCCCACCGAGGGGAGGTGAGTAGAAAACGAAAGGGTGGTCTGGATGATGACGAAGGCCGCAATGGTCTTCAACCTGCGGACCTCCAGATGTTTCAAAACTACAACTCCCAGCATGCCCGGACAGCCGATGCTGGGAGTTGTAGTTTTGCAACATCTGGAGGTCCGCAGGTTGAAGACCACTGAGAAGGGATTGACAGGCGGTGATGATGAAGGGGGGGGGGGAATGGCGACGGGGGGTCTGGATGATGACGGGGGGTCTGTGTAATGACGGGGGTATGGATGAAGACAGGAGGGGATGATGACAGGGTGATGATGACGGGGTGAAAATGACAGGATGATGATGACGGGGTGATGATGACGGGGGTGATAATGACGGGGGTCTGGATGATGACAGGGGGGAATGATGACATGGGGGGATGATGTATTTCCCACCGTAGGCTTATAGTCGAGTCAATAGCTTTTCAGGTCGGCTTATATTCGCGTATATACGGTAAAACAGAACAAAACCTTTGCCTTAAAAGCACTGGAATGTTAAATAAAGAATGCAGCTCTATAACAGTTTGTAAACTTGTGGTCTTAAATAGGTAAACAGATAAGTTTCCTTACTTTTACTGTGTTTTTCAGCCTCTTATTATGTTTAATATGTTTTTTCTGTGTGCTTCGTGGGGCAACAGGTAGCATTATAACGTTGTATTTTCATATCTCATTGATCTAATTTTCTCTACTCTTTCTGCTTATTTGTAAACATTGTTTGCTTATTTCCATCACACAACAAATTCATTTATATTTAATTTCTATTAAAGTTTTTTTCAGCCAACTTTAAGCATAGCTATCAAATGTCTAAACTGACATTTGTACAAAGAAAACCCTGGATAGATTACCTTCTTGCCTGGGGGCATGTAGTATGCTGTGCTGCCATAGTAACCTAATGCCACAAGTGCTCTGAAGCACAGTAACACAAGATACAAACAAAGTCATTATGGAGAATCACATTCTGTGATACCTAGCAACATAATGCTACTTAGTAACATACATGACACCAGGATTTCATCTAAAAAGTCTAATATCAATGTGTCATATGTCATGGAGCTGTTTGAACCAATGGGCTGGAAAAAGGAACATTTTGACACCTTGTAAATATATTGAAAATATCAAATGGTTTCATGGTGTAACATATTTAATTCCTGATGTTTTCACTTTTTTTCTTCAGGCCTCATCACATATGTATCACTAAGAATAAATCATTTAAAGCTATGGATTACTACATACATACATGCATTATCTAGGATTTCTATGATTGAACAGTAACTCAAACTGATTTGTTACATATTCCTTATTTTAACTTCATTTGGTAGACAGCAACTATTATGCCAGTAATATAGTAACATAGCAACATAGCTCATAAGGTTGAAAAAAGACCAGAGTCCATCAAGTTCAACCTATATCCCTAATGAGTCCCTACTGAGTTGATCCAGAGGAAGGCAAAACCCCTCATACTAGAGGTAAAAATTCCTTACCGACTTCAAATATGGCAGTCAGAATAAATCTCTGGATCAACCTTCTGTCCCTATAAATCTAGTATCCATACGCTGGATACTACTAGACCGCCCAAACCCCCATCACCCTTGCTGCTACTACTTCCAGCCAGGCCTGCACAAAAAAACTACTTCAAAATGAATTGAATACATTCCTGGCAGTGTAAGGCAGTGTTATACATGTGTTTATAGACTTACTTCATTGCTGGTTTGTGACAAGAACTGTAAATTTCCCAAAAGTTTGGCAAACCTGGCAAATCGAACTTTTCAGCCATTTCAGCTTGCTGCCGAAACAACATGAGAAAAAAATAGCAATAAATAAAATAAAAAAAAAGCAATATATCTGCAGTTTGTGAACATTTTGCATTCACTTCCAGGCAGTGGAAGAGAGGTGGTTGTAGTAAATAAAAAGCAAGTACACTAAGCGATTGTTGAGCTAGCGATTGTGTGTCTGTATACAAGAGTGTGAAGTATACAAGTGAGTGTAGTATAAAAGTGAGAGAGACTTAAAATTAAGGGAATACTGTAAGAAGTGTTGTGAGCATTGACTGCATATCTCTGTGTGTGTGTTTTCCCCCCCTCTCTTTCTCTGTCTGGGAGGAATACAGGTGGAGAGAGGCTGGAGTAACTAAATAATTAGCAGCTGATAAATTGCAGCTGTTGCAGACAGCTAGCCATTGGGGGTCTTAGTTAACCGTAAATTTAGCTGTAGTGACCAGTGTCGGGCAGCTGCTGCCAAGGCTAATAAAATCATGGGGTGCATCAATAGGGGCATAGATGCCCACGACAAGGAAATAATTCTACCGCTGTACAAATCACTAGTCAGACCAGGGGACAGTATAGAGATCTCTCCCATGATCTATTTATACCCAGGACTGTATCTATAACAAGGGGGCATCCTCTAGGTCTTGAGGAAAGAAGGTTTCTACACCAGCCCAGATGGGGTTTCTTTACTGTAAGAGCAGTAAGACTGTGGAATTCTCTGCCAGAAGAGGTGGTCATGGTGAACTCTGTAAAAGAGTTCAAAAAGGGTCTGGATGCATTTTTGGAGAATAATAACATCGCTGGTTATGTATACTAGATTTATAGGGACAGAACGTTGATCCAGGGATTTATTCTGATTGCCATATTTGGAGTCGGGGAGGAATTTTTACCTCTAGTGTAAGTTTTTTTTTTGCCTTTTTCTTGATAGGGACTCATTAGGGTTATAGGTTGAACTTGATGGACTCTGGTCTTTTTTCAACCTTATGAACTATGTTACTATATGTTAACATACCCTGGCCAACTTTTTTTCTGCATAGACTTTGATAAACCTCCCCCAATAAATATCACGAGTCCTAAGCATCACATGGCATTTACAATACTATTGTGGCACAAAGGACCCTTCAGGCACCTGGGCCTAGATGCAACAGCAGCCACTGCCCAATGCTAATGACAGAAATACCTGATTTTTTTAAAAATTTCTTTATTAACAACTGTATAACTTGTGTTACAGGAAACCTAGACATTTCAAAGCACATGAATAGCTTTCTTCTCCACTGTCCACCAGCATGGATGAAAAGGGGATATACACATAATTGTTTACCTTAACTGTTTGGTTTCATACATACCGGAGCTGTTTCTCCACATACAGCAAATTTAACTCATGACAAAATTTAACTCTTGACAACGTTCAGCGCTCCGACAAGACACGCTGTCCTGTGAACGCTTTCCTCCTCTCTCCTCCTCAGCCGGCAGTGTCGGGATTTGCATCACGGGACACGCCCGCATGCGAATCCCAGCCCATCATTCAACTCTGCTCTCTGTTGTCTCTCTGGTCCTCTCGCAGCCGCGGTGCGCATGCCCCCGCCTCCTAGGGCGCGCATGCCGGGGCTCTAAGATTTAAAGGGCCAATGTGCCTGTAATTATGATCTACACCTGCACCTATCCTATAAGTATCAGCACCTCCCACTAACCCCTGACGGATCTTTTTTTGCCTTAGTGCCCTAGAGAAAGCATTTGTAGTCTTGCCTTGCCGTGTTCCTGACCCCATTGTTCCGTGACCTCACCTTGCTCCTGTGCCGCCTGCCTATTTACCTCCTGCTACTGCGCACCTGTGCCGCCTGCCCTGACCTTCTGCTATCTATACCACGAGTTGCCTTATCCCTTCTGTGCCTCGAATCTCCTCAGCCGCGTGTGTGATCGAGTCGTGCCAGGGGTAGCGACCTGGGTGCCACCTGCCGCAGCAAATCCATCCCGTTTGCGGCGGGCTCTGGTGAAAACCAGCAGCACCTTAGACTCCGCTCTCTGGCACGGCCCAAGTCATCTTCCACACAGGTCCAGCGGATGCACTACTAACCCTAGTGCTACAGCCTACTGCCGTGAGTCTTACAATACCATTGGGATCTATCGTGTGAAAAAAAAAATTAGCATCTATGTAGTTTAATTTAACTCATGAAATGTCGAAAAAATAAACTGCTGGGATGAATTCCACTGAAGAGGCTAAGGATCTATGTACACTGCTCCAAAAAAAAAAGAAAAAAGGAACACTTAAAACAACACAATGTAACTCCAGGAAGCAACACTGATTGACAATCAATTTCACATGCTGTTGTCCAAATGGAACAGACAACAGGTGGAAATTATAGGCGATTAGAAAGACAGTGGTAGCATGAGACGGAGTCTACAACCCACACAAGTGGCTCAGGTAATGCAGCTCATCCAGGATGGCACATCAATGTGAGCTGTGACAAGAAGGTTTGCTGTGTCTGTCAGCGTAGTGTCCACAGCATGGAGGCGCTAACAGGAGATGGGTCAGTACATCATGAAACATGGAGGAGGCCATAGGAGGGCAATAATCCAGTAGCAGGACCGCTGCCTCAGCCTTTGTGCAAGGAGGAGCAGGAGAAGCACTGCCAGAGCCCTGAAAAATGACCTCCAGAAGGCCACAAATGTGCATGTGTCAACTCAAACTGTCAGAAAGACTCCATGAGGGTAGTATGAGGGCCCGATGTCCACAGTTGGGGGCTGTGCTTACAGCTCAACACTGTGCAGGAAGTTTGGCATTTGCCAAAGAACACCAAGATTGGCAAATTCCCCACTGGCGCCCTGTGCTCTTCACAGATGAAAGCAGGTTTATGGGGGGCGTGGCTTGGCACGCTAGCAGATGGCCGCACGCTTCTAGAGCTCCCGGCAGGTCCATCTGCAATGGGCATCAGACATCGCTCTAAAAAGAAGAATAAAGTTCAAGCTTCCGAGCGGCAGGACGAACCAGACACAGTGAAGCCACAGCTGCTCCGCACTCTCCCTACAGAGTAAGCTACTGCCTCCTCCTCACAAGCGCTGCACGCTGACAGCATCGAGCTCTGCAGCACAGACAAGCCAGGGACTTCTCCCCATGTGACGCTGGAGTCTTCTCTCTCACAGGTGTCACCTGGATCCCATGAAGGTATCTCCTCTCCTCGATACCTGCAGCCAGTACAGGCCCTGCTCTTACAGCTGCACGCTGCCATTACCAGCATGGCGGACGGCCTTGACCCCTCGGTCCCCTTTCACCTTCCCCAGCAGTGCTCCCCTTCGGGCTCTCAGCCTGCTCCTGAAGACCAACCCTCACCTCTTACTCCTGCTGCAGCTCCTCTCACCCATCCTCACAGACCAGAGGCTCTTCAGCAACACTGGCATGAAATAGAGACTGCATGCCATAATCCCGCTGTGGCTACATTTCAGAAACACTCTGCTCCACAGAGTATCTCCCACTCTAAAATAAATGTAGCCTCCAATGTTCTCCAGGACCCTGCTCTTCCTTATACTGGGGCCACCATTCAGCGCCCATCATCTGCCACTAATGCTGATCATATGGCTAGCACCTGACTACTATCTACCTCACCACAGCCACCCACATTGTCCTCCTCTCAGTCCATCTCAGCCCCTATCTTAGCCACAATGGACTCTGAACAATCTGCATCTAGTGGGGGCTCTACTGATGGGGACAGCCCTCCAGCCTACTGGGGGGCTAGCACCCTCGCAAAAAAAAGTTGTTTAGGACCTTGTTGAGAGGGCAAACTTTAGACTGCTCTCGCTCTAGCTACACCTCATCAGAGGATTCACATAGGGGAGAAATGCGACCTATCCGCTGCTCCCACTTATCAGCCTCACCCTCTGCCTCAATTGATGATCCAACACATGCCCATCCACCCGTGGGCCCCCTTCTGCCCTCCCCTGAGATGGAAGTGCACACTTTAAAGAACCATCCTGAGCTCCAGGTGCTCTTGGCGCTACTGCCTACTAAGATGCTTTCCTTAGTTACTGACCTCAAATCGGCTTGGCGATGAGACTTAGACCCTGTAAAATCAGAGGTTACTTAATTCAACCAAAAAGTTAATGACCTGGAACTCTTTCGTACTACTGTGAATTCTCAAATAGAAGAACTAAGATCAGCTACCACGACCTTGCAATCTTCTCAAGCATCAACAAACAGACCATCTAGACGATCTGGATAACCATAATAAGCAGAACAATATCCACATCAAAGGACTTCCAGAATCGGTTTCCTCACAAGAACTCTCAGGGTTGGTACAAAGGATTTTCAATGAGGTGTTACAAAATCCTGCAGACACCCCTTTTGAACTTGATAGGGCTCATTGGGCCCTGAAAGCAAAGAATCCTGACCCAAATAAGGCGCGAGATTTAATTTGCAGAGTCCATCATTACATTGATAAGGATGCCATCATGCACAAGGCTCGAGACCTCAAAAATCTGACTTATAATGGAGCACCGATACATCTTTACCCTGACCCCTCCTTGCGCACTTTTCATCTCTGAGCTTCCCTGAAACCCCTTCTACAAACTCTACAAAATGCCCGCATTGTATACAGATGAGGTTATCCGTTCTCACTCATCACCAGGCCTGGCTCTACAACTGCTACTTTCCATCAACCAAAGGATCTACCCCTGTTTCTTGCCACCTTCAAGTTTCCCCAGATACAACTTCCTGAATGGGACCAGCTCTTCCTGCAAATACTACCGTAACCCCCTACAATGGATGTTCCTCCATCTGCACCTCTACCTCAAAGGCAGAAACGCAAGACCTGACTCTCCCTACCGATGGAAAAATCTGCTTCTGATTGCCTGACCCTTGTGGATCCTGGCCCCACGAAAACTGTTTGCTGATATTGTCGACATATTTACCTTCCCTTTTCACCTGTTATCCCATCTGGTTATTGTGTTTAGTTATCTCTCGATATTTTCCTGACTGAGAGATGACATATGTTGGATATCTTTCCCCCCTTTTTAGATAGGTTAACCCTTGCTACTTTATTGCGGCCCTACACTTTAGCTTACCAGGGCTGTATATACCAGCCCTTAGTTTTCCATAGCCCACTACTTTCATAGCCTCTGTTATCCTATATGGAAAGAGGTGCCTACATAGTTTGTTTTAGACCCTGCAAGTTGCTACCCATGAATTATTACCCTTGTTATTTGACTTTTACTTACCTAATGCCCTTCTGGCGTTCCTTTCACTTGACCCCCTTTAGGGATAAGGTCAGACTCTTACTGACCTTGACATTGGTCCTTATGACCCCTTCTTGTAGTCCCCTTGTAGCTGTCCTCTTGTGGTTGCTGCTGTCTTTTTGGTCCCTTCAGCTAATGATCTTTTCTCTTTTCTTTCTCCCTCTACTATGCAGAAGTTTTGACCATTTTTCTGAACTTCCCTGTTGACCGCCTGACCCCTCGAGCCTGCTTGATTGTGGTGAGTTATGTCTTTCCCCTCCATTACATTAAAGCAGCTGACAACACATTAGCGACCCTTAAAGTTAAAGGCTTTAATACTCCTGAAAAGAGAGCACAGCTTTTATATAACTTTCAAAAACAGCAAGTTCATATCCTCTGTCTCCAAGAGACACTTTAAAATGAGTAGCCTCCCAGTGCTCAACATTCAATATTATCACTCATTGCTGCATGGTGTTAATCCTGAGGCCAGGTCAAATGGGGTCTCCATTGCATTTCACAGATCTTTTCCCATCACAATTTTAGACTCGCTCATAGATACTAATGCACGCTTAGTTTTTGTTAATTGTAAACTGGCAGATCAAAACCTGACCATAGCCTCTATATGCTCCTAATCACAACCAGTGTTGTTTCTCTCGCAAATGCTTGAGGCCCTGGCTTCTTTTGCTAAGGGTCCGATTATTCTGAGTGGTGACTTCAATGTCCCCCTTTGTCCTCTCTTAGATACGTCCTCAGGACATATATACCTCTCTTACAGCAAACTGCATGCTTTGCGAAAGCGACTACACCTGATGTGTGGAGAGTAACAGACCCAGATCATCGAGATTATATTTTCTTTTCCAACCCCTGACAGGTATACACTGGGATTGACTATATATTTTGCCTTTTACCACCTCCTCCCATATGTTTCTTCTGCTGATATAGGTGTCATGATGCTATTGGACCATGCTCTAGTAAAATTCTCCTTTTCCCTGCCCTCCTTCTCAAAGCCTCATGCCTCATGGAGACTTAATGAAACTCTACTTCAGGACTCCCTGTGTCTACAAGACCTTAAATCTTCCATCATTAATTTTGCACATGATCATCAGTCAGATTCTACAGTACATCCCCTATGACATGATGGAAAACATTGAAATGTGTCTTGCAAGGAGTCCTGATCAGGCATGGGGCTCGGTTGAAAAGGGAATCTGCCACCAAATATTCATCCCTACTCACCCAACTTCACCACTCAGAATCTCTCCACAAGCAATCCCAACAAGACAATACTCTTAGAGATCTCATACGCATTAGACATGAACTATTGGATCATATGAATACCAAGTTCAAATATTATCGTCAATAAATGGGGCACACCTTCTATGAATGGGGAAATAAAGCGAGTCGTATTTTAGAAATTTTCCAAAACGAAAAAGTCCTCACTATTTGTATCTTTCATTCGAACCTCCTCGGGTACCCTCACTCATATGATGTCCCCGAGATATTGGAGACTTTTAGACTTTACTACCTCTCCCTTTACAATCTGCCCCCCCCCCACACCCCTTTCCTATTTCTCAACAACATCCTCTCCCCAGTTCTTAATGGACTATATCTCCTCTACGGCCTTACCTACCTTGTCGACTGACACTGTTGCTGTCCTGGAAGCTCCATTAACACCAGAAGGATTAAAATTAGCCATCTCCTCTATGCCATCAGGTAAAAGCCCAGGTCCAGATGAATATATTTCCAAGTTTTACAAAACCCTTCAAGATGATCTGTCCGTTTCTCTTCTCACAGCTTTCAATTATGTTTTTAGACTCCTCTCCCCTGCCACAGACCTTCTTAAGAGTCTTCATCACGGTCATCCCTAAAGACAATAAAGATCCGTCTCTCTGCTCCAGTTATCGTCCAATTTCCCTGATCAATACTGAAACTGTTTGCCAAGTTGATTGCAAATTGAATGTCAGACCTCATTGATTCACTGATCCACCCTGACCAAGCTGGCTTTATCCGCGGTCGGGAAGCCTGTTACAATATGTTACGGACGTTCTCGGTTATCTACCACGCCCTTCGCAGCAAAACTCCTCTTTATTTGCTCCCTCGATACGGAGAAGGCTTTTGACAGGGTGGATTGGGGTTTCCTAGCAGCAGCACAACTAGGTCTGGGAACTCTGATGAAGGCTCATATCAGGTCACTATACTCTCACCCTCATGCCCAAGTCAGGATCAATGGCCAACTCTGGTCTCCATTTACAATCTCCAACGGAACGAGACAGGGGTGCCCTGTGTCGCCCCTATTGTATGTGCTTTGTATGGAGCATTTGCTTGTGGATATTAGAAGCAACTCTGAAATTCGAGGTCTAAACACTCCCTCAGGACACTATAAATGTTTCCTCTCCTCCTCTTTGACAACCCTCCCTTTCCTTCCTGTTGACAATACAGCGCTTTTACGCTTTTAATAATTATTAGCTCAACCAGTAAAAATGCGAAGCTTTAAATATCAATCTTCCCCCCGAAGTACTTTGTGCCCGGAATTCAAATTTCCCCTTCACCTGAAAGTCTAAATCCCTTAAATATTTAGGTGTGCAAATTCCCTCCCATCTATGCGATACTTACCACTTTAATTTCCCTCCCCTACTTCAAACCCTTAAGGCAGACTTGGAAGAGTGCAGAGACATTTCCTGGCTGGGACGAATCAATATTATTAAAATGAATGTTCTTCCCACCTGCTCTATCTGTTCTCTTGTATTCCATTACATTTACCACACTCCTTTTTCCGGGGTCACTCTATGCTCCTTTTGAGCTTTGTATGGGCCATTGACCGCTCCCGAATAGCTCAAAGTGTCCTCATATGGTGAAAATTGGATAGGGGTTTAGCTTTCCCAAATTGCTTATCTTCTTACCTTGCCTCCATTCTTAATAGGGTCGATAGCTTTCACAAACCTAACTCCAAACAATGGGTCCAACTCGAAATTGCAACCTCTGGTGGCGCATCCAGCATATCTGGCTGACATGTCCGATCCTCACTCCATTTTAGACCCAAGTCCTAGATGTAATTTATCGACTGACCCATGTCCGCCTATCTCTGGACCCAAAACCCCTCTTACTCTCCATTCTCCCTTCCCCCTTGTCTCGATAGTCTGGCTGTCTTCTCCACTTTCTTCTACTGGCTGCCAGGACAGTAATACCGAGATTATGGGGATCCACTCTTCCCCCCTACCCTTTCATCCTGGCTTCAGGAAATTTCTCACCTGCATAAAATAGAAGAACCCCTAGCCGATTCCAAACATTGTATAGACAAACACTATAGGATCTGGTCTCATCTGACTTCAGAGACTTCCATTCCCAAACCTCTCCTCCACCTCTCTAGGTTGCCATTTTCAGATATACTCCCTTGAGGTCTCCTCCTGTACCCTAACTTACAATAGATTGTGCGCCCTCTCCTGCCGCTCAAGGGGTCACGGTTGGTTCCTGTGGTAAGTTGCTCCTCTGTTTATTCTGATACTCCTTATTTCCTTTCTTCTTTCTCTCCCTCCCTCCTACTCTTACTATTCCTTGTATTCTGTTTCTCCTTCTCCCTTGGTCTATATCTTTTTTCATTTTTCCCCCTTTCTCTCCTTTCCCTTCTATTTTCTCTTTTGTCTCCCATGACTTTCTCCGTATTTCTCAGCACTTATTTGTATTTTGATTTTGATTGATTATCTCAGGAATATTATTCTTGTTGTTCCCATTACTTATATGCATTGAATAAATAAAAATCTTTACTGAAAAAAATAAAAGAAAGCAAGTTCACACTGAGCACATGTGACAGATGTGACAGTGTCTGGAGACGCCATGGAGAATTTTCTGCTGCCTGCAACATCCTCCAGCATGATCGGTTTGGCAGCGGGTCAGTAATGGTGTGGGGTGGCATTTCTTTGGGGAGCCGCACAGCCCTCCATGTGCTTGCCAGAGGTAGCCTGACTGCCATTAGGTACCGAGATGAGATACTCAGACCCCTGGTGAAACCATATGCTGGTGCGTTGGCCCTGGGTTCCTCCTAATGCAAGACAATGCTAAACCTTGTATGGCTAGAGTGTGTCACCTTCCTGCAAGAGGAAGGTACTGATGCTATGGACTGGCCCTCCCATTCCCCAGACCTGAATCCGATTGAGCACATCAGGGACATCATGTCTCGCTCCATCCACAAATGCACCACAGACTGTCCAGGAGTTGGCGGATGCTTTAGTCCAGGTCTGGGAGGACATCCCTCAGCAGACCACCTCATCAGAAGCATGCCCAGGTGTTGTAGGGAGGTCATACGGGCACGTGGAGGCCACACACACTACTGAGCCTCATTTTGACTACTTGTTTTAAGGACATTACATCAAAGTTGGATCAGCCTGTAGTGTTTACACTTTGATTTTGAGTGTGACTCCATATCCAGACCTCCATGGGTTGATAAATTTGATTTCCATTGATCATTTTTTGTGTGATTTTGTTGTCAGCACATTAAACTATGTAAAGACGAAAGTATTTCATACGATTAGTTCATTCATTCAGATCTAGGATTTTTTTGAGCAGTGTAGTTTCAGTTTGAGAACAGGAAATTTATCTATGCTTTCACCAGTAAACTAGTGTAGAAATTCAAAAATATTTGCGCAACGCACACAATTTTTCTGCAAAACATAGGTAAAAAAGTTGAAATTGTTTGCAAATATAAGCAAAAATTTAAAAAATGTTGTAACTAAAACTTACAGGGAATGCGTCACCAAATGTGATTATTTTTTTTTTTTTTAGAGGTTAAATAATTTGTTCACATTCTTAAAATATTTTTGGAAATATTTAAAAAAATTACTTGTCACATAATATGAAAAATGTTATAATAACTTGTCATATACCCCACTGTTGACCAGCAGAGGGAGCTAACATGAGGAATCTGGTGAAAGCAAGCAACTTGTCTGGCTGTTGAAAATTAGACCGCGCCTGTCTACCTTCCTCCTCTGTCTATGTGCAAAAGGAGAGGGAGAGGGGGTTTTGTAGTTTTTTCAATTCTACTGTCACCATTTTGTTGGTGTCTGACGAGTGGTAAAGAACAGACTAGATGTCTTTTAATAGGTCACTGCTCCTCAGGGACATCAAGAAAATGGAGCTGGCTCCTCCTTTCCTTTCACCTAGCCTGTGCTATGCACAAGTGCAGTAAGCAGCCCATGCTTTTCTATGACACACTCTCAGTCTTAACTTTCTTATGCCCTGTGCCTGCCATAAAGCAACTGTGTAGGTGTTGTGAAGTGACATCATAAAGCGGCTACACTAATAGCAGCCCCTATTACACACTTTATTAACAAATAACATTAAAACTGCATTGTCCTAAAACTAAATACATATCTGAAATGCTATATCTTGATAGACTAATTTTATTTTGTTTTTAAAACAAAATGGTGACACATTCCCTTTGAATAGAAATCATTGATAAATGCTCCTCTCATAACTTTTGAAGATAAGCCCAGGCTAAGTCATTTTACCAGACATTTAAATACATAGGGTTTTGCTACAATATAATAGAATGATTATATTTTATTCGATGGTTGAAAGGAAAACACTTGGCAACAATATAATAATAGAAAGATAAAACATTTTGCTGAAGCTGACCTCACAGGCGGGTCTGTGCTTTAGAACAGCTGTTCCTGGAGAATCCAATACACATATGGAAAGAGAAAAAATGGCTTGGGCAACTATTAGATACCTTTTTAAGTCATGAAATATGCATCAGCTGTAAAATGGGAAAATTCGTCTATTTCATATTCATAGGTGAATTTCCATACGTATCCAGCGCCTAGTTTTTTCCTCATTCCTGCATAGTTTGCTCCCAGAGTAATGAAGCCTGACATCTTTACACCAATGCATAAAATGTTGTGAAATAGACTTAGGGCCTATTTAAAAGTGCTAATTTGAGAGCAAGAAAAGTTCAATTTTACACTGGACAGCTTGCCAAGCGGATGGACAAATATTCAAGCAGTCCAAAGACAATCTTAATATGTAAGAAAAACATTAACATGAACTGTTCATGTACAGTATAAACACAAATCACATTGAGATTTTCAAAGAGAGAGCATTCAAAGTGATAAATTAATAATTATAGTAAAATAATTTTTAATAACAATCAGTTAATATGGCATTGGATGCATGCTGGGGAATAGCTAAGCCTTTCCACACTATATGGATACTTATGTTATATAGACAAAATGTGTTATAAAATAGATAAATGTTTTATATCCAAAGAAAAGGTGAGATATATATTTAAAGGGGTACTCCGGAGGAAAACTTTTATTTTTATTTTAAATCAACTGGTGCCAGAAAGTTAAACAGATATGTAAATTACTTCTATTAAAAAAATCTTAATCCTTCTAGTACTTATTAGCTGCTGAATACTACAGATGATTTTTTTTCTTTTTGGAACACAGAGCTTTCTGCTGACACCTCTGTCCATTTTAAGAACTTTCCAGAGTAGGAGAAAATCCCCATAGAAAACATATGCTGCTCTGGACAGTTCCTAAAATGGACAGAGATGTCAGCAGAGAGCACTGTGGTCATGATGTCAGCAGAGAGCTCTGTATTCCAAAAAGAAAAGAATTTCCTCTGTAGTATTCAGCAGCTAATAAGTACTAGAAGGATTAAGATTTTTTAATAGAAGTAATTTACAAATCTGTTTAACTTTCTGACACCAGTTGATAAAAAAAAAAAAAAAAACAATACGTTTTCAACCGGAGTACCCCTTTAACCCCTTAAGGACCCAGGACGTACTAGAACGTCCTGGCACCCTGGGCTTTAAGGCTTTACTAGTACGTCCTGGTGTTTCTCCGGTCTCTGCCGCGCCCCAGGCAGAGATCGGAAGCGGATGCCTGCTGAAATCCTTCAGCAGGCATCCAGGGCAAACGCCGAGGGGGGCCATGTAGGCCCCCCATGTCGGCGATCGCCGCAAATCGCAAGGGAAATCGCCATTGCGATCTGCGGCGATACCGGGCTGATCGGGTCTCTGGGACCCGACCGCCCGGTAATTTCGCATGATCCCGGCTGTCACAGACAGCCAGGACCATGCTGGAGTATAGGAGCGAGGTGGCAAGCCGGCCACCTCCTCCGATCCCCTGCGATCCGTTGGTTAGTTAACCGACCAATCGCAGGGGGGGGCGGTTACTTCCTCCCGTCCTGCCCGGCCCCTTGAAGCCCGGAGAGGACGGGAGGAAGACCGGAGGACGCGGCGGGGGACGGGGGAGTGCTGGGGACCGGCCCCAGTACTTACCTCGTCCCTGAAGACCCGGATCCCGGCGAGGAAGATGGCGGCGGCGGCGACAGGTGAGTTCCTCTTCAGCCGCGGTCGGGCCCTTTACAGCAATGCACGTTGCCGTAAAGCGACATGCATTGCTGTAATGGGACCCTGTAAACTACAACTCCCAGCATGCCCAGACAGTCCTTGGCGTCTGGGCATGCTGGGAGTTGCAGTTTTGCAACATCTGGAGGTCCACAGTTTGGAGACCACTGTGCCCTTCCAGATGTTGCAAAACTACACATCCTCAGCATGCCCTTACTGTCCAGGCATGCTGGGAGTTGTAGTTCTGTAACATCTGGCCCTTCAGATGTTGCAGAACTACAACTCCCAGCATGCCTGGACAGTTTTGGCATACTGGGGGTTGTAGTTTTGCAACATCTGGAGGGCTGCAGCTTGGACACCACTACACAGTGGTCGCCAAACTGTTCTCCTCCAGCTGTTACGTAACCACTACTCCCAATATGCCCTTCGGCTGCCTGGGCATGCTGGGAGTTGTGGTTTTGCAACAACTGGAGACACACTGGTTGGGAAACATTGTCTTTTTCCTAACTCAGTGTTTCCCAACCCGTGTGCCTCCAGCTGTTGCAAAACTATAACTGCCAGCATGCACTGATAGACTGTGCATGCTGGGAGTTGTAGTTTTGCACCAGCTGGAGATCCCCCTCCCTGTGAATGTACAGGGTACATTCACATGGGCAGGGGGCTTGCAGTGAGTATCAGGCTGCAAGTTTGCGATGCAGCAAATTTTGCGCGGTAGCTCAAACTCGTAGCGGGAAACTCACTGTAATCCCCCGCCCATGTGACTGTACCCTAAAAACACTACACTACACTAACACAAAATAAAATAAAAAGTAAAAAACACTACATATACACAAACCCATACACAGCCCCCCGCCCCTCCCCAATAAAAATGAAAAACGCCTGGTACGCCACTGTTTCCAAAATGGAGCCTCCAGCTGTTGCAAAACAACAACTCCCAGTATTGCCGGACAGCCGTTGACTGTCCAAGCATGCTGGGAGTTTTGCAACAGCTGGAGGCACCCTGTTTGGGAATCGCTGGCGTAGAAAACCCCTATGTCCACCCCTATGCAAATCCCTAATTCAGGCCTCAAATGCGCATGGCGCTCTCACTTTGGAGCCCTGTCGTATTTCAAGGCAACAGTTTAGGGTCACATATGGGGTATCGCCGTACTCGGAAGAAATTGCCAAACAAATTTTGGGGGGCTTTTTCTCCTTTCACCCCTTATGAAAAGGGGAAGTTGGGGTCTACACCAGCATGTTGGTGTAAAAAAAAAAAAAATTTACACAAAGGGGAAAAAAGCCCCCCAAAATTTGTAATGCAACTTCTCCCGACTACGGAGATACCCCATATGTGGGCGCAAAGTGCTCTGGGAGCGCACAACAAGGCCCAGAAGGGAGAGTGCACCATGTACATTTGAGGTGATTTGCACAGGGGTGGCTGATTGTTACAGCGGTTTTGACAAACGCAAAAAAACAAAACCCCACATGTGACCCCATTTCGGAAACTACACCCCTCACGGGTGTAGTTTTTTTTTTTTTTTTGCTGTTCTGGCACCATAGGGGCTTCCTAAATGCGACATGCCCCCTGAGCAAAATTTGCTCCCAAAAAGCCAAATATGACTCCTTCTCTTCTGAGCATTGTAGTTCGCCCGTAGTGCACTTCAGGTCAACTTATGGGGTACCTCCATACTCAGAAGAGATGGGGTTACAAATTTTGGGGGGTATTTTCTGCTATTAACCCTTGCAAAAATGTGAAATTTGGAGGGGAAACACATTTTTATGAATTTTTATTTTTTTTTAACATATGCAAAAGTTGTGAAACACCTGTGGGGTATTAAGGCTCACTTAATTCCTTGTTACGTTCCTCAAGGGGTCTAGTTTCCAAAATGGTATGGCATGTGGGGGGTTTTAGCTGTTCTGGCACCATAGGGGCTTCCTAAATGCAACATGCCCCCCCAAAACCATTTCAGAAAAACGTACTCTCCAAAATCCCCTTGTCGCTCCTTCCCTTCTGAGCCCTCTACTGCGCCTGCCAAACAATTAACATAGACATATGAGGTATGTGCTTACTCGAGAGAAATTGGGCTACAAACCCAAGTAAAAATTTACTCCTTTTACCCCTTGCAAAATTCAAAAATTGGGTCTACAAGAACATGCGAGTGTAAAAAATGAAGATTTTGAATTTTCTCCTTCACTTTGCTGTTATTCCTGTGAAACACCTAAAGGGTTAACACACTTACTGAATGTCATTTTGTATACTTTGGGGGTGTGCAGTTTTTATAATGGGGTCATTTGTGGGGTATTTCTAATATGAAGACCCTTCAAATCCACTTCAAACCTGAACTGGTCCCTGAAAAATAGTGAGTTTGAAAATTTTGTGAAAATGTTGAAAATTGCTGCTGAACTTTGAAGCCCTCTGATGTCTTCCAAATGTAAAAACTCGTAAATTTTATGATGCAAACATAAAGTAGACATATTGTATATGTGAATAAAATAAAATAAATATTTGGAATATCCATTTTCCTTACAAGCAGAAAGCTTCAAAGTTAGAAAAATGCTAAATTTTCAATTTTTTCATCAAATTTGGGGATTTTTCACCAAGAAAGGATGCAAGTTACCATAAAATTTTACCACTATGTTAAAGTAGAATATGTCACGAAAAAACATTCTCGGAATCAGAATGATAACTAAAAGCATCCCAGAGTTATTAATGTTTAAAGTGACAGTAGTCAGATGTTCAAAAAATGGCCGAGTCCTAAGGTGTAAAATGGCTGGGTCCTTAAGGGGTTAAACCTACCTTCATAGCCTACGGTTACTTACTTTTAAATATGTTGTAGTCATGTCATATGGAAACCTCCTCAAAGAAAACATGGGTCATTTATAAAAATGCAGTTAACCGATATGTATAGATTCCTTAGGGTGGGGTCAATCACATACTTTTTTACGGTTTTTCGATCTTCCCAACCCCATACCCCATTCCAGAGTTATGCAATGTTTTCCTTCCTTCTGAATATGTCAGATGGACGTGTCTCTTTTTATGCTCTGCTGTGGTTCTTGTAGGCATGGGTGGGCTTATCTAAAACGGAGGCATGAATAATGTACATCCATTTAGTATACACTCCATTCACTTTCTTCTGACATAGTCAACAGGATCGCTTTAGGAGACAAATCCTGTGAGATCCTGCTGACTACGTTAGAAGGAAGAGATGGGAGTGCATTCCACAGACATGTAAGTTACCATATTTACACCCCTGGCAAACCCCACCATACCTCCTAGCACCACAGCAGAGCATAACTAGAGGCATTTCTATCTGGCAGATTTAGATATTTGTCAGATGGACTAAAACACTGCATAATTTCAGAACAGTAAAGGGAGAGGGGGTCCAACAAGCCATAAAAAGGCAATCGATTTGCCCCCAAAGGGCTCTATACATACCAGTAAACTGCATTGTTAGAAATGACCACAGGTCCTCTTCATCACATAGTTTGTTTGGCTTTTTTAAGGCCTATGAAAAACAACATACCCTTCATGTGTCTTAGGTGGTGTTATTAAATTTTTTGTTTAATTCAATTTTAATCATGTGTGTGGAGAAGAACATGGAAAACTGGCAGAAAAAAAATCCACACATAGAGTATGCTGCTCTAAATAAAACAAAATAAAGCACATCAAGTGTAAAAAAAAAAAAAGTGTGTGTTTTATATTTTACGACTATCTTTCAGCAAACATCTGGTTGCAGCTTTGTTTTTTGTACACACCCTGATACACATAAAACACTATACACTTATTGATTGTTTCTAGATTTATTGATAGTTTTTTAAGGTTATGCTTAAAGGGGTACTCCAGTGGAAACTTTTTTTTGTAAAATCAACTGGTGCCAAAAAGTTTAACAGATTTGTAAATTACTTCTATTTAAATGGGTAGTCATTAAACATTTATAATTTTTTATATTTGATTCCTTATGCCAAATAAATAACTTTTGTAATTGGCTTCCATATAAAAAAAAATATATATATATATTTGTTTTTCTCAGGAAAGGAGGCAGGCATTTTACTCGGGTCACCCGCACTATAACCCACTTTACTGGGCTTAGTTAACTGGTTGCCAGTTTCCCTTTAAACGGAAATTTTCTGTAACAAATATCCCCTATAAGTAAGCACAGTATGTATAAGTTGTTTTCTGTAGTCCATAACAATCAAAAACGGGTGACCAGGGATCTGCAATCCCCGGGGCCGCACTGCCTCTCTCAGGTTACATCAGAGCTTGGCCCACTGTGTAATTTACACCCAGAGCCTCCGTGCATGCGTAGTCTATCTTCTACTACAGCATGCCAGAGATGTCTTTGCGAGCACTCACTCCCGATACACAGTGATAGAGGTAGAGAGTGAGCGAGAAAAGCAAAAACAAATCCAGTATTTAGGAATTGGGGGTTGTGTATGTGTAAGCCTGACTGATAGTAGCAGCAGCAAGAGTAGTGGACTGGTGAAAGTTGTATCTAGCAGACAGCAGGAGATAGAAGACTGGTTGTTTTAGTAGTATCTAGCAGGCAGCAGGCAGGGGTGGACTGGTGGTAGTTGTAGTTAGCAGACAGCAGGCAGTGGTGAAATGGTGCTAGTAGTAGTAGTAGTAGTCAGCAGCAGGCAGTGGTGGACTGGTGGTAGTTGTAGTGTCCAGCGGACAGCAGGCAGTGGTGAGTGGACTAGTGATAGTTGCAGTAGCCAGTGGACAGCAGACAATGGGGGACTGGAGGTACCTGTAGTAGCCAGCAGACAGCAGACAGTAATGGACTGGTGGTAGTTAAAGTAGCAAGCGGACAACAGTCAGAGTTAGACTAGTGATAGTTGTAGCCAGCAGACAGAATACAGTGGGGGACTGGAGGTAGTTATAGTATCCAGTGGACAGAAGGCAGTGGTGGATTAGTGATAGTTGTAGGCGGTGGAAAGCAGGAAGTGGTGGACTGATGGTAGTTGTAGTAGCCTGTGGACAGCAGGCAGTATAGGGCTAGTAAAAGTTATAGGCTGCAGACATTAGGAAGTGGTAGACTGGTGGTAGTTGTAGTAGACATCCTTGCCAGCTTTTTCAAAGTTACATGGTTCTGCTTCTAATCCATACTGCCATGATTATCATTGTTGTTATCATCACTGTCATTTTGTGTAAGTTTCCTGTACCCAATCCCTTTGACAGATTTCATCTTCACACCCTTCTGCCGGTTTTAATACCTCATCCTCCTTATCCTACTTCTATTTAAGATGCATCCATACTGCTTCCAGCCAAATGTGAATTTTCCTCCACCCCTTGCTAAATCATCATTGCGAGTGTTTGCTCCAAAAGCAGCACTACTGGCATTACATTATTAATCCAACTTGTTTGTCCCTGCTGACATATCTTGCGGCCTCTTCGAAAGGCCTGAGCATACAGGTGTGTCTGACGGGTGTGTCTGTTTAACTGTGAATGCCTGAGGTGACGGTCAGTAGGTGTCCAGATGGGAAAATATCCGCATGGAAACTTTGCGGACATTTCCACCCGCTGGCAGAACATGCTGACATTAGGACTACTCAGAAATACACGGACATCTCATAGACGGCAATGCATTTCCATGTGGAGTCTGCAGAAAGAATAGACAGTTCTATTGGAGTGGAGTCTGTAACCAGGAAACATCTGCTGTGGTAGTACCCCAGTGTGCTCAGCGCAGCAGAATCCCTTTGATATTAATAGGACTCTGCTGCTGCGGAATCTCAGTACGGAATTCAAATGCTGAATTTCACATCCATGGAGATTTCCCTTCTATTTCCTTGTCTTGTTGCGGTGAAGCCTCGTTCTGTTAACCAAGTGGGCTATAAAAGATATGTATTGGCCCTGGCCATAGCTACCACTCCAAGCAACAGCCGTGCACTGAGCAGGATACCAACAACTGCATGAAGTGGCCCACCCAACTTTTTTGGCAAAATAATATTTACTAGGTGTGTGTCACCTGAGCTGGGCATACACTCTTAAGTTACGTAAATTCATGGAGTCAACAAAATTGCACTGTAGCGCCTACACCACCACCAACTGGGACAGGCGTGAATTACTCTGCACTACAACAAGGTGACTGGGTAAATACTGTTGTCTGTATGACATACATTCCCCTATAGATAACTGACAGAAGAATAGTACAGGACAGTGATGAAGACAAGACTGTGCTGCCTGTGGATGAGGCCTGGCTGCATAATAGATAAGAGAGATTTGGAGGAACAGCAACAGCAGGAGCAAGATTTTCTTTAATTCAAATTGTAGGGCATCTCGACACTCCCACATGGCCTTGTTATGCCCCTCTGCCGTTTACTGGTTTGGATTTGGGCCAAACTTGAGATCAGAGTCCAAGTGTTCCCCTGGTCTTCAGACTTTATCCTGCTCCAGGATTGGGACGCCAGTCTTCAGCTGCAAGGGAGAAACCAAGAGTGGTCCTGGTAAAGTTTCAGCAAGCCAGGCAGGCCATAACACCTTGATGCCTTGTCACTGAGGTCAGCCCACAATGCTCAATGCTTTTCTCATGCTTTGCAATGCAGTGCATAGAGTTTTATCCATCACCCCATACTGTATCCTGATTTACTTGGGAGCTGTATGCAATAATTGTTTAGTTTACAGTCATGTGATCTTGCTGTTAGCTGTAAAGTATTCTGGGCTACCTTATCGTAATCTTGGTGTTCATACTTTCTGAACCTATGCTGAAACGGCATCAAAACACCATGTGGTCCTTATACCTTCTCCTAACATTGCACAGTTGCCAGACTCCCACAAAGAAAGCCTAGCAAAGTTGTAATGTTTGTTGAAACCCCATTTTAGTCAAACAAAAGCAATGCTCTTGTGAATAGCTCCATAGGTTAACATTCACTCTGTATTACAGTCTAAAAACAGAATGCAGAATACAAAATGCACTTGTTTTAAAAATCTATTTTGTGTAAATAAAACAGGTGTAAAATATTACATCGATTTACAACATAGGCATTCATGTAGCTATATTCTTTATTTAACAATTGCTTCTCTGTATTAGAGTATGTTTACATGGTTCACCACTCATTGTTGTGCTTCACCTTGACTTAACAGTAAACTGTGTGCAGTTACCATGCCTTGGTTTCACCGTGTATGCACCCTTAGTAGACTCTGCAGTAAAATGATCTCATGATACCATAAAACAGGAGGTAATGATCTGCTAGATAGGATGACCAAAATATCCTGCAGCCTTTTCACTGGTTAGTATTCAAGAAGAATTGGAACATGTGATTTGGACTCTATTATGAATTGGATTTTCTTCTAGCATGCTAGCAATGACCTGGAAAGAAAGCAGAATGCCTGAGGCAGGAATACTAGTAATGTTACCTACACTAATGCTTTTGGCAAGTATCTTGTAATCCTTTCTTCCTGAATAATAAAGCCTGAGGCTGAATGTGACCATCATGTAGATTACACTACAAGCTCATAAATCCCCTTATACTCTAAAACAGTTCCGACCTTATTAAACACTGTGCTTTGTATCGCATACAGTTAACATTATTGCAATGAAATAGGAGGTTGAACTAATGCACAGTCACTTGGTCATGATCTAAGGCCTCAATTCCAAACACTTTTTTTTCAGCATTTTTAAACACATCACAAGTTTCATGCTTTTTCATGACATGTTTTCAAGCCTTTTTGGTGGTGTTTTTTAATTTATTTATTCTGAATTTAAAAATAATGGCACAAATTCTAGGCATGCCACATACATTCCACAAACCAAAATACTTTGTCTGTAGAGCATGTCAAATTTCACTATAGACTTTAACCTCTTAACACCTTTAACATTTTTACTGTTGTTCTTTGGAGAATTCATTTTGACACAGTTCACCATGCAATACAGATAACATACTATATTACCTTTATCATTAACTTTTTATATTGTGTGTTCTACTTTATGGTATTCTTCAGATTGAGCCCCGTTGTTCTTGCATTTACTTTTTCTGTTAAAAATGTCTCTCTTCTGATCCTAATGTAACATTTTTATGTCTACCTCTACATTTAAAAGAATTTGTAAAACCCACATGGTAAAGGGGTATTATCATCTGGCTCCAGAAAGTTAAACAGATTTGTAAATTACTTTAAACAAATTTAAACAATCTTAATCCTTCCAATAATTATAAGCTGCTGGAGTTGAGTTGTTCTTTTCTGTCTGGCAACAGTGCTCTCTGCTAACATCTCTCCTTGTCTCGGGAACTGCACAGAGTAGAAGGGGTTTGCTATGGGTATTTGCTTCTACTCCGGACAGTTCCTGAGACAGGCGTCATCAGGGAGCACTTAGACAGAAAAAAAACAACTCAACTTCAGCGGCTCATAAGTACTGAAAGGATTAAGATTTTTAATAGAAGTAATTTAAACATCTGTTTAACTTTCTGGAGCCAGAGCTGGCAACTGTGTTGGGGTTGATATACAATACAGAACTGTAGATAGCATAGGGAAAGATATGGGTTATTGATGCACTGGATTTGCAAGTAAACAGTAGCAAAAAGGACTACAAAAAGGAAAAGATTTAATTGCAAAAACAATCAGGTCTATAATGAGGACTTAAGGAAGGAGAGGGAATTACATTCAGGAGACAATGCTGTCTACATAGTAAAAACACAAATATTTACATGAGTACATAAGGGACATTTGCTCATAAATTTATTGTGTGTGTGTGTCGGGCGGGGGTGTTGACACAGAGATAAGAGGGAATTCTTAATTTTACATTTCAGGCATAATATAGACCCTCTGAAATACAGCCTGGACCCTCTGGAGAACACATCCAATCTAAGGACACAAACACTCAGCTTTGCCCCATTCCCCCTTTTTTTCTGGAGTGAAGATACATTTTTGGTAAATACAGTGATTTTCAATTATGTTAGAAATCACATAAGCAATAAAATGGAGGGAAATAGTACGAAAGGACAATTACCATTTAACATATTTAAAGGTTTCACCGTGCCCCTTTCCTTCTTTGCTATAGAATCAGACTATACATGTTTAAGTCTTTAAGTCATTCCTGAGAAATGTTATGCTTAAGACCTACTACCATTTTGTAGCCTATATATGGACCTGTCCTAATTTATTAATGTATTTCTACTGGTTATATCTCGGAAGACTGAAAAGTTCCACTCCTAAATCCTTCACTTCGAAAATCTTCATAAATACAGAACTATCAATTCAATACTCTTATGCAGGATTTCTTGCTATGTATATTTCACAATTATATTCTCATCTTCACCAGTATAATGACTGGTATGTTTAACCCCTTAACCTCCCTGGCGGTATGTTTCTGTCTGGAAATTTGTACCAAAAGCGGTACAATTTTTTTAACTGAATTTCACATCTCCCTCCGCCCATTTCACATCTCCCCTGTCACATTCCCCCTCTCCCTTGTCACATCCCCCGTCACATTCTCCCCCCTCCTTGTCACATTCTCCCCCCTCCTTGTCACACTCTCCCCCCTCCTTGTCACATGCCCCCCCTCCTTGTCACATTCTCCCCCCTCCATGTCACATTCTCCCCCCTCCTTGTCACATTCTTCCCCCCTGTCACATTCCCCCCCTTGTCACATTCCCCCCCTGTCACATTCCCCCCCTTGTCACATTCCCCCCCTGACACATTCCCCTCCTTGTCACATTCCCCCCCTTGTCACATTCCCCCCCTTGTCACATTCCCCCCTGTCACATTCCCCCCCCTGACACATTCCCCCCCTGACACATTCCCCCCCTTGTCACATTCCCCCCCCTTGTCACATTCCCCCCCTGTCACATTCTCCCCCCTTACACATTCCCCCCTGACACATTCCCCCCCTTGTCACATTCCCCCCCTTGTCACATTCCCCCCCTGTCACATTCCCCCCCCCTGACACAACCCCCCCCCCCTTTGTCACATCCCCCCCCCCCCCTTGTCACCTTGTCTTGTCCTGCAGCAAATACACTAGGTTTGCCGGGCAGATTTCAAACCTAGTGTATTTGCTGCAGAACAAGTCCTTTCCCCTTCAGCCAATCACAGGCTTTACACCACTGCGGCCTGTGATTGGCTGAAAAGTGAAAGGTCCTAGAAGATGAATAGTGAAGAGAGGACACCTCGGACCGCACGGAGGGGAACGGCATCTGCAGGGACCGGGACTAGGTGAGCAAAAGTTTTTTTTATTTTACTACTTCTTCCTTTTACACTTAGCTTAGTGTTTTTCTAACAGGGGGCCTCCAGCTGTTGTGAAACTACTACTCCCAGCATGCCCGGACAGCCTTTGGCTGTTCGGGCATGCTGAGAGTTGTAGTTTTGCAACAGCTGGAGGCCCCCTGGTAGGGAAACACTGACTTTTAGTATTTTTCTTTACCTGCTCTGGCCGCCCCCCGCAACGGGAGCCGACTCGAGCAGATAATCGCATGTTTTCCCCTGGGGCCGCATCGCTATATCGCATTGCTTTTGCGATATATCGTGCAGCCCGGCCGGGAACTCTGCAATTCTACCCCGAGCGTGACTCGGGGTTACCGTTCCTAACAGGGAAAATTAACCCCGAGTTACGCTCGGGAATACCGCTCACGAGGTTAACGACCTCGGACGTATATTTATGTCCGTGGCCGGTTCCCGATCTGTAAAGCGCGCTCAGAAGCTGAGAGCACTTCAGACCCACAACTACTATCGGACATCGACGATCGGGCTGATTTCCAGTATTAACCCTTTGAATGCTGCGATCAAAGTTGATTGTGGTGTCTAAAATGGGAGAAATCCATGCCGGTGCGGTGAAATCGCGGCGTCCCGAACAGCTGAGAGGACAGCAGGATGCTCCCTACCTGGCTCCACGCTGTCCGATTGGTGTTTGATTGATCCAAGCCTGACATCCAGGCTTGAGCAATCAAGCGCAGATAACACTGATCAATGCAATGCTATGGCATAGCATTGATCAGTGCCTGCAATCAGTGTAATGCATGTCATAGCCCCCCCAAAAAAGTGTAAAAAAAGAGTTAATAAATGTGATTTAACCCCTTCCCTAACAAAAGTTTGAATCACCCCCTTTTCCCACAAAAAAAACTGTGTAAACAAAATAAGAATAAACAAATATGGTATCGCTGCATGTGTAAATGTCCAAAATATTAAAATATATAATTAATTAAACTGCACTGTCAATGGCGTATGTGCAAAAAACTTTCGGCCCGCGGATAGGAACTTTGAGGCCGATGCTCTCTCCAGGGCTTCTGATGTGGTGGGTCTGGACTCCTCCCCTCCGCACATCGTGCCTCCTGACAGTTTGATCTCAGTCGCTCCTCTCGACCTACAGTGGGGATCAAAAGTTTGGCCACCCCAGGTAAAAATTTGTATTAATGTGCATAAAGAAGCCAAAAAAAGATGGAAAAATCTCCAAAAGGCAATCAAATTACAGATTAGACATTCTTATAATATGTCAACAAAAGTTAGATTTTATTTCCATCATTTACACTTTCAAAATAACAGAAAACAAAAAAAAATGTCATCTGCTAAAGTTTGGGCACCCTGCAGAGTTTATAGCATGCACTGCCCCCTTTGCAAAGCTGAGTCCAGTGTCATGGATTGTTCTCAATCATCATCTGGGAAGACCAGGTGATGTCAATTTCAAAGGTTTTAAATGCCCAGACTCATCTGGCCTTGCCCCAACAATCACCACCATGGGTTCTTCTAAGCAGTTGTCTAGAAATCTGAAACTGAAAATAGTTGACGCTCACAAAGCTGGAGAAGGCAATACGAAGATAGCAAAACGTTTTCAGATGTCAATATCCTCTGTTCGGAATGTAATTAAGAAATGGCAGTCATCAGGAACAGTGGAAGTTACAGCAAGATCTGGAAGACCAAGAAAAATATCAGACAGAACAGCTCGCAGGATTGTGAGAAAAACAATTCAAAACCCACATTTCACTGCACAATCCCTCCAGAAAGATCTGTCAGACACTGGAGTTGTGGTACACTATTCCACTATAAAGAGATTCTTGTACAAATATGGTCTTCATGGAAGAATCATCAGAAGAAAACCTCTTCTACGTCCTCAACACAAAAATCCATGTTTGAACTTTGCAAATGAACAGATAAACAAGCCTGATGCATTTTGGAAACAAGTTTTGTGGACCGATGAGGTTAAAATTTAACTTTTTGGCCGGAATGAGAAAAGGTACGTTTGGAGAAGAAGTGGAACAGAATGTAATGAAAAGTACCTCTGTCCAACTGTTAAGCATGGGGGTGGATCAATCATGCATTGGGGTTGTATTGCAGCCAGTGGCAAAGGGAATATCTCAAGACTAGAAGGAAAAATTGATTCAATAACATTTCAGCAAATTTTGGATGCTAACTTGATGCCATCTGTGCAAAAGCTGAAGTTATAGAGAGGATGGCTTCTACAAATGGATAATGATCCTAAACACACCTCGAAATCCACGGGGGATTTAAACTGAACGTTTTGCCATGGCCTTCACAATCTCCTGACCTCAACATAATTGAAAATCTATGGATAGACCTTAAAAGAGCAGTGCGTGACAGACAGCCCAGAAATCTCAAAGAACTGGAAGACTTTTGTAAGGAAGACTGGGCAAAGATACCTCAAACAAGAATTGAAAGACTCTTGGCTGGCAACAAATAGCGTTTACAAGCTGGGATACTTGCCAAAGGGGGCAGTACAAGATATTAACTCTGCAGGGTGCCCAAACTTTTGCAGATGCCATTTTTTTGTTTTCTGTTATTTAGAAAGTGTAAATGATGGAAATAAAATCTAACTTTTGTTGACATATTATAAGAATGTCTAATCTGTAATTTGATGCCTTTTGGAGATTTTTCCATCTTTCCTTGGCTTCTTTATGTACATTAATACAATTTTTTACCTGGGGTGCCCAAACTTTTGATCCCCACTGTACAGCAAGTTCCACCAGGAAAGTCTTTTGTGCCATCCTGCCTTAGAATTAAGGTATTGAATTAGGGACACTCTTGTTTACTGGCCGGGCATCCGGCTATACGAAAGTTCACTCAGCTCATCTCCCGACATTATTGGTGGCCGAATTTGGAGTGAGATGTTTCAGATCTTGTCCGTTCCTGTGTTACCTGTGTCTGAGACAAGACGCCTCAACTTAGACCTTTGGGTCTACTACAACCTCTGCCCATTACGAAGTGTTCTTGGACACACATTGCCATGGACTTCCTCACTGATCTACCATCCTCCTCTAACAACACGGTCATCTGGGTTGTCACAAATCGTTTCCCCAAAATGTTGCATTTTGTTCCTCTGCCTGGACATCCCTCTGCTCCACAGCTGGCGTATCAATTCTTCCGGCATATTTTTCGTTTTCATGGATTAATGTTACACATTGTCTCTGACCTAGGGGTTTGTTTCCAAGTTGGACTTTTCCTCTTCATATCACACACAATTGATAATGGGGCAATTGGGCTAACCTACTCACTTGGGCAGAGTTTTCCTTTAATCACCGAGATTCTGAGGCTTCTAGAAATTCACCATTCTTTATTGTCTACGGCCACCATCCTCGCCCTCCTCTTCCTCTACCTACTTCTTCTGGGGTACCTGCCGTGGAACTTCAGGTCCATGATTTTATGGCTATTTGGCAGGAAACCCAGCGATCCTTAGAACACGCCTCTACCCTCATGAAGGCTCAGGCCGATAAGAGAAGAAGACCAACTCCGATCTTCTCTCCTGAGATAGTCTGGCTGTCTTCCAAATATGTTCTTTTAAAGATCCCCAGTTACAAACTTGGTCCTCGCTTCCTTGGTCTCTACAAAATCCTGCGCCATATTAACCCGGTGTCTTACAAACTCTGCCTGCCTTCTTCCCTATGCATCCCGAACTCCTTCCATGTCTTCCTCCTTAAGCCTTTAGTTCTTAACTGTTTTCTCAGAGGGACGTTTCTCCTTCACTGGTGTCCGGTGCTTCTGATGTGTTTGAGTGGAGATTCTGGCCACCAAGACTGTCAGAGGGAAAAGGTTCTTTCTGGTTGATTGGAAGGGGTTCGGGTCGGAAGAGAGATCTTGAGAACCTGATGAAAACATTTTGGACCGGAATCTTGTAGGTAGGTTCCTGCGTCCAAAAAAAAAGGGGAAGATCTAAGGGGGGGGGGGGTACTGTTATGAGCAGCGCCACTGGCCATGGGCGCTCTACCTGCCCGACTCCCCGCATGGACTGTACTGCACTTTGCATGATGCAACGCGAAAGTGCGCTGTCTGCCTCTTCTTACCTGCCTCACTGTCTTCCTGCTTCCTCTGTTCTCCCTCCTAGCCAGCGTGCACTCACCGGTTCTCAGAGCTTTAATGGGCAATTGTACCATTGATTGGTGCTTGTCAGGAACTGACACTATTTAACCCTGCACTTCCTCCTGTTTTCTGCCGGATCTTTGTGCCCTGTTGTCTTAGAGAAAGCATTCCCTGTTGTTTCAGCTATTCTGTGTACCAGTTCTCGTGCTACGTTTTCTGACCACTGTTCCTTGCCGCCTGCCCTGACCTACCTGCCTGTCTTCGACTCTTAGTATGTCTCATCCTTCTGTGTCACGCATCACCTTGGCTGCCTTTGTGGACGATTATTACTGGGGGTAGCAACCTGGGAGCCGCCTGCCGCAGCAAGTCCATCCAGCTTTGCGGCGTGCTCTTGTGAAAACTCCGCTCCCTGTGCAGCTCACGCCATCGTCCACTCAGGTACAGCTGATCCACACCACTAGCCGTTACAATAAGCAAAAAGACCAACAGCCTCCTATTGAGACTTTTTAAATATGTATGCTTTGTGTTCCAATTATTTTTGCTATGACTAAGCAGTCAAGTTTCACTTGCATAGCAGATATATGTGCTGCTGATGGGTAATTGCTTTGTAATTTGCTCAACATTTTACCTAGTTTTTAAATGTATCTGTCCCTTTAGATATTTTACATGCAGGCTGATGTATCACATTAACATTTAACAAAAAGCTTGGTGATAAATGCACATGTGTCTTAAATCTTACAAAATGTATGCAGAAATATGGTTCACATTTTAGCCGCCAAAGAAATGAGTCATAAATCAAAAGGAAATTCTATGCACATGTATATGCTACATGAGCGATGTTATACTTAGGAAAGAAACTTAGCATATATATATAGTCTATGAAACAAGTGACAAGTGGCAATACATCATAGCAGATATAGCAGCTTTTTGGACTCTGTTTTGCACATGCTTAGTATGTGTTGCATTCTGTGACATGCTGTAGGATGCCTTACTTTAGCACTCACTGTAACCCAGCATGATTCTCAAAATGATACAACATGAGGAAAAGCTATTTTAAAGAAAATGCATAAGAACTTTATACACCTTTTTCCAAACTGTAAGGAAATATATTTTAATTTCAGGTTTGTTGCAAACCAAAAAGTCCATATTTATAAGGAACCAACACTGGGTGACTCCACCTCAATGGCGTTGCAACCCGGGTGCGGGGGTGACACCAACCTAATGGGGTGACACCAAGACGCTCCGCAGCACCCCCCCCCCCTCCCCAGCTACACCGACACCCCCCATCTGTACCCAACCGGCCTCCCGTCTGTCAGCATAACTAACCCCCGCCCCCCGCTTTCACCTGTGCTGTGCACCCGTCCGACAGCACCCTACCCCCCCCCCCCGGCCTTCACCTGCGCACTGTGCGCCCATCAGCAAACACCCCTCCCCCCCCGCCTTCATCGCCCGTCCGTCAGCACCACCGCATGGGACGTCAGTGACGTCACTCGCAGGGCACCGGGAGAGAAGGAGCGCTGCGCTGGATGGGTTAGTGTGTGTGTCTGTCTCACTGTCTGTCTCTATCTCTGTCTGTGTGTCTCTGTCTGTGTGTGACTGTCTGTGTGTGACTCTGTGTGTGTATGTATGTGACTCTTTGTGTGTGTGTGTGTGTGTGTGTGTGACTGTGTGTGTGTGACTGTGTGTGTGTGTGTTGCAGAGGGACTCAGGAGCTTTAAGACCCAGGAGGCCTTCTGGTGTGCCAAGTATGCCTTATTGACTTTGTGTGTGTATGTGTGTGTGTGTGTATGTGACTGTGTGACTTTGTTTTTTTTTTGTTATATCTCATTCCCTAATTCAGAAGCATAGATAAAGGTGGGGCAGAGGCAGTAGTCACATCTATGGCAGATAGTAGGTGAGGAGGACCTGTAATAAATGTTGCAGGGGGACCCAGGAGCTTTAAGCTACACTCCTGCCCACAATCATTTCTTGTATTGGAATTATGTAGGAGGCCTTCTGGTGTGCCAAGTATGCCTTAATTTCTGTGTGTGTGTGTGTGTGTCTCTGTGTGTGTGTGTGTGACTCTGTGTGTGTGACTCTGTGTGTGTGACTGTGTGTGTATCAGTCTGTGAGTGTGTGTTTCTCTGTGTTGTATGTGTTTTTTTTGTGTGTGTGTGTGTGTGTGGGGGGGGGGGGGGGGGGGGTTTGAACCAGCGATCTAATGTGGGGAGACTTCGACCCATTGTGGGGAACCTGCAACCTAATGTGGGGTAACTACTACCAAATGTGCGGAGTCTATGCTACCGAATGTGGGGAGTCTATGCTACCTAATGTGGGGGAACACGTACCAAATGTGGGGAATCTATGCTGCCTAATGTGGGGAAAATATGCTACCTAATGTGGGGGAACTGCTGCCTACCTAAAGTGGGGGAACTGCTGCCTACCTAATGCTCCCCCCTGGCAGTAGCACCCTCATCATCCACCAGCAACACCCCCGCCCAGCAGTAGCACCTCCATCAGCAGATTCTGATGGTGGATGATGGCGGTGCTCCTGCCAGGAGGATGATCCTGCGGATGGATGATGGGGGTGATACTGCCAGGGGGGATGGCCAGTTGCACCCTCATCATCCTTCAGTAACACCCCCCTAGTAGTAGCACCCCCATCATCCACAAGCAACACCACCAATACCCCCCTCCCGTGGTAATAGCATCAGCTAACGGATGTTGAGGGGTGTTACTGCGGTTGTGGTATTATATTCAGAGGGTGCACTGTATGGCAATGTTAAATTCAGAGGGCGCAGTTTGTGGTAGTATTATATTCAGAAGGTACAGTGGGTGGTAGTATTATATTCAGGGGTACAGTGTGTGGCGATATTATATTCAGGGGTACAGTATGTGGTAGATTTATATTCAGAGGGTACAGTATGTGTTGGTATTATATTCAGAGCGTACAGTGGGTGGTAGTATTATATTCAGTGGGTACAGTGTGTGGCGGTATTATATTCAGGGGTACAGTATGTGGCAGATTTATATTCAGAGGGTACAGTATGTGATGGTATTATATTCAGAATGTACAGTGTGTGGTAGTATTATATTCAGTGGGTATGGTGTATGGAAGGTTTACAATCAAAGAATATAGTGTATAGTAGTATTATATTTGAAGGATACAGTGTCTGGCAGGTTTATAATAATACTTGTTTTCATATAGAGGATGAGAATGCGCTGACATAGTGAGGAGACGTCTGGGCGTCACATTCTACAGACAGAAGTTTTAGCTGGACCTGGCGGTATGTACCATCTGAATTAGATAAGGAAAGACTAGAGAGAAGACGTCACCTGTAGTCACTGATATCATTGTGTATTCTCCTCACTATAGAGAAGACGTCACCTGTAGTCACTGATATCATTGTGTATTCTCCTCACTATTGAGAAGACGTCACCTGTAGTCACTGATATCACTGTGTATTCTCCTCACTATAGAGAAGACGTCACCTGTAATCACTGATATCATTGTGTATTCTCCTCACTATAGAGAAGACGTCACCTGTAGTCACTGATATCATTGTGTATTCTCCTCTCTATAGAGAAGATGTCACCTGTAGTCACTGATATCATTGTGTATTCTCCTCACTATGTCCTATCAGAGCTGTAGTCGCTTGTCAGTTCTACAGTTATGGTGAGTGAAACTACAACTCCCAGCATAACCTTACCACTGCTCAAAGGGGTACTCTACTGGAAAACATTTTTTTTTTATCAATTGGTGCTACAAAATTAAACAGATTTGTAAATTACTTCTATTTAAAAATCTTAATCCTTCCAGTACTTATTAGCTGCTGTATAAGTGATTCACAGGAAGTTCTTTTCTTTTTTAATTTATTTTCTGTCTGACCACAGTGCTCTCTGCTGACACCTCTGTCCATGTCAAGAACTGTCCATAGTAGGAGCAAATCCCCATAGCAAACCTATCCTGCTCTGGACAGTTCCTGACATGGACAGAGGTGTCAGCAAATAGCACTGTGGTCAGACTGGAAAGAACTACACAACTTCCTGTGGAGCATACAGCAGCTGATAAGTACTGTAAGGATTAAGATTTTAAATAGAAGTAATTTAAAAATCTGTTTAACTTTCTGGCACCAGTTGATATAAAAGTAAATGTTTTCTAGTGGAGTACCCCTTTAAGTAATTCTGGGAGCTGTATTTTTAAATGGTGAAAACTTCTTTAACACTTTCGTATTCTGTGGCAACTGGTATATCTGATTATTATACTGGAATTTCTCACAATGTGCTACAACAGTGGTGTCTGTCACAACAGGCTAAAAACGTGCTGAGTGGGGGGGGGGGGGAGGTATGGGGTGACACCATTTTCTACCGCACCAGGTGACACCAACCCTAGCAACGCCACTGCTCCACCTTACAAGTGATTTAACCCAATAGACTTTGAAGAAATCAAAATCATATGCTTTAAGAAGATCAAAAAACTTAAGTTTCATATTGAAAAAAAATCTATACAAATCTTATTAACATTATACCTGCAAGTCATAGATATCCATACCTCACCTCTGATCCTCCAGAGCATGCGCTATATTTATGTATACAAATGGAGATGTGGAATTTAATGTATTTGTTATCAGAAACCTATGTTTACTACTAGGAAGATTGAGCCTTTTTTTTTAAAATATTACTCATTTTATTGAATTTTATATTATGACAATACACCCTCAAGGATAAAAGAATTTTTAATTTTTGCAATTTTGTTTTTTCCTCCTCCAGTAGCCATAATGCTTTAAATTTTGTACTTGATGACTCATATGAGGGCTTGTTTTTTGCACCACCAATTGTACTGTATTTTCTAATCACATCAATCATGCTACCGCCAAATCTACGGTGAAACTAAACAATATTATTTGTGGGAGGAAATTGAAGAAATAAAAAAACATTTTGTAACTTTTTCGGATATTCTGTAATAATGACACATTATTTTTTATTATGTAGGTCCATATGATTACAATAATACCCAATTTATATAGGTTTTATTTAGTTGTACTTCTTTAAAGGAAAACTGTCAGCCAGTTCACCCACACTAAACCCAATATACTAGTGTGGGTGAACTGGAGTCCATAGAGGGTTCACTTACTTTCTTGTGTGCCCTGGCCGCTGAGATCTCCCCTGTTAAAATTGTGTTTTCGGTCTCCTCAGTTGCGCTTTGAAGGCGGGTCCCCCACCGTCCGCCTCGCTTTGGGTCCCAGAGAAAGGGGCCTAAGCCCGACCCCGTTGTTTGCATATTAATTTTCTTCAACCCCACATCCTAGTGACGTTCAGTCACATGCCCCCTGAGCGCAGCGCTCTGTCTGCAGAGCACATGCGCCTGAAGTTTTTACGCAGCTCTCCTGGATACACATCTCTCACATGAAAGTTGCGTAAAAACTTCAGGCGCATGCGCTCTGCAGACAGAGCGCTGGGCTCAGGGGACATGTGACTACACGTCACTAGGACGTGGGGTTGAAGACAATTAATATGCAGATAACAGGGGTGGACTTAGGCCCCTTCCTCCGAGACCCAAAGCGAGACAGACAGCGGAGGACCCACCTTCAAAGCACCTCTGAGAAGAACGAAAACACAAATTTAGCGGGGGAGAACTCAGCAACCAGGGCACACAAAAAAGTAAGTGAACCCTTTATGGACTCTAGTTCAGCCACACTATCACCCAGTATATTGGGTTTAATGTGGGTGAACTGGCTGACAGTTTTCCTTTAAAAAATAAAAAAATATTTTTTTTATTTCTTCATGTATACGGGGATGTATGAGGGCTCATTTTTTACACTATGATCTGTGGTTTTTATCGGTACCACTTTTGTTTTGATGGGACTTTTTGAACACTTTTAACATTTTCTACTTGAAGACCCATATGAGGGCTTGTTTTTTGCACCATCAATTGTATTTTGTAATTCTGGACTTTGATATTTTTTTACGTATATATACCCAAAAACGAAGGTACCAGTGAAACACAATATGATGAAACACAAATTAACCTTTATTATCATAGATTTACAGACATTTAAAACATATATAAAAAACATAGAATATAGGCAAATAGGGGTGACACAGTACAGAGAGGTAAGTGCAGCCGTCCAGAGAGAGGTACTCATAAAGTGCAGTATTATACAGATTTGTTATACAACAAGTCTTATTGCACATTCCCAAGAAAAGCAGCATATGAAAATAATGCTAAATGAGCACTAAGAGTAAAGGGAAATATGAAATTCACAGAAACAGGCAGTACAATGTATAAGTACAATCAAAGTAGCAAACATTATAAGTCAATACCTGCCATGTACCTAAAAGGTGGAGACCAGCACACATTTCACGTATGAGCTTCGTCAGGGGGCCCACACGTGAAACTGCACTTTATGGGTAGGTATTGTCTTATAATGTTATTGACTGCACTTTATGGGCAGGTATTGACTAATAATGTTTGCTACTTTGATTGCACTATACATTGTATTGTCTGTTTCTGTGAATTTCACATTTCCCTTTACTCTTAGTGCTCATTTAGCATTATTTTCATATGCTGCTTTTCTTTGGAATGTGCAATATGACTTGCTGTATAACAAATCTGTATAATACTGCACTTTATGAGTATCTCTCTGGACACCTGCACTTTCCTCTCTGTACTGTGTCATCCCTATTTGCCTATATTCTATGTTTTTATGTATGTTTTAAATGTCTGCACATCCATGATAATAATGGTACATTTTTATTTCATTATATTGTGTTTCACTGTTACCTTCGTTTTTGGGTATGTATTACATATGTGGTCGAGTACACGGCTGATACTGCTCGCCGTCAATGTTTTTGCTAATCATTTTTTTTTTACATATACGCCATTGACCATGCAGTTTAGTTATTGTAATATTTTATAGTTTGGACATTTACACAGCAACGATAGCACTATGTTTATGTTAAATTTTTTTTACATTATTTTATAAAAAACTGGAAAAAGGGATGACTCAAACCTTTATTAGAAAAGAGGCTTATTGACATTAATTAACACTTTTTTTTTTTATCTGAGATTTTTTTTTTTGTCCCCATGGGGACTATTACATTCAGTCTTCAGTTAAACTGAATAATGCTGTACCATTGTTCGGCACTCCATTGCTATAGGCTGCTATGGCTTCCTATAGCTCTGGAGCACCGGGAAAGCTGCTGGGATTTTTTTAATTTTAGAGGCCACAATCAACTTTCATAGCAGCTAAGACCATCCTGCTATGATATAGAATAGGGGGGAGCAATTGATATATAGAGACCTATGTGTCAATTTAGTATTGCGCAAAGGAAGAAACACTTGGTCATAAAAGCATAATTTTATTAGTATACAATTTAAATTATAAGCACATATAATGATAAACAGGATACAAGAATTTTACAGTTCTATCAAACACAGCTATTCCTAGGTGCTAGGTTAGGTCACCAGGGTTGGGCTGCACTCGCCCTTCTAGTCCACTAGGACCCCCTACCTGTTACTGCGGGGAGGCCCTCCTAGAGGGTGCCAACCTGCAACAGGAACCTCCTATCTCTCCCTGGTTCTGGAGGGAATGGAGGCATCGAGTGCAGTATGTACAGCAAGCCACCAGTAACAAACTAGCTGGCCTGCAAAACCTCTGCAATTTATTGGGTGAGTATATAGTTTGCAAGCACATAGGTATCAGTAAAACACTTGCATACAATATTGATACAAATCAAGCCACATATTTCCAACGCGTTTCGTTGTGGCGCATTTTTTATGGCGGCACAACCCTTCAGGGACAAGTGCATTTAGGCAGGAGCATAGTATTTCCTGTCACTTATCTCACTGAATACATTTATCTAGTCGTGATACGACGAACAGAGGTATAGATAATATGTAGATGTGCTAGGATAAATAAGCCCAGGTAGGATAGACTAGTAGGTGATAGTCCGGTGAAAATATTCCCTCTTGTGAGCAGGTATATGCCGTCCTTTCACTGGTGTGCCAGGTATGGTCCGTGCACAAACTGCTAATACAGGCAGATAAACACTTGTATAGAGATGATATGAATAGGTCTACCTTTAGTATGAGAGTTATTCTTATATGGTCACCCACAGTGAGATGATCCTTACCAGTCAGTTAGGGCTATGTCAGATGGCATCCAATGAAAAGGTGAAGGAGCCATAGAGATGTCACATATCCTGCAGTTAGCTGAATGGATCATCTCCCTGTGGGTGACCATATAAGAATAACCCTCATACTAAAGGTAGACCTATTCATATCAGCTCTATAAAACTACAACTCCCAGCATTCCCACATAGCAGTTTGCTGTCTGGGCATGCTGTGATTTGTAGTTTTGCAACATCTGGAGGTCCACAGTTTGGAAATCACTGTGCAGTGGTCTCTAAACTGTAGCCCTCCAGATGTTGCAAAACTGCAAATCCCCGCATGCCCAAACAGCAAACAGCTGTCTCGGCATGCTGGGAGTTGTCATTGCGTACCTCCAGCTGTTGCATAACTACATATCCCAGCATGCACTTCGTCGATCAGTACATGCTGGGAGTTGTAGTTTTGCAACAGCTGGAGGCACACTGGTTGGAAAATACTGAGTTAGGTAACAGAACCTAACTGAAGGTTTTCCAACCAGCGTGCCTCCAGCTGTTGCAAAAGTACAACTACCAGCATTTACGGTCTGTCAGTACATGCTGGGAGTTGTAGTTTTGAAACAGCTGGAGGTTTGCCCCCCATGTGAATGTACAGGGTACATTCACACGGGCAGGCTTACAGTAAGTTTACTGCTTCAAGTATGAGCTGCGGAAAATTTTTTACCCCATCGCAAACTCCTAGCGGTAAACTCACTGTAACCCGGCAGTGCGCATGTACCCTAAAAACACTACACTACACTTACACATAATAAAGGGTAAAACACTACATATACACCCCCTTACACTGCCCCCCCCCCTATAAAAATGAGAAACTTATTGTACAGCAGTGTTTCCAAAACAAAGCCTCCAGCTGTTGCAAAACAACAACTCCCAGCTCCCATTTCTGGACAGCCACTGACTGTCCAGGCATGCTGGGAGTTTAGCAACAGCTGGAGGCACCCTGTTTGGGAATCACTGGCGTAGAATACCCCTATGTCCACCCCTATGCAATCCCTAATTTAGTCCTCAAATGCGCATGGTGCTCTCTCACATCGGAGCCCTGTCGTATTTCAAGGAAACAGTTTAGTGCCACATATCGAGTATTTCTATACTCAGGAGAAATTGCACTACAAATTTTGGGGGGCTGTTTCTCCTTTTACCCCTTATGAAAAGGAAAAGTTGGGGTCTACATCAGCCTGTTAGTGTAAACAAAAAAAACTAAAAATTACACTAACATGCTGGGGTTGCCATTTGCTTTTTATTTTCACAAGAGATAAAAGGAAAAAAAGACCCCACAAAATTCATAACGCAATTTCTCCTGAGTAAGGAAATACCCCATATGTGGGCGAAAAATGCTCTGCGGGCGCATAACAAGGCTCAGGAGTGAGAGCGCACTATGTAGATTTGATGCCTAAATTGGTGATTTGCACAGGGGTGGCTGATTTTACAGCGGTTCTCACATAAACCCAAAAAAATTAATACCCACATGTGACCCTATTTTGGAAACTACACCCCTCACAGAATGTAACTAGGGGTATAGTGAGCCTTAACACCCCACAGGTGTTTGACGAATTTTCATTAAAGTTGGATGGGAAAATAAAAAAAAATAATTTTTCACTAAAATGCTGGTGTTACCCTAAATTTTTCATGTTCACAAGGGAAAATAGGAAAAAAGCCCCCCAAAATTTGTAACCCCATTTCTTCTGCGTAAGAACATACCCCATATGTGGATGTAAAGTGCTCTGTGGGTGAATTACAATGCTCAGAAGAGAAGGAGCGCCATTGGGATTTTGAAGAGAAAATTGAATTGTGAATTCAAGGCCACGTGTGTACAAAGCCCCCATAGTGCCAGAACAATGGAACCCCCCCACATATGACCCCATTTTGGAAACTACATCCCTCATGTAATGTAATAAGGGGTACAGTGAGCATTTGCACCCCACAGGTGTCTGACAGATTTTTGGAACAGTGGTCCGTGAAAATGAAAAATGTAATTTTTCATTTGCACAGCCCACTGTTCCAAAGATCTGTCAAATGCCAGTGGGGTGTAAATGCTCACTGCACCCCTCATTAAATTCTGAGAGGCGTGTAGTTTCCAAAATGGGGTCACATGTGGGGGGGGTCCACTGTTCTGGCACCACGAGGGGCTTTTTAAACGCACATGGCCCCTGACTTCCATTCCAAACAAATTCACTCTTCAAAAGCTCAATGACGCTCCTTCTCTTCTGAGCATTGTAGTTCACCCGCAGAGCACTTGACATCCACACATGGGGTATTTCCATACTCAGAAGAAATGGGGTTACACATTTTGGGGGTAATTTTCTCCTATTACCCATTGTAAAATTTTAAAATTTGGGGAAAAACCAGCATTTTAGTGAATTTTTTTTTTCATTTACACATTCAATTTTAACAAAAAGTTGTGAAATACCTGTGAGGTGTTAAGGCTCACTGTGCCCCTTGTTATGTTCCTTGAGGGGTGTAGTTTCTAAAATAATGTGCCATGTGTTTTTTTTTTTTGCTGTTCTGGCACCATAGGGGCTTCCTAAATGCGACATGCCGCCCAAAAACCATTTCAGCTAAATTTGTTTTCAAAAAGCCAAATGTGACTCCTTCTCCTCTGAGCATTGTAGTTCACCCGCAGAGCATTTTACATCCTAACATGGGGTGTTTCCATACTCAGAAGAGATGTGGTTACACATTTTGGGGGGCATTTTCTCCCATTACTCTTTATAAAAATTGTAAATTTGGGGGGGGGGGGGGAAATGCACTTTAGTGAAGATTTTTTTTTTTCATTTACACATCCGACTTTAACGAAAAGTCCTCAAACACCTGTGGGGTGTTAAGGCTCACTGGACCACTTGTTACGTGCCTTGAGGGTTGTAGTTTCCAAAATGGTATGCCATGTGTTTTTTTTCTGCTGTTCTGGCACCATAGGGGCTTCCTAAATGTGACATGCCCCCCAAAAACCATTTCAGAAAAACTCACTATCCAAAATCCCATTATCGCTCCTTCCCTTCTGAGCCCTCTACAATGCCCGCCGAACACTTGACATACACATATGAGGTATTTCCTTACTGGAGAGAAATTGGGTTACAAATTTTGAGAGGATTTGTTTCCTTTTACCTCTTGTAAAAATTCAAAAACTGGGTTTACAAGAACATGTGAGTGTATAAAATGAAGATTTTGAATGTTCTCCTTTATTTTGCTGTCATTCCTGTGAAACACCTAAAAGGTTAACACACTTACTGAATGTCATTTTGAATACTTTGAGGGGTGCAATTTTTATATTGGGGTCATTTGTGGGGTATTTCTAATAGGAAGGCCCTTCAAATCCACTTCAAACCTGAACTGGTCCATGAAAAATTCCTATTTTGAAAATTTTGTGAAAAATTGGAAAATTGCTGCTGAACATTGAAGCCCTCTGATGTCTTTCAAAAGTAAAAACATGTCAACTTCATGATGCAAACATAAAGTAGACATATTGTATTTGTAAATCAAAATATAATTTATTTGGAATGTCTATTTTCCTTACAAGCAGAGAGCTTCAAAGTTAGAAAAATGCCAAATTTTCAATTTTTTCATCAAATTTGGGAATTTTTCACCAAGAAATGATGCAAGTATCAATGAAAATTTACCACTAACATAAAGTAGAATATGTCACGAAAAAATTGTCTCGGAATTAGAATGAAAGGTAAAATCATGCCAGAGTAATTAATGCGTAAAATGACAGTGGTCACATGTGCAAAAAACGCTCTGTTCCTACAGTGAAAATTGGCCGGGTCTTTAAGGGGTTAAAGGGGAACTCTGGTGGAAACAAGTAGAAAACTAATTTTTTCAAATCAACTGGTGCCTAAAAGTTAAACAGATTTTTAAATTACTTCTATTAAAAAATCATAATCCTTCCTGTATACATTAGCTGCTGTGCAAAACAGAAAAAATTGTGAATTTCTTTTCTGTCTGACAACAGTGCTCTCTGCTGACATCCCTGTCCATGTCAGGAACTGTCCAGATTAGAATCATATCCCCATAGAAAACCTCTCCTGCTCCTGACAGTTCCTGACATGGACAGAGGTGTCAGTAGAGAGTACTGTTGTCAGACAGAAAAGAACTTCACAAATTTCTCTGTAGTATATCTGTAGTATATAGCAACTGATAAGTACTAGAAGGGTTAATATTTTTTAAATTGAAGTGATTTACAAATCTGTTTAACTTTTTTGCACCAATTGATTTGAAAACAATTTTTTTCCACCGGAGTTCCCCTTTAAGGTGATAAAAAGCAAGGGTTTGCACCCCTGACAGGAGACAAAATTCTAAATAATCTTGACAGTTGTTCAAGAGACATCACATGAAAATAAAGGGAAAAATGATGAAAACAGACAAAATCATGAAATAAAAAAAACAACCTCACCCTATTCCACCCTTCTTCTAGCATAGTCAACACTCATGGTTCAAAAAAACACCAAAACATAGGGATTCAGGAATGAAGCTGCAGGTATCCTAGGACATTATTCAGGAAAGTAGATCAAAACCTCCCACCGATGAAAAATGTGAAAATTAAGCTCTATGTCTAAGTCCCATGTAGACATGTCAAGGATCCAGGTAGTTCCCTATTGCGATACCGAATGGTAGTTTTAAAGGGGTTCATCACTTTTAAAATTTCAGTTGCAGTTAGAAAGTAGAAAATATACCAGGAATAGCTGGAAACTGTAGGCTTAGTGCTAGCACAAGAGAGGCATATCTATAGTGTAGAGTGCATCCCAATGAGGTCACCTTATTGTGGTGGGATGGTACACACTATTTGGCCAAATGGTAAACTAAGATCCTCTTATTTTTTCTATAGCAGTATTGCAATGTAATACGCGTTATATTACACATACTGTACATCTTAGCGCTAGCTGTGTGCTGCTGTAATTCTCTTGTTTGTATTATCATTATACTGTTACTGACCAAATTCTGTACAAAGATACTATTATAAAAAACAAAAACAGTCACCATCTCCAAACAAAATTGCACAGGTGCACACTGCTAATTTTGTGTGTTACTAGTAAGGGACAAAAAGTACCGTCACACCATGATCACCAATACCATTACCACTGACTAATACCGCTGTATTGTTACTAAATATAATTCACGACGCAAAAAAAAATATTTCCATGTATATTCATTCAATAGAGCTAGATACCAGCTGTACACAGGATCTGTATACAACATAAGTAAATATATTAATGACCATATAGTGGCAGATGCCAGGTGCGCACAGGAACTGTACACCGTAGAAGTGATTATATGCAGGATTGTATAGAGGTAGATTCCAGCTGTACATGGGATCAGTATACTATATAAGTGATTATATACAAGACTATATTGAGGTAGATACCAGCTATACACAATGGGCCTCATTTACTAAGCCAAACTGTCAGGGACCGACCAGGGGACAGGGAGAGTGAGCCCTAAACTGACCCTAAAACAGCTCTCCCTGCCAACTTGCCCATCCCCCCTAACCGGTGGATCGACAACTGGGTTCCGGTCCCTCCCTGAACTAAAGTGCAGGGGCCTAATAAAAACACATACTAACAAATAGTGGGTAACAAACCAGAAACATTACAGGACCATAGAACTCTATAGTACAAAGTTCAGAGGACACAGATCAGAGAGTTAGTACAGAGGACCCTATATCAGCGGACATGAAGAAAGGACTCAGTGGTCATGAACAGAGGACACTATAGATAAGCGGTCATGAACAGAACTCCAAGATCTGAAAAAAGAACTAATAAACATATAGAGTTCAAAACACCAGACAGAAAAACGGATAAGTCTGAACGTACTCCAGAACAAAACAGAGATAAGCTTAATCCCCTAGAAAAACCTCCGGTAGACACAGGAATAACAATAGCATCTGAGTGCCCACGGACTAGTAAACTGGATCTATCGCTAAACAGGAATTATCGCAATCCCTCGGAACACCTGCAGTAGACACGGAGTCCCCATGGACAGGTAACAAGGATGCCAAGTTACAACTCAGAAAACAGATACAACAAAATATAATGATAGAACACTGTTCACACTGAATACAAGACAGGAAGAGCAATCCCTCCAAACACCTCCAGTAGACAAGGAATCCCCATGAAGCCGTAACAGGGATGCAACATAGGAGCTATTGGCTAGCAAGCAAAAGGCTATTAACTATTACCTGACCAGGGAACATTAAACTGATTACAAACAACCAAACCAATAGCTGTAAACCAAAATTAATAAGACTAGTTCACTTAACTTTAATTTCATCGGAATTTATATTCCTGACTTGATAGGGTATATGGATAAATATTACATTTTTATACCTTAAATGTGTGGAAATTTTACGTTTACTTTGATGTTTGCATTGTTACATGGTTGTACTTTCTAACAATCTGGGATTTATTCAATATTTATTGCACAACTTTATTTGTAGGATTGCTAACATAATTCACTTTCAGCCTATTCTTCAATCTGGCCTGTAGAATATTGTCGCTATGGCTCGCAGCCTCGGTGTCAAAATGCATTCTCAAATGGTATTCCCAAATTGTGAAAGTGTGTTATTTCTTAAATAAAATTGTTATAGTTCACAGAGCATATTTTACATCCAACTTAATTTCTCAGGATTTTAACAAATATTTTGGAAATGTCATGCTTTTGCATGGCTGGTTGTTGGGGTGGTGACTCTTGCCTCATATTTTCACAGACCTGAAGAGTCCCTGTTGTTTATTCACACATTTTTTTTGTACCTTCCGGTGTGGACAAAAAAAAAACAAACCTCTTGTGCGCCAAAAAAAAAAAAAAAATACATCTTAGTAAATAACACATGAAAAAAAAGAAGAGGACAAAAAAAACTCAACAGACAAAAACCCTACACTCTTAGTAAATCAGGGCCAATACTTCTTAACCAGCTCAGACCGTCATGACAACTTCTTCTAACCAAAACTCTGCAAGGCAAACATGTTAGATTTGTCCAGTGCACTCCACATTTTTCCACTGCAATCCTCTCCCCCCCCCCCCAATTAGGCAGTTAGGTTGCCCATTAGGTAGATATGTGCCACAGTAATCAGAGAGCATACAATCAAGGATACAGAGTCCCCCCCAAAATTAATGTCACAGATACAGTAACAACGTAAATTAAAAATTTCTAAAAACACAGACCAGTGACCAGAGCAGATATACTACAGGTCCATCATGGTATATCCTGGACATAGAATTACAACTTTACCTCTAATAGATAAGCAAAAGTTCAAACATAACAAACCAGACATACATCCACATCATTATTCTAATCAAAACCTCTAGAGATGGTGCAGTAAATTATTACTTACAAATATGGAGGCATTAAAAATCAGTACTTTCTATGCTCCCCGCCCTTCTTTTCCTCTGGCTGGGCCTTTTGGGGAACCCACCTACTTATCAGGGTGGCCCCAACCATGACCGTGGTCCCTCTCTTAATTTCTTAAACAGGGGATTGGAAGAGACATCTATAGCAGTGTCTCAAGTCCCCTGCACAAGACATGCTATAGATGTCTATATTCTGCATACACATTCCGTACAAGTTCCGCCTGTGTGAACCCGGCCTTAAAGGAAAACTGTCATCAGTGTCACCGGCACAACCTGTTGGTACAGGCCTGTAGTGCAGGTGACACTGATTAAGTTCATACTTACCTTACAGTAATAGTGCATCCCCAGTAATTATTCCATAGTAATAGTGCAGCGTGATCGCTGATGTCCGCCATTACTGGCGGGCCTGGGGCTGCTGGCAGCCTCCGGGACTCGCCATGCATGAAGCGAGCTCAGCTCCTGCTCTCGCTTCATAGCCACATCGTAAATGTATGGCGCAGTGCGCGAAGTTAATCGCTGCAGCGTCGTACATTATACTCTGATATAATGCCCCTGTAAGTAATTAATGTAATTACAGTGCTCCTAAGCCCCTAAGCGCCCCAATAAATAAAATTTCCCTTAGTGCTTGAAATAGTGCTTTCAATCAGTAATAATGCCTCCATTCAGTAATGGTGATACCTCATTGCCCCAGTTATAATGCCCCTTCAGTACTTCCTTCAGTAAGAAAGCCCTCTTTGTGCACCTATAATATAAAATGTTCTGAGTGCCAGTCACAGAAATTATGACTTTTAGTTGTCCATGTTCACTAATGGTGTTCTCCTATTCATTAATGATGCCCCTTAATTTTCCCAAACAGTAATGATGCCCCTCTTAGTGCCTCCCACTAAGGAATGTCCCCTGGGTGACCTCAATTTGGGCTTTTCATGAACTGTCAGCCATAATCATCACAATCATGACAAATCAGGAGTTGAACTACCTTGCTTTGCATGTAATGAGTCTCTCATATATTAGTCTCACCTTTTAAGGTGCATTACTGAAATAAATGAACATTTTCGAGTTTCACCTGTATGTGGGGGAGGGGGCACGCAGGGGGCACCAGTACTGTGTAGGGCATAAAGGGGGACACCATTATTATGGGGGAAGTAAGGAGCCTCTTTTTTGGTATGGGAAACTAAAGAGGACACTTTTAACATGGGGCACGCTAATGTGGGCAGAAAATTCTGCAGAGAAGAGTAAGGGGAAAGCCGTTGAGGTTGTCTGGTGGAGTGAAGAACTCAAACAACAACAAAGACGTGGTCTCAACGGGACCTAACACTAGCCTACCTGTGCATGATAAGCAAAACCAGGTGCCAGTGGGCAATTACAGCAGCATTAGGCCGACTTACAGCCTCCTCTTAGGTTACCTCCATTATGGCTGAGCACAAATACAATGGGAGGAGGGAGATAGACTATAAGCCCCACCTAAGTTGGCTGATATATGTGCCGGCCTCACACGTGGACCTTAATGCTGCCTTAATAGTGATCAAAGTACATTAAATGTGGAGTTTATACACCTCCGAGTGAAGAACTCCAAAAATACATACACTGGCTGAAACTGTAATCACTTATATATGGACTTTAGTAAAATTGAACCCTGCCGATTGAGAGTGCATACTGATATGTGACCACTATAAATGCATGGTATAATTTGTTATATTGGTCTTTGTGATAGATATACGTGGTCATGGTGTGTAGGAATTTTTGGCTCTTGTATAATGCTATTATTTGGCAAGTACATGACTATTTTTCGGGAATATGATATACACATCAGTGAATTGTATTTTAGGATACAGGTATTTTGACACAGTCATATCCAGACACCTTGGGGGAGATTTATCAAAACCTGTGCAAAGGAAAAATTGCCCAGTTGCCCATAGCAACCAATCAGATTGCATTTTTCATTTTATAGAGGCCTTGCTAAAAATGAAAGATGCAAGCTAAACCTATTGGGGGAGATTTACCATCTTTGCTTTGGTAAGCAAGTTCTGTAGGCATTTTTTTTGCTTTAGTTTTGCTTATGTATGGCACATTTATCATACTGTTGATAAATTTGGCTTACATATGCAAAAAACAAAAAATCACCTTTGAATACCATTTTTTTAGCACACATAAGCAAAAACCAATAAATGACTTCTGAACACAAATTTGCAGTTTTGAAAAAAATGTGTGATATATACACACACATAAATATGTATATATATATATATATATATATATATATATGTGTGTGTTTATTACATTTTTTACCACTTTTTTTCCACTAAATGTACTAACTCATTATTATTATTTTTTTTTACTTCTCATTTACTTCTCATTTCAGATCCGTGTATTTGGAGGACTACGGTGACCAGTGTTTTTTTTTTGTTGTTTAATGTTAATAAAATGGTTAACGAGAGCTTTTGGGGGAGTGGTTTTTTTTTATAATTTTTTTTAATTTACTTTACAGGCTTAGTAGTGGAAGCCATCTTATAGAGGGAGTCCATTACTAAGCCGGGCTTAGTGTTAGCCAGAAAAACAGCTAGCGCTAACCCCCAATTATTACCCTGGTACCCACCATCACAGGAGCCAGTACCAACAGGCCTGGAGCATCAAAAATGGCGCTCCTGGGCCTAGGCGGTAACAGGCTGGTGTTATTTAGGTTGGGGAGGGCCAGTAGGAGGGCCAGTAACAATAGTCCTTGCCCACCCTGGTAACATCAGACTGTTGCTGCTTGGTTGGTGTTTGTGAGAATAAAAATAGGGGGAACCTTATGCTTTTTTTTTTTGCATATATAATTAAATATATAAAAAAAACACATAGGGTCCCCCCTATTTTTATTTTCAGCCAAATACCAACCAAGCAGCAATAGCCTGACGTTACCAGGGTGAACGAGGACCATTGTTACTGGCCCCCCCCAGCCTAAATAATGCCAGCCTGTTATCGACTAGGCCCAGGAGCGCCATTTTTGATACTCTGGGCCAGTTGGTACCGGCTCTTCCCGGCACCCCTGTGGCAGTGGGTACCGGGGTAATAATTTGGGGATAGTGCTAGCTGCAATTGGGGCTAATGCTAAGCCCCGGCTTAGAAATGGATTCTGTCTATAAGACAGCTTCCATTACTAAGCCTGTCAAGTAAATTAAAAAAAAACGTATTCCAAGTTTATTTAAAAAAAACACCCCCCCCCACAAGCCCACATTGACCACTTATTATTAACATTATATTTATTATTAACATTAAACAGAAAGCTTGTCACCTGCCCCCACCGCACAACTACAACTCCCAGCATGTTCCTACTGTAAGGACACGCTGGGAGTTGTAGTCGTTCAAGCCATGGAAGTGGGCGCTCCACTCCCTGGCCGGTGGTGATCAGAAAATCACAGTAATTTCATATTTCCCGCTGGGTCCCGTGACACGGGACCCGGCGAGAAATTTGAAGTGACAGTTAACTCCGCGGCGCTGTAGCAAAGGGAGCCTGAGCTGACATAACACTGCAGCCGCCTGGGACTCCCGCAGTCGGGCGGGGAGATGTGCAGGAGCCATCCCTGCCACCCCCCAGCCTGTACTGCAGTGCTGAGGGATGGCAGGGACGGCTCCTGCACATCTCCCAGCCCGTCTGCAGGAGTTCCAGGCAGCTGCAGAGTGATGCCAGCCCAGGCTCCTTTTAACATATAACGGAGCCATGGAGTTTTAGTCCCTACTGTAATATCAAATTTCCCGCCCGTTCCCGTGATTCGCTGCTCGGTCCTAGCCAATCACGGGACCCAGTAAGAAATGTGAAATTACATTAGGGACTCAAAAACTCTGTGGCACCGAGGTATGTTAAAGGAGCCCGGGCTGGCATCACTCTGCTGCCGCCTGGGCTCCCTCTGATTCTATCCTTCACTTAATGACAGGGGCACTGATTTACATCCCCCCCTTGTCTCCTACCTGCCCGCGCTGCACATCTCCCGCCTGCTACCAGAAAGTGGAAAGTGAAAAAATGTCTACGTGAGCAAGATGTCAAGATAAGCGGAGGGATATAAACAAAGAAAAAATCACACATAAGCGGAGTTCAGGGGTGGACTGACCGGCCGGTCCATTCGGCCATGGTCCGAAGGCCCGACTGGGAAAAGGTCCTGCTGTCCGCCGCCTGTCATATAAAATTTTTTAAAAAAAATTATTTTTTTTAAATATCCGGGCCCAGCACAGGGAAAGGGCCCATCAAGGGGAAAGGGCCCGCCGCAGCTGCTAGGTCGGAGCCGGGCCCGGAGCTGTTACAGTTATTCCGCTCCCAGACAGCCACTGTAGTGGCATCCCTTTAAGAGAACCGCAGTGGCTGCCTGGGAGTGGTGCTTAGGTCACGTGAACTTCACGTCCGGCAGTGCAAGAGTTTACTGCTGCCGACAAAGACCACTGTGCCCGCCCTGCTTGTCCTCAGTGTACGGAGCCCCGCTTGTCCTCAGTGTCGGGAGCTCTGCTTGTCCTCAGTGTCCGGGAGCCCTGCTTGTCCTAGGTGTACAGAGCCCTGCTTGTCCTCAGTGTACAGATCCCTGCTTGTCCTCAGTGTCCGGGAGCCCTGCTTGTCCTCAGTGTCCGGAGCTCTGCTTGTCCTCAGTGTCCGGGAGCCCTGCTTGTCCTCAGTGTACAGAGCCCTGCTTGTCCTCAGTGTCCGGGAGCCCTGCTTGTCCTCAGTGTCCGAGAGCCCTGTTTGTCCTCAGTGTACAGAACCCTGCTTGTCCTCAGTGTGCAGAGCCCTGCTTGTCCTCAGTGTGCAGAGCCCTGCTTGTCCTCAGTGTGCTGAGCCCTGCTTGTCCTCAGTGTGCTAGCCTGGCCAGGCAGGTGGGTGGCTTATGAATTGTAAAGTTGTATGTATCTTCTACCTGCCTTTCACCGCTCCCTACATGATGGCACAGTCTGACTTATAAGTTATATGTGAAATATAACTTATATCTGTGACTGTGCTGTCATGTAGGCGGTGGTGAAAGGCAGGTAGAAGATGGAGTAGGCTTCCCAGCAGCACAGAGTATTTCTGGCAGGGACTGTAGTGAAGCAGACAGTCTGACTCACTACAGTTCTCTCCAGAAATACTCTGTGCTGCTGTGCTAATTCTGTAATAAATGCTATTTTCTACCTGCCTTTCACCGCTCACTATATGATGGCACAGTCAGAAATATGAGTTATATACAGTATCTTACTGTGCCATCATGTAGTGAGCGGTGAAAGGCAGGTACTCAGGTGGAAAACTTGTGCCAGAAAGTTAAACAGATATGTAAATTATTCAAACAGTGAAATGGGAAGGGGGGTGTTGGGGGGGGGGGGGTGTGAGAGAGCACACAAAAGGCAAACTACCCCTGTCCTGGATGTCAGCATGGCCTCAGCAAACCAACTCTATGTCTCCTGCGGGGTGCACATACACAAAGTATGAAGTATCAATAGTAGCAAACAACAGAGCACGTACGTGCACTCACCGCTCAGTGGAGATGCATGTAGAAGTCCGGTAACGGGAAGCTGGATCACAGCATCAGCGCAGGTAGAATGGCGCTTTGAGGCCAAGCCGGCAGTTTCGCACGTAAGTGCGTGCTTCTTCCGGCCTCACGCACTTGAGGCCGGAAGAAGCACGCACTTACGTGCGAAACTGCCGGCGTAGCTGATGCTGTGATACAGCTTCCCGTTACCGGACTTCTACACGCAGCGGTCTCCACTGAGCGGTGAGTGCACGTACGTGCTCTGTTGTTTGCTAGATATCTAAATTATTTCTATAAAAATGTTATAATCCTTCCAGTACTTATTAGCAGCTATGTACTACAGAACAAATTCTTTTCTATTTGGGATTTCTTTTCTGTCAAGACCACAGTGCTCTCTGCTGACACATCTGTCCATTTTAGGAACTGTCCAGAGCAGGAGAAAATTCCCATAGTAAAAATATGCTTCTCTGGACATTTCCCAAAATGAACAGAGGTGTCAGCAGAGAGCACTGGGGTCATGACAGAAAAGAAATCCCAAATAGAAGAGAATTTCCTCTGTAGTATACAGCAGCTAATAGGTACTGGAAGGATTAAGACTTTTGAATAGAAGTAATTTACAAATCTGTTTAACTTTCTTAAAAAATGTTTTTCCACCGGAGTATCCCTTTAAGGTGAGTAGAGGCAGTAGCCAAGTTGGACTAGGTATCACAGACAGAGATCCCAAGTTGGCACAAAAAGGAGGAGTTCAGTGTTTTAAGGCACTTGGTGTAGTTAAGGTGATTGGCATTGCCATCCCTCAAAGTACCCCATAGCCTCAAGCGCACTGCACCCCCTATTCCTTTCTATGGCAAATATTCATATACATACTGGGCGGGAATAGAGGTGGGGCAGAGGTGGGGCCAGGGGTGGAGTCTTGCTGGGGGCCCTTGCTTTATTTGGTCCGGGGGCTCTGAGTGGTGTCAGTCTGCCCTTGGCGGAGTTGCACCAAAGTTGCGCCAAAGTTAAGGGAAAAAAGCTCTACCAACTTTCATAAACCTGGGCCATTGTGTTCTAAAAGTTGTTTTAATATTTTATGGTCTAGCTATGCTACCTTTCATGTATCATTTTGACTCTACCTTTCATGCATCATTTTGACTCTACCTTTCATGTATCATTTTGACTGGGGGGAGCTCATGTCCCTGATTTTTTCAGATCCTATAAACGCCCCTGCTTGATATGCTTTGTAAAGCTTATCTTACTGTATAAAAAGAAAGTTGTAGCATGGGGATTACTTACTTTAACAATTTATCTGGTGTCCCACCGCAAGATTTGAGATTATGTTCCAGATGCAACTTTCAGTTTATATGTAATATATGTATTTTATAATGCTTTCATCCCTGTGTGCATGTTTTGACAGGCCCTGAAAGAGTTACACCAAAGTCTACACCAACACATGTAACAATTGTGCTGCAGATCCACGTAAAAGTTAGTACACCTCTGTCAGTAGAGAGACATTTTTAGACTACTAGAAAAACTGCTAGAACTTTCTGGAAGGAACTTAGTTGGAAGTTATATGAACCCTCGGCTTCTGTCTGAGAGTTGCGTACAAGGGAAGCAAGAGTAGACTGGGCATCTGACTTACAGTCTGTTAAGGGATTTCTCACCTGAATGCACCTAGGATAATGCATTGCAGTTGGGCTAAGTATGTCGGGGTGAAACCCCAACAGAATTTACACTGGAATACCCCTGGCACTAACACTGGACTTGAGCTAGAGAAACCCAAAATCTGCAGTACAGTCAGCGGTGCAAGGAACAAGTCAGGCTACACACTTTGAAGACCAATAACAAGTCCAGGGATATACTTAACTGTCAAGTCCAAAGCACTTGAAACAAAAGAAAATCATATCCCAAGTACTAAAGACTAAAGTGACTTTAGCAGCACCTCTCCTGTAAGCATGTGGATAACTTTTTCAACAGGAGCCTGTAAAAATTGTTTGTAACTGATACAAGTTGCTCCCAAAGCAAAGAACCAATTGCACCGTTTGCTTGTTCTGCTGTGTCTGGTATCCTGACTGCAATCTGCCAGCACATGGTGCAGGGGACACAACAAGGGATCACCCACTACATGTGTTACCAAGTGCAGACCCTTCATTGACAAAATCTCAGGTTTCAGCTAATTTGATGCTGTTAGGTCTAAAGGAAAACAAGTCATTGTTACAAATAAACAATTCTCTTACATCCTACCAACAGCACAGATGGGGGTTAGCAAGAAGATGATGCCATGGGAGGGCTCTCCTGCTCGACAGAACTCAGCCCATTTAGCTCAAAGAATTAAGAACTCAAACAACCTGACATTCCCAGATGAAGATGGATTCTGAGCTCCAGGAGTCTGCACTGTAGATAACGTCAGGGGGAGCAGACATCTTTCCATAAAGGAGATTGCTACAGCCCTGGTCGAGTTGGCTAGTCTAGAGGGTCCAGCTACTGCAACAAAGACTTTGCTTATAGTCTCCTTGATCCAGCTACTGATAATAGGTTTGAATGCCTTGTGACCTTAATGATCGCCAGCAAAAAGGATAAGGCGGTTTTCATCCTTCCTGATGGTTTGAGATCTATCCACATAGATCCAGAGACACCTCAAAACATCCAAGGTATAAAGATCTTGTTCTTCGTAGGAGGCTGGATTGGGAGCTAAGACCAGTAAAGAGACTATTGGTTCTGGTTCCAAAATGATGGTACTTTAGGAACAACAGTTACCAGATGTTGTTTATACAATTATTTCTCTGAAATCACATATGGTTGTAAACAGTCCTGGGGAAAAAAGTGTCGCAACTCACCCAAGATTTCCACTCAAGGTCGGGTCATGCAAAACTCTTGCTAAAGGGAATCCTGTGGAAAAAGTGCAGGAACTCCATTCCAGTGCGCTCCTGCAGGACTTGAGCCCTGTTGTAAAAAGAAAACATGTTCCTGTTTCAACAAAACTACTCTTGTCCAGTGTTGGCTATGTTTGGTACTGCAGCTTATCCTCATTGTAGTAAATAGAAATATAGAATGTGTTGGCACCATCTGGCCCATTTGGCCCATCTAGTCTGCCCAGTAATCTGAATACTATGAATAGTCCCTGGCCCTATCTTATATGAAGGATAGCCTTATGCCTATCCCATGCATGCTTAAACTCCTTCACTGTATTGACAGCTACCACTTCTATGCATCCACTACTCTCTCAGTAAAGTAATATTTCCTGATATTACTGCATAGACATTTCCCCTCTAATTTGAAACTCTGCCTTCTTGTGATATATTTTCCTCTTTGAAATACTTTCCTCCTTTACCATGTTGATTCCCTATGTGTCGTCTTTCTTCTATATATGTGAAGGTCCTTTAACCTTTCCTGGTAAGTTTTATCCTGCAGTCCATGTACTAGTTTAGTAGCTCTTCTCTGAACTGTCTCCAAAGTATCTTTATTGTTCTAGGAGTTACAATTCCAGATAGAGACCATGAATAAGAGTGGTGCTGTTTTTGAAAACAGTTATTCCTTTTTTTTTTTTTTTTATATCTTGCACCATCACTTTTCTAGCCACCTGAGTAGATTTGTCTTTTATAGGTTTATGTAGCAACTGCACGAAACAGTACTGTGTAAATGCAGCCTTGTCTTTAAAGGTAGCAGATTTATGCAAAAAGACCATCATCTTAACACCATTTACTACTGTCTCTTTTAATACATCCCATAGTATGTTATGTCAGTCTTACAAACTATTAACACTCTTAACATCTATATTCATAAAAAAATCTTCCTAAACGATGCAGTTACATCAACATTTTCCTTTGAGTAAAATTAATTTCTATTTCTATTTTGCTTTTAATTAATCTCTAAAATTTGTTAAATGTCTCAACATGATCCTCAAATATGTTACATAGTAACAGTGGAAGAACATCTTGCAGAATAATTATATCCCCACTCCTACCGCCATGGGAATATATAAGAAACATCACTTGAAATCACAAATCTTCCAGCTCTTTTAACTTGTTCCGGAATGTCCCACTACTCCCCACATATATGAAGTGTGACTGATGTGGTTTTTTACAAACGTTAGCATCCTGTAAGCATCAGATGAAAGGCTGACTTCATTTGTTAAAGGCTCCCTTCACACACTTTTTGCAAAGCTTTTTCTTACCCTGAAAAAAAAGACATGAAAAACTGAACATTTTTGTTCTCCATCATGATATTTTCATACATGCATTTTTTGTAGTATTTTTCTCATTACAAGTCATGTGATTTTTTGATCAAGTGATTTCAAATTTCTATTACATGCGTGCTTTTTTTTTTTTTTTTTTTTTACATATGGAGGTCTAGGGGGAGAAAAAACACTACAAACTAGGTAAAAACACCTGTATGTAATGGCAACTTACACTGTTCCCCCCGTATGTAGAAGCCCCAAACACTATGCCCCTGAATTTAATAGCACTACTCACTATGTACCCTGAATGGAAAAGGGCCACACTATGACTCCTGAAAGTAATAGTGGCACACACTGGGCCTCGAATGTAATACTGCCTTACACCTGCCCACTGAATGTAACAATGTGCCCCCTGAATGTAATAGGATCACACACTATGCTCCCTGAGTGTAATAGCCCCACACATTAAACCCCCTGAATGTAATGGCACCACACAATGTTTCCCCTAAATGTAATAAGGCCACAGCCTGTGCCCCCTGAATGTAATAGTATCAGACACAAAGAACCCTGAAATTAATAGCCACACACACTAAGACCCCTAAATGTAACAGCACCACAGTCAGACCCCTGCAAGTAAAAGCGCCACACACTATGCCTTAGTTCCAGACTGTGACAGGTTGCTGATCTATACCCCAAGTGTATAGGGAAAATGTAAAGTGCTGTGAAGGGGAGTGATATATTTATTTATTTTGAAATGTATTTTGTTTTATTTCTGTGGAGGAGCTGGGGGATCACACTGGATGACTGGGGAGATGTTTGTTTTGCAGGGAAACTGGTTCAGCTAAGGTCATGAAGGAGGAAAATGCGGTTGCATTTGGGGGCAGGGTGCATAAGGGTAAAGTAGGGTACGTATAGTGGGCAGAGAACATATGCAAGCTGACCTGCTGCAGTGTGACAGGAGTCCTACTTCTACCTCTGCTTCCTGACCCACAAGGCTGGCCATGCTGGTCAGGGGAGGAATCACTGAATAGGACCAATATAAATACTGCGTTGTCCTAACGCTAGATGTAAATGCACAAAGGTAAATATGAAAACAGGGATCACCGACACAACTAGACCTCTGGTCTCCACAAAATAAGGGCTAAAACTTAACTAAACTCTACTCATACACTGGTTTACGTTTTATCAGTGTATTTGTAAAAGTTAAGTTGTAGCTCTTATTTTGTGGAGACCAGAGGTCTAGTTTTTTCGGTGATCCCTGGTCAGGGGAGGAGCATATGCTGAGCTCTGCACACAATTCATCCTCCCTGCATTACCAGCCCAGCTTTGACCCATTATTATCTCTTATCTGCCAATATCTGCATATTCTTGGTCCTATCCTTGTGGCAGCTCAGCCATAGAGGCCTCACTCTGCTACTGAGCAGGGATATGTGAACTGTGTAGCTGTGAGGGGAATCACAGAACAGTGGATACAGTGGAGCTTGGATGCCACCTCACCAGGCAGATCAGGATGTGCAGTGAATGAATTATCATGGGTGACAGAAATTAAAGGCGATCAAAAAGTGCCATCAAAACGAAAATGGTACCGATAAAAAAACTTCAGATCACGGTGCAAAAAATGAGCCCTCATACCTCCCAGTATGCGGAAAAATTAAAAAGTTATAGGGTTCAGGAGAGGTCATTTTTAAATGTATAAATTTTTGTGCATGAAGCTATGATTTTTAGCAGAAGTAAAACAAAATCAAACCTATATAAGTAGGGTATTATTTTAATTGTATGGGCCTACAGAATAAAGATAAGGTGCGTAGAAACAGAAGCCCCCAAAAGTTACAAAATGTTTTTGTTTTTATCAATTTTGTCCCACAAATATTCATCTGAAATGTCTGGGGTCATGTATTCAGCTCTGGCTGCATGTTTGGTCAGATTCTTTCTAAGATATGTGCTTAACAAGATTCTCTTTTTGTGTGGTTAATCTGTGTGACAGCAGCCTTTTTAGGCCATACTATTGAGCTGATGTCTGTGTCTTACTCCTGTGGGGGACATTTATCATTGTTTGATTTGGTAAGCGAGTTCTAAAGTAATTTTTTTGTCCTTTTGTTTTGCTTAGGTGCTACAGTGGGGCAAAAAAGTATTTAGTCAGTTAGAAACAAAATCCATAAAATCACATTATCTGATTTTTAAAGAATTTATTTGCAAATTATGATAGAAAATAAGTATTTGGTCACCTACATGCAAGCAATATTTCTGGCTCTTACAGACCTGTAACTTCTTATTTAAGAGTCTCCTCTGTTCTCTACTCATTACCTGTATTAATGGCACCTGTTTGAACTTGTTATCGGTATATAAGATACCTGTCCACAACCTCAAATAGTCACACTCCGAACTCCACTATGGTGGCTAAGACCAAAGAGCTGTCGAAGGACACCAGAAACAAAATTGTAGACCTGCACCAGGCTGGGAAGACCGAATGTGCAATAGGCAAACAGCTTGGTGTGAAGAAATCAACTGTGGGAGCAATTAGAAATTGCCATTAGAAAAAGGAAGACATACAAGACCACTGATAATCTCCCTCGATCTTTGGCTCCATGCAAGATCTCACACCGTGGTGTCAAAATTATCACAAGAATGGTGAGCAAAAATCCCAGAACCACATGGGGGGACCTAGTGAATGACCTGCGGAGAGCTGGGACCAAAGTAACAAAGGCTACCATCATTAACACACTAGTGCCAGATGTGTCCCCCTGCTTAAGCCAGTACATGTCCGGGCCTGTCTAGAGAGCATTTGGATGATCCAGAAGAGTATTGGTTATTGCATCCAAAGAACACCATACCTACTGTGAAGCATGGGGGTGGAAACATCATGCTTTGGGGCTTTTTTCTGCTAAGGGGCCAAAACAACTGATCTGTGTAAAGAAAATAATGAATGGGGCCATGTATCATGAGATTTTGAGTGAAAACCTCCTTCCATCAGCAGGTGCATTGATGATGAAAAGTGGCTGGGTCTTTCAGCATGACAATAATCCCAAACACACCGCCCAGGCAACGAAGGAGTGGCTACGTAAGAAGCATTTCAAGGTCCTGGAATGGCCTAGCCAGTCTCCAGATCTCAACCCCATAAAAAACCTTTGGAGGGAGTTTGTGTTGCCCAGCAACAGCCCCAAAACATCACTGCTCTAGAGGAGATTTGCATGGAGGAATGGGCCAAAATACCATCAATAGTGTGTAGATAAGCAATAGGACCGTGTAGTAGGAGATGTCGGCGCTGGATTGAGGAACCAGGAGGAGTGCAGCATAAAATCAAGTAGGATTTATTAGATGCAACGCGTTTCGCTGCGCATGCGCAGCTTCATCAGGCCTGATGAAGCTGCGCATGCGCAGCGAAACGCGTTGCATCTAATAAATCCTACTTGATTTTATGCTGCACTCCTCCTGGTTCCTCAATCCAGCACCGACATCTCCTACTACACGGTCCTATTGCTTATCTACTGCCTTTTAGGAGGGCTGCGGATGAGGACACAAGCATTTACAGGCGCTTCCCATTGTTGTGTGTGTGCACACAACCAACTTTGGTAAGCGGCGTGGGATAGATCGTTTCCCTTCCCTATGGGCCTGACCTGCTGATCCCGCACATGGAGCGCCTTCTGCTTTTCTTCTAGATTATCAATAGTGTGTGGAAACCTTGCGAAGACTTACAGAAAACGTTTGACATCTGTCATTGCCAACAAAGGGTATATAACAAAGTATTGAAATTAACTTTTTTTATTGACCGAATACTTTTTTACCAGCATAATTTGCAAATAAATTCTTTAAAAATCAGACAATGTGAGTTTATGGATTATTTCTCTCATTATGTCTCATAGTTAGGTATACCTATGATGAAAATGACAGGCCTCTCTCATCTTTTTAAGTGGGACAACTTGCACAATTGCTGCCTGACTAAATACTTTTTTGCCCCACTGTACATATTTATTATACTAACACAGGGGGTTGATAAATTTGGAGTCAGAGTTGACCTTTGTGAGACTTTTTTGCGACTTTTTAACCCCTTAAGGACTGAGGGGTTTTCGGTTTTTGCACTTTAGTTTTTTCCTCCTCACCTTTTAAAAATCATAACCCTTTCAATTTTGCACCTAAAAATCCATATGATGGCTTATTTTTTGCGCCACCAATTCTACGTGATCGCTTTTTGATCACTTTTTATCGCTTTTTGATCGCTTTTTATTCATTTTTTCATGATATAAAAAGCGACCAAAAATATGTTATTTTGGACTTTGGAATTTTTTGGAGTGTACGCCATTGACCGTGCGGTTTAATTAATGATATATTTTTATAGTTCGGACATTTACGCACGCGGCATTACTACATAGTTTTTTTTATGGGAAAAGGGGGGTGATTTGAACTTTTATTAGGGAAGGGGTTAAATGACCTTTGTTAACTTTTTTTCACTTTTTTTTTGCAATGCTATAGCTCCCATAGGGGGCTATAACACTGCACACACTGATCTCCTATGCTGATCCCTGCAGAGCCATAGGTCTGCACGGATCAGCGAGATAGGGGCCTGTAGTTCAGGCTTGGAGCAATAAAACCCCGATCGGACGCCGCGGACACAGGTAAGGAGACGATTTTATCGCGATGTCCCGATCAGCCCGACTGAGCTGCCGGGAAGTGTTAACTTTCGTTTTCAGACACAGCGGTCAACTTTGATCCAGTGTCTGAAGGGTTAACAGCATGCGGCACAACGATCGGTGCCGCACGCTGTTAGCCCAGGGTCCCGGCTATGATTAGCAGCCAGGATCGAACCGGTGTGATGCGGGGTCATGGCGTGACCCTGTTTTTAACACCGGGAGCGGGCTCAGGACGTACAGGTACGTCCTAAGTCCTTAAGGGGTTAAATTTGCTCACATTTGGGAATTCTGTACTTCAAGTCAGACCTGGAGTAGACTTGCAACTTTCTTTAAGAGGTTTGCGCCTTTTTTTTTTTTTTTTGCCTACGTGAGACATTCGCACATCATAAATTTGTGACCACTGCAAAGTAAAAACTGAAATTTAGTAAGGTAAGGCTGTTTGCAATTTTTTGCTTACCCACAAAAGTTCCACAAAAAAGTGCTTAGTTGCAACTTTTTGTGTGCCTGGAGTAAAAAAAAAAAAGGCTCTAACTACCTTGATAAATGTCCCCCTATGTCTTGGTGAGCAATAGTTTATATAGCTGCACCAGCAGTGTACATACTCAAAAGTCACAGATTTTTTTGCAAAAATTGTGTGACTTCTTTTCCTTTTACATCATGCACACCTTTTTTTTAAAGTGACCATGGCCTGAACCCACATCGAATTTATTACAATACACATCAGTGAGCTCTTATTCTGATGCCATGACCCTTTACAACAGAGAATAAAAGCATATTTTTCAATTATGTAGGCACAAAGAGATATATGAATGGTGTCATGGATCTAGCAGTGTAACTAGATTGGAAATTGAATTAAAGCCAACGGATTCCAGCTGACATGGCCTAGCAGGTTTCCCCCTTCTCTAACAACTTGTATCCTAAACTGCATCCCTATTTGCTGGAACTCTTTTATTTAACTGTATGTGGGTGTTGCCTTACTTTGAGACACAATGTATATCAGACAATTTCAAAATGCATCTTTACATTCCAAGTAGTTTTTACATTTTTATTGTGCTTGAATAGATAGCTTATGTCATGATTGTATTATTTTTTTCACTGTCAATGAATCTGTTAATTCAGATCATCAGAAGTGAGTTGAAAATTTCGAATAACAATCTTCCATGTCAATAATATTTATATAAACAGTAAAATAGATTGAGGGATTTATTTCGAGATAAAATCGAAATACAAGGGATCATTAAAACAAAGGGTTGTCAAAGATTTTCTAATAGATAAATACTGTGTATGAGTCATTAGTTCGTTCTAAATCATTTCATCCTGCACTATTTTAGGCTGTGAGAATCTTCTGGCTGCAGAATGATCTTCTTGCTTGACAAATCTTGTCACGAATGCTAACTGTGCTTGACACTTGAAATGTCTCTTACCAGAATGCCGGTAACATTGTGCAAATATTTACATTTTCTTGTAATACTGGAATATTTAATAAATGCATGATTAAGCCTCACTCTAGTGTAATATTTATGAGGGAAAATATCAACAGTCTAAAATTACCTCAACTGTATTGTTATTTTCATTTGCATGCTTTACAGTAAAATTTAGAAATGTAGCACATTAGGCCATGTTCATATACTCTACAGTGACGTGGCCATTCAGTATATAATGGTTTCTCCCAGATTTCTGTACACACTCTATACTTTAAGAAGCACTAAAGGAGATTTATTTGTGGTGCAACATAGGCGATTATTAGAGAATAACGTAGATTGTTCTTGTATGTATCCTGTGTTTACCTGTTTTAGCTGATGTGGGAGACATGGTATGGTTTTCTAAAGAGGCCAATATTTTGTTTTATGCTCCTTAGCAAAGAGAGGGGTGGGGTTTCACCATTGCACCTTCTCTAAGTTCTAAGTGAAATTACTGAGAGATCAAGAGGTCTGTCCTCTTATTCAATGGAGTATTATAAGGTATGTGTAAAGTTTCTTTTTATTCCTATTATTGCAACTCTTACACATACAATGCACAGAACTATGCAGAGTACCAATGAAAAAAATGCTTTTACAGGTTGTATTAGAGATTGCTAGCTATGAGTTAGGTAAGTGAGCAGCAACAACCTTTACTTTCCAGGTGGCAAGCAGATCCAATCTTTTTTCTGTACAAGCCTGCATAGACTTATACAGAATAGTGTTGAGCGGCATAGGCTATATTTGAATTCGCGATATTTTGCATAATTAGCATATGGGTAAATTTGCATAAGCGAAAATTCGCATATGCGCCAATTAGCATATGCAAATTTTTGCATATGTAAAAATTCGTACGCCAGTCTCACACAGTAGTATTAGAGCCTTCTTTACACCACACAAGCTGGAAGCAGAGAGGGATGATCACTGTGATGTGTACTGTGAAAACAACAAAAAAAACAAAAAAATATTTGTAATTGCGAATATATAGTGCTATATTCGCGAATTTTCGTGAATTAGCGAATATGCGATATTCGCAAATAAAATTCACATCGCGAATATTCGCGAGCAACACTAATACAGAAAAAGTTTGGATTTGACTGAGTATATATATATATATATATATATATATATATATATATATTTTTTTTTTTTTTTTTTTTAAACATAGCCAAGAGGAATAAGCGCTGAACTATAATCACAACATAAAGATTTGAAAAGAAGAAAAAGGGTATCCAAATTGGTTAAAAATCTTTATCGCCATCTTGCTTTTTGTTTTCATTTCCTTATTTTAATGCATATCTATTAAAGATGGAATTTTAACTGAACTGGATACCTCGTGAGAGCTGGATGCTCTTTCTCTTCTTTTTTATTGTTAGTACGGGATGCGGCCCGCTGTATGATCCGTGCTCCCCTCTACACCTTGGACTCTGTCTGCAGTTGGAAACACGTTCAAAGTGGGTGGTGAGCAGAACTGCATTTATTTTTGTCTTTCACGTAAAGATTTGAAGCCTTCAAGGTAAGTAGAAGAAAAAGGTAAATGCTAGCGGACATAAAACTTCACCTTTATTTCCTCATATTAAAAGCATTGACAAATAAAAACTTCAGTGGAAAACATGGAAAAAATCTTTGGAAGCGCCCAGCTTGGGCGCTTCCAAAGATTTTATCCATGTTTTCCACTGAAGTTTTTCCTTGACAATGCTTTTAATATGAGGAAATAAAGGTGAAGTTTTAAATTTGCTGGCATTTACCCTTTTCTTCTGGCTAACTTGGAGGACTTTTTTGCCGAGCGGTGGACGGGTGAGCTGACTTTTCGTTGCTGCCTTCAAGGTAAGTGTATAATTCTGCAGTAATCTGAGTATGGACTCACCTACAATATAAGTGATGTCATGTGCATGCAGGCAGACCACTTCCCGAGAAGCATAAAGCCATGTAGGTGTCTTATGGTGGTGCTGATCACATGACCCAGCTACATTAACGATATGTTTGGATACAACTGAGCTGGCATGAAACACATTTCCCTGTATTAATAGAGGTGTATTATATGAGCAAAAAATTAAACCAAAACTAGAGTGCTTTTATAAATCTGGATAGCTTCTACCAAAATTTCGTGAGGTATGCTCTAGGAAAATCTGTGTGAACTGATGACCATGTTACAGATTTTAGAATCTGCAACATGTTTATTATGGACACAGATTCCACTCCACCACAGATAAGCATCAATGAACTTCATTTGAGCTCATACACATATAATTGTACGTGCATGTTAGTGGCAGAAATCTGAGTTTCAGCTGCAGATTTGTACGTTGGAGTATCTTAAAAATTCATGCTGGACTTGCCTACTACAAATTTAGACCATGTGTTTTACAAACTTTTTATTGGGTTTTTCAAAACATAAACATAACAGACATTTATAACATAGAGTTAAACAGTCATGACATCTCTTACATGGGGGGGATCCATCACATAATATAATATACATGCATATTACAAGGATATTATTGCAAGATTATGCGTATGCGACAAAGCTAAAGTTTCACTGCAAGATTGTTGCGAGGGAATAGAGATAAATGCGTGGATAAGTTCCTCTCAAGAAGGCGCTGGTACCCGGGGATGAAGATAAAGTTCTTTATTGGCAACGCGTTTCGATCCCGAACCGGGATCGAAATGCGTTGCCAATAAAGAACTTTATCTTCATCCCCGGGTACCAGCGCCTTCTTGAGAGGAACTTATCCACGTATTTATCTCTATTGCTACTTACCGGACTGACGGGCGTCACACCAGGCTTGTTCCTCGTGGCAGCGGTTTCCCTTGATCTTCCATACACAGACGCTACTGTAGGTGTTGTGCTCTGAGCGCAACACCAAGGGGTAAGAACCCATCTTTACGTTAACCCTTATCATTGTAAAACGGTCCTCACTAGGGGCGCACCTCCTGTGTTTTTTTCTCTCGTTTATATTAGTTGCGAGGGAATAGTCACAGACAGTTATTGCATAGCTTTTTCCTTCATAAAGTCACCATGAGGCCATGACGAATCATTGATAATATTGCTGTTACCGCCCCACTGGTTCTTGGTCTAAAGTTTAATAATAAAATACATTTGTTTCACAAAAGTTTTCCATATTATAAGCTGCAAAAAGAGGGAAAGAGACTTGTTTCAGTTGTTATTTTCTTGTTTATTGTAATCTTGTAGACAAATTAAATTTTAATTTAATGTGTATGTTTTAGAGAACATAATAAAAGCTCCAGCACATTTCCAATATTTGTGTGGGAGAGAGCTTTTCAGGTTATGATTATTAGATAAGTACCATTTTCTGAGCATGCATATACTTTTTTATTTACTTCCTTCCATCATTGTCTCTAGATGTACATTGCAGGTGATTTCATTTCTTTTACAGAAATCGAATATTGTAAAAAAAAACTGTAATTCCATATGCACTTTATAAGCTTGTGTATAAGAAATCCCGTAGTTTTGATTATACTAAACCAGTAAATACTAGTTTATTTTAGGGAGATTTACAAAACAAAATATGCTGGAAATCTGTTGCAAAAATCATCAAACTTTATTATGGGTTTTGGACACCTTTTTATATGTACCTAAACATTGTGTGGAGGTTTTGTTAGTCTTAAAATGTGATGATTTAACCAAAGTTGTATCAGTCATGTGAAGGTAGAGGAAAAACGTGCTAAATACCGTATATAATACCATTGGCAGTGCTTTGATAAATTAAGTGCAAGTTGTGTCTTATTATCTTTTACATTCCATTTCAATCCCATATTGACACCTAATTACAGACACTTTCTCTATAGAAGTGCACAGTGCTATAGAATGCTCATATTACTCATCATATTCAAGAGTTCTTTTAGGTTTTAATAGTATTGCTCCTGAATATGAAGTCAATGTTGGTTAATGCAGCTTTTTATGTGAATCTTGCCGGTATAACAAATACATAATATTCTATTCTATATTGCTATGCAAAGTGGAGTGGTCGAGGCTGTAAAAGAGGAAGCTTATTATTATTATTATCTACATTTATCTCCATGTATAGATCTATATTTGTGGGTGAGCAATGTGTAAAAACACATCTACAATATGGTTAACAAAATACTCAAACATTGCATGCAACACATATAGAAATTATTAAAAATATTAACAACATTTCATGCATAAAAACTGTTATAACAAAAAATGTTAGGCTGGGTTCACATCTATCAGGTGTCCGGCACAGTTTTCCTCTAGCACGCACCGGGGGGAAACTGATGCTAGAATTGATCTCATTCATTTGAATGGGACAGTTCACAATTAGGGATGAGCGAATATAAGCTGATGAATCAGAATTTGTTACGAATTTCATGAAATATTCGATTTGCAACGAATGCAAATATCGCCACGATTATATCGCGCGAATCGCTTAATTAAACTCTATTTCCTGCGGTCCAGGCTCCAGGGCATCTAAAATGGCGGATCCACATGTCAGTACATGGGGCAAGGAATGCTGGGAAGGCGGGAAGGCAAGGCGGGAAGGCAGGTAGGCGGGATGACCCTGAATCACATGCAGGGTGCAGCTTATCAGCAGCCAGTCACCCCTGTGATGTCACAACCCTATATAATCGGCAGCCATTTTGCGGCTCGTCATATCATTCATTACACTGCATAGAGATAGGACGGACATCACTGTGTGTGTGTTACACAGAAAAGCTCATCCTAGTCACGTCGGCGTTCTGGTGGACAGAGAGCAGTGTTTTTTTTCACTGAAAAGGATTTTTTACTGCAGCCATAAACCTCCCAGTCACTTTCTTCGGCATTGTATTAATGAGAGGGGCAGATAGCTGTGTGTTGCCTCATACATTTAAACAAGCCGCCTCAACTTCATAAACCTTAGCAGAGGAGGCAGGTAGAATTTTTCAGTGCAATTCTGTGTCTTTGTTCCACAACAAATCATCTGCTGGTTATACTAGTTTGTAGATGGTATAATACCCAGCAGTCCATCCCTGATAGTCTTTGACAGATTGAAATTTTGTGTTTAGTACACAGCTTTTTTGTACTGCCGCACTGTTGTGTTCTGCTGGTGTTGTGCAAAAATACGTTTTTTTTAAGTGTACTGTATCGCATGTTTCTGCCCTCATACGTGCATACCACATGATCTAAGTAGTGTACTATTTTGTACCTGTTAATCTGTCAAGGGCCTATATACTGTGAAAGTCCAGGCCAAAGTAATCACCACATGTTTTTTTATTAAAATAAGTATTTTTCAGCGTACTGTACCGCATTTTTCTGCCCTTATAAGTGCATACCTCATACCTTAATCTAAGTGGTGTACTATTTTGTGCCTGTTAATCTGTCAAGTTCCTACATACTGTGAAAGGACAGCCAAAAGTAATCACAGGCTGGTGTTTTACTCCAATACGTTTAGAAAGCGTACAGTAGCTAATTTTTATGCCCTCATAAGTGCATACCACATACATACATCTAAGTAGAGTACTATTTTGTACCTGTTAATCTGTCAAGGGCCTACATACTGTGAAAGGACAGCCAAAAGTAATCACCAGCTGGTGTTTTACTCAAATAATTTTTTAAGCGTACGATAGCGCATTTTTCTGCCTTTATATATTTTAAACCTGTTAATCTGTCAAGGGCCTAGATACTGTGAAAGTCCAGGAAAAATTACTCACCGGCATGTGTTTTTACTCAGATACTTTTTAAAGCATACTGTAGCGCATTTTTCTGCACTCACAAGTGCATACCACATATGTACTTCTAAGTAGTGTACTATTTTGTACTTGTTAATCTATCAAGGGTCTACATACTGTGAAAGGACAGCCAAAAGTAATCACTGGCTGGTGTTTTACTCCAATCCATTTATTAAGCGTACTGTAGCGCATTTTTCTGCCTTCATAAGTGCATACCTACATCTAAGTAGTGTACTATTTTAACCCCTTAAGGACTCAGGGTTTTTCCGTTTTTGCACTTTCGTTTTTTCCTCCTTACCTTTTAAAAATCATAACCCTTTCAATTTTCCACCTAAAAATCCATATTATGGCTTATTTTTTGCGTCGCCAATTCTACTTTGCAGTGACATTAGTCATTTTACCCAAAAATGCACGGAGAAATGGAAAAAAAAATCATTGTGCGACAAAATCGAAGAAAAAATGCCACTTTGTAACTTTTGGGGGCTTCCGTTTCTACGCAGTGCATATTTCGGTAAAAATGACACCTTATCATTATTCTATAGGTCCATACGGTTAAAATGATACCCTACTTATATAGGTGTGATTTTGTCGCACTTCTGGAAAAAATCATAACTACATGCAGGAAAATGTATACGTTTAAAAATGTCATCTTCTGACCCCTATAACTTTTTTATTTTTCCACGTACAGGGCATTATGAGGACTCATTTTTTGCGCCGTGATCTGAAGTTTTTATCGGTATGATTTTTGTTTTGATCTGAATTTTTGATCACTTTTTATTCATTTTTAATGGTATTAAAGTGACCAAAATACGCTTTTTTGGACTTTGGAATTTTTTTGCACGTACGCCATTGACCGTGCGGTTTAATTAATTATATATTTTTATAATTCGGACATTTACGCACGCGGCGATACCACATATGTTTATTTATTTATTTTTTTTACACTGTTTTATTTTTTTTATGGGAAAAGGAGGGTGATTCAAACTTTTATTAGGGAAGGGGTTAAATGACCTTTATTAACACTTTTTTTTTACATTTTTTTTGCAGTGTTATAGGTCCCATAGGGACCTATAACACTGCACACACTGATCTCTCATCCTGATCACAGGCGTGTATTAACACGCCTGTGATCAGTGTTATCGGCGCTTGACTGCTCCTGCCTGGATCTCAGGCACGGAGCAGTCATTCGCCGATCGGACACCGAGGAGGCAGGTAAGGGCCGTCCCGGTGTCCTGTCAGCTGTTCGGGACGCCGTGATTTCATCGCGGCGGTCCCGAACAGCCCAACTGAGCAGCCGGGTCACTTTCACTTTCGCTTTAGAAGCGGCGGTCAGCTTTGACCGCCGCTTCTAAAGGGTTAATACCGCACATCGCCGCGATCGGCGATGTGTGGTATTAGCCGCGGGTCCCGGTCGTTGATGAGCGCCGGGACCGACGCGATATGATGCGAGATCGCGGCGCGATCCCGCTTCATATCGCGGGAGCCGGCGCAGGACGTAAATATACGTCCTGCGTCGTTAAGGGGTTAAACCTGTTAATCTGTCAAGGTCCTAGATACTGTGAAAGGACTGTGAAAGGACAGCCAATAGTACACACCTGCTGTTGTTCTACACAAATACTGTTTTAAATTCCACTCAAGGATACAGCACCAACAGGCAAGGTCCAGTAAATTGCAAGCTGTGGTCTTTATTGTGTACAGGAACACACGTGCAATGTTTAGGCTAGAAAGCCTTTTTCAAGCATAAATTCTTGATTTGATAATGCTTGAAACAGCTTGCAATTTACTGGACCTTGTCTGTTGGTGCTGTATTCTTGAGTGGAATATATCTATATTATAGCGTTGGCAAGCTATCTGATACTATTGACAGGACTAGAGGTCCTCCAGTGCTGTTCCCTTTCTTGAGTTCAAATACTGTTTTAAGCATAGTGAAGCATAGTGTACTCCCCTCATATATGCAACAAAAATGTCAGTCAGAATAGTGCCAGGACATGTACAGAGGAGTGGCAGGGGCCTAAATCCATCAGGCACAGGCAGAGGTCACAGCAGAATAGGGGTGTGGGGCAGCCAGAGTTGCAGCAAAAGGTCTGAGCTCCCGATTCCAGCTAGCAGTCTTGTCGCGACCAGCAACCCAGCAGCCGTGATTGATTGGTTCACTCGGTCATCCACTTCATCCCAAGTGAGGTTCACTCGGTCATCCACTTTATCCCAAGTGACATCCGACACCCCTAGTCAACAGTGGGTGGTTCCTCAGACCCAACCCTCAGTTGGCATGGCCCTCATGCTGCTGCTGCCACCTCCAGGCTCTGTCATTGTGCTTCTCCATGGTCTCCTCATGCTAATGCTACCACCTCCAGGCTCTGTCATTCTGTCAATGTCATTGTGCCGCCATATGGTCTCCTCGTGCTGATGCTGCCACCTCCAGGCTCTCTCATACTGCTGCACTATGTTCTCCTCATGCTAATGCTACCACCTCCACACTCTGTCATTGTGCCACCATATGGTCTCCTCATGCTGATGCTACCATCTCCAGGCTCTGTCATTGTGCCACCATATGGTCTCCTCATGCTGATGCTGCCACCTCCAGGCTCTCTAATTGTGCTGCTCTATGGTCTCCTCATGCTGATGCTGCCACCTCCAGGCTCTCTCATTGTGCTGCTCTATGGTCTCCTCATGCTGATGCTACAGCCTCCACCTTCTGTCATTGTGCCACCATATGGTCTCCTCATGCTGATGCTACCACCTCCTTGCACTGTCATTGTGCTGCCATATGATCTCCTCATGCTGATGCTGCCACATCCAGGCTCTCTAATTGTGCTGCTCTATGGTCTCCTCATGCTGATGCTACCACCTCCAGGCACTGTTATTGTGCTGCCATGGATACTGCAAAACATAATTAATGTGCTGGTCCCCATTTTCAGAAATTCCTTGTATTAGAGCCACTTTCAGCACTCCTAATGCCACCTCCAGGATGTCTCATTCAGCCACTACAAGGTATCCTCATGCTTCAGCCACCTCAGGCTGTATCATTCATCCAATATATGGTTTACTGATGCGTCAGCCAGCTCCAGTCTGTGTCATTCAGCAACTACATGGTTTAGTAATGCTGCTGGGCCTATTACCTATATATGTTTATGGTAGCACTAGGTACCATACATCTTCAATGGAAATTTCAAAATTCATTTTTTATTCTAAGAGACTGTGAGGCCCCATTGTCTCCTCATCTACCGCCAACTCCAGGCTGTGCCATTCAGACATTATATTGTCTACTCCTGCTTTAGCCAACTCCAGGTTATGTCATTCAGCCAATATTAGGTTTACTGATGCAGCTGGGCCTGGGTCTGGGCCTAAACATTTTTTAAGGCAGCACTAGCTACCCTAAATCCTCAATTCAAATTTCTAAATTCATATTTTATTCTTAGGGATTGTGAATCCCTGGTGTCTACTCATGCTGCTGCCAACTCCAGGCTGTGCCATTCAGACACTATATGGTCTCCTCATGCTTCAGCCAACTCCACGCTGTGTCATTTAGCCAATATATGGTTTACTGATGCTGCTGTGTCTGGGCCTAAACATTTTTTATGTTGGCACTAGCTACCCTAAATCTTCAATTGAAATTTCAAAATTCCTCTTTTATTCTTAGGGATTGTGAAGCCCTGGTGTCTACTCATGCTGCTGCCAACTCCAGGCTGTGCCATTCAGCCAATATATGGTTGGGTCTGGGTCTGGGTCTGGGCCTGAAATTTTTTTATGGTAACATTAGCTACCCTAAATCTTCAATTTAAATTTCAAAATGTGTTTTAATCTTAGAGATTGTGAAACCCTAGTGTCTACTCATGCTGCTGCCAACTCCAGGCTGTGCCATTCAGACACTATAAGGTCTACTCATGCTTCAGCCACATCCAAGCTGTGTCATTCAGCCACTATATGGTCTCCTCTTGCTGCCAACACCTCCACGCTGTGTCATTCAGCCACTATATGGTCTCCTCATACTGATGCCACCTCCAGGCTCTGTCTTTGGGCAGCTATGCGGCAGTGATTCTAAAAGCGATGCCTGTAATCTGCATGTCATTCTGAATAACAGTATTATTTCACTACCCCAGCACACTCCATATGCGTGTTAGAACAAAGCAAAGTGTTCTACACACCTTTTGAGGCTCTCTGTAGTCCAGAAATAGTCGGTTTTTAATATAGATTCGCTACAAATAAATTCGGATCAAACCAAATTTTTTCTGAAAATTCGGCAAATCAGCCTAATCGAATTTTTCTAAAGTTTGCTCATCTCTATTCACAATCATCAAGCATCTCAATTTTGATGCTCGATGGTTGGACACGCCGGAGGATGCCAGACAGGGGAATGCAGCTTGCTGCGTTCCCCTTTCCGCTGTCCAGAAACAATGGACACCAGATACCATACAAAGGATGACAACTTGTCATCAGTTGTGGCATCAGTTGCGTTGAGATATAGGCTGAGTTCACCTATGCCGGACATTTGTGAACCCAGCCTTTCCTATAGTAACTAGTCAGTATAGACTTGTCTTTATACTGCACAATAAATATTACTGTGGTACATTGCAAGCTAAAAGATCTGTGTATAATGGGAATCATTTTAAATTGTAATACTGTTATAGAATAGATCGGAGGTTCTTAGCATGCCATTTCAACAAAAAGTGTGTACCATCCCACCACAGTAAGGTGATCTCATTCAGGTCCTACACCAGTGTTTGCCAAACTTTAAGCTCCCAGCTATTGTAAAACTACCACTCCCAGCATGCTCGGACTGTCCAGACAGGCTTAGAGTTGTAGTATTGCACCTGCTGGAGATATCCTGTTTGGAAACACTGCCCTAAACTAGAATTATGCCTCCCCTGGCTAGCACTATAAACCTTCAGATTATGGGCATGTGCTGCTGACATTTTTGTGTCTGCACTGTTTTGCGGACAGACAGTTTTATCTTCAGGCAGATATATGGGCCACTGGTCTTTTCACTTACTGTATATTTGATTCTTTTTTTTTAGCCTGTTGGTTTGTTCACCGTAAGGCTGAAGTTAAAACATAAAATAGTGATATATTTTATTTTAAGTGTGCATTTTTGTCCACAATCCACCAAAAATGCTTGCACATAGTTTTTTTTTTTTTTGCTTTTATTTTAAATTTTTTTGCCAAATATGGACAAAATATACTATTGACATTTACTGTGGTGTTTGCGCAGTTCAACAATATGGTAGCAAGTAAGTTTCCCCTCTGGACCCATTAAGGCCATAAAATTATTTTAAGGTTCTGGAACTGTGACTGTAGAACACCCTCTTGCTTCTCCTGAGAGACCCCTTAGTTATGATACTTAGCATTTTAATGCATATTGTATTGCCACTATACAAATATTTTACACTGGAATAATAAACAAATAAAAACTAAATACAAATAACAAATCTAAGCCTGGAATAAAACACATCATGTTCTTTTCTGCTGTTTTAAATAAAGAACTTCTATCTATAGCAAACCATTAGTGGAAATGTTTTAAAAAGAAAACTAATCATCTGCCAAGAACAATGGACTAGATTAAATAAAACTTTCTCATTCTTACACGTTGCAAACTTAGATAGACAGGTGTAGCTGTAGACTTTGTAGTCTAACTTTAGGCCAAATAATTACTTGGCTTACCTCAAACTAGAATCACATGCCATAATTGCGGTACATTTTTTGGACATGTTAACACTATGCAAGAGAGGGAAGAGCTCAGAGAAAAACCCTTGCCAGCAGGGAGAGCTTTGGCATCCTCTCTATGGTTAGTTATAGTTTCACTTTCAGGCCAAGTGTGAGGTCACATGTTAGGGGCTCTGCCATATGTATTGCAGAGCAGCCCCAGTGATCTGAGAAGTGTAGTAGAGCTTTGTATGACTAGAGATATTGAGGGAGATTTATCAAAACCTGTGTAGTGGAAGAGTGATGCAGTTGCCCATAGCAACCAATCAGATTGTTTCTTTCATTTTTCATAGGCCTCTTTTAAAATAAAAGCTGATTGGTTGCAACTGCACCACTCTTCCTCTGCACAGTTTTTGATAAATCTCCCCCATTGTGTGCTATTTGTAGTATTCCACTGTATCTCCTACCTTTAGCCACTGAATGTAGTGCTGTCCTCCTATCAGTCCCCACACAGTGCTACTAGTCTTATGCCAGTTACCTGTGTACTACTACTTCTATGTCACCAGTATAATGATATGAATATAGTATAAAAAAAAAAAAAACAGAGAAAAAGTGCAACTATGTGCCGTTAATCCCAGGGGGCAAGTTCTGTGGTGTTGTACTATGAGCACAACACCATCATGCGCTTATGGCCTCAGATCCCATCCTTCCGACGTCAGAAACTGTAGAAACAAGGATGCTGTGGGCACTGCTGGAAGATGATGTTCTTCAGGCGCTCTCCAAGAAGGTTAACAAACTTAACCAGAAAATGGACCAGTTAAATAATAAAGGTTTATTTAGTAATATACAACCAGACAATGCGTTTCAAGGGGCGGGACCCCCTCTTCCTCTGGTTGAGTGGACCTGAGGAAGAGGGGGTCCTGCTCTTTGAAACGCATTGTCTGGTTGTATATTACTAAATAAACTTTTATTATTTTACTGGTCATTTTCGGTTAAGTTTGTAACCTTCTTGGAGAGCGCTTGAAGACATCATCTTCCAGCTGTGCCCACAGCATTCTTGTTTCACCAGCAGAATGATACACCTAAGTCAGTCACCATTTTAATACTACTACTTTTATCAGTCACCAGTATACCACTACTCCTATATCAGTCACCAGCGTACTACTCCTACTCCTATATCAGTCACCATTGTACTACTACTAGTAGTATACAATTACTTGCGTGGGAGGGCACACCATTTTCTACTGCACCAGATTACATCAACTCTAGTGATGCCAATGTGAAAGTTGTATTGGTATTTATAGTTTCATTTAGGTCAGCATGATGAGTCTTTATTGACAATTGGCAATGTTATAAACAAGCAACATAATACCAATGATTTCACTAGAGTGCACATTATTCTAAAGCTTGTTGACACTTTGCAATTGTTAGAAATGAGGGAATATATGGATTTTAATGTATTACTACTGATTTGAATAATGTTGTTAAAGGGGTACTCTGGCCCCAAGACATCTTATCCCCTATCAAAAGGATAGGGGATAAGATGTCTGATCGCGGGGGTCCCGCTGCTGGGGACCCCACAATCTAGCATGCAGCAAACACCTGTAAGTACTGCTGGAAGCGCTGGAAATTTGCAGTTTTTTGCCTCCCGACCACGGGGACGGATTATCGCGATGTCACGCCCCGCCCCCTCAATGCAAGTCTATGGGAGGGGGCATGATGGTTCTCCCAAAAACTGTGCCCACTAGCAACTTTTCCCATGGCCTTTGAGGTGCAGTAGTTTACTACAACGTGGGAACCTAACCTTAGAATCAGCAGCAGTATTACTAAATTACTTTTGAAGTTCTGTCTTTAGTTTGTCTAGTTTTACCCTGTAATAAAAGTGATTTTTTTAAATTTATTTTTCTTTTAGAAAAATAGAAACAAGCGAAATAAATAGTATTTTTCACAGTTACAGTTGCCTTAGACTGGAAAGAATCTTTAGCAAAAATAAATAATAATTGAAACATCACTGCCAATATACTGCCTTTCACATGATGTCAGCGCATTTCAAGCAGACACATTGACCTCATTTCCCTGTAGTTCTTTAAGCATAAATTCATACAATGATCTAGTTCATTTCAGGATGTTATTTAGTCTAGAACAGGGCAACTGTACACATTTTAATAGAAATACGAGCTAAAATAAATCACAAAACATGCATTGCATTAAAGTGGGTTCTTTATGAACAAAGTAAGATTTTTTTATACAATTCTAAAACTGCATATTCAAAATAATGCTCCATACAATGCTTACATAATACTGATATATAGTATCAGTCACCAGCAAAGATTAACCACTATACATTGTCCAAATAATATGACACTACTGTGCCTAAATACACTGCTCAAAAAATAAAGGGAACACTTAAACAACACAATGTAACTCCAAGTCAATCACACTTCTGTGAAATCACACTTTCCACTCAGGAAGCAACACTGATTGACAATCAATTTCACATGCTGTTGTGCAAATGGAACAGACAACAGGTGGAAATTATAGGGATTAGCAAGACACCCCCAATAAAGTGGGTTCTGCAGGTGGTGACCACAGACCACTTCTCAGTTCCTATGCTTCCTGGCTGATGTTTTGGTCACTTTTGAATGCTGGCGGTGCTTTAACTCTAGGGGTAGCATGAGACTGAGTCTACAACACACACAAGTGGCTCAGGTAGTGCAGCTCGTTCAGGATGGCACATCAACGGGAGCTGTGGCAAGAAGGTTTGCTGTGTCTGTTAGCATAGTGTCCAGAGCATGGAGGCACTACCAGGAGACAGGCCAGTACATCAGGAGACGTGGAGGAGGCCGTTGGAGGGCAACAACCCAGCAGTAGGACCGCTACCTCCTCCTTTGTGCAAGGAAGAGCAGGAGGAGTACTGCCAGAGCCCTGCTAAATGATCTCCAGCAGGCCACAAATGTGCATGTATCCACTCAAATGGTCAGAAACAGACTCCATGAGGGTGGTGTGAGGGCCCGATGTCCACAGGTGGGGGTTGAGCTTACAGCCAACATCGTGCAGGACATTTGGCATTTGCCAGAAAACACCAAGATTTGCAAATTCGCCTTCACAGCTGAAAGCAGGTTCACACTGAGCACATGTAACAGACGTGACAGAGTCTGGAGACGCTGTGGAGAATGTTCTGCTGCCTGCAATATCCTCCAGCATGACCGGTTTGGTGGTGGATCAGTAATAGTGTGGGGAGGCATTTCTTTGGGGGGCCACACAGCCCTCCATGTACTTGCCAGAGGTAGTCTGACTGCCATTAGGAACCGAGATGAGATCCTCAGAACCCTTGTGAGACTATATGCTGGTGCGGTTGGCCCTGGGTTTCTCCTGATGCAAGACAATGCTAGACCTCATGTGGCTGGAGTGTGTCAGCTGTTCCTGCAAGAGAAAGGCATTGATTCTATGGACTGGCCCACCAGTTCCCTAGACCTGAATCCGATTGAGCACATCTGGGACATCATGTCTCACTCTATCCACCAACGCCACATTGCACCACAGACTGTCCAGGAGTTAGCGGATGCTTTAGTCCAGGTCTGGGAGGACATCCCTCAGCCACCTCATCACGAGCATGCCCAGGCATTGTAGGTAGGTCATATGGGCACGTGGAGGCCACACACACTACTGAGCCTAATTTTGACTAGTTTTAAGGACATTACATCAAAGTTGGATCAGCCTGTAGTGTGGTTTCATCTTTGATTTTGAGTGTGACTCCATATCCAGACCTTCATGGGTTGATCAATTTGATTTCCGATGATAATTTTTGGGTGATTTTGTTGTCAGCACATTCAACTATGTAAGGACAAAAGTATTTCATATGATTAGTTTATTTATTCACTAAGATAGGATGTGTTATCTTAGTGTTCCCTTTATTTCTTTGAGCAGTATAATATCCCTATAGATAGTCCACATAATACTGCATATACAGCACACATTATATAGTAGGTCAGCATAGAACAGGTCTGCAGATTATTGGAAGTGGAAAAGGATCTCCTGGAAATAGACCAGTTTGCTAATCTCTAAAGAAGGCTGTGATATGAGAAAAGCTATCACTATATATCTCCCATACATCAGATACTGAAGAAAAAAAAAACAATTGTACTGACTACTAGGTATAATATAAATATTAACAACATTAGGTTTGCTATGGGGATTTGCTCCTGCTCTGCACAGTTACTGACATGGACAGAGGTGTCAGCAGTCAGACAAAAAAAAAAAAGAACAACTCAACTTCCTCTGCAGCATACGGCAGCTGATAAGTACTGGAACGATTAAGATTTTTTAATACAAGTAATTTACAAATCTGTTTAACTTTCTGAAGACAGTTGATATGAAAAAAAAAATGTTTTCCACTGGAGTATCCCTTTAAGGCTATGTTCACACATTGTTTTGTTATCTGCAAACAGCTGAGAAAATGGACTAAAAGCAATAAATTACATAAAAAAATGTGTTTACATAGAAAAATGGCTGGAAAATAGCATTAAAATTAGGTTAAAAAAAGGGGTGTGAATATAGCCTGACACTCGTTCGTTCACATTGCCGTTGGACTCCGCTATTCAGGGTTCTGTCTGCAATCTGGTCAGAACAATGGGAAATTAGCAGCGAAAAAAATAGTGCAAGCACAATTTTTTTCTTTACTAAATTCCTGTAAAATTATCGGATCACGCGTTTGCACCGGACCTGTTCGTTAGGACCCTTAAAGGGTCGGATGCAAATGGCAATGTGAACCTAGCCTAAAAGTATACTGTTTCCTTAAAATGCTTACAAAATGATAGATTAATAATCAATCTATTCTGAAACTGTGAACTTGAACATAGGTCTAAGATACAGAGGATACAGAGCCTAATATAAAATAAAATCATACAAGTAAATGTAATAAACATTATGTAATGTGTACACACAAAGCTATATTCTTTATAAAAAATTTTAAGTTTAATTAATTAATGAATACATTAAGTTAATACATGTAGAGACAAGAGACATAGTATGGTAACCTAATTTCACAATTAAACAAATATGTATTGAATCCTGGGTAATTATTGTAATGCACTGATGTCTTTAGGAGCATAACATTTATAAAAAGTATGCCAAAAATTCACGATAAAATACTATTGAAAGGAAAGGGATCAGATGTATTATCCAGCCAGTATGCACTGAAGGTCTATAGCAGAGGTAGAAAACTGTGGCCCTGCAGATGTTGCAAAACTTCAATTCCCAGCATGCCCAGACAGCTTTATTGGTTACCTGATGGTTTAAACTAGTCTGACTCCGGATGACCAAAATAAATAAGATTTACAGTAGCTTTATTTTTACCATGACAAGTCTTCAATAGCTCTATAACAATTTATTATTAAAACAGTAAACATATAGATGGGTGTAGGGCAATTAAAAAAGTAACAGGAGGCACAGTTCACATGTGTAGTACTAATGGAGATTCCAAGTGGATGCAAACTCAAACAAAAAAATGGGATGGTAAAGGTGGTGCATGGATACAATGTACAGGGTGGGCCATTTATATGGATACACCTTAATAAAATGGGAATGGTCAGTGATATTAACTTCCTGTTTGTGGCACATTAGTATATGTGAGGGGGGAAACTTTTCAAGATGGGTGGTGACCATGGTGGCCATTTTGAAGTCGGACATTTTGAATCCAACTTTTGTTTTTTCAATAGGATTAGGGTCATGTGACACATCAAACTTATTGGGAATTTCATAAGAAAAACAATGATGTGCTTGGTTTTAACGTAACTTTATTCTTTCATGAGTAATTTACAAGTTTCTGACCACTTATAAAATGTGTTCAATGCAACCCTCTTCTCCCACTCTTCACACACTAATAGCAACACCGCAGGAGAAATGCTAGCACAGGCTTCCAGTATCCATAGTTTCAGGTGCTGCACATCTCGTATCTTCACAGCATAGACAATTGCCTTCAGATGACCCCAAACATAAAAGTCTAAGGGGTTCAGATTGGGAGACCTTGGGGGCCATTCAACTGGCCCATGATGACCAATCCACTTTCCAGGAAACTGTTCATCTAGAAATGCTCGGACCTGACACCCATAATGTGGTGTCGCACCATCTTGCTGGAAAAACTCAGGGAACGTGCCAGCTTTAGTGCATAAAGAGGGAAACACATAATCATGTAGCAATTTTGCATATCCAGTGGCCTTGAGGTTTCCATTGATGAAGAATGGCCCCACTATCTTTGTACCCCATATACCACACCATACCATCAATTTTTGTGTTCCAACAGACTTGGAGGGATCGATCCAATGTGGATTAGTGTCAGACCAATAGCGGTGGTTTTGTTTGGTAACTTCACCATTCAAATAAAAGTTTGCCTCATCACTAAACAAAATCTTCTGCGTAAACTGAGGGTCCTGTTCCAATTTTTGTTTTGCCCATTTTGCTAATTCAGTGCGCCGATCTGGGTCATCCTTGATGAGATGCTGCAGTAGCTGGAGTTTGTAAGGGTGCCATTTGTGAGTAGCTAATATCCGCCGAAGGGATGTTCGACTAATGCCACTCTCCAGTGACATGCGGCGAGTGCTACGCTGTGGGCTCTTGCTGAATGAAGCTAGGACAGCCAATGATGTTTCTTCATTAGTGACAGATTTCATGCGTCCACATTTTGGAAAATCCAACACTGAACCAGTTTCATGAAACTTAGCAAGCAGTTTGCTAACTGTAGCAAGGGAGATGGGTGGTCTCATAGGGTGTCTTGCATTGAAATCTGCTGCAATGACCCGGATACTGCGTTCACCAGACATCAACACAATTTCTATCTGCCCCTCACGTGTTAACCTCGATGACATGTCAATGTCTGTAAACAAAGAGAAACTTGTAAATAACTCATGAAAGAATAGAGTTACATTAAAACCAAGCACACCAGTGTTTTTCTTGTGAAATTCCAAATAAGTTTGATGTGTCACATGACCCTCTTCCTATTGAAAAAACAAAAGTTGGATTAAAAATGTCCGACTTCAAAATGGCCACCATGCTCACCACCCATCTTGAAAAGTTTCCCCCCTCACATATACTAATGTGCCACAAACAGGAAGTTAATATCACCAACCATTCCCATTTTATTAAGGTGTATCCATATAAATGGCCCACCCTGTACAACAAAATCAATGACAGTAAATGAAAAATGAAAATCCCGCACTCACTGTGTACATTGCTGGGTTCGTGGAGGCTCATGGAAGGAAAGGGGATAGAAGAAGTAGAAGAAGGATTAGAGGCAACGACCGGTTGTTTTGTGCTAATTAGCACTTCTTCCGGCTTTGGAGGCCGGAAGAAGTGCTAATTAGCACAAAACCACCGGTCTTTGCCTCTGGGCCCCCGTCTACCTCTCCTTCCCCCTTTCCTTCGATGAGCCTCCACGGTCCCAGCGATGGACACGGTGAGTGCAGGATTTTTAACTTTCATTTAATGACATATAGATGGGTGTTATCGGTATTACTTTGGTTAAAGATTTTTTCTACATTTTCTTTAAATTTCTGATTACCCAAATAACCACCCAAAATAATCTGTGTCACATGATATGTAAAGGCATTTTAAATTTTTTACCCCATAAAAGACACCTCGAATAGTGTTGGGCCCAAATATTGGCATTTCAAATTTTTATCGCAAATATCGCAAATTTGCGAATTCACGAATATATTTGCTACATATTCGAAATTACGAATATTCACTTTTTTTCCCGCATATGTGCATATTTGCATATTCCTTCTTTTAACTTGTGAGCCAATTAGAAGGATGCAAATACACTTGTCAGAGGTTATCAGCAACAACCCTAGCAACCAATAATAAAGTTGCCCACCCCCTCACTGTTTTCTTCCTCTAATAAGCGAATATGCGAATATAATGAATACGCATAATTTGTAAATATAGGATGAATATTCATTTATATATTCGTGAAATATTGCGAATTCGAATATGGCCAATGCCGCTCATCACTAACCTCGAACTAAAAAGAAAAAAAAATCAGCATAATCAAACAGTACTTCGAAAATACAATGACTTTCTTTGTTCCATCTTCATCTTAGGTAGCTAAGTTTTTTGCATTTTGTCTTGACCTGCTGCTGTTTTCTTATGATGAAGATATAATAAAGTTGTTGGATTTTATATCAAGTACTCGTGAACACTGTGGATATTTTTCTTCTTTCTAAAGATGTATCAAAAGTGACTGCTTTATGTATTATAGCTGTCAAGTCCTACTCGGTCACAACCCCACTTTTGGGGTCTTCTGATTCTATGCAGTGCACTTTTTGGTAAAATAGACACCATATGTTTATTCTGCAGGTCCCTACGCTTACAAAGATACCAAATTTATATAGGTTTTTCTTAATTTCACTACTTAAAAAAATTATAACTACATGCACCAAAATTAGTGTGTTTAAAATTGTCCTCTTTTGACCCCAAAACTTTTTTATTTTTCCGTATATGGGGATATATGAGGGCATATTTTTTGTGCTATGATCTGAAGTTTTCATCAGTACCATTTTTGTTTTGATAGGTCTTTCTGGTTTTTATAATTTTTTTAGAGCATACAAAGTGACCAAAATACGCAATTTTGGACTTTGGTATTTTTTTTTACATATACTCCATTGACCGTGCAGTTTAATTAACATTATATTTTTACAGCTTGGACATTTATGCATATTTTTTATATGGAATTTGGGAAAAGGGGGGGGGGGATTTTAACTTTTAATAAGGAAGGGGTTTTATTAAACTTTTTTATTACACTTTATTAGTCCCCTTAGGGGACGTTTAGGAGGAATCATTAGATTCCTCATACAGATCAATGTGGTTCATAGAGCCACATTGATCTGTGTGATCTGCGCTCCATTGAGAAAGCCTGGTCCTGCTAGACTTTATCAATGGGAGAGCCGGGACAGTCGCAGCAACAGAGGTAAACCCTCCGGCTACCTCCAAAGTGGATCGCCCCCCTGCGATTGCGCTGCTGGGGGATCCACCCCACTGGACCACCATGGAGTGTTCACAGCTTCTTTTAGATGCCGCTGTCAACTATAACAGCGAAAATCTAAAGGGTTAATAGCCGGTCGTGGGGGATCGCCGCATGTCGGCTATTAACACTGGCCCCCAGCTACAAGAATCAGCTGGGGGCCGGCATGACGCGGGCTCAGTCGGGAGCCCGCGTCATACAACAGTTATCAGCACATGGATTAGTATACACGTCCATGGTCCTTAACCAGTTAAAAAAAAAATTTTTTTGTACATATGTTTGCACATTTTTACATACTGGGCTTAAAAGATCTTTGTTTGCCTTTAAATATATTAACGATTAACTTGTAAATAGATAAGGAGGGTCATAGGAATGTTAAGTAAAACTATCACAATAAAATCTGGTACAGATTTAACAATAGTGTTGTTCAGACCAGGTACACAGGATATGTAAAGTGTGAAAAAAAACTAATACAAAAAAGTCCACTGTAGTGTAAAAACTGTAATATAAAAAAGTCCACACTAGTGTTGACCAAACAGAAAATTGAGAATGCAGCGTGGTTGCAGAGTCCTCTTTACAGAATGGATCATAGACTGGATAACTGAACAGTGGACTTTAAACTTTTTTTAATCACACAATAGTATAACTTCAAGATAGTTGCAGACATAAAGAGGGACACAATAAGCATAAAGGTTATCAAACAATGATTAAGGCACAACATGCTTTGCACTAGCAGATGTACATGGAACAGGAAGCTTTATGGTTACATCATAAACTTAAAGGCTGAGTACTTGAACTTAGTTAAATATATCTTTACAGCTCTCTTCTTTAACCCCTTAATGACATAGTGTTTTTCTATTCTTGCACTTTTTCCTCCTTACCTTTTAAAAATCATAACCCTTTCAATTTTGCACTTAAAAATCCATATGATGGCTTATTTTTTGAGCCACCAATTCTACTTTGTAATGACATCAGTCATTTTACCCATAAATCTACGGCGAAACAAAAAAGAAAATCATTGTGTGCCAAAATTGAAGAAAAAACACAATTTTGTAATTGATGGGGCTTCCGTTTCTATGCAGCGCATTTGTAGGTAAAAAAAAAAACACCTTATCTTTATTCTGTATGTCCATACAATTAAAATGATATCCTACTTATATGGGTTTGATTTTGTCTTACTTCTGGAAAAAATCTTAACTACATGCACAAAAATGAATACGTTTAAAATTGTCATATTCTGACCCCTATAACTTTTTTATTTTTCCACATATGTGGTGGTATGAGGGCTCATTTTTTTGCACCGTGATCTAAAGTTTTTATTGGTACAATTTTTGTTTTGATTGACTTTTTTGATTGCTTTTTATGAATTTTTTATGGCATAAAAGGTGATCAAAAATACACTATATTTTTGCATGTACGCCATTGACCGTGCAGTTTAATTAATGATATATTTTTATAGTTTGGACATTTATGCACGCGGCGATACCACATATGTGTATTTTTATTTACACAGTTTTTTTAAATGGGAAAAGGGGGGGGGGGTGATTCAAACTTTTATTAGGGAAGGGGTTAAATCATCTTTAGTAACTTTTGGGGCTATAACATGCATTACACAGATTGCAGGCACTGATCAATGCTATGCCATAGCATAGCATTGATCAGTGTTATTGCTGCTTGACTGCTCCTGCCTGGATCTCAGGCACCAAGCAGTCATTCGGCGATCGGACACGGAGGAGGCAAGTAAGGACTCCTCGTGCGTTCTAGCTGATCGGGAGTGAGCTAAGCTGCCGGGAAGTTTTCACTTTCACTTTAGACATGGCGATCAAGACTTAATGCCAGACATCTGCCTGAACGGCGATGTCCAGCATTAGCCACAGGTCCTGGCTGCTGATAGCAGCTGGGACCATGTAGGTATGATGCAAGCTCAGCTCCTGAGCTCGCATCACAACCCTGCCGTGCAGCAGCGCCGTTTAAGCTGGGTGCAAATATACAAGCTTCCGGCATAGTTTCCCTCCGGCGTGCACCAGAGGCAAACTGATGCTAGAATTGATGCCACTTATTTGAATGGGACAGTTCACAATCATCCAGTGTCTCAATTGGTTGGACGTGCCTGAAGGTTGGACACGCTTGAAGGCACCGGACAGTGTCTGCCATTCAGAAATAATGGACGCTGGATGCCATACAACTGATGACAACTTTTTATTAGTTGTGGCATCAGATCTAGGCTGAGTTCACCTATGCTGAATGCCGGATGCCGGTCACTCTAACTTGTAGTAATAGAATATGATGTCACCTTTTTTGCTGTGGTTTTGCCTCTACGGGGGAGCAGAATTGAAACAAAAACTACATTGATGTAAGCAAGTTTTTAAAGAAAGAAAACAATCTTTGATATTTGTAAAATAAAAAAAAAGAACTAAACTGGATAGGAGTTTGTAAAAGGAGTACGGGGGAGGGGGGATTCAATGAATAAATGAGATTGAAGAAGTATTTGAGAGGAAGAGGCAAAGAAATCAAGTTGTATTCCAATAAATTAATTTTACTGACTATGACTGTCTTTTTTTCTTCCTTATGTCAGCAAAATATTGAAAACAACTAATAGTTCGACCATATCTTCTCAAATAGGTTAGATCATATCTTCTCATAAATGTGTAGTGTTTAATAACATATTTTTTAAACCAAGAACATCTATTATAAGAAACCCTTTGTCACTTTTGGATATTTTTCAACTTAAAATGGGATGATTATGGATGTAGTCCAACTACAAGATGCCACTATAGATCAAAACTATGGTTCAAAGTCAATAGAGGAGACATAATTGTAATTACGTATTAAATAAAGATTACAAAAGTGAATCCAAAATGAACTGAGAAAATATAAGATGGAAATAGCAGAATAGCAATAACTCTTCTAAAAACAATAGTTCAGAATAAGGATTTTAAAGTACTGCTAGCATTTTCTTAAAGGGGTACTCCGGCACTAAGACATCTTATACCCTATCCAAAGATAAGGGATAAGATGTCTGATCTTGGGGGACCCACCTTCCTCAGCTGCACGAAGCGATGAGTGTCCGTCACGCCCCCTCCCATAGGTTTACATTGAGGGGGCTGTGAATGACGTCACAAGAGCTTCAGACATTGACCAATCATTGCTTCATGCAGCTGAGACAGGTGGGTGCTGCATGAGAGATTGTGGGGGTCCCCAGCAGCGAGACCCCCTGCGATCAGACATCTTACCCCCTATACTTTGGATAGGGGGATAAGATGTCTTAGGGCTGGTGTAACCCTTTAAAGCTATAAAGCACATTATTATTACTTTATGGATTAACAATACTGCAAAATTAATAGTCAAACTTTTTGTATGGTGATAATTACAAATTCATTGGAATTTCTACAGTTTTAATTTTTATAATTCAATAAAATTTTATTGAACATAATAATAATAATATAACAAGTTATACAAGTAAAAAAAAATATATTTTATAATTTTCTTGCCCATTGATAAAAAAAAATTTGATTGAGCCACTAGATGATGTTAGCAAGTATTAGATTTGCATGAAGGAGCCGCGGCTTAAGAAAGGCCAAAAATTGCACCACATTTAGTTTACTTTGTGTCTCTTAAAGCCCCAGTCAGACATTGGATATAGAGATGGGGGAACAATGGACATCCTTGTTTGGTCTCATGTTGTCATGTTGACCTGTGCTAGTGATGAAGAATAGTTCCTATTTCTGACTAGCTATGCAGGATCTCTTTAAGAAAGTGTCAGCTGACCCTGCTGTAGATATATGTTTTAGGGAGGCAAAGATTTTTGAATAGATGTTAACAACAAGACTAATTAGGAGAATTGGTCTATAATTGACCAATTTTTTTCTTTTCTTTTCCTGTTTTGGAATTACACAAGTGTAGTCTGTTACAGGAAATCTGTCAGCTCTTTTTCATGCTTAAAGCTGCAGACACTATTATGCAGCTAATAAAAGCAAACTGTACATATAGAATTGTCTTTTTATTTGTTAGTCGAGCGTCAAAGATGTGGTGCCGAGCTGCTCAAGTGCCACAGCCTGGCATTCCTTCTCACTCACACTCAACTTACAGTCCCCCCATAACTGATGTACAGAGCTCTGTATGTCAATTAAGGAGGAGCTGGGAGGTGAGGACAAGCAAGGAGTAGAGGGACCAGGCTAGCACCAACCCAAAGGCTAGCATTGAAGAATACAGGCATTGAAATAGCTATTAGTGCTGTTACAGGACTAGTTGAACACAAAAAGTGGACTAGCCAGCAGCAAGTTGACAGATAGGTATGAAAACACAAGCTTCTTCAAGATATTAGCACCAGATAGAACATTCACATTCTTTATGGTTGTCAGACTCCTTGAATAAAGGTGACCAGTAACTGCAACCCTGCCAGACCCATCAGTTACCCAAAGGGGCAAATATTATCGGGATCTAAAGGCAGGGTAATGAAGAGTTCCTGAGTAACATTCTACTGTGGTTAAGCTTTTTGAATGTGCCACTGTGTTCATGAGGGGCCAAAAATATACAACTCTATATTTCATGCCTGCACTTGTGAAGGGGTTGTTGAGGTACAGTACTACAGTAAGTGTGCTTCTTTTAAATCTTCGGCCATGAGGAGCTTCCAAGCCATTGCAATGGACCAGCTTCACACAACTTCTCATTTTTTTTGCTGATGTTTTCCTGTCCCTAATAGGGCAATTATTAACCTCCAGTGGGGCGTTGTGAGAAAATAGAATCCAGAACTTCCGAGCTGAGTAGTAGTCACATGTGCCCGAGCAGATTAAAAAATGATGCTGAGTGTAATACTCACTTCTTCTCTCATAACTTTTAGTGCATATGATAAAGATTCATTAAAGCTAATCCTTGGATCTACTGATTAAATGTGGACTTATTGCACATTCAATCACCTTATGTAACATACTGCCACTACTATCCTCCTCCTCACTACTGTACTGTGTCACTATGAGGACTGGAGAGATAAAGGGCCTACTGTACAATCACCTTATGTAACCACTACTTTTCTCTTCCTGATTACGTATGTATAGAGAGTCTAGATATGGCACATATTCAACTTGTGTGGAAGAACGTAGTCTAGTTGATAGTATATGCAATGTAAAAAAGAAATAGTGTGGTGCACACTATGCAACAGCCCAGAGTTCACTTTCCTGAGCTCCTCCATTATCACCTCTCACATCTGACTCCCTCTTATTGTTAAGTGCGGCGCTTTAGCCACAATGCTAATACTTGATCACTGATCAGTATGATCTCTTTCTTCGGTGACAGCAGTGAAGGGGAGGACAGAGGAACAGGTTCTGCAGGATCCCCATGGTGTTGCTCAGCTTGTTTTCCCCATGAGTAATGCACCTCTGGCTCTGTTCTGGGGTTAGTATGGCAGTGGTATCAGGCTTCTGTTGCGTGCCAGAGATCTCTGGTGTTTGCGGTTTGCTTTCGGTGCAGCCTCCTTACTGACGCATAGTTGCTGACTTCTACAGAGGATTGTGAGCCGTGGTTCTGCTATTTTTTTCTTCACATTTTACTTATCATTTAATCGGAGCCTGATGAATGGATGAAGGAAATTGCAGACAACTATTTCAATTATAGTTTTTTTTTATTGATAATATCGATTAATCGTTGCAGCCCTAGTGGTCTTTATTCATTCTAGAGGAAATTTGGTACATGTTCTTTGGACTGGTGGAGATCTGCTGGCCATTGTTCATTGTGCCTTTGTTCTTATCTCTCCATAGAATTTTTTCCTAAAAGGGTTGTAGAACTTGAGATGGGCCTCAATTTTGGAAGCCACTACTGTTCACAAAAACATTATGGGGGAGATTTATCAAAACCTGTGCAGAGGAAAAGATGCTAAGTTGCCCATAGCAAGCAATCAGATTGCCTCATTATTTTTTTTTCAGGCCTTTTCAAAAATGAAAGAAACTATCTGATTGGTTGCTGTGGGTAACTCCGCAATTTTTCCTCTGGACAGGTTTTGATAAATCTGACCCTATGTCTTTTTATTAACATAAAACTTGTTTGTGCTTTTTCTGATAGTAGACATATAAACTAAGCTTTGATTTGACTTGAGATCTTTTGCTGTTACCATATTTTTTTTTTCACCTTTTTTTTCTGGATTGCCTTCTGTTCTCTTGGAATGATTAACAGGGCACCCCTCCTGGAGACTAGGTCTGAATTCTATCAATTTGTAAGCAATTTATCTAACTGTGAATTGATGTACATCCAGGTCTTTAGAATTGGTTTTGTAACCGATTCCAGCCTCTATAACACATCTTCTTAGTTCTACTAAAATGTGTTTGCATTGAAGCATGGGTCACAATGGTCGGTTTCTCCTATGAAGAACAGATTTGTCAGTAATAGGCTTTATGTGCTTTTATTTAATGAACATAGGACATGTGAAACCCACACTTCTAATTTAAAAACCTTTTGCCAATTAGCCCTTAGAGAAATGTGCTTAATAAAAGACATGAATAGTACAGCTCTTTCTGCGTTGCAGTTTGTGTATGTCTATAATTGGAAATTAGATAACAGTCAGACCATGTTTTTAGTAATAATGCTGAAATATAGGTAGTTCCAAAGAACTTCCCTTACTTTTCTTTTTTAACTATCTACCGTATCTATGTATCTATCCAACTATCTATCTATCTACAATAGGGAGAAGAACAACACACCTGTAGAAGTATTCCAAGCAAATAGTGCACGCGGTTTCTGGAGCCTAGGTCAATGAATCACCATTTAAGCAGCAAAAAAGGATCTCACTGCAGCACACAGAGAAAACGGGAAAAAAATCTTGTAATTAATTCTATTGAAAAAAGTGCTTTCACAGCAAGTGACGTTTCGACCGGGCATTATCAAGCAGTGCGCATTACAGCATATCTCACACATATAAATAGGGGTACCAATCAACTGGTGTCTAAAGTGCTCCTAATACATAAGTAGTAACAACGTGATAAAACATAGTCAAAGTGTGCATATACATGTCTCATATTGGTATTTGTATAAGTTTATAGTGACATAAAAGTGATCATAGTGATAAAATTGCATTAAAACCAGCCACTGACAAAACAAAATATAATTATAAATAACTATACACATCTGTACATAGTAAACATTATGATTAAGAGGCTGAGACCTCGCACCACTCACCGGATGTGCAGTTTGTAAACATTAGACTCCATTGTACTCCAAGCATGGAGAAAACATTAACACGCCCATGCGAGCATATCCAGTGACATCAACAGTATGCGTGCGGACACGGACCAATCACCCACCATTGCGTCATCACGTCACCCTCTGTGTGGCATGCGGCCACATTCAGCACAAAGCGCTAGTGTGCGGCGTTTCCGTGCCTGTGCACTAGGTGTAAGGGCTCACAGTGCCATCTTAACTCAGGGAACCATTCATTTTGCCAATCCTTCATTGTACAGGGCCTTCCCCTGGTAAACTAGAGACAGACCACAAAATAGGCCACATATAGACCAGTATGTAGCAATACTGTGTTGAACCTCTGTTAGGCTGTAATAAATTATTATCATATAACAGCACTATAACAGTAATTAAGCACTCATTCCTCCATATCCAAAAGGATATGAACCTGACCCCGCTATCCACAGTAATCGGTCACATCCTGTATATCACTGGCAAATAATTCTCCACTAATAGTGGAAAACCTGACATTTCAGCCAATGAAAATTAATTGATAATCACATCACCTCTCACACTGCTGCACTATTGTCCAGTCTCTATAACATTTTCATCGGTCTCTGTACTAGATATTGAATAGAGGAATGGCTTTTGTTCCATAGGGCCTTAGCTGGATGCCCATAATTGTAAAAAATTGCACGCCCACTGATGGTCACCAGATATAAAATTACATATATTTATTGTATTAAATAAAATGACAACAGCAAAATAAGATAAAATCAACCAAATATAATAGTACATTCAGATGAGTGCTATGTGGAATTTCCTCCAAAATGGATCTGTAAAAAAATTATAAGAAAAAATATATATTAGTGATATAGAATGTGCACATACACACTAAAAGAAATCTCAGCCAAAACATCGGGACTATACCATGATTCTAACTACCTATTTAGTATCCTCGTGGATGTTTTAAACTCCACATGAAGTCAATTTGGTTTCAATGAATTCAACATGAATATCCACTTAAGCTCTTCTTTTTTTTAAGTGCTGCCTGTCTATCCCCACCTCTCTTTGCCATGGGGATATGATCCAAGATCATGAATCTTAATTCCCTTTCTCCATGTCCCTTTTCAGTAAAATTACATGACACAGGAAGATCCAATTTTTTCTTCCTAATGGAATATCTGTGGTAATTGTAGTGAGTTTTTAAGTCCCAAGTGGTCTTCCCCTCATAGAGGAGACCACAAGGGCTTCACAGAACATACACCACAAATATCACATGTCCTGTAATACTTAATTGGGTAATTTTTGCCCGTAGTGGGATATGTGAACCTGTCACCCTTCTTCATAACTCCACAGGTTGACAGATCCCCTACAGGGAAAACACGCCTTGCTTGCCAGAGTCAGATACCACTGAGTATTACCCGGTTTTGTAGACACATCGGCCTTAACCAGCCTATCCTTTAGATTTGTTGTTCTCCTATAGAACATGAGTAGGGGCTTCTTAAACTCTGGAATTTCAAAACCCTCTTGCACCAAATGCCAGTATTTCATTATGATTTTCGTAACATCACCTGAAAGATCCTTATAAGTCGTCACAAAAGGAATACGTGTACTCTGTCGCTTTTACCTAGGTCTCATCTAATTTTTCAACACCCTTTTTTTTAATCAATTCACCAGGTCCGTTGGGTAACTTCTCTCTCGGAAATTATTTGCCATGGTGTCCAAGGCTATATTTAATCTCGTCTCATCATCCACAATTCTTCTGGCTCTCGGCATGTGGCTAAATGGCAAACTGTCAACCATAGCCCTCGGATGACAACTGCTGAACGCCAGAAGAGTATTGCAGTCCGCCTCTTTAGTGAAGAGGTCAGTTGTCAACCTATTGTTCTGCACAGTTACTTTAACATCAAGAAAACGTATACTTTCAAAAGCGTACGTAAGTGTAAATTTAATGTCCCTGTCTATTGAATTCAAAAAGGTGTGAAACTCTTGTAGTTCATCACTCGTACCAGTCTAGATGAGGTGATGTTACGAAAATCATAAGGAAATACTGGCATTTGGTGCAAGAAGGTTTTGACATTCAAGAGTTTAAGGAGACCCCTCTCATGTCCTATAGGAGAACAACTAATCTAAAGGATAGGCTGGTTAAGGCCGATGTGTCTACAAAACTGGGTAATACTCAGCGGTATCTGACTTTGACAAGCAAGGGGTGTTTTCCCTGTAGGGGATCTGTCAACCTGTGGAGTTATTGGGACTTTAAAACCCGCTTAAATCAACACAGATATTCCATTAGGAAGAAAAAATTGGATCTTCCTGTCATTTTACTGAAAAGGGACATGGAGAAAGGGAATTGAGATTCATGATCTTGGATCATATCCCCATGGCAAAGAGAGGTGGGGATAGACAGGCAGCACTTAAAAAAAAGGAGAGCTTAAGTGGATATTCATGTTGAATTCGTTGAAACCAAATTGACTTAATGTGGAGTTTAAAACATCCACGAGGATACTGAATAGGTAGTTAGAATTCCGGTATAGTCTCGATGTTTTGGCTGTGATTTCTTTTAGTGTACATGTGCACATTCTATATCACTAATATATATATTTTTTTATTCTTTCTTATTTTTTACAGATCCATTTTGGAGGAGATTCCGCAAAGCACTCATCTGATGTCAATGCACTATTATATTTGGTTGATTTTATTTTATTTTGCTGTTGTCATTTTATTTAATACAATTATATCTGGTGATTATCAGTGGGCGTGCAATTTTTTACAGTTATGGGCATCCAGCTATGACCTCATGGAACGAAAGCCATTCCTTTATCAAATATCTAGTATAAAGACCAATGAAAATGCTATAGAGATTTGAGGTGCAGCAGTGTGAGAGGTGATGTGATTATTTACTAAAGTGTACCTCTCATGAAACAAACTTTTTATATATTAAAGATAAAGCCCTAGTAAACATCTTTTTAATTGCTTTTATTTAAAAAATTTCCCTCCTTTCATGTATTTTTACTTTAAAAATGTCTCCACTAGGGGTATACCTAGCAATCCTGTCAGCAAGCATTTCAGACTCAGTGAGTGAGTCTGAAATCAGCTCAGTGCAGCTCCCTGCCTGTCAGTCAGACAGGCAGGAGGGAGCACTAAACTCGTACACAAGCAGGGAGCAAACATAGAGGAGAAGACTGTGGAGCTGTGTGCTTGGGCAGTATGTGCATTCCCTCTTCTGTTTTTCTCCGTTCCTCTCACCTCTCTCCACTTTTCACATGGCTAATTTTATATGTACTGCTTATCTTGCTCTCTCTGCGGACTTGCCTGCTATGACAACCTCCCCTGCAATTTGCCTTGAATTGAGTTACTGAAGAGCATTGAATAAATGTATTTTTAGGGGGTTTAAAAGCAAAATAGATTCAGGGATAGACTTAGTCAGAGCCAGGGACAGATAGGGATGGGGATTAGGGAAAGTTTAGATGGTGATAGGTATTTTTTAAGTTTCATTGGCTGACATGTCGCTTTTTCCACTAGTAGGAGAGAATTTCGACTATCTTTGCCAGTTTTATACAGGATGTGACCGATGACTAGCGGGGTCGGGTTGATATCCTTTTGAGTATGGAGGAATGAGTGCTTAATTACTGTTATAGTACTGCTATATGATTATACAGTATTGCTGCATACTTGTCACGATTCGGCTGGCTGGAGGTGGATCCTCTGTGCCAGAGAGGGATTGGCGTGGACCGTGTCGGTGGACCGGTTCTAAGTTGCTACTGGTATTCACCAGAGCCCGCCGCAAAGCGGGATGGTCTTGCAGCGGCGGTAGCAACCAGGTCGTATCCACCGGCAACGGCTCAACCTCTCTGACTGCTGAGATAAGCGCGGTACAAGGGAGTAGACAAGAGCAAGGTCGGACGTAGCAGAAGGTCAGGGCAGGCAGCAAGGATCGTAGTCAGGGGCAACGGCAGGAGGTCTGGAACACAGGCTAGGAACACACAAGGAAACGCTTTCACTGGCACAATGGCAACAAGATCCGGCGAGGGAGTGCATGGGAAGTGTGGTATAAGTAGGGAGTGCACAGGTGAAGATACTGATTAGGCCTGCTGCGCCAATCAGTGGCGCAGTGGCCCTTTAAATCGCAGAGACCCGGCACGCGCGCGCCCTAAGGAGCGGGGCCGCGCGCGCCGGGACAACACAGACGGGGAACGGGTCAGGTACGGGAGCCGAGATGCGCATCGCGAGCGGGCGCGTCCCGCATCGCGAATCGCATCCCGGCTGGGAGCAATATCGTAGCGCACCCGGTCAGCAGGTCTGACCGGGGCGCTGTGAATAAGAGAACGCTGCGAGCGCTCTGGGGACGAGCGGGGACCCGGAGCGCTCGGCGTAACAATACTGGTCTATATGTGGTCTATTTTGTGGTCTCTAGTTTACCAGAGGAAGGCCTTTTACAATGAAGGATTGGCAAAATTAATGGTTTCCTGAGTTAAGTTGGCACTGGTAAGCCCTTACTCATTGCGCAGACACAGAAACTCCGCACACCAGTGCTATGTGCTGAATGCAACTGTGCACCACACAAAGGGTGACCCGATGACGTGATGGTGGGTGATTGGCCCGTGTCCGCACGCATACTGATGATGGCACTGGATATTTGCGCACAGGCGCAATAATGTTTTCTCCACAATGGAGTCTAATGTTTACAAACTGCACATCCGGTGAGTTGTGCGAGGTCTCCGCCTCTTAATCATAATGTTTAATATGTACAGATGTGTATAGTTATTCATAATTATATTTTGTTTTGGCAGTGGCTGGTTTTAATGCAATTTTATCACTATGATCGCTTTTATGTCACTATACACTTTTTCAAATAACAATATGACACATTTACAGTATATGTACACTTTGACTATGTTTTATCACTTCCAGCAGACCAGAGCAGAAGATTGCCGACAATACTGATCTTTGCCATGTCCTATACATAGCACTGAACAGTATTAGCAATCTAATGATTGCTATAAATAGTCCCATAAATGTAAAAAAGTTTTTTTTTTTAAAGTAAAAAAAAAATTGAAAAATCCCCTCTCCCAATAAAGTTTTTAATCACCCTTTTTCCCAATATTAATATAGAAAAGCATAAAAAAAGATAGATAATAAACTTATTTGGTATCATTGCGTGCGTAAATGTCCGAACTATAAAAATATAATGTTAATGATCCCCTGCGGCGAACGGCGTAGACGTAAAAAAAAATTCAGCTTTTTTGCCACATCAAATTGCAAATTATTATTATTTTTTATAAAAAGCGATCAAAAAGTCACATATATGCAAATCTGGTACCAAAACAAACTACAGATTATGGCGCAAAAAATGAACCCTCACAAATCCCTAAATATGGTAAAAAAAGAAAGTCAGAGGTGGTAACATATTGATTTTGTAAAAATAAGTTTGAGATTTTTTAAAAGCAGTACAATAATAGAAAAGTATGTAACCATGGGTATCATTTTAATCGTATTACCCAGAGAATAAAGACAACATGTATTGTTTACCGTAAAGTGTACAACGTGAAAACAAAGCCTCCCAAATTTGCAAAATTATGATTTTCGTTTAAATTTCCTTACACAAAAAATAATTTTTGGGGTTTACCATACATTTTAGAGTAAAATGATGTCATTACAAAGTACAACTGTCACGCTAAAAACAAGCCCTCATATGGGTCTGGGAAGGGAAATATAAAAGAGTTATGAATTTTAGAAGGAAAGAAGGAAAAAACAAAAATAAAAATAAAATTGTCTGCGTCCTTTAGGTGAAAATGGGCTGAGTCCTTAACCCCTTAATGACGCAGGACGTATATTTACGTCCTGCGCCGGCTCCCGCGATATGAAGCGGGATCGCGCCGCGATCCCGCATCATATCGCGTCGGTCCCGGCGCTAATCAACGGCCGGGACCCGCGGCTAATACCACACATCGCCGATCGCGGCGATGTGCGGTATTAACCCTTTAGAAGCGGCGGTCAAAGCTGACCGCCGCTTCTAAAGTGAAAGTGAAAGTGACCCGGCTGCTCAGTCGGGCTGTTCGGGACCGCCGCGGTGAAATCGCGGCGTCCCGAACAGCTGATCGGACACCGGGAGGGCTCTTACCTGCCTCCCCGGTGTCCGATCGACGAATGACTGCTCCGTGCCTGAGATCCAGGCAGGAGCAGTCAAGCGCCGATAATGCTGATCACAGGCGTGTTAATGCACGCCAGTGATCAGCATTAGAGATCAGTGTGTGCAGTGTTATAGGTCCCTATGGGACCTATAACACTGCAAAAAAAATGTAAAAAAAAAGTGTTAATAAAGGTCATTTAACCCCTTCCCTAATAAAAGTTTGAATCACCCCCCTTTTCCCATAAAAAAAATAAAACAGTGTAAAAAAAATAAAAAATAAACATATGTGGTATCGCCGCGTGCGTAAATGTCCGAACTATAAAAATATATCATTAATTAAGCCGTACGGTCAATGGAGTACGCGCAAAAAAATTCCAAAGTCCAAAAAAGCGTATTTTGGTCACTTTTTATATCATTAAAAAATGAATAAAAAGTGATCAAAAAGTCCGATCAAAACAAAAATCATACCGATAAAAACTTCAGATCACGGCGCAAAAAATGAGTCCTCCTACCACCCCATACGTGGAAAAATAAAAAAGTTATAGGGGTCAGAAGATGACATTTTTAAACGTATAAATTTTCCTGCATGTAGTTATGATTTTTTCCAGAAGTGCGACAAAATCAAACCTATATAAGTAGGGTATCATTTTAACCGTATGGACCTACAGAATAATGATAAGGTGTAATTTTTACCGAAATATGCACTGCGTAGAAACGAAAGCCCCCAAAAGTTACAAAATGGCGTTTTTTTTCCGATTTTGTCGCACAATGATTTTTTTTTCCGTTTCGCCGTGCATTTTTGGGTAAAATGACTAATGTCACTGCAAAGTAGAATTGGCGACGCAAAAAATAAGCCATAATATGGATTTTTAGGTGGAAAATTGAAAGGGTTATGATTTTTAAAAGGTAAGGAGGAAAAAACGAAAGTGCAAAAACGGAAAAACCCTGAGTCCTTAAGGGGTTAAAGGGGTTATCCACCATAAGGTGATTTTAGTACGTACCTGGCAGACAGTAATGGACATGCTTAGGAAGGATCTGCACTTGTCTTGGGGCTAAATGGCGATATCATGAGATTACCATAACACCGTGGCTAGCTTTTTGTGAACTTGTATTTCCTGTTTGACTTATGTTTTTTTTTTTACTACAAATCCCACAATTCCATTTTCCTCCCTCTCACACATCAGCCACCCCCCCCCCCCATTGAAACAAAAGACTGTGGTTTTCAATCAGGGTGTCTACAGCTGTTGCATTAGTTGCAGATTGATCCCTCCACCCATTGAAGCAGACAGGCTCCCTGTCATCAGCTGACTAGTGAGTCAGGTCTTGGCCGCATTGCAAGCTTGGAAAAATATGAGGCAACAGTCATTTTGTATGCTGGTAAAAATAAATAGTGGGGTGAAAATCACAGAAGAATTGTGAGAAATGGTGACACACAGGTACAGACACTATATTATGAACTACACTAACTTTACAGCCCCTGTAGCATAGTCAAATAAAACAAATTCCTGGAATACCCCTTTAAGGGGTTAAGCAACCATATTACAAAAGGTTTTTAATTTTACTCAGTAACAACATACAAAAAGTTTTTTGATCGACAGTACCCATTTAAGTTCCTATATGAAGTTCTGCAGTATGATTGCAAAGATTAAATGTAGTACGCAGGTAGTTTGAATTAAGAATGAAATAAGGAACATACAGATGTAGAACTCACCAACACACTTCTTAGTAGCAGCTATGAGATCAACAGTAATCCATAAAGTATTAAATGCATTACGCTACTATATTGTACAGAACATTTTCTGAGCCAGATGTGAGGAGATGCATATTGTGGATGCATATTGTACTGTACAGGAATTTTGGTGCACTACTGCGCCTCCCTCCTCCCATTGTATGTGTTGCCTAGTCACACTGGAGGTAACCTGGGAGGAGGCTGTAAGTCGGACCTAATGCTGCTGTAATTGCCCAGTTGCCCCTGGTTTTGTTTATCACGCACAGGTAGGTTAGTGTTAGGTACCGTGCCACTTGAGAACCCTTGGCATTGGTGTGCTGGCTCAGGTATGTCCTTCATCTAAGGATATACTGGCGAATGTCTCAATTTTAACATCAGTATTGAGAGATAGCCAATGTCATTGTATACATCTACCACAGTAGTGCACCTAAATTCCTGTATTGCATTATTCTAATTGTTTTACATTCCCAATGTTTATCTGGTGTAGGATGCCATTGTGTCTGTTGCAGGCATCCCACATTGCATGCATTTTTATGCTGGGGATCACCTTAGCAACAGACCATAAGGGCAGGATCTGCTCCCCCAGTATCTCCATCCCTCTTTAATCCCTGCCTAAACAGCAGCATGCATAATTATTCCTCAGAAGCATTACAGGATTACTGCACTGACTTCGCTTTTAGGCCCAGCTCCAGTCCTCTGATATTTGTGGAAAGGTCACTAGAGCAGGGTAGTGATGCGATGATGGAGGCTGGTTTGAGGTATGATGCAAATCTGTGACATCATGTTTCAAAATTATTGTCCTTGGTTGTGGAGCAGGGTTATGACTTAACTATACAACTTCGGGCAATGTAAAAGCATCATATATAACAGTAAACAGCCACAATCGGTAATAGGCATCATTTTGCAACTAATATCACTTCTTAGTATGTATTAATTGCAAGAAAATAAGTGTTTAAAAATCTTCCAGTTACAGAAGTGGCACAGACAGGCCATTATTAGGTAATTTCTTCTGCTTTAAGAAGGGTTAATAGAATACATATTAGTAGTGAGAGGACCTTCTGTCCAAATGGGATATAAAAAACCTCACTATTTTAATTTTATCCAGTGCTTTATAGTCTCTGCATATTACTATAATAAATCCTCTATGTTTCCAGCAGTGAGAGATCAGCTCTGTGGTGCACTGAAATTGAAAAGAAAGAATCATTATGGAACTTAAGTAAGAGAAGAATCTATGGCAGATACTGATGAAAAATTACTTTCTATAATATATCACTTGCTGAATTTTTTTATTGCTTACATTGACTCAGTTGCAATTAAAGATGAGCGAATTTTTGAAAAAGTAGATTTGGCCGATTCGCCGAATCTTCCGAAAACATTTGTTTTGGTCCGAATTTATTTGCGGTAAATCTATATTAAAAATTGCTATTTCTGGCCTACAGAGAGCTTTAATAGGTGTGTAGAACACTTTGCCTTGCTGTAACACGCATACGGTGTGTTCTGGGCTAGTGAAATAATACTGTTCTTCAATATGACATGCAGATCAGACAAGTCGCTATTAGAATCACTGTCACAGAGCAGCACAATGACAGAGCCTGGAGGTGGCATTAGTATGAGGAGACCATATAGTGGCTGAATGAAACAGCGTGGAGGTGGTGGCAGCATGAGGAGACCATATAGTGGCAGAATGACTGAGTGTAGAGGTGGTGGCAGCATGAGGAGACCATATAGTGGCTGAAGGACACAGCCGGAAGTTTGCGGCAGTATGAGGATAACATATAGTGGCTGAATGACACAGCCTGGAGGTAGTGAAAGCATGAGGACACCATATAGTGGCTAAATAACACAGCATGGAGGTGGCAGCATCATGAGGAGACCATAAAGTGGCTGAATGACACAGCCTGGAGTTGGTGGCAGCATGAGGAGAACATATAGTGGCTGAATGACACAGCCTGGAGTTGTCAGCAGCATGTGGAGACCACATATGGCTGAATGACACAGCCTGTAGTAGGCAGAAGCATACAGTGGCTGAATGACAAAGCCTGGAATTGGCGGCAGCATGAAGAGACCACATAGTGGCTGAATGACACAGCCTTGAGTTGGTGGCAGCATATAGTGGCTGAATGACACAGCCTGGAGTTTGCGGCAGCATGAGGAGAACATATAGTGGCTGAATGACACAGCCTGGAGGTGGCAGAAGCATGAGTAGACAAAATAGTGGCTGAATGACACAGCCTGGAGGTGGCATCAGCATGAGGAGAACATATGGTGGCAGAATGAGACAGCCTGGAGGTGATATCAGAATGAGGAGAACGTATGGTGGCAGAATGAGAAAGCCCGGAGGTGACATCAACACGAGGAGAACATATGTTGTCAGAATGAGACAGCAAGGAGGTTGCAGCAGCAGTATCAGGAGTCCTTTAAGTGACCCGGTGACAGAGTGGTGCAGTGGGTGGCAATACTAGTACCCTGTGACGGTGGCATCAGGCTGGTGGCAGGAACAGAATAGTAGCTGAGGCAGGTAGGCAGAAGAAAATAGACTCTTTTGTAAATTGTTAATGTGAACAAGTAACTATTGAGGATAAGAATTACGTAAAACTTAACTCTTAATAATATGCTTAGGATAAAATATGTGGACCCAAATTTTTTTTTAAATCAAACAAAAGGAAAGGTGTGCAAAAAACACCATGTGCCACCTACACCACCAAGTATTGATTTGATGCAAAGACCTTTAAAAGGTGGAAGGGAACAATGTTTGGTCCATTGTAATTGGTGGAGGTAAAAACTTCCTCTGAAAGGCCCTAATCTCACATTATTAATTCCCTTCTTGGCAAGTGTTATTCGCCATAAAAAGGGCGGCCCCACACAGGAACCTCTTCCTATTTCCACCTACAAACGCTGCCATTTCCCAGGGTTTTTAGGTGGAAATAGGGATTGGTTCCTGTGTTGGCCGCCCTTTTTAAGACGAGTAACACTTTCCTCGAAAAGGTGGAAGGGAACAACGTATTGTCCATTGTAGCAGGTGGGGGTAAAAAACTCCCCTGTAATTCCCTACTCTCGCCCTATTAATTCCCTTCTTGGCAAATGTTACTCACCCAAACCTGCTGGTTCAAGTCCTGCTCCATGTCTGCCTGCTGCTGATGAGTTGCTTCACTCTGCGGATGAAGAAAGCTACTCATCAGCGACTTTACACTGCTGCTGATGGAGCTGGAACTGCTCCTGCAACCCCACCCCTACCCAGCAGCCATGGCAGTGGAAGGTGAGCGCAGGGGGTTCCCCCGAGTCAGACCTGCAAGAGCATGGACAATGGCGCAGATAGGCATCTGCCAACTGACTACGTAGGATGTCTCTGTAGTAGGTCAGTTTGTCCTCCCTCTCAGTGGGTTTAAAAAAGGCCCCCATTTTGTGCAGGTAGAGAGGGTCCAATAAGGTGGAGATCCAGAAGTCATCCCGCTGCCGAAAGGTAGCAATTCTGCGGTCACTACACAAGCAAGTGAGCATGCATCATGCCATTTGTGCAAGTGACTTGGAGGGACTCCCTGCCTCCATCTCCACTGCATACTGCCACGGTGTGTATGGGCCCTCTGTCTCGCCTTCCTCATAACCCTCTGGCTCATCTAGCTGCTCCTGCTCTTCCTCTCCTGTCAGATGACTAGGAAAACCATCCATCTTGCGAAACTGTGCTCTACTATGCCCCTCCCCTCCTCCAGTTCAGCCCCCACGGGGCTCATGTGGTCATGAGATGTAAGCACCACATCTCCAGTGCCCTGACCAGCCAACGTTTCCAACACGTGTTGTAGTAGATGAAGCAGTGGAATGACACTGTTCATTCTGGTGACTGGCTAATAATGTGGCTTCCCCAAGGGGCCTGAGCAAACGGCAGGTGTCACTGATGAGCTGCAACTGGTTGAGATTGAAGTTACACAGAGGAGTCCCCCTATCCACTTGGATAATTGAAAAATTGGTGATGGCTTTTCTCAGTTCGTATAGAAGGTCCATCATATGGAGGGTGGAATTCCAATGTGTGGAAACGTTGCAAATCAGACTATGTTGGGGGATGCTGTTCTGATGCTGCAGCTCAAGGACGGTCTGCTTTGCAGTGTACTAGTGGTTGAAGTGCTTGCAAAGTTTCCTTCCCATAGTTAGGATGTCTTGCAGATGGGGAGAACACTTTAGGAACCACATGACAACCAGATTGAATATGTGTGCCATGCAGGGCGCATGTCTCAGGCTTACTTTTCGCAGCGCAGACAAGATGTTCTTTCTGTTGTCGGTCAACATGATTCCCATTTCCAGTTTTCATGGAGCAAGCCATTATTTGATTTCTTGATGAATGACTTTTAGCAGTTCCTCCCCTGTGTGACTCCGTTCGCCAAGGCAAACCATGTGAACATAGGCCTGACACCACCGTGCCTTGCACACATGGTATGCATGCATTGTCCCTGACCATAGTTACAGCTCCACACATCGGCACTGCCATGCACTTTGGTACACACCAACAGGCTTAGGGCTTCTGTTCCACAACATTGTGCAGGCAGGGCTGGTACTGCCTTTTTTGCAAAGAAATGAAGTCTTGGGACTCTCCACCTCGGCTCGGCACAATCCATCAGTTTTCTGAAAGGTGCAGAGTCCCCCACTTGAAAAGGGAGGGACTGCAGCACCAGCAACTTGAACAGGAGCACATTCAGCTTCTGCGCAATTGGATGAGTGGGCGCATACTGTTGTCTCTTGGACATGGCTTCACCGATGGATTGCTGGCGGAATGACTGACTTGAAGTAGGAGGAGCAGGAGCATCTGGATGGGTATGACACACAGCTCCCTTCGGCTGAGGTGGTGGAGCCTTGGCTTGCTGAAACAGGGAGCGGCGTGCCATTAGGTGATGCAACAGCTGAACCACTACATCGGAGCCACGGTTCGCCCAGGCCACTTTATGGTGACTCTGCATATGTTGATACAGGGCCGTGGTGCCAACATTGGGACCCTGGCCACGCTTCACCTTCTGCCGGCAAATCTTGCGTGTGACCAGGTTAACATCCTTCTATCCTAACATCCTTGATGAAAATTTGCCACACCGCCGAGTAGCTGATTTTCCCACCAACAGTCCGCACTGATTGACTGCTTCTGCCGCCGGCTCGAGAAACCCCTGTTTCACTACCTCCCAGGAAGGTAGGCTACGGCGAAGCCGGGCACTTTTGGCTCCAGACTTTCCACTTCTGTTACCATGCTGACTGCCAACCATGCTACAACCTTGCTGGCTCAGCTGCTGTCTCACGGGCAACCTGCAATGCTCTTCTCCGGATGATGATGAAGCCCATTCTGCAGCCGGCTCCCAAGTGCGATCGGCTTCATCATAGTGGAGCTGAACCCACAGTATAAGATACTTCTATGGGGGAGGGAACAGCATAGGACAAAGGCAATGGGAGGACAGGGAGTGCTCCCGGGCTATGCCAGCTAAGGGGTTGTGTCTGAGGAATTCACCGACTGTTGACTGGGGGTGTCAAATGTCACTTGTGATGAAGTGGATGACCGTGTTAACCAATTGATGATGGTAATGGGTTGCTGGTCGAGACACGACCACTAGCTGATACCGGGAGCTCAGGCCTCTTGCTGCAACTCCAGCTGCCACTCGCCCCTAGTCTGCTGCGACCTTTGCCTGGTGAATTTAGGCCTCTGCCACTCCTCTGTTTACGTCCTGGCACTTCTCTGCCTGACATACTTAGTGCGTATATGAGGGGAGGACAATGCGCTCCACTACGCTTAAAACAGTCTTTGTCTACAACACCAGCTGGTGTGCACTTTTTGTCTGGCCTTTCACAGTATCTAGGCCCTCAAGACTTAAACAGGAAACCAATAGTACACCACTTATATATACATGTGTGGTATGCACTGATGAGGGGAGGACAATGCGCTCCAGTATGCTTAAAACAGTATTTGTGTACAACACCAGCAGGTGTGTACTTTTGCCTGGCCTTTTACAGTATCTAGGCTCTTAAAATTACACACTACTTAGATGTTTGTATGTGGTATGCACTTATGAGGGGAGGACAATGCGCTCCAGTATGCTTGAAACAGTATTTGTGTACAATACCAGCAGTACACACTAGTACTGCAGCACACAGTCGCTGTGTACTACACCCAAAATTGCACTCTCTCTCTCTCTCTTTCTCAATCTCATTCCCTTTCCTATCAGTGCTTCTAGGCTGGATTTGGGCTTGAGGTTAATTGCTGCTATAAAAAAGCTTTTCTGTACAACACACTGCTCTCTGTCCCTATCGCTGATGTGACTGGGAGGTGAATCGCTGCTGTAAATATGCTTTTCTGCCTCTCTCTCTCTCTCTCTCTCTCTCTCTCTCTTTCTTTCTTTCTTTCTTTCTTCAATAAAAGGCTGAAGTGACTGGCTGCAATATGGCATATAAGGCTGTGACATCACAGGGGTGGCATGCTGCTGATAGCCTGCATGCTGCATGTAATTCAGAGTCATCCCGCCTACACTTCTTCCCGCCTTTCCAGGATTCCTTGCCCCATGTCCTCACATGTGGATCTGCAATTTTAGATGCCCTGAAGCCTGGACCGCACCAAATAAAGTTTAATGACGCGATTTCCACAATCAAATCTCAGCGATTTTCGCATTTGTTGCAAATCAAAATTTTCCTGAAATTCGTAAGGAATTCGGATTCATCAGATTTGATTCACTCATCAATGGTTACAATAGACTCTGAGAAATATGTTTAAGAATTTCTTTCTTAACCCCTTAAGGACTCAGCCCTTTTTCACCTTAAGGACTCAGCCGTTTTTTGCAATTCCGACCACTGTCACTTTAAACATTAATAACTCTGGAATGCTTTTACTTATCATTCTGATTCCGAGATTGTTTTTTTGTGACATATTCTACTTTAACATAGTGGTAAAATTTTGTGGTAACTTGCAGCCTTTCTTGGTGAAAAATCCTCAAATTTGATGAAAAAAATGAAAATTTTGCATTTTTCTAACTTTGAAGCTCTCTGCTTGTAAGGAAAATGGATATTCCAAATAATATTTTTTTTTCGGTTCACATATACAATATGTCTACTTTATGTTTGCATCATAAAGTTGACATGTTTTTACTTTTGGAAGACACCAGAGGGCTTCAAAGTTCAGCAGCAATTTTCCAATTTTTCACAAAATTTTCAAACTCGATATTTTTCAAGGACCATTTCAGGTTTGAAGTGGATTTGAAGGGTCTTCATATTAGAAATACCCCATAAATGACCCCATTATGAAAAGTACACCCCCCAAAGTATTCAAAATGACATTCAGTAAGTGTTTTAACCCTTTAGGTGTTTCACAGGAATAGCAGCAAAGTGAAGGAGAAAATTCAAAATCTTCATTTTTTACACTCGCATGTTCTTGTAGACCCAATTTTTGAATTTTTGCAAGTGGTAAAAGGAGAAAATGTTTACTTGTATTTGTAGCCCAATTTCTCTCGAGTAAGCACATACCTCATATGTCTATGTTAATTGTTCGGTGGGCGCAGTAGAGGGCTCAGAAGGGAAGGAGCTACAAGGGGATTTTGGAGAGAACATTTTTCTGAAATGGTTTTTGGGGGACATGTCACCTTTAGGAAGCCCCTAGGGTGCCAAAACAGCAAAAAAAAAAAAAACACATGGCATACTATTTTGGAAACTAGACCCCTCAGGGAATGTAACATGGGATAAATTGAGCCTTAATACCCCACAGTTGTTTCATGACTTTTGCAAATGTAAAAAAAAATGCTTGTTTTCCCAAAAATTTTACATTTTTAAAAAGGGTAATAGCAGAAAATACCCCCCAAAATTTGAAGTCAAATTTCTCCTGATACAGAAAACACCCCATATCTGGGTGAAAAGTGCTCTGCTGGCGCACTACAGGTCTCAGAAGAGAAGGAGTCACATTTGGCTTTTTGGAAGCAAATTTTGCTCTGGGGGCATGCCGCATTTAGGAAGCCCCTATGATGCCAGGACAGCAAAAAAAAAAACACATGGCATACCATTTTGGAAACTAGACCCCTTGGGGAACGTAACAAGGGGTAAAGTGAACCTTAATACCCCACAGGGGTTTCATGACTTTGACATATGTAAAAAATATATATATATTTTTACCTAAAATGCTTGGTTTCCCAAAAATTTTACATTTTTACAAAGGGTTAAAGCAGAAAATACCCCCCAAAATTTGAAGCCCAATTTCTCCCGATTCAGAAAACACCCCATATGGGAGTGAAAAGTGCTCTGCTGGCGCACTACAGGTCTCAGAAGAGAAGGAGTCACATTTGGCTTTTTGGAAGCAAATTTTGCTCTGGGGGCATGCCGCATTTAGGAAGCCCCTATGGTGCCAGGACAGCAAAAAAAAAAAACACATGGCATGCCATTTTGGAAACTAGACCCCTTGGGGAATGTAACAAGGGGTAAAATGAACCTTAATACCCCACAGGGGTTTCACGACTTTGGCATATGTAAGAAATATATATATATTTTTACCTAAAATTCTTGGTTTCCCAAAAATTTTACATTTTTACAAAGGGTTAAAGCAGAAAATACCCCCCAAAATTTGAAGCCCAATTTCTCCAGATTCAGAAAACACCCCATATGGAGGTGAAAAGTGCTCTGCTGGCGCACTACAGGTCTCAGAAGAGAAGGAGTCACATTTTGCTTTTTGGAAGCAAATTTTGCTCTGGGGGCATACCGCATTTAGGAACCCCTATGGTGCCAGGACAGCAAAAAAAAACACATGGCATACCATTTTGGAAACTAGACCCCTTGGGGAACGTAACAAGGGGTAAAGTGAACCTTAATACCCCACAGGGGTTTCATGACTTTGGCATATGTAAAAATATATATATATATTTTTACCTAAAATGCTTGGTTTCCCAAAAATTTTACATTTTTACAAAGGGTTAAAGCAGAAAATACCCCCCAAAATTTGAAGCCCAATTTCTCCCGATTCAGAAAACACCCCATATGGGAGTGAAAAGTGCTCTGCTGGCGCACTACAGGTCTCAGAAGAGAAGGAGTCACATTTGGCTTTTTGGAAGCAAATTTTGCTCTGGGGGCATGCCGCATTTAGGAAGCCCCTATGGTGCCAGGACAGCAAAAAAAAAAACACATGGCATGCCATTTTGGAAACTAGACCCCTTGGGGAACGTAACAAGGGGTAAAATGAACCTTAATACCCCACAGGGCTTTCACGACTTTGGCATATGTAAAAAATATATATATATTTTTACCTAAAATTCTTGGTTTCCCAAAAATTTTACATTTTTACAAAGGGTTAAAGCAGAAAATACCCCCCAAAATTTGAAGCCCAATTTCTCCAGATTCAGAAAACACCCCATATGGAGGTGAAAAGTGCTCTGCTGGCGCACTACAGGTCTCAGAAGAGAAGGAGTCACATTTGGCTTTTTGGAAGCAAATTTTGCTCTGGGGGCATACCGCATTTAGGAACCCCTATGGTGCCAGGACAGCAAAAAAAAAACACATGGCATACCATTTTGGAAACTAGACCCCTTGGGGAACGTAACAAGGGGTAAAGTGAACCTTAATACCCCACATGGGTTTCATGACTTTGGCATATGTAAAAAAATATATATATTTTTTTACCTAAAATGCTTGGTTTCCCAAAAATTTTACATTTTTACAAAGGGTTAAAGCAGAAAATACCCCCCAAAATTTGAAGCCCAATTTCTCCCGATTCAGAAAACACCCCATATGGGAGTGAAAAGTGCTCTGCTGGCGCACTACAGGTCTCAGAAGAGAAGGAGTCACATTTGGCTTTTTGGAAGCAAATTTTGCTCTGGGGGCATGCCGCATTTAGGAAGCCCCTATGGTGCCAGGACAGCAAAAGAAAACACATGGCATACCATTTTGGAAACTAGACCCCTTGGGGAATGTAACAAGGGGTAAAATGAACCTTAATACCCCACAGGGGTTTCACGACTTTGGCATATGTAAAAAATATATATATATTTTTACCTAAAATGCTTGGTTTCCCAAAAATTTTACATTTTTACAAAGGGTTAAAGCAGAAAATACCCCCCAAAATTTGAATCCCAATTTCTCCAGATTCAGAAAACACCCCATATGGGGGTGAAAAGTGCTCTGCTGGCGCACTACAGGTCTCAGAAGAGAAGGAGTCACATTTGGCTTTTTGGAAGCAAATTTTGCTCTGGGGGCATGCCGCATTTAGGAAGCCCCTATGGTGCCAGGACAGCAAAAAAAAAACACATGGCATACCATTTTGGAAACTAGACCCCTTGGGGAACGTAAAAAGGGGTAAAGTGAACCTTAATACCCCACAGGGGTTTCACGACTTTGGCATATGTAAAAAAAATATATATATTTTTACCTAAAATGCTTGGTTTCCCAAAAATTTTACATTCTTACAAAGGGTTAAAGCAGAAAATACCCCCCAAAATTTGAAGCCCAATTTCTCCAGATTCAGAAAACACCCCATATGGGGGTGAAAAGTGCTCTGCTGGCGCACTACAGGTCTCAGAAGAGAAGGAGTCACATTTGGCTTTTTGGAAGCAAATTTTGCTCTGGGGGCATGCCGCATTTAGGAAGCCCCTATGGTGCTAGGACAGCAAAAAAAAAAAAACCACATGGCATTACATTTTGGAAACTAGACCCCTCGGGGAACGTAACAGGTTTTTTGAACAGTATGTCATAAAAGTGAAAAATTGAATTTTTAACACTAAAACGATTGTGTTACTCCAAATTTTTCATTTTCACAAGGGGTAATAGGAGAAAAAGGCCCCCAAAATCTATAGCCCCATTTCACCCGAGTCACTTGTGGGGTGTTTCCACTGCCCTGGCATAATGGGGGCCTTGCAAACAGAACATGCCTCCATTCCAGCTAAATCCACTATCCAAAAAGCCCAGTGGTGCTCCTTTCCTTCTGAGACCTGTAGTGCGCCAGCAGAGCACTTTACATCGGCATATGGGGTATTTCCATATTTGGGAGAAATTGTATTTCAAATTTTGGGGTGCTTTTTACTATTTTTATCCCTTGTGATAATGAAAAATTTGGGGCTACAGCAACAGGTTAGCGGAAAAAGAAATTTTTTGTTTATTTTCACTGCCGCTGTTCCAAAAATCTGTCAGACACCTGTAAGGTCCTAATGCTCACTGCACCCCTTGTTACATTCCTTGAGGGGTGTAGTTTCCAAAATGGGGTCACATGTGGGTGTTTTTTTGGGGGGAGTTTGTCAGAAAAGCTACAACTATTAGCCAATCCTGTAAAAATCACCAATTTAGGCCTAAAATGTACATGGTGTGCTCTCATTCCTGAGCCTTGTTGTGCACCCGCTGAGCACTTTACATACACATATGGGGTATTTCTGTACTGGGGAGAAAATGTTTTACAAATTTGGGGGGTCTTTTTCTTCTTTTACCTCTTGTGAAACGTAAAAGTATGCTGGTATAGCCCCAACTTTTCGTTTTCACAAAAGGTAAAAGTAGAAAAAGCTCCCCAAAAATTGTGAAGCAATTTCTCCCGTGGACAGAAATACCCCATATGTGGTCCTAAACTGTTGCCAAGCACATACAACAGGACTCAGGAGTGAGAGAGTGCCATGCACATTTGTGGCTTAAAGGGGTATTCCAGGGTCTGGTAGGTTATTTTAACCTATTTCCATATTATCCCCTATCCAAAGGATAGGGGATAAGATGAATGATCGCCGGGGTTGCGCAGCTGTGGACCCCTGCGATCTTGGCACAGCCCTTGGCATAGTTTGCTGGCGCTGCTTCTGGGACGGGGCGTGACACTGACATCACGTCAGGCCCCCTCCATTAATTTCTATGGGAGGGGGGGCGTGACGGCCATCTGGGAAGTTGCACCCGGCAGTCACGCCCCCTTCCATGGAAGTAAATGGTGGGGGCCAGACATGACATCAGTTTCACGCCCCGTCCCGGAAGCAGCGGTTACAAACTATGTAGGGCGCTGCGCCAAGATCGCAGGGGTCCCTAGCGGCGGGACCCCTGCGATCATTCATCTTATCCCCTATCCTTTGGATAGGGGATAAGATGAAAATAGGTTAAAATAACCTTCCAGACCCCGGAATACCCCTTTAAATTAGTGATTTGCATAGGGGTGGCTGATAGTTGCAGAGTTTTACTTACATGCGGTGTACCAAAACACCGCAGTTAGTAAATCTCCGTCTATGTCAGTGTTTCCCAACTTGGGTGCCTCCAGCTGTTGCAAAACTGTGACTCCTAGCATGTTGGGAGTTATAGTTTTGCAATAGCTGTGGGCAACCTGGTTGGGAAACACTGCCCTACTGTGTTGATCCAGAGGAAGGCAAAAAAAACCTTGAGGCGGATGCCAATTTGCCTCCAGGGGAAAAAATTCCTTCCCGACTCCAAATATGGCAATCAGAATAAATCCCTGGATCAACATTCTTGGGACATTTGGGGGATTATTACAACCAGGGACTGGAATGTCCCTGTGTTGCCAATGCGTCGGAAAATCGCTGTACATAGCCGCGGTCCCAGGCTCCTGTACAACGTCACCAATGCAATGGAAAAGAACAAAAAAGTGGTGTACAACGCCGCATGGCTCGTGTGCAACGCACTTAAATTTGGGGAAGAATAAAAATGGGGCAAGTCATAAATACTCCACAGACGTGTGATACGCCTTGAAGCATTCTTTGATGCAGAGGCCTGGTTTTTCAGGACAGGTGTCACACTGGAAAATGGAGTCCTTTCTTTTCCCTTTTTTAGCTCAAACTCGGCATCTTTTCAGCGACCGTCCCTTTTTTCCAGTGGGGGGGACCTCTCCTGGAAAATGTTGCCCTGGTACAATACGCGGGCCTACAGTTCCAGAGGTACTTGGGCCCGCTCCTTCCTGGTCACCAAAGATCAGGGTCTTAATCACTACCTCCTGGAACTGCAGGAATGTCCCTGCGTTGCCTGCGCTGCGGAATAGTACAAAAGCGTTGTACAATGCCGTCTGGACCATGTACAACGCTATTTTTTTGTACCATCTTCTGGTCTTGCGCATGGCGTTATATGGGGTGAGGACTTGATCTGAGAGATCAACTCCTCCCATATACTGATTGTACCCCAGGACACAATCCGGTTTGAGGACCGTATTAGTGGTACCTCGTACAGTGACAGGGGTGCTGCCATTACCGTGAATGGTGGTCAGCATAAGGACATCCCTCTTGTCCTTATATCTGACCAACAGAAGATTTTCACTAGTAACGGACCTATATTCACCCCTAGGGATCGGTGGTAGATTTGTTGGAAGGCCACGCTGACTTTTCCGCACAGTGCCACAAGCAGCAGTGGCTCTGGCGGAAAGAGACTTGAAGAGGGGGATGCTTGTATAAAAATTATCCACGTATAAGTGGTAACCTTTATCAAGCAGTGGGTACATCAGTTCCCACACAATTTTCCCACTAACTCCCAGGATGGGGGGGCATTCTGGGGGTTCAATGCGGGAATCCTTGCCTTCGTACACCCTAAATCTGTAAGTGTACCCTGAGGTACTCTCACAGAGCTTGTATAATTTCACGCCATACCTTGCCCTTTTACTGGGAATGTACTGACGGAAATGCAGTCTACCTTTGAAGCTAATAAGGGACTCGTCAATGGCCACCTGCTTTTGGGGGACATATGCCTCTGCAAATTTTTTACTGAAATGATCTATGACCGGCCTGATTTTGAATAGGCGGTCATATGTGGGATCATTTCGGGACGGGCACGTTGCATTATCAACATAATGCAAACATTTGAGGACAGCCTCAAAGCGTGGCCGTGTCATGGTCATACTGTAGAGGGGAGTGTGATACAGAACATCCTCACTCCAGTATTGCCTAATTGACGGCTTTTTGACCAGGCCCATATGCAGCATGAGGCCCCAAAATGTCCTAATCTCAGCTGCATTGGTGGGGGTCCATCTGTCGGGCCTAGCCAAAAAAGCATTGGGATGCTGGGCCACAAACTGTTCGGCATACAAGTTTGTTTGCGCCACCATCAAATTGACAAAGTTCTCACTGATAAAAAACGTAAAAAAGTCCATTTCAGTGAGGCCTGTGGTGTCAATTTGGATTCCTGGGCGGCCAGAAAACCCAGGAATCAGTGGCGCATAATCGTCTGGAACTGGGGTCCAGACGTGGTCACCTATAGGGGGGCCAGGGAAACTTGTACGGTGGACAGGGAACACCGTACGGGGGCCAGGGCTACTAGTTTGAGGAGCCTCCCCCGGCATTGCCCGGGGCAAGCGCCGCCGCCTGGGGGGGTTCATCTTCACTGGATGATGAGGAAGAGGAAGAAAAAAGGAAGGTAGGGTCTTCCTCTTCCCCATCACTGACGGATTCGGAGTCAGAGGCAAGCATGGCGTATGCCTCCTCCGCCGAAAACATGGACCCTCTACGGGACATTATAATTTTTTTGGGGGGGACGGGATGAGACAGGGGGGCGATTCGGGGTGTGTGTAAGTGTGCTTGTGTGTAAATGTAGTGTTTTCACTAACTTTATTTGTGAATAGTGTAATAGTGTATTGTAGTGTAGTGCTTGCACAACAGTAGGGTGCGGTCTGGCCACACAGTGCAGAACTGCGACTGTTGGCACGGACCGCAAAAAAGAAGGAAAAAAAGCTGCAAGAAAAGAAAAAGCAAAAAAAATAAAAATAAAGAAAAAAAAAGAAAAAAAGGAAAGAAATGAGAAAATTACAAAAAACACTGCACCCACCAAAAAGATGGGTGCAGGCTGCTACTGCAAATGCTCTGATGGGTCACACAGACCCACAGAGCAGTGCAGGTGCAGAACAGCCCTGTACACTAACTGTCTCTGCCTGCTCTACAGCTCACCCTCACTTACCAACGAGCTGCCCCACAGAGCAGATGGGCTCCATCGGGCTCCGTCGGGCTCCGCCACTCGCTGCCCGATCTCCCGCCGGGAATCGCCGCTAAGAGGTACCCGCCGCAGCCGCCGCAGATCTTCTTTACCGTGCAGTGCCCAGGGAGAGCTGCCGCACAGAGCAGATGGTCTCCTCCAGGCTCCGCCGCGCACCGCCTGGTCTCCCGCTGATCGCCGCCGCTGATCGCCGCCGTTGACCCGCAGATCTTCAGGTACCCGCCGCTGCCGCCGCTGAACTCCTTCCCCGCGCTGTGCCCGAACTCGAGTGAGCGGGCAAAGCGCGGGGAGGAGATATTCAAACACCGCAGAGCGCTGCGATTGGCCGGACCGGTCTGGGCCGGCCATTCGCAGCGATCGGAGGGGGTGGCTATCCTTCCACCTCCCTCCTTTAGTGAGCGGTGATTGGAGCTGTGTCGGACAGCTCCAATTACCGCGATTTTATCCACTCCGGGGTCATCGAGGGTCGCAATGTCCCCAGATCGCCGTGATAAGACAGTATGAATGTTCTGTCCAATCACGGCGATCGCCGTTACAGGAGGGGATAAAGTGCCCCCTAGGCATTGTGTGAAGATGCCTGCTGTTAGAAAACAGCAGGCATTTTCACAGAATAACGCTGTCGGGTTCCGCTGTGGCATAAAACAGCTTGGACGTAAATGTACGTGCTGGTGCGTTAAGTACCACCTCACCAGGACGTACATTTACATCCTGCGTCCTTAAGGGGTTAAAGTGAATCTGTCAGTCAGAAAACAGGAGTGTGAATAAGACCATGGCTACAAAGGCCTAGCCATCAGAATTCTGTGCATATCTTTTTAATTCTAATAGCCCTCTCCATTGGCAAGATTTAATTATCTTTGTTAATATGTATATTAGGCTCAAGTATCAAAGGGGCATTACCCAGCATGGTAAATGCTTAAACAAATCCAGCGCACATGCTCTTCACCACATTCTTTTTTATCACCCACATCCTGCTTGCATGTGCCTTTCCTATTTGACTGACAGCATATATATAGGCTGGACTTACTGGGCTCTTATTGTGCTAGGGAACACCTTCTAGGCACTTAAGCCTCATTTGTATATTAAGGGGGTATTCTGGCCTTAGACATCCAAGGGATAGGGGACAAGATGTCTAATCACTGGGGTTCTGCCACTGGGACCCCTGTGATGTCAGGGGTTAATAACTCTCTCTCGCTCTCTCTTTCTTTCTTTCTTTCTTTCTTCAATAAAAGGCTGAAGTGACTGGCTGCAATATGGCATATAAGGCTGTGACATCACAGGGGTGGCATGCTGCTGAAAGGCTGCATGCTGCATGTAATTCAGAGTCATCCCGCCTTCCCTTGTACCCGCCTTCCCAGGATTCCATGCCCCATGTCCTCACATGTGGATCTGCAATTTTAGATGCCCTGAAGCCTGGACCACACCAAATAAAGTTTAATGACGCGATTTCCACAATCAAATCTCAGCGATTTTCGCATTTGTTGCAAATCAAAATTTTCCTGAAATTCGTAAGGAATTCGGATTCGTCAGATTTGATTCACTCATCAATGGTTACAATAGACTCTGAGAAATATGTTTAAGAATTTCTTTCTTAAAGTGAATCTGTGAGTCAGAAAACAGGAGTGTGAATAAGACCATGGCTACAAAGGCCTAGTCATCAGAATTCTGTGCATATCTTTTTAATTCTAATAGCCCTCTCCATTGGCAAGATTTAATTATCTTTGTTAATATGTAAATTAGGCTCAAGTATCAAAGGGGCGTTACCCAGCATGGTAAAAGCTTAAGCAAATCCAGCGCACATGCTCTTCACCACATTCTTTTTTATCACCCACATCCTGTGATGTCAGGGGTTAATAACTCATTTGTGAATTATGAATTATTAATTATGGTCAACAAAAATATGAAAATATTATGACCGTTATGAATTGCCAAAAATATACAAACAACGCAATTCACCATATCTGGGCCCGACTATTTTCCCAGATATGAGTTCTTTAGTAGTGATAGTGTAACTTTTGCAATATAATAAAAAAATGATGCAGTTATTATAAAAGTGATATGTACTTACATGAAAGAATAATAAAAACAGACCATAATATCAATCAAAAGATATAAAGAAAATAGCAAAGACATAATGTCAGCTATAAAACAATAATGTATTAGTAAGTTATTTTAACAATATTAAACTTAATCACAGAAGTAGTTTAGTTCAGATATCAGTAGATTACTTTGTGTAGAGATCATCACATTATATGATATCCTATGGGCATATTATCTCTAGATATAAAATATGAATAAACCCCACCCAGTCCTAACCACACTTTTCCTTGTAAGATACAGTATTAAAATATACTATTTATTAGGAAAACGTAAAGTTAGTTTTCTCGTGGTAAGTATTATTATGTCATGTGTACAAGCAGAGGATTGGATCCCATCAGACTATGCTAATATGCAATATGATCATCACATTAATCCCCATAAGACGTCCTGTTCATCTGCAGTAGAAGGGGGTGGCTTATACACTACTGTTACTATCTCACAATGGAGAACACACACACATATATATATATATATATATATATATATATATATATATATAGGGGAATATGTAAAGCAGCTCATTACAAAACCTTTTCAGATAGTGTTCCCTGGTATCAGCTTAGCTCCTGTTAAGGAATATAAAAAGCTGAACGGGATATATGCCAAGCCAGACTACTCCCCAAAAGGGAAGTTTCGACCCATCTGCAGACAGCTGTTTCGGGGTTTTTGCCCCTCGTCAGTACAGAGCAGGGTGATCTGGCTTGGCTGTGGTGAGAGGCCTGAGGCTTTAAAAGGGGTCAGTACTTTCCTCAGGGAGAGGACACCTCTTCAGGTGTAACGGAGATTCAGGTTAGGCCATTTAGCACTCCGCAGGCATTCTGGGTAGGGTAATATGTAAAGCAGCTCATTACACAACCTTTTCAGGTAGTGTTCCCTGGTATCAGCTTAGCTCCTGTTAAGGAATATAAAAAGCTGAACGGGATATATGCCAAGCCAGACTACTCCCCACGAGTCTGGCTTGGCATATATCCCGTTCAGCTTTTTATATTCCTTAACAGGAGCTAAGCTGATACCAGGGAACACTACCTGAAAAGGTTGTGTAATGAGCTGCTTTACATATTCCCCTACCCAGAATGCCTGCGGAGTGCTAAATGGCCTAACCTGAATCTCCGTTACACCTGAAGAGGTGTCCTCTCCCTGAGGAAAGTACTGACCCCTTTTATATATATATATATATATATATATATATATATATATATATATAAAATAAGCCGGTCTGCTCATAAACATGACATAACTGTCCACATTAAAATGAGGTAACTTAATCAAATAAGAAACCTGTGTATCTTACCGAGAGAACTTCTGGATAAAAGAAAGATGGCTGCCTGGAGTCCATGGGAATGCCTTTAGTCATAACCAGTAAGCAGGGAAGAAATTACTTGTTGGATCTAGCTCTCTCCCCGGTTCTTCATGGCTCTGCCCCTTTCAGGTAGCCTCTAGAATCTTCTATGATGAAGATGGGGTGCCTTTGTCTGTCTCTGTGTGTTCTGTCTGTGAGTGAGTCCCTTGTGAGTGTTCTTTGATCTCCCTTCCAGTCCCTCTGATCCCATGTTTTAACCTTTTTCCTATCTTAAGGGTCCACTCAACAAATATCATATTATCCAATGATGTCTGGTGTATGTGTGTATGGAGATCAGGGCAAGTCACATGTCTAGTCTCATGACATCACGGCTAATCATTACTATTTATATACTATGTGATTAAATTCACCATAAGTGATATATATATATTAATTAATCCATCAGGCAACACCAATTATATGATTAAATATCTCACACGTTATTTATACACCTGAATACAGCTTTTAGCTGTATAGCTGTATACACAATCATACTAAATGTTATAATGCCACTATTTATCAGTAATATATATATATATATATATATATATATATATATATATAAATACCAGAGTGGTTGCAGCACTTCCAAAACAATGCATGTAGGTGCCAAGCGTCCTAGGTCTGATCGGGACCCCTTAAGATATCCAACAAAAAATGGCGCAGCACTCCAACAAAATTTCCACAAAAAAAAACTGTGAGTTTATTCACCACATGTTACCAACATCAACGTTTCAGCTCAACACTAGAGCCTATTTCAAGCATATGCTTGAAAAAGGCTCTAGTGTTGAGCTGAAACGTTGCTGTTGGTAACATGTGGTGAATAAACTCACAGTTTTTTTTGGGAAATTTCGTTGGAGTGCTGCGCCATTTTTTGTTGGATATATATATATATATATATATATATATGTTAAATATATCAATATTGTATAATAGGGCAAGAGAGCATATTCATGCTACAAAGATCATATTATGAGATCATCTGTTTTTATGAAGACATTATATGTTAGCCTTTAATTCCCCTCTGGCTAGTTTAAACTGACCTCTCTCAGGGATCTGTCCATTGTTTACAGTCCCCCAGTATCACTTAGCTCAATACATATGAAAGCCATTTCTTCACATCTCAACTAACACTGTTAAGATGTGAAGCCTTTCAGTATTTGTCTCTCCCAAGACTTTATCATTGTTTGGTAACGAACTTATCACTAAACCATTGTTTTTATCAGACCCTTAGTTTCTTTACATGTCCCTTAGAAGAGATACACCTTTTCAATCAATGGCATGAATACACATTTTTGGTCTCTCAAAGACTCCATTTAGACCTTCTGAAAATCCACACAAAATGGTGGATGCATTGCCATGTTTTTAAAACATAGTGATTCATATTTGGGGCCTACAAAATGTCTCACAGTGATCTCGGTGCAGCTCCTGGCATTCTGTGCCGGGTGCTGCTCCCAGACACAGATGTGATGTCACGCCACACCCCCTGGTGACATCACACCTTGCCCCCCTCGTTCATGGGAGGGTGCTTGATTTCTATAATAAGGAAATAACATTTACTTATGAAGTATATTAGAAAGGTAACAAATAATACCAAGAATTCTGGCGCTCTGGGTCATGGATAACTGAGGCACACTGTGAACTGGTTTAGTTATAAATTTAAAGATAATTTATTAAATTCAAACAATGAGACACTAGATGACTGGCAGGTTTGCTGGGTCCTTGCTCGCCACTTAAGTCAAACCAACAAACAGTTAGAATATAAGTAAAAATTAAGATTGATACATGATTAGAAAAACAAAAATGGAAAAACCTAATAAAACAATGATATTGAAAATAAGGTGCTTACACTGTGTTCAGATTAAATGCAGTACTTCCATAGATTATTGCAACGAATGCCTATGGCAACCTTGGATTGAGCGAAAGGCTGGATTACAGTGTTTTTGTATGAAGGTTGCATATTTTAAGTTTTAGCTTGTTTTTAATTTGCACTTAATTTTGTTGCCACCTCCTCTAATACCGGTGTGTCAGAGGATAGGGTCTGAGGAAGTGTGCCTGTGCGCACGCGTAACAGCTGTCACCCATTCACTTGGAAGAGCCACGTCTTATCTTTGTATAGCACCATGCACCTTGTCTGCTGAAGCTTCAGTAAAACCGGCTTTGTCAATACTGGAGCAGTGAGTGTGATTTCACTTTCTTTATCATTGGATTTATCTGCACTATGTCTTTCTGAATACGCACCCCACACTTTGTATATTGTTGCCGCTTCCTCCACTCTGCATTTTGTTGATCGAGACTTTCTTGGGTTGGAGGGCCGACTCCTGTATCTGTGTTCATTTGTTTGGACTTCCAAAGATACAGTAACATGAGGGTGGAATTGGGAGAGATGTAGTCTCTTCTTCAGCAGCAAATAAAATGTGTGGTGGTGGACTCCAAGTCTGGTCTATTATATACTTGTAATGCAACCTACTATTGCACAATATAAAGCTACATGGAAATTCTGGTTGAGTTCTGAACTGGGATTAAAGAAGACCTGGTTTGGATCTATGCAAAAAATGTCATTGACACAAACAGTTGTGGGAAAATCGCTACATTTTGATTATTGGATATTAGACAATGTATCAGTACACAAAAAAGAGAGATAACAAAATGTGAAGGGGATGACATTATAATGAAATGGGATGACACTATAATATAATAACATTTTGTTATCTCACATTTTGTTACCAGCTCATCCCATTTCATTATAGTGTCAGCACCTATACATTTTGTTATCTCTCTTTTTGTGTACTGATACATTGGGGTTTATTTACTAAGAGTGGAGTGTAGGTTTCTTTGTGGGTTTTAAATTCCGACTGGTATTTTCCCAAGGTATTTACTAAGGTTCCGTACATTTTGCACTTTTCCCTACGTTTAGCTTTTTTTACAACTGTTCTGATCTGTCGGGTATTCCTCAGCTCAAACCCACCACATTTTCAGTGGAAACCATAGTAAATATGTTGGGATTTTTCAAAACTGTCGGGGCCACGCCCCTTTTGTCCGGACCACACATACTTTATCCCATTGACATGCCCCCTTTTCTGGTTTTCCTTGTAAAATGGAGGGTTTTGTTTTTTTGGTCGCAAATTGTGTCGTAAGGGACATGCGACACAATTTGGGCGCAAAACCCGACAAAAAAGAGTCGGGATCACGTTAGTAAATAAACCCCATTGTCTATTACCCAATAATCAAAATGTAGGGATTTTTCCACAACTGTTTGTGTCAGTGACATTTTTTACATAGATCCTTAACCCCTTAAAGGGGTACTCCACCCCTAGATATCTTATCCCCTAGCCAAAGGATAAGGGATAAGATGTCTGATGGATTGGGTCCCGCCACTGGGGACCCCCGCATTTTACCATGCGGCACCCACCTGTAACGGCTTCCGAAACCACTGGAGGCTCTCAGGCTAATACCATCTCGACCACGAGAACGGAAGATCGTGACGTCACGACTCCGCCCCCGTGTGATGTCACACCCCTGACCACTGTCACTTTATGCCTTACTAACTCTGGGATGCTTTTACCGTTTATTCTGATTCCACGACTGTTTTTTCGTGACATATTCTTCAACATAGTGGTAAATATTCGTCGTTACTTGCATCATTTCTTGGTGAAAAAATCCCAAAGTTTCATGAAAATTTTGCAGTTTTCTAAGTTTGAAACTCTCTGCTTTTAAGGAAAATTGATATTCCAAATAAATTATATGTTGATTCACATATACAATATGTCTGATTTATGTTTGAATCATAAAGTTTACATGTTTTTACTTTTGGAAGACGTTAGAGGGCTTCAAAGTTCAGCAGCAATTTTCCAATTTTTCACGAAAATTTCTAAATCTGAATTTTTCAAGGACCAGTTGAGTTTGAAGTGGATTTGAGGGCTTTCATGTTGGAAATACCCCATAAATTACCCGTTATAAAAACTGAACCTCTCAAAGTATTAAAAATGACATTCAGAAAGTTTGTTAACCCTTTAGGTGTTTCACAGGAATAGCAGCAAAGTGAAGAAGAAAATTCAAAATCCTCTTTTTTTTTCACTCGCATGTTCTTGTAGAGCCGTTTTTTTATTTTTACAAGCGGTAAAATGAGAGAAATCCTCCCAAAATTTGTAATCCCATTTCTCTCGAGTAAGGAAATACCTCATCTGTGGATGTAAAGTGCTCTGTGGGTGCATTAGAGGGCTCAGAAGGGAAGGAGCGACAATGGGATTTTTGAGAGTGAATTATGCTGACATGGTTTTTGGGGGGCACGTCACATTTAGGAAGCCCCTATGGTGCCAGAACAGCAAAGAAAAAAAAACCCACAAGGCATACTATTTTGGAAACTACACCCCTAAAGGAACATAACAAGGGGTACAGTGATCCTTACAACCCACAGGTGTTTGACAACTTTTCGTTAAAGTCGGATGTGTAAATGGAAAAGAAAATGTTTTCACTAAAATGCTGGTTTTTCCCCAAATTTTACATTTTTACAAGGGATAATAGGAAAAAATGGCCTACAAAATTTGTAACCCCATTTCTTCTGAGTATGGAAATACCTCATGTGTGGATGTCAAGTGCTCTGCTGCTGCACTATAATACTCAGAAGAGATGGAGCGCCATTGGGCTTTTGACAGAGCATTTGTTTGGAATGGAAGGCGGGGGCCATGAGCATTTACAAAGCCCCTGTGGTGCCAGAACAGTGGACCCCACCAAATGTGACCCCATTTTGGAAACTACACCCCTCACAGAATTTAATAAGGAGTGCAGTGAGCATTTACACCCGACTGGCGTTTGACATATCTTTGGAACAGTCAGCCGTGCAAATGAAAAATTACATTTTCACGGACCACTGTTTGAAAAATCTGTCAGACACCTGTGGGGTGTAAATACTCACTGTACCCCTTATTACATTCCGGGAGGCGTGTAGTTTCCAAATTGGGGTCACATGTTGGGGGGGTCCATTGTTCTGGCACTATGGGGGCTTTGTAAACACACATGGCCTTCAATTCCGGACAAATTTTCTCTCCAAAAGCCCAATGGCGCTCCTTCTCTTCTGAGCATTGTAGTTTGCCTGCAGAGCACTTCACATCCACATATGGGTTATGTTCTTAATCAGAGGAAATGTGGTTACAAATTTTGGGGGCCTTTTTTCCTATTTTCCCTTGTGAAAACAAAATATTTAGGGTAACACCAGCATTTCAGTTAAAACATTTTATTTTTTCATTTTCCCGTCCAACTTTAATGAAAATTCATCAAACACCTGTGGGGTGTTAAGGCTCACTATACCCCTTGTTATGTTCGGTGAGAAGTGTAGTTTCCACAATGGGGTCACACGTGGGTATTTATTTTTTTGTGTTTATGTCAGAACCAGTGCAAATCACCAATTTAGGCCTCAAATGTACATAGTGCGCTCTCACTCCTGACCCTTGTTGTGCGCCCACAGAGCATTTTACGCCCACATATGGGGTATTTCCGTACTCAGGGGAAATTGCGTTACAAATTTTGGCGGTCTTTTTTTTTCCTTTTACCTCTTGTGAAAATAAAAAGTATGGGGCAATACCAGCATGTTAGTGTAATTTTTTGTAATTTTTTTCATTAGGGGTAAAAGGAAAACTTTTCCTTTTCATTAGGGGTAAAAGGAAAAAAATCCTGCCAAAATTTGTAATGCAATTGCTCCCGAGTACGGAAATACCCCAAATGTGGTCCTAAACTGTTTTCTTGAAATACGACAGGCCTCCGAAGTTGAGGACTACATTAGGGATTGCATTGGGGTGAACATAGGGGTGATTCCCAAACAGGGTGCCTCCAGCTGTTTCTAAACTCCCAGCTTGCCTGGACAGTCAGTGGTTGTCCGGAAATGCTGGGAGAAGTTGTTTTACAACAGCTGGAGGTTCCGTTTTGGAAACACTGCCGTACAATACGTTTTTCATTTTTATTGGGGGGGGGGGATTGTAGCAAACAGCTGTCTGGGCATGCTGGGAGTTGTAGATTTGCAACATCTGGAGGGCTACAGTTTAGAGACCACTGTATAGTGGTCTCCACACTGTAGGCCTCCAGATGTTGTTAAGCAACTCACCAGCTTCCATAGTCTGCAGTACTCTGCACCAGGGAACCCCCTGCCCCCGATCTGCTATTGGTCGGTCGCTTCTGACCAACCAATAGCAGGGATAGGAGGGGTGGCACCCCTGCCACCTCACTCCTATCCCTTTGGGGGGATTGTGGGTGTCTTGGACACCCCTGATCCCCCTTATTTTCCGGGTCATTGGAGACCCGCATGACCCGGAATCTCCTCAGATCGCCGGTCTGAATTGACTCAGGACCCTCCTCGGCGATGTGACGGGATGCCTGCTGAATGATCGACTAGCCGACCGGCTAGTGGCGAGGACCGGAATTTCCTCATGGGTGTACCCATACGACCTCAGTCCTTGAGGACTCTAAGACGGGGGCGTATGGGTACACTCTCAGTCCTTAAGGGATTAATCCCAGTTCAGACTTTAACCACAATTTCCAAGTAACTTCATATTGTGCAATAGTAGGTAGAGTTACAAGTACATACATTTTATTGCTGCTGAAAAAGAGACTAGGGGTTTTGAAACGCGTCCAGCCCTTTCTAATAACCCTGTGTTCAGACCTACTTCCTCAAATCCGCATCACATACTTTTACATTGTGGACTCATAATTGCAGATCCTTCCAACTTGAAAACCGCACCTTAAATTTACAAGGCTGTGGAATCCACATAGTGGAAACATACCATTTGCCAGCGCCCGATCTAATCTGGATACTCCTTGCGTGCTTCACCTCCAGGATCAAGCGGCTACTACCTTCCAATACCCATACTTCTACTTGCCTGCGCTGCGGGCAAGATTAGCTTGAAGCGCACGGACTCTGTGACAGCTATATGCACGCCCTGACCAGATTTGAGAGCAAGGCACTGCAAATCCACTGGCCTTCATCCTAAGCAAGCACATTGGCATCTCTGGCAGATGTAGTCTATTTCCAAAACCAGCACACCGCCACCCAGTACTTACCCAGCACCCAGCCAAACCAGAGCCAGGTGAGCAGTTTATAACACTGTACCCAGCCTCATAGAGGACACGAGGACAGAGGACTCCACATCTCTGGGTGAGTGGTGTGGTGAACCAAACCTTTAATATAAGGAAAAGGATTGCATTTACATTTTCCATATACAAGATCCGGACCCCCGGACCCTGTTGCACATAAGTGAAAGATATACTCACATTCTGAAGCACTCTATCAATAACCTATCAGTGGTTTGTGCATTTATATTTCCGCTTAGAGACTTACAGGATCATCTGCTAAGACTATTTTATTTACAGGTGGTTTCCCATAGCAACAGACCGTTACACTAATTGTTAATGCATTTTAACATTATTGACTCTACTTGGATAATAAAGGACAGTATTATTACTACATCTCTCCCAATTCCACCCTCATGTTATCTATGGAAGTACCGCACTTAATCTGAACAAAGTCTAAGCACCTTATTTTTTTATATCATTGTTTTATTAGGGTTTTACAGTTTTGTTTTTCTAATCATGTATCAATTTTTATTGTTACTTGCATTGTAACTTTTTATTGGTTTGATTTAAATGGGTATTCCAGTTTTTTTTTTATTTGACTATGTTACAAGGGCTGCAAAGTTGGTGTTGTTCATACTATTGTGTCTGTACCTGTGCATGATGGTTTTCTCACAATTCTTATGTGATTTTCACCCCAATATTTATTTTTAATAGCATACAAAATGACTGTTGTCTCAGACCTTTCCCAGGTTGCAATGCGGCCGAGACCTGGCTCACTAGTCAGCTGATGATAGGGAGCTGTCTGCTTCAATAGGTTGAGCGATCACTTGGTGGGAGAGAGATCAATCTGCAATTATTGCAACAGCTGTAGGCACTCTGGTTGAAAACCACAGGTCTTTTGAATAGATGCAGCTCATTTATGTTTCAATGGGTGGGGTGGCTGATGTGTGGGAGGAGGAAGATGGAATCATGGGATTTGTAGGCAAAAGAAGAAAAGTCAAACAGGAAATACCAGTTCACAAAAAGCTAGCCACAGTTTTATGGTTATCTCACAACATAGCCATTTAGCCCCAAGACAAGCGCAGATCCTTCCTAAGCATGTCCAATACTGTCTGCCAGGTATGTACTAAAATCACCTTATGGTGGATAACCCCTTTAAGCGGCGAGCAAGGGCCCTGCAACCCACCAGTCATCCAGTGTCATTCTTTGAATATAATAAATCATCCTTATATTTATAACTAAACCAGGTCACAGTGTGCCTCAGTTATCCGTGACCCAGAGCGCCAATATTATTTGTTACCACTTTTTTGTAACCTAGGCAATAGGTGACTATCTAGGTAGCTCGGGCTTTATTAACATCCGACTGTCTAGAGCCTCTCTTCTTCATATTAAAAAGGTTAATGATGTTCCAAGATGTACAACATATAAAATGTTTTTGTATCTGACAATGCCCATTTAAAAGCTTCTGAATCAGTTCGCTGAGGGATCACGTTACATGTTTCCCATAAAAGTCTACGGGGAATACAGCAGAAAGAAAGAGTTAGCTAAAAAGAGAGACAGAGGCAGATAGAGACAAATAGCTATGGTTAAAAGATCTTGTAAGTGTTATGTAAGTGTTATATCATGCCCAAGTACTTAAGTTACAGCTTACACTGTTCAGTACTGCTTCATAATGTCATGCCAATAAAAATGTCATAAACAAGTTAAATAAGTTAAATATATAAGGATAGTGTTATTCCTTATATACACACACAATAACTTATCGTGAAAAGGTTATTAAAAGGAAAGTGACCTGTCATCATGATTGGAATGCTGTGTTTTGACTGTGGTTTGAAAATGATAGTGCTGGTGACAGGTTCCCTTACATGGCAGTGAGCCACATTTGTATAGCAGAGCCACTATATTGTAGTCAGTATAGGGCCAGCAAATGTGAATCTTTAGTTTCTTCAGTTAGCATTTAGAGTGTCAGGATGACACAGTATGCCTTCAGCATGAATAATGTGATTAAAAAAAGTGTTATGGATTTGTGTATTCCATATTCTGACAATGGTCACTGATCTGTTCATTTAGCCATTGGAATAAATGACATTGCGCATATTTGATGTTTGTGGACAACTTTTTAGTCGCATTATAAATGTCTACTCAACAAAAACAGAAGACATTGAGTATAATAAAAGGAAGCTTCTGCTGGAATTTTAAAAAGTAAGTAAGTCAATGAATTGCATACACCCAAGGTTCTGTACTTCCACTGGTGCTAGCATCATCACTATACAGGCTTTCCAATCAATCACTGAAGACAGTTTAGTTTCTAGGTGACTGAAAAATGACAAATATGGTTTCTCACTTTAGAAGTGTCTTGTTTCTAAACAAAAGCAACAGAATAATTTCAGAAAATGGAAATAATTTCAAGTCATCCTTTTACTGACAATAAAGGATTTGTGACAGCTTAAATATATTGAAGCAGATTTCTCACTATATTAATGTATCTAGTATATATACAAATGATATATACTTAAAGTATTAGTGCCATTAAAATAAACTTTTGACATGTAAAAAAGTTAAACTAGCAGCAGGTCTCAGTTTAGAGACCTGCTTCAATCATGAGTCAGCTGTCAATGAAATCTGACTCTTCCCCTGCTTTAGTCTATGGGATGTTATCTGCATCCGGATGCAGTAAAAACAGCAGAGCCTACACGTCCCTCCCACAATTCCCTACCAAATTTTTTTTTTCTCGCTGCCAACTGTGGAGCACAGCTAGTGTCACACATCTACCATCTGCCCGCTACTTGTTGCAAGACTACTACTCTCACAGCATGCCCTTGTAGTGAGGACATGCTGGGGGTTATAGTCTTGTAACAGCTAGCGGATGGATGGTGTCCCCATCCCCCTGAGAGAGAGTAGTGGGGATGGAGTGAGGGAGCAGGCTGTAAAGAAGACAACTGTTTCCCAGTGTGGAGGTTAACATTCTGCTACAGGGACACAGTTTTCTTAATAACACCTGCCTTCACACCCAAAATGATGGTTTCATTTGTGTATCAGTGTGGTTGTCTATCTCTGCAAGTATGCTACAAGCCTGCTGCTTGTTACAACTAGTTCTGCTTGTGTTTCATGTGGGGTTGTGCACCAATTACCTCAGCTACACAAAGTTTCTCCAAAGGCTCCCAGCTACTTTGTTTACTTCTCAGACCAACATGGGTTAGCACTCTGTGCCACAAGGCACCCACTAAGTCAGTGCTGTGTTCTATGTGGGCCCATACTGGTGTGAGGACCTTCTCCTGCATGTTTCGTGGTGCTCAGTGACTCTGACAGGGTCTGGCAGCAGTGTTTGTTCAGCAGCTTGTCAACCCAACAAACCCAATGGTCGACTCAACAGGTGTATAAACAAAGTGGAAGCACGGTAGGAATTAATTACAACAACAGTTATACATTTTCTTGCCAATCCGTAGAGAAGAGAAAAGAAAACCAGGGCAACTCACCAAATACGTAAACTTCAAGCTTCTTTATTGATCCATGAAGGGTATAAACAGTGCAAGACACGGGTGGACAAACAACAGGGGGACGTTCGTTCGGGGCTACGGTGCCGTTTCGCAAGATATGCTTCAACTGGCCCACATCGTCTTCCAGCCGGAAACACATTTAAATAACCCTCCCCTCCGTTGCCATAGAAATGAGCCAAACAAAGGGTCAGTGCAATTAAAAATGTTGAAAACAACTGTGTGATACTCCTAAGATTTTCATTTATGTTAGTAATGCACTGAGCTCAGTACGTTCATTGAGACCTAAAGGCCCCATTGCTTCCAACCGAAGAATCCATTTAGTTTCATTTCTTAACAGTATTTCTTCTCTATTTTTCCCAGCAACACCATGTTCGATCCTTTCAAGTCCGGTAAAACGGAATCCATATTTTTCTTTAGAATGAAATTCATTAATATGTTGAATAAATCTAGTGGCTCCGATGCCGGTCCTGAGGGATCGAACATGTTCGCGGATTCTGTGAAATAAGGGCCTTTTTGTCTTCCCAATATAAAATAATTTACATTTACATACCAATGCGTAAACCACATGAGAGGATCTGCATGTAATACATTGTTTCACATTAATAGTATTACCTGCTAATTCTACAATTCTACATTTCATATTTAGAGAGCAAAATGAACATGAACCGCAAATAAAATTCCCTTTTGGGCGTAATTCAGACAGCCAATTCTGTCCCGCTGCGTTTTTTCCTTTTTTCAATAAGTCTCCAACTGTTTTAGTTTTTCTATATGTAACAATCGGTTTTTCATTAGTAATTACTGCTATGTCAGCATCTTCTTGTAAAATATACCAATTATTCGTAATAGCTTTTTTCACTATATTATTAATAGGAGTATTTGAAAAAGAAAAAACGCAACGTTTGTTGTTTTTTCTGTCTTTCGTTTTCAGCAAAACTTTGCTGAAGTTTTGCTGAAAACGAAAGACAGAAAAAACAACAAACGTTGCGTTTTTTCTTTTTCAAATACTCCTATTAATAATATAGTGAAAAAAGCTATTACGAATAATTGGTATATTTTACAAGAAGATGCTGACATAGCAGTAATTACTAATGAAAAACCGATTGTTACATATAGAAAAACTAAAACAGTTGGAGACTTATTGAAAAAAGGAAAAAACGCAGCGGGACAGAATTGGCTGTCTGAATTACGCCCAAAAGGGAATTTTATTTGCGGTTCATGTTCATTTTGCTCTCTAAATATGAAATGTAGAATTGTAGAATTAGCAGGTAATACTATTAATGTGAAACAATGTATTACATGCAGATCCTCTCATGTGGTTTACGCATTGGTATGTAAATGTAAATTATTTTATATTGGGAAGACAAAAAGGCCCTTATTTCACAGAATCCGCGAACATGTTCGATCCCTCAGGACCGGCATCGGAGCCACTAGATTTATTCAACATATTAATGAATTTCAATCTAAAGAAAAATATGGATTCCGTTTTACCGGACTTGAAAGGATCGAACATGGTGTTGCTGGGAAAAATAGAGAAGAAATACTGTTAAGAAATGAAACTAAATGGATTCTTCGGTTGGAAGCAATGGGGCCTTTAGGTCTCAATGAACGTACTGAGCTCAGTGCATTACTAACATAAATGAAAATCTTAGGAGTATCACACAGTTGTTTTTAACATTTTTAATTGCACTGACCTTTTGTTTGGCTCATTTCTATGGCAACGGAGGGGAGGGTTATTTAAATGTGTTTCCGGCTGGAAGACGATGTGGGCCAGTTGAAGCATATCTTGCGAAACGGCACCGTAGCCCCGAACGAACGTCCCCCTGTTGTTTGTCCACCCGTGTCTTGCACTGTTTATACCCTTCATGGATCAATAAAGAAGCTTGAAGTTTACGTATTTGGTGAGTTGCCCTGGTTTTCTTTTCTCTTCTCTACGGATTGGTTGCATTGGACTTTGCTATTACCAGTGAGCACCATCAGACGTGGTTGAGCCAGCAGAGGCATTGGATGTCAGGTGCTAATAATTAAGGAAGCAGTGCCGAGTTTGTTCTTTTCTACTATTGAATATTATACATTTTCTTGATTGTACATGGGAGCAGAGTGAAATAAAAGTTAACCACTTCATTCACAGCCTGCAGTTCACTGGTTAAACACATAAGCTAATGTTGGCCATTTTTGCTAACCTTCATTGGTAAATGGCACTTACAGTCGCCTAAAGAATATATGTATGGGCATGACCGGTTGAATTCAGACAATTATTTGTCATTATTCATAAACTTACTTTGTTTTGTTTTTAAACCAAAATGATCTGATTGTTTAGTCTAGAAAGTTGCTGGTGTGGCCAGATATAGAGTTTTTATATCCCATTAAGTCTTGGTCCTGGATTTGAGAACCAGTAAAAACATAGTAAAAGAGAAGGCTGAAAAACTGTTTAACATACAAAGCCATCCCCTTAAACCATCCTCCAAAATAAAAGGTGGAAAAAAAGTTTAACATACAGAGCTCCCCCTCTCCCATCCCCCTAAAGCTGGGAGAGACCCTAACTTTAAAATGCAGCAGTTTTCTGTGTGATGTCTTCTTATGTCCTGTGAACAAGTGGTCACCAACTAAAGGATCATGTGCCCTGGTGTAAAACATCAGCTTGGACCCCTTCCAGGCTACTTCTGTTAACATCCACTGGCTGTGGTCCATTGGTAACTGCAACATTACTAGCAAAATACCTCTAGGTTTCTGTTGCAAGTCAGGGAGGCACTTAGGGACCTGGACATTGTTTCCCCTAGTGGGCAATATGGAACAGCATTAAATAAATATTAAAATATAACATTCAAATAATAAACTTTATTGCAGCCAGACATACAGGGCCACTTAGTGTCAAGGAAACTAATATTAAGCATCCAAATCTAGCAAAGTGAAATTTATTATCTACATCCATGATTGTCAAGGGCAATATTTTTGGTGGTCTTGGGCAGCCAAGGGACTTTTGTCAGAATCCTAGGTGGCCTAGACCAGTGAGTGGCTACTCACTATATAAACACTATACGAGTACACTATTTCACTCAATATATCTGCATACCTGGAGGTCTTGAACAGTTAGAGATCGACCTCAGACAATCTTTCCTTGGGTATATTATGACCCATATTATATTCAGATGCCCTTCTGAACTTCTAAACATGTTTAGATACATGACCAGATCGCCTAAATATATTGAGGCTCAAGAACTCCTATATAAATAGCAGACCCCCGCCCCCCCCCCCACACACACACAGATCAGACCCCTATTTCTGACATGAGGAATATCATAATGAATATCAAACCTCCTCCCACTATATAAAGATCTTCTATTTGTATAATTCCTGCCAAACTATGATGATCATCTGCTTATAAAATTTCACAAAAAAATATTAAGCACCTGGATGATTATCATTTGTGCTAAGGCTGCATGTAAAGTTAATTAAAGGAGATACATGAAAAACTAAACTATATTTTGTTGTACATGTGTCCATATTTACAGCTTGTGTTGCCCATACGCACTAGGACTGAATACACCCCATTAGGGTGAAGGGTGTCAGAATTTTTTCATGCAGAAATGTCACAAATACATCGAATAAATGCTTATGTTTACATGTGGATTTTGTTGCAGATTCACCATGGATCTTACCTCTATACACAGAAAGCCATCACAAATTAATGACATAATGGATTCACCATTATTTTCCTTCAGGCCACACAAAAGTTGCAGCAGCTACATCAAAGGCCTTTACATATATTTTTTAAGTCACTTAAAATGCTGCCCGTTCAACACTGTTGCCCTAGGCACAGGCCTACAGGTGCCCTAATGGCAAATACAGCCATGGATGTATGTTCTATAGTGTGTTTGATGTAGCTGTGCACAGCAAAATTAGAACTTTCTAGATTGGGTTAAAATAAATTACTGATTCTGCCCATTTGGTCAAATAGCAGATACACAACAGGGTCATAAGAAGGGTGTCTCTTTAAATATATATATATATATATATATATATATATATATATATATAAACATATATATTTATTGAGTAATCATCATTCCCAACTATATCCTTATTTTATTTTTCCGACCAACACCAACCAACACCAACATCACCAACACCTCTTGTCTTGAACTAGTAGAGGCCAGCAGTAAAAACTATGGCTGCTTCCATTGCTAATTTATTCTGTGTGAAACAAGTACAAGTTCTCTAGTTTCCTGTTAAATAATATAAAAATGCATCTATTTCAAATTCTGTCAACTTCTTAAGCACACAGATAAGCCCTGGCTTTTATAAAATGTCCCTCGAGCTTTTGATTAGTTTCCAAGGATGAAGTTGGTGTGGATGCTTATATTTATGCCAAATTCTATCTAAAAGTTTCCCTTCCCTTGTACACAGTATGTGTCCCTTAAGCTATGAGGGTACAAGAAACTAAAAGTTCTTCAGTCAAAAGTTTACATAGTCATGGAATAAAATTAAGAACATACTAAAAGACAATTACATTGGCCAGTCAGTGAGAAGTTACAGGCACCGACAGGGCGGGACTAACCTACTAGCATACCGGGAAAATTCTTGATACCCCACTTGCCCTGTGTTCCAGCTGGTGGGGCAGTGTCAAGAACACTTGGCTCGTGTAATCATGTTTCCATATTCTCAGAGCAGATGTCAGGACAAAGTGATGCAAGCCCTGTGAATACCATAAGTGCCACTGAATCTGTACAGCATTATCATCTGGGGGAAACGCATCTTCCCGGCAGCTACAGTTGCTTCCCTGTGCTGGCTAACGTGTGGTGCACTGCATGCTGCAACCCTTTTTAGCCATTGGGTAATTGGTGGTAGTGCTACTAAACTGAGGGTAATATATGCCTATTGGTGGTGGTGGTGGTTAATAAAGGAATCATATGCCTACTGGAGTGCTATTCAGAGGGGTCTACCTACCTACTTGGAATGGGGTTAATCTGAGGGGACTACCTGCCTACTGTGGAAGATAATCTGAGGGGACTACCTGCCTACTGGGGGAGGGCTAATATGAGGGGACTACTTACCTACTGGGGGGGGGGCTTATTCGAGGGGACTACTTGCATATTGTGGGTGTAATCTGAGGGAAGTATCTGCCTACTGGGGGAGGTAATTTGAGGTGACTACCTGTCTACTCTGGGGCAAAGGGGTAATCTGAGGGGACTACCTGCCTGCTGGGGGAGGGCTAATCTGAGTGGACAAATTGCCTACTAGAGGGAGAGGCTATTCTTTGGTGACTAATTGCCTACTGGGGGTCTAATCTGATGGAACTATCTGCCTGGGGGGGGGGGTAATCAGTTTCATGCCTACTGGGACTTTATCAGAACCCGGTTGGCTACTGAAACAGCGTTTGGCTTTTCATGTACACCCCTGCTGTTGTCTCATTAATGTATCCCAATTTTGTAAGAATTTACTAATAAATCATCACTGGTGACTGCAGTACTTTTTATGTATGTTTGATGGACTTGTTTTTTTGGAGCTTGCACCAGGGGATAGCTTCTGGTTATTGCACAGGACACCTGCACATGGGGAGCATGAATGCAAGAGGTTCTACAGAATATCTGGACAAGATGTTTCCAGACTTTGCCTATTACATGTGAGACCGCCAGGAGCGGACTGACAACACTCAGGGCCCCCGTACCAAATAAAGCAAGGGTCCCCTTTGAGACTCCGCCCCTGGCCATACCTCTGCCATGCCTCTATCCCACCCAAATCCCTCCTAATGTCCATTCCTACACACAAAATAAAAAAAAAAGACAATATATAACAAGTTAACATAGGTAAGATCATTTTCCATAACCAAGAATACCAGTATACAAGGAGGAATTATATACCATCACACAATAACTGGATAATACCACCACGCTGTACTGAATAAAACCACTATACACAGACCAGTATGCCTCATACAGTGCCCATTTAGCGAAAGTTACCAGCTGTACACAGTATCTGTATACCATATAAGTGATTATGCACTGCTCAGAAAAATAAAGGGAACACTAAGATAACACATCCTTGATCTGAATGAATGAACTAATCGTATGAAATACTTTCGTTTTTACATAGTTGAATGTGCTGACAACTAAATCACAAAAAAAGAATTATTTCTTTTTTATCAACCCATGGAGGTCTGGAGATGGAATCAAACTCAAAATCAAAGTGGAAAACCACACTACAGACTGATCCAACTTTGCTGTAATGTCCTTAAAACAAGTAAAAATGAGGCTCAGTAGTGTGTGTAGCCTCCACATGCCCGTATGGCCTCCCTACAATGCCTAGGCATGCTCCCGATGCAGTGGCAGATGGTCTCCTGAGGGATGTCCTCCCAGACCTGGACTAAAGCCTCCACCAACTCCTGGACAGTCTGTGGTGCAACGTGGCATTGGTGGATGGCATGATGTCCCAGATGTGCTCAATCGGATTCAGGTCTGAGGAACGGGCGGGACAGTCCATAGCATCAATGGCAGTCAGGCTACCTCTGGCAAGCACATGGAAGACTTTGCGGCCCCCCAAATAAATGACACCCCACACCATTACTGACCCACTGCCAAACCGGTCATGCTGGAGGATGTTGAAGGCAGCAGAATGTTCTCCATGGCATCTCCAGACTCTGTTACGTCTGTCAGAGTGAACTGTCTTTCATCTGTGAAGAGCACAGGGCGCCAGTGGCAAATTTGCCAATCTTGGGGTTCTCTGGCAAAAGCCAAACGTCCTGCATGTTGTTGGGCTGTAAGCACAACGTGAATTCGGGTAGAAAAACAGACATGGTGCACATCTACAATCTTGTATAATGATCTGATTGCTTCTCAGCATGGGTCATTTCTTTCCTAGCAGCCTCCCAGTCTGACTGGGAGAGCATGGTAAGTGAGCCATTACATCTTGTTCACACTGGTGTGGTGCTGTGCGGTGTCCGTTGCTGCCGTGGCGCCGTGTCTGCGGGGGGGTGCGGCCCGTAGACTGGTTTGAGTGGCATTGGGGCCGCTCTGCCGGTGGGTCGTTCCCCCCTGTGGGCATTGGTGTCGCGGCGGTGGTGGTCGCCGCCCAGTGCTGCGCCATTTTATGCTAGGGACGTTAGGGACCCACTCTAAATAGGTGGCCTTGACGTGGCGAGTGGGCTTGTACTTTTTGATCAAAAATGTATACTAACAACCTGTTAGTTTTTGATATTATGCTGAGAAGCAATCAGATCATTATACAAGATTGTAGATGTGCACCATGTCTGTTTTTCTACCTGAATTCACGCTGTAAGCACAACTCCCACCCTCGGGCCCTCATAGCACCCTCATGAAGTCTGTTTCTGACCGTTTGAGTGGACACATGCACATTTATGGCCTGCTGGAGGTCATTTTGCAGGGCTCTCGCATTGTTCCTACTGATCCTCCTTGCACAAAGGTGGAGGTAGCGATCCTGCTGCTGGGTTGTTGCCCTACTACGAACTCCTCCACGTCTCCTGATGTACTGGCCTGTCTCCTGGTAGCGCCTCCATGCTCTGGACACTACGCTGACAGACACAGCAAACCTTCTTGCCACAGCTCGCATTGATGTGTCATCCTGGATGAGCTGCATTACCTGAGCCACTTGTGTGGGTTGTAGACTCCGTCTCATGCCACCACTAGAGTGAAAGCACTGCCAGCATTCAAAAATGACCAAAACATCAGCCAGGAAGCATAGGAACTGAGAAGTGGTCTGTGGTCACCACCTGCAGAAACACTCCTTTATTGGGGGGGGGGGGTCTTGCTAATTGCCTATAATTTCCACCTGTTGTCTGTTCCATTTAAACAACAGCATGTGAAATTTATTGTCAATCAGTGTTGCTTCCTGAGAGGATAGTGTGATTTCACAGAAGTGTGATTGACTTGTAGTTACATTGTATTGTTTAAGTGTTCCTTTTTTTTTTTACCACTAAAAACTACAGGCTAACTAAACTAAAAGGCTCTGTGCAGCTTTATAAACAAAAAGGTAGAGGGGGCAAATCCGTATGAAAATTCACTATAACATAAATACTATGGGGGACATTTATCATTGTAAAACAACTACACTTGACATCGTTTGATAAATGTCAACTTATATACTTCTATAAGTATATTTATATATCTAAATATATGTAGATATCTGTATCTATCTATCTATCTATTTATCCGGCTTTGTTTTCGCCAGTGCAGATTACTTTTTTTCTGCTTCAGAGAAAACAGGGGGTGTAGAGTGGGCATTTTTATCTTGTCGCATTTATCATATGCAACTTTTGAAAATGTGTTCAAAAGTTGCAAATATTATTGCACAGGACCTAGTAAAAAAGCCACTGTTGCACACTGTGGCAGAGATGTGCCCTGCCGGTACTGCTCAGGCTGGGAAGGAGGTACATTGTATACCATTTGCCTAGCCAGGAGAGAATTAAGTAGTGATACAGTGCATCACATGTAACTCTTTGGGGACATACAGAGACCAGAACAGCTGTGTTTTCATTCAGCATTTTTAACAGGTATGTTAAAATTTTTATCTGTGAACATAGCCCAACATCACCAGCAGAAGAGGAGAGCACCTAAATTGTACTAAACATTTTTTTTTCTCAAAAAACATGTTTTACAATTTTTTTTTTTTTAATTTACAGGCTTATTAGAGAAAGCTATTTAAGAGACAGCATCTGTTAATAAGCCAGGGCTTAGTGGTAACCTCAGAAACAGATATTGTTAACCCCTTATGTTACCCAGGTACCCACCGCAACAGGGGTACCAGGAAAAGCAAGGTACTAACTGTACATCACAATTAGCTTATCCCAGTTAGTTCATCCCAGGAAGGGTGGGACATCGCTGGTTATTGTATGTCTCCAAAGAGTTAAGTAGAAATACACAGCATCTCTACTTAACTCTTTCCTGGCTGGGCAGAAGGTATGCAATGCCATAATCACTGCTCTGAACTGGCCCACTGCCAGCTCAGTGCAGGGACTCCGGACAGCTCAGAGTCCAAGTCCCAGTACACTGTACAGCGTTGTACTACGCTGCACAGTGCACGACTTTGGTGAAAAAAGTCGCAGCCCATGATACATAACCTCCTTACTCTCATTCAATTATGGGTGTCCTCACCACTCAACTCCATAAGCTCCCTGATATCTACAGTGGAACACTGCAATGAGTAACCGGCCCTGCAGTGCTTTCCCCCTTAATGTATCCATGCTTTTCTTTAAGCTATTTTCACTTTTTTTGTAAACTACATTGGCTTAGAATCCATAATTTTTGTATTTCTACAGTTTTATTTAAGATATATTTGAATATTTCCCATATTACTCAGTTGTTCTGTTAATCTTGTATTTTTTGTGAGACGACCTCTTTGTATAAAAAATTAACGCTTTCAATACTGTGAAAAAATAAACATATACTGTAATCTGTGCTAAACATACTTTCTTTCATAGATTGGGTGATTTCTTGGTTATGGGTGTGTTCAGTGTATATGTCATGGGCCTTTATTTGCCAGTGTGAACTATTCTACAGCATAAACATTTTAACACACAAAAAAAGTATTTCTCTATAAAACAAAGATCTTACCTGCAAATGGAAATCCCAAGGTTGGCCTTTTTTCGAAGGATTAGTTTTCCTCTTTTCTATTCCCTAAATATCATATGATATTTTCAAAGCATGTGGAAAAAGGTTAAAGCTCCTACTGGCTTCTGTCAACATGCAATGGAATGAAAGTATTTGAGCCTCATAAAAGCATCTGTTTTTATAGGCAAAATTAACCCCTTGAGGACCAGGCCAATTTTCACTGTAGGACCAGAGCGTTTTTTTGCACATCTGACCACTTTCCCTTTAAGCATTAATAACTCTGGGATGCTTATACCTTTCATTCTGATTCTGAGATAGTTTTTTCGTGACATATTCTACTTTATGTACATTTTTCTAACTTTGAAGCTCTCTGCTTGTAAGGAAAATAGACATTCCAAATAAATTCTATTTTGATTCACAAATACATTATGTCTACTTTATGTTTGCATCATAAAGTTGACATGTTTTTACTTTTGGAAGACATCAGAGGGCTTCAAAGTTCAGCAGCAATTTTCCAATTTTTCACAACATTTTCAAAATCGGAATTTTTCATCAACCAGTTCAGGTTGAAGTGGATTTGAAGGGATTTCTTATTAGAAATACCCCACAAATGACCCCATTATAAAAACTGCACCCCTCAAAGTATTCAAAATGACATTCATTAAGTGTGTTAACCCTTTAGGTGTTACACAGGAATAGCAGCAAAATGAAGGAGAAAATTCAAAAACTTTATTTTTTACACATTTTTACAAGGGGTAAATGGAGAAAAAGCCCTCCAAAATTTGTAACCCAATTTCTCTCGAGTAAGGAAATACTTCATATGTGTGTGTCAAGTGCTCAGCTGGCGCAGTAAAGAGTTCCGAAGGGATGGAGCAACAATGGGATTTTGGAGAGTGAGTTTTTCTGAAATGGTTTTTGGGGGCATGTCACATTTAGAAAGCCCCTATGGTGCCAGAACAGCAGAAATCCCCCCACATGGCATACTATTTTGGAAACTACACCCCTTACGGCATGTAACAAGGAGTCCAGTGAGCCCTAACACCCCACAGATGTTTGACGACTTTTCGTTAAAGTCGTATGTGTAAATAAAAATAAAAAATTTCACTAAAGTGCAGTTTTTCCCCCCCAAATTTACCATTTTTATAAAGGGTAATGGGAGAAAATCCCCCCAAAATTTGTAACCCCATATCTTCTGAATATGGAAATACCCCATTTTAGGATGTAAAATGCTCTGCGGGTGAATTACAATGCTCAGAAGAGGAGTCACATTTGGCTTTTGGAAAGCAAATTTTGCTGAAATGGTTTTTGGCGTGTCGCAATTAGGAAGCCCCGATGATGCCACAACAGCAAAAAAAAACAACATGGCATACTATTTTGGAAACTACATCCCTCAAGGAACGTAATAAGAGGTACAGTGAGTCTTAACACCTCACAGGTATTTCACAACATTTTGTTAAAATTGGATGTGTAAATGAAAAAATGTTTTCACTAAAATGCATTTTTTTTCCTAAATTTAACATTTTTAAAAGGGGTAAAGGAGAAAATTACCCCCAAAAATACCCCATGTGTGGACGTCAAGTGCTCTTCTGGAGCACTACAATGCTCAGAAGAGGAGAAGCGCCATTGAGCTTATGGGAGAGAGAATTTGTTTGTAATGGAAGTCGGGGGCCATGTGCGTTTACAAAGCCCCCCGTGGTGCCAGGACAGTGGACCCCCCCACATGTGACCCCATTTTGGAAACTAGACCCCTCACAGAATTTAATAAGGGGCACAGTGAGCATTTATACCCCACTGGCGTTTGACAAATCTTTGGAACAGTGAGCTGAGCAAATGGAAAATAAAATTTTTCATTTTCACGGACCAATGTTCCAAAAATCTGTCAGATACCTGTGGGGCGTAAATGCTCACTGCACCCCTTAATACATTACATGAGGGGTGTAGTTTCCAAAATGGAGTCACATGTGGGGGGGTCCACTGTTCTGGTACTACGGGGGGCTTTGTAAACACACGTGGCCTTCAATTCCGGACAAATTTTCTCTTCAAAAGCCCAATGGCATTCCTTCTCTTCTGAGCATTTTAGTTCACCAGCTGAGCACTTTACATCCACATATGGGGTATCTATTAGTGTTGAGCGGCATAGGCCATATTCAAATTCGTGATATTTCACGAATATATGGACGACTATTCATCATATATTCGTTAAATTCGCATATTCGTAATATTCGCGTTTTATTTTCGCATATGCGAAAATTCGCGTATGCGAAAATTATCATATGCGAAAATTAGCATATGCTAATTTTTGCACATGCGAATATTCGCACGCCAGTCTCACACAGTAATATTAGAGCCTTCTTACACCACACAAGCTGGAAGCAGAGAGGGGTGATCACTGTGATGTGTACTGTGAAAAAAACAAACAAAAAAAAAAATATTTGTAATTACGAATAGATAGTGCTATATTCACGAATATTCGCGAATTCGCGAATATGCGATATTCGTGAATAAAATTCGCATTGCGAATATTCGCAAGCAAAACTAGTATCTATATACTCAGAAGAAATGGGGTTACACATTTTGGTGGTCTTTTTTCCTATTTTCCCTTGTGAAAATGAAAAATGTAGGGTAACACCAGCATTTTAGTGAAAATTTTTTTTTTTCATTTTCCCATCCAATTTTAACGAAAATTTGTGAAACACCTGTGGGGTGTTAAGGCTCATTATACCCCTTGATACGTTCCATGAGGGGTGTGGTTTCCAAAATGGGGTCACATGAGGGTATTTATTTTTTTTGCGTTTATGTGAGAACCGCTGTAAAATCAGCCACCCCTGTGCAAATCACCAGTTTACGCCTCAAATGTACATAGTGCACTCTCACTCCTTAGCCTTGTTGTGCGCCCGCAGAGCATTTTAAGCCCACATATGGGGTATTTCCGTACACAGGAGAAATTGCATTACAATTTTTTTCCTTTTATCTCTTGTGAAAATAAAAAGTATGGGGCAACACCAGCATGTTAGTGTAAAAGTTTTCATTTTTTTATACTAACAGGATGGTGTAAACCCCAACTTTTCCTCTTCATAAGGGGTAAAAAGAGAAAAAGCCCCCCAAAATTTGTAGTGCAATTTCTCCCGAGTACGGAACTACCCCATATGTGGCCCTAAACTGTTTCCTTGAAATACGACAGGGCTATGAAGGGAAATAGCGCTATGCGCATTTTAGGACTAAATTAGGGATTGCATATGGGTGGACATAGGGGTATTCTATGCCAGTGATTCCCAAACAGGGTGCCTCCAGCTGTTGCTAAACTCCCAGCATACCAGTCATTGGCTGTCCGGAAATGCTGGGAGTTGTTGTTTTGCAACAGCTGGAGCCTCCGTTTTGGAAACATTACCGTACAATACGTTTTTCATTTTTATTGGGGGGGGGGGGGGCAGTGTATGGGGGGGAATATGTAGTGTTTTACCCTTTATTATGTATTAGTGTAGTGTAGTGTAGTGTTTTTAGGGTACATTCGTGTTACGCCTAGCGCTCCGGGTCCCCGCTCCTCCCCGGAGCGCGTACGGCGTCTCTCTCTCCGCAGCGCCCCGGTCGGTCCCGCTGACCGGGAGCGCTGCACTGTCATGGCCGTCGGGGATGCGATTCGCACAGCGGGACGCGCCCGCTCGCGAATCGCATCCCAGGTCACTTACCCGTTCCCGTCCCCTGCTGTCATGTGCTGGCGCGCGCGGCTCCGCTCTCTAGGGCGCGCGCGCGCCAGCTCCCTGAGACTTAAAGGGCCAGTGCACCAATGATTGGTGCCTGGCCCAATTAGCTTAATTGGCTTCCACCTGGTCCCTGACTATATCTGACCTCCTCCCATGCACTCCCTTGCCGGATCTTGTTGCCCTTGTGCCTAGTGAAAGCGTTTTGTGTGTCCAAAGCCTGTGTACCAGAACTTCTGCTATCCACCCTGACTACGAACCTTGCTGCCTGCCCCGACCTTCTGCTACGTCCGACCTTGCTTCTGTCTACTCCCTTGTACCGCGCCTATCTTCAGCAGCCAGAGAGGTTGAGCCGTTGCTAGTGGATACGACCTGGTCACTACCGCCGCAGCAAGACCATCCCGCTTTGCGGCGGGCTCTGGTGAAAACCTGTAGTGACTTAGAACCGGTCCACTAGCACGGTCCACGCCAATCCCTCTCTGGCACAGAGGATCCACCTCCTACCAGCCGGGATCGTGACAATTCGCACTGGTGGGTTACAGTGAGTTTCCCGCTAGGAGTTTCCGCTGAGGCGAAAAATTTACCGCAGCTCAAACTTGCAGCAAGTAACTCACTGTAAACCTGCCCGTGTGAATGTACCCTGTACATTCATATGGGGGGGGGGGGGGGCAAACCTCCAGCTGTTTCAAAACTACAACTCCCAGCATGTACTGACAGACTGTGCATGCTGGGAGTTGTATTTTTGCAACAGCTGGAGGCACACTGGTTGGAAAACGTTCAGTTAGGTCCTGTTACATAACTCAGTATTTTCCAACCAGTGTGCCTCCAGCTGTTGCAAAATTACAATTCCCAGTATGTACTGATCGGTGAAGAGCATGCTGGGAGATGTAGTTATGCAACAGCTGGAGGTACGCAACTACAACTCCCAGCATAGCGAGACAGCTGTTTGGGCATGCTGGTATTTGCAGTTTTGCAAAATATGGAGAGCTACAGTTTAGAGACCACTGCACAGTGATCTCCAAACTGTGGCCCTGCAGATGTTGCAAAACAACAAATTCCAGCATGCCCAAACAGCAAACAGCTGTGTGGGCATTCTAGGAGTCGTAGTTTTGCAAGATCTGGAGGGCTACAGTTTAGAGACCACTGTATAGTGGTCTCAAACTGTAACCCTCCAGCTGTTGCAAAACTGTAAATCCCAGCATGCGCAAACCGCTGTCTGGGCATGTTGGGAGTTGAAGTTTTGCAACTTCTGGAGGGCTACAGTTTAGAGACCACTGTGTAGTGGTCTCAGACTGTAGCCCTCCAGATATTGCTAGGCAACTCACCGGCTTCCGTATGATCCAGGAAGCCAGCCGCACGACATCGCCGCCCGCCAATCACCATCGCCCGCTGCCTCCGGATGGGTAAGTGGATCTTCTGCCATTGGTCCTATTTAGTTTCCCCGTTCTGCCCCTCCTATTGTGGGAGGCCAGAACGGGGAAACCGAAAATGAACCCCCCCCCGCCCCCGATCGTCTATTGGTCGTCGCTTCTGGTGACCAATAGCAGGGATAGGAGGGATGGCACCCCTGCCACCTCACTCCTATCCCTTCAGGGGGATTGTGGGTGTCTTAGACAACCACGATCCCCCTTATATTCCAGGTCACCAGGTCACCATAGACTTGCATGACCCGCAATCGGGGCAAATCGCCGGCGTGAATTCACCGGCAATTTGCTGCGATCGCCGACATGGGGGGTCTGATGACCCCCCTGGGCATTTGCGTGGGGTGCCTGCTGATAACGGCGGTGGGGACCGATATTCCCATGGGCGTACAGGTACGCCCTTGGTCCTTAAGTACCAGGGAGCAAAGGCGTACCTTGCCTTTTTGGTTAATACTAATGTTTTAGCAGTTTTTTTCTGCTACTTGAAAAGTTTATTGGAACCATTTTTTGAAACTTTTTTCAAGGAATTTTCCTTCCTGGATCTTTCGAATTTGTTTCTTTATTTTAGCTATAGCAAATTATATTTTGTAATTTGCAAAGCAACCATGTGTTGGGATATAAAGAGATCATAAAACATGCAAAAAAGAAAAAACTAAAAACAGGACGATTTTAGAAACATAAATAACCCAAAAGAAGTACCTTGCACTTTGGCCCTGATTTTCTAATAGTGATGTTTAGTTTTCTTTGTGGGTTGAAATTTCTTTACAAATTTTTTACCACAGCATTTACTAAGGTTTTCCTACATTTTGCACTTTTCCCTACATTTTGCTTATTTTTTTTTTACACATGCTCTGATCTGTGTGTTGTCTCAGCTCAAATGCACTACATTTTCTGTGTAATTATGGTGGTTTTTTGTTAAAATTTCAGGGACATGCCCCCTTTTCAGCGACCACGCCTACTTCCCCTTGACCAAGCCCCTTTCGGGTTTTCTCAGTGATATGGAGAGTTAATCAGGTTATATGAGGAGGGGATATGGGGTCAGGATATGAGGACAAAAGCTTCCTCCTTTGTTGCTTTTCCTTCCCCACAAGGATTAGGTAGGAAAAAATTGGCAATGCCGGGTACTCAGCTAGATATAACATAAAACTTAGCTGTAAGTGAACTGACAGATGATTTATCCTTGAGAAGTAAAACAGGTTTTATGTCAGTTGTTGTGACAGAACACTGTGGTATGCACCAGAATTTGTGAGCAATTTGCTCCAAAAACTGATACACTCGTTAGTAAAACAAAATTAGACAAAACAATAAGTTTTGCACCATAAAGGGTGCAAGGCTTAAGGACAAGTGGCTTGGGGCAGAGCTTATATGCACAAAAAAATAAAAAAAAATAAAAAATAAAAAAAACACCAATTATTGACGCACATTTTTGGCTTAAAAGTAAGCCAATTTAAATTTGGTCTAAAAGTTAGACTAGACAGTTTGAACATTGTTTCCGACTGAGACAGTGATAAAAATCTGGCACACATTGTTTCTAGTTAAAACTGTTTAAGGCTAAACTCTCTCCCTATGTATGTACATAGCCTAAATGTGACCTTTGTTTGCTTTATAAAGGTTTGTCTGCCCCTTGACTGTATAATCCCTCCCACTACCTGATATTTACTCCCATCAATAAAATGAAGTTCACACCCATGTGACTGTTCACTTGAATTGTCAGACAAAATATAAAACCTCAAATCTTAGAACCAGAATGGTGTACCACGAAACTGTGAAAAGGTGTTTGATCGGGACACACTGAGCTATTTAAAGGGGTACTCCGGTGCTTGGACATCTTATCCCCTATCCCCGGGATCTTGCACGCGGCACCCCATTTAAAGTCAGTCCCCGGAGCATGTTCGCTCCGGGACTGATTACTGGCGACCACACGGCCGGCGGCGTGTGACGTCATGCCTCCGCCCCCGTGTGACGTCATGCTCCGCCCCTCAATGTAAGCTTACGGGAGGGGACGTGACAGCTATCACGCCCACTCCCGTAGGCTTGCATTGAGGGGCGGAGCGTGACGTCCCCAGCGGCAGGATAAGATAGGATAGGGGATAAGATGTCTAAGCACCGGAGTACCCTTTTAATGATAATGCAATCTAATTTTTGGGGGTCCTCTTTAAATAATGAAAGGCTGTATAGCACTGACACTTTGTAAAGCATTCTGCATTTTTTAAGCTGGGTGACTGTCACCTGGCATCTCTTTTTATATTGATTGCTGGATTCTTCTGGGTTTATGTGTGGCAATGCATCAGTTACTATAGGTAAAAGTCTGCAGTGACATGTTTTCCGGCATCAGCGAGAACCCTGTTATGGATATAAGTGTCACCCAATGAAGAGATGTCATATGTCATATTAAGACTTTGTATAACTTAATAATGAATGGTGTGTTACTTTTAGCACTGAATTATAGGCACAGACATTGCTCTAACTATGCTGAGCATTCAGAATCGAAATGCTGTAGTGTTGATGGTATCAGACAATTGATAACCCTAAGCAGGTGCTGATTTATAACTATCAATGTGAAAGCAGAATAAATCCTATCCTGTGATGTACAGTGCGGGAAACTGTACAGAGATGGGCTCTGTCAGGATCACATAATTGCTCCTTTACCAAATGGATGCTATCTTCTAAAGCTGCTGTATTTTTTGGCAGTTTATAGGACATCCAGTAAAAAGTGAAAGGATGTGGCAGTCACGAGTAGATATTGTGGATTCCTTTCTAGCTGCCGTTTCTGGCACAACGTTCCGTATATAATATCATTTCCTGGCTGGATTATTTCTTGCAGTCACAAGGCAGAGCATATTGTAAACATGTTTTCTGAGAAGCCTCTGCAATCTACATTAATGCATACGTTTCCGTGTTAAGTGTAAAATACAATTTAATGGGACCTACATTTTTCTGAGGTGTGCAGGATCTAATTATGTCATCGGCTTTTACAAGTCGCCTGCTGCACATATGCCTGTCAAATTCTTTCAAAAGTCATTGAGACTTATTTATATATAGAAATACTGCAAATGCAAAATGAAGTGGCTGTTTTGTGATGCTGTGCCACTACTTTGCATAAATGTTTCTAAAGGGATCCAAAAATACCTTACCAGGAGTGAGAAGTGCCTTTTTATGCAGCCATACCGAAAAAGAAATGTGTCACATAACTTTCTTGCAAGAGTGAGCTGACCTTTGGACATCCTACATTAAATCATAAGGGACCTTTAAAAATAGCATTGCCAGAAAAGTGCTATGCAATGCCAGAAAATAGCAATGCCAGAAAGCTATGCAGATTTGTAAATTACTTGCTCCAGATAAAGTTGTGTAGTTATTCTCGGTCTCATCACAGTGCACTCTGCTGCCACGACTGTGTCCGGAATTGTCCAAAGGAGGAGCAAATCCTGACAGCAAACCTCTTGTCCTCTGGACAGTTCCTGACACGGACAGAGAGGTCAGCAGAGAGCATTGTGGTCACACTGGAAAGAACTACACAATTTCCTCTGTAGTATACAGCAACTGATACGTACTGGAAGGATTAAGTACGCCTTTGCTCCCTGGTACTTAAGGACCAAGGGCGTACCTGTACGCCCATGGGAATTTCGGTCCCTGCCGTGCGCCGGGCAGGGACCGGACCGGGGTGACTGCTGATATTGATCAGCAGGCACCCCGTGCCAATGCCCTGGGGGGGCATCAGACCCCCCATGTAGGCGATCGCCGAAAATTGCAAGTGAATTCACACTTGCGATTTTCGGCTAGTCCGGCCAATAGCAGCCGTCAGGGGAGGGGTTAACGGCCCCTTCTCGCGGCTCTGCTTGCTCCTTGAGTTCATTCAGCGGCCAGAGCTGCGAGAAGGAGCCAGGGATCCCCCTCTGTGAAGATCGGAGCCCCTCACAGAGGAAGACCCCCCTTCCTTCCAGCCCCAGGGACAGTAAAATAAAGTAAAAAAAAAGTGTAAAAAAAAGTAACCCCCCCCCCCCCTTACCCCCTAATAGGACCTAAAGGGTCCGCCACAATTTTTGACCTGGGCCCTATTAGGGATTCAGGGCGCTGCATTTGGCCATTTTTTTTTATTTTTGGCCGCAGCGCTTTTTTTCCCCCCCAAACAGTTAGTTACACCAATCACACACTACATACTCACCCCCCCACACACACACACCCGCCACCAACCCCCCCCCCCACCGTACAAAAAAGGCGATGGCTCGCCAGGCATATTCGGCAGCGGAGGCATATGCTTTTCTTGCCTCCGACTCCGAATCTGTCAGTGAGGATGATGAAGATCCTACATTCCTGTGTTCTTCATCGTCTTCCTCATCATCTAGTACTGATGATGAGTCACCTATACGGCGGCGGAGACGCCATGATAGTGGCCCAGTGGCCGGCACTAGTGCGAGTGGTGATGCTACTCGTACTAGGAGTCCGACCCCCCAGACAAGTTTACCAGAGCCCCCTTCCGGTGAACCTGTCTGGAGACCCCCGGTGGCTTATGAGCCACGGGTTCCAGGGTTTGTTGGTTTGTTGACAATTCTGGATTCACTGTAATTGACTATTTCAGTTATTTTTTCAGTGACAGTTTTGTCAATCACATGGTGGAGCAGACGAATCTGTATGCCAGGCAGTTCATCGCCCACCACCCTGATTCTGTTTTGGCCAGGCCCAATGAATGGTACGCCATTGATGCAGCAGAGATGAGGACATTTTGGGGCCTCTTGCTGCATATGGGCCTGGTCAAAGAACCAAGTGTCAGACAGTACTGGAGCGGGAACATCCTCTACCAGACCCCGCTTTACAGTATGGTCATGGCACGGAGGCAGTTCGAGGCCATTCGGAAATGCCTGCATTATGCAGATAATGCGGCATGTCCGCCCCGAGGTGATTCCGCCCATGACCGGCTTTACAAAGTGAGGCCGGTCATCGATCACTTTGGGGCCAAATTTTTGGAGGCCTACGTACCCCTCAGGGAGCTCTCGGTTGATGAATCTCTTATCAGTTTTAAGGGGAGACTCATCTTCTGCCAGTATATTCCCTCGAAGCGGGCGCGGTATGGCGTGAAGCTCTATAAACTTTGTGAGAGTACCTCCGGGTACACTATCAAGTTTAGAGTGTATGAGGGACGAGATTCCCGTATTGAACCCCCAGATTGTTCCCCCACTCTGGGTGTTAGCGGGAAAATCGTTTGGGAGCTTGTGCACCCTTTGCTGGATAAGGGTTACCACGTGTACGTGGACAACTTTTATACCAGCATCCCTCTGTTCACATCCCTTGCCGCCAGATCCACGTCCGCTTGTGGGACCGTGCGGAAAAACCAGAGAGGCCTCCCTCAAAATTTTCTGCAGACACCTATGCCCAAGGGTGAGTCCCGTGCCTTTACCCATGAAAACCTGTTGCTGGTCAGGTATAAGGATAAGAGGGATGTCCTTATGTTGACCACTATTCATGGTAACGGCAGCTCACCTGTCCCTGTGCGAGGTACCACAACACCGGCCCTCAAGCCCGATTGTATTCTGGACTACAATCGGTATATGGGGGGAGTTGATCTTTCTGATCAAGTCCTCAAGCCATACATGGCCATGCGGAAAACACGGGTATGGTACAAAAAAGTTGCGGTCTACTTGGTACAGGTTGCCATGTACAACGCTTTTGTACTGTTCCAGTACGCTGGCAACACAGGGACATTCCTCCAGTTCCAAGAAGAAGTCCTAAAGGTCCTGATCTTTGGCGACCGGGAAAGAGCAGGCCGAACTTCCCAAGGAACTGGAGTTATAGGTGCCAGGATCGTCCCAGGCCAACACTTTCCAGGTGAGGTCCCCCACACTGAAAAAGAAGGGACGATCCCAGAAAAAATGCAGAGTGTGTAACAGGAGGGGGATTCAGAAGGACACCACCACTCAATGTGACACTTGCCCCGATTATCCGGGCCTCTGCATTAAAAACTGCTTCAGGGAGTATCACACTTCCATGCAGTACTAAATTTTCCCTTTTCATTTTATTTTCCATAATTTGACCCCAATGTACCAAGTTCAGAGTACATTCCAAATTTTAACACCATAAAACCACTAAATTGCCCAAAAAAACTCATCTAAAAAAAAAAATTATAAGACCTCTGGGGGTATTTTTTTCTCTATGGGTCCACAAGTCACTATCATTGGGGACTTTTTTGTTGTTGCCTCAAATGCGCAGTGCTCTCTCTCCACCTAAGCGGGGTGCGCATTTAAGGCAACAGGTTAGGGACGGCCACACACGTCACATTCCCAGAATGCTGATTCAGAGCATAGGGTTTGGGGCGGGCATATTTTTTAGTTTTGGCTATGCTCTGGGTCATCATTCTGGGAACATAACCTGTTTTATAATTTTATGTCCCACTGTATCCCATTTTAGTTTTTTAGTGTACCCCAGTTATTTACCCCATGTAATGCCCCTTGAGGGGGGGTCCCACTGTTCTGGCTCCATAGGCCGCAACGCAGAAGCTCAAGGCCCCTGAATGCCACCTGCTCCTCTCAGACCAGTGTGCAAGCTGTTTACGCCCAGACTTGAGGTATGGCCTTACTCCAAAGAAATGTATTTACAAACTTACGGTGACATTTTCTCCTTTTACCACTTGTGAAAATGAAAAATTTGGGGTAACCCCAGCATTTTAGTGTAAAAAAATCAAATTTTTCGTTTTCACATCCCACTTCATGAATATTTATCAAACACCCGTGGGGTGTTAAGACTCACTGTACCCCTTGTTATGTTCCTTGAGGGATGTAGGTTCCGAAATAGTATGCCATGTGTTTTTTTTTTTTGCTGTCCTGGCAATAGGGGCTTCCTAAATGTGACATGCTCCCACCCCCCCCCCCCCTCTTGAGCAAAATTTGCTCTCAAAAAGCCAAATATGACTCCTTCTCTTCTGAGCATTTTAATTCGCCTGTAGTGCACTTCAGGTCAACTTATGGGGTACCTCCATACTCAGAGAAGATGGGGTTACAAATTTTGGGGGGGTATTTTCTGCTATTAACCCTTGCAAAAATGTGAAATTTGTGGGGAAACACACATTTTAGTGAAAATTAATTTTTTTTTTACGTATGCAAAAGTCTTGAAACCCCTGTGGGGTATTAAGGCTCACTTTATTCCTTGTTATGTTCCTCAAGGGGTCTAGTTTCCAAAATGGTATGCTATGTGTTTTTTTTTTTGCTGTTCTGGCACCATAGGGGCTTCCTAAATGCGACATGCCCCCCGAGCAAAATTTGCTCTCAAAAAGCTAAATATGACTCCTTCTCTTCTGAGCATTGTAGTTCGCCGTAGTGCACTTCAGGTCAACTTATGGGGTCCCCCCATACTCAAAAGAGATGGGGTTACACATTTTGGGGGTATTTTCTGCTATTAACCCTTGCAAAAATGTGAAATTTGGGGGGAAACACACATTTTAGTGAAAAAAAAATATATATTTTTTTACATATGCAAAAGTCGTGAAACCCTTGTGGGGTATTAAGGCTCACTTTATTCCTTGTTACGTTCCTCAAGGGGTCTAGTTTCCAAAATGGTATGTCATGTGTTTTTTTTTGCTGTTCTGGCACCATAGGGGCTTCCTAAATGCAACATGCCCCCCAAAAACCATTTCAGAAAAACGTACTCTCCAAAATCCCCTTGTCGCTCCTTCCCTTCTGAGCCCTCTACTGCGCCCGCCGAACACTTTACATAGACATATGAGGTATGTGCTTACTCGAGAGAAATTGGGCTACAAATACAAGTATACATTTTCTCCTTTTACCCCTTGTAAAAATTCTAAAATTGGGTCTACAAGAACATGCAAGTGTAAAAAATGAGGATTGTGAATTTTCTCCTTCACTTTGCTGCTATTCCTGTGAAACACCTAAAGGGCTAATACGCTGACTGAATGTCATTTTGAATACTTTGGGGGGTGCAGTTTTTATAATGGGGTCTTTTATGGGGTATTTCTAATATGAAGACCCTTCAAATCCACTTCAAACCTGAACTGGTCCCTGAAAAATAGTGAGTTTGAAAATTTTGTGAAAAATTGGAAAATTGCTGCTGAACTTTGAAGCCCTCTGGTGTCTTCGAAAAGTAAAAACTTGTCAATTTTATGATGCAAACATAAAGTAGACATATTGGAAATGTGAATAAAAAAAATTATTTAGAATATCCATTTTCCTTACAAGCAGAGAGCTTTAAAGTTAGAAAAATGCAAAATTTTCAATTTTTTCATCAAATTTTGGGATTTTTCAAGAAAGGATGCAAGTTACCACAAACATTTACCACCATGTTAAAGTAGAATATGTCACGAAAAAACAATCTCAGAATCAGAATGATAAGTAATAGCATCCCAGAGTTATTAATGTTTAAAGTGACAGTGGTCAGATGTTCAAAAAATGCTCTGGTCCTAAGGTGTAAAATGGCCTGGTCCTTAAGGGGTTAAATAGAAGTGATTTACAAATCTCTTTACCTTTTCCGGCACCAGTTGATTTGAAATTTTGATTTTCACCGGAGAACCCCTTTAATTATGGGATTGATTGTTTTTAATAGAAGTAGTGATGATGTGAAGAGTTTGCATTATGGTGAATTAAAATTCTGTCTTAAAGTACATTCCATCAACATAATACAGGCTATTGTAACTTTTCAAAGGGGTCCTCCGCCCATAGACATCTTATTCCCTATCCAAAGGATTGTCTCTGGGATCCCCCGTGATCTCTGCCACGGCACCTCAATCATCTTGTGCACGGAGTAAACTTGGCGACCTCAGCCGTCATGCCCCATCGGAGGAAGGGTGATGGATATGTACTAGATGTCACACCCCCCTCCCATAGACATCAATGGAGGGGGTGTGGTGTGACATCAAGAACACAGAAACTACAAGCTTCCTTGTTCATGAATGCTGCAGGGCTGGCCCGGAGATCGTGGGCGATAACACATCTTATCTCCTATCCTTTGGACAGGACAGGTAAACAATAACAAAGTAGACATAATACTTACAAGTTTTTATGAGCATCATTTTGGGGGAGATTTATCAAAACCTGTCCAGAGGAATGTTTCCCAGTTGCCCATAGCAACCAATCAGATCTCTTCTTTCATTTCTAACAAGGCCTCTGAAAAATGAAAGAAGCGATCTGATTGTTTGCTATGGGCAACTGGGCAACTTTTCATCTGCACTGGTTTTGTTAAAGGGGTACTCCAGTGGAAAACTTTATATATTTTTTTTAAATCAACTGGTGCCAGAAAGTGAAACAGATTAGTCAATGACTTCTATTAAAAAATACTAATTATTCCAGTACTTATTAGCTGCTGAATACTACAGAGGAAATGAATTTCTTTTTGTAACACAGTGCTCTCTGCTGACATTATGAGCACAGTGCTCTCTGCTGACATTATGACCACAGTGCTCTCTGCTGACATCTCTGTCCATTTTAGGAACTGTCCAGAGCAGCATATGTTTGCTATGGGGATTTTCTTCTACTCTGGACAGTTCTTAAAATGGACAGAGATGTCCGCAGAGAGCACTGTGGTCATGATGTCAGCAGAGAGCATTGTGTTCAAAAAAGAAAAGAATTTCCTCTGTAGTATTCAACAGCTAATAAGTACTAGAAGGATTAAGATTTTTTTTTATAGCAGAGAGGGTAGTATGGGCAGAGAGAAGATTGTTAGTAGAAAGTGGAGCATGCTTTGCAAAGTTCAGTGAAGTGTGCAGGGAGTAAAGCAGTAGACCAGCTACTATGCAGGGAATCTTTATGGCTAACATAGGAAAACATTTCTGTTAGGAGACTTATCTGTCACCACCAATTTATTTGGTTGCCCTAAAAACAGAGTGGCATCCAGACCGAGTATGTAGCTTCTGCAGATATTGATGGGGAGACATATCCCAGCAGACCTCCTGGTGCAACTTCAGAACCCAATAAGAGAAGCAGGAGTGCAGACACTGGGGGTATGTATCAATAATGGTGTTGCAATGTGTGATTTCATTTTTTTTTGCGTCAAATGGAGCGTAGTTGTGCCAAAATTATCAATTGTCGCACGCAAGTTTGTAATTTTGCCACAAATGCAGCCCTACAAAAGGCGCAGACTCCTGCCCCAGAATTCCAGGCAGAACTTTCTGACTATGTAGCAGTAAAATCTGACCTTAGGACTTTGGCTGGTTTACAGAGGTAAAGCTCGCACAGTCAGAGCCTTTTTTGCTGTTTTTAATTTGTGCATTAAAGGGGTATTCCAGGCAAAACCTTTTTTTTTTTACATATCAACTGGCTCTGGAAAGTTAAACAGATTTGTAAATTACTTCTATTTAAAAATCTTAATCCTTCCAATAGTTATTAGCTTCTGAAGTTTTCTGTCTAACTTCTCAATGATGATGTCACGTGCCGGGAGCTGTGCATGATGGGAGAATATCCCCATAGGAGCTGGACAGCTCCCGGGACGTGAGTCATCAGAAAGCAGTTAGACAGAAAACAGTAACTCAACTTCAGAAGCTAATAACTATTGAAAGGATTAAGATTTTTTAATAGAAGTAATTTACAAATCTGTTTAACTTTCCGGAGCCAGTTGATATATATATAAAAAAGTTTTGGCCTGGAATACCCCTTTAACCCCTTAACGACGCAGGACGTATATTTACGTCCTTCGCTGGCTCCCGCATATCGCGTCGGTCCCGGCGCTCATCAACGGCCGGGACCCGCGGCTAATACCACACATCACCAATCGCGGCGATGTGCGGTATTAACCCTTTAGAAGCGCTGGTCAAAGCTGACCTCCGCTTCTAAAGTGAAAGTGACCCGGCTGCTCAGTCGGGCTGTTCGGGACCGCCGCGGTGTCCCGAAGAGCTTTCAGGACACCGGGAAGGCCCTTACCTGCCTCCTCGGTGTTCGAGCGGCGAATGACTGCTCCGTGCCGAGATCCAGACAGGGGCAGTCAAGCGCCGATAACACTGATCACAGGCCTGTTAATACACGCCTGTGATCTGTGTAAAAGATCAGTGTGTGCAGTGTTATAGGTCCCTATGGGACCTATAACACTGCAAAAAAAAAAGTAAAAAAAAGTGTTAATAAAGGTCATTTAACCCCTTCCCTAATAAAAGTTTGAATCACCCCCTTTTCCCATAAAAAAAATAAAACAGTGTAAAAAATAAATAAATAAACATATGTGGTATCGCCGCGTGCATAAATGTCTGAACTATAAAAATATATCATGAATTAAACCACATGGTCAATGGCTTACGCGCAAAAAAATTCCAAAGTCCAAAAGAGCGCATTTTTGGTCACTTTTTATACCATTAAAAAATGAATAAAAAGTGATCAAAAAGTCCGATCAAAACAAAAATCATACCGATAAAAACTTCAGATCACGGCGCAAAAAATGAGTCCTCATACCACCCTGTACGTGGAAAAATAAAAAAGTTATAGGGGTCAGAAGATGACATTTTTAAACGTATAAATTTTCCTGCATGTAGTTATGATTTTTTCCAGAAGTGCGACAAAATCAAACCTATATAAGTAGGGTATCATTTTAACCATATGGACCTACAGAATAATGATAAGGTGTAATTTTTACCGGAATATGCACTGCGTAGAAACGGAAGCCCCCAAAAGTTGTAAAATTTTGATAATTTTTTTCCATTTCGCCGTGCATTTTTGGGTAAAATGACTAATGTCACTGCAAAGTAGAATTGGCGACGCAAAAAATAAGCTATAATATGGATTTTTAGGTGGAAAATTGAAAGGGTTATGATTTTTAAAAGGTAAGGAGGAAAAAACGAAAGTGCAAAAACGGAAAAACCCTGAGTCCTTAAGGAGTTAAGGGGGATATTCATCCAGATCTCTGCCTTGGAAAGTGTTGCTTTTTCCCCTCGCAACCAATCAGGATGCTTCTTTTATTGTTCAGGGTCCTTTTTCCACTTTTTAGTTGGGCACTGTTAAAATGTTGTGCATTCTATTGTTGTAGCTATTTTCTCTGTCATTTTATTTTTGGTTTGAATTTGCGCCTTAATGAAGGCATTTGCGCCAAGCACCAAATTGAAAAGTCGCAATGATTGTAACTGAAATCACGACTAATACTTTCAATCCAGTGATAATGTTCTAAACCATTTGGCGACAATGTTTGTTGCAAAGAGTAACATATAAAGGAAATAGCGACAAAACACAGTAAAAAAAAGCCTTCATACATACCCCTCAATGTGTTCAGTTCACTAGAGACTGTGATTCAAATGATTTGAGTAGTGGCCTTCTGAGTTCCTATTAATTTACTGTAGTTTTTGCTTGACCAATATAAAAATGTGGCAATAAAATAATTAGAATTATCTGATGTGTTTATACAACTAGATGGCATGACACCTGTCAACAAATATTCAAGTCAGACTAAAGTAATAGGATTGAGCCAATTGGAGCCAGCTGTACCCATGCCCAGGTCAGTTAGAATTTATTATTTAAAGGGGTACTCCCGTAGAAAACTTCTTTTTAAATCAACTGGTGCCAGAAAGTTAAACAGATTTGTAAATCACTTCTATTAAAAAATCTTAATCCTTCCATTACTTTTTAGGGGCTGTATACTAAAGAGAAATCCAAAAAAGAAATTCATTTCCTCTGATGTCATGACCACAGTGCTCTCTGCTGACCTCTGCTGTCGATTTTAGGAACTGTCCAGAGCAGCATATGTTTGCTATGGGGATTTTCTCCTGCTCTGGACAGTTCCTGAAATGGACAGCAGAGGTCAGTAGAGAGCACTGTGGTCATGACATCAGAGGAAATGCATTTCTTTTTTGGATTTCTCTTTAGTATACAGCCCCAAAAAGTACTGGAAGGATTAGGATTTTTTTTATAGAAGCGATTTACAAATCTGTTTAACTTTCTGGCACCAGCTGATTTAAAAAAAAAAAAGTTTTCCATGGGATACCACTTTAAAAAAAGTTGCATTGCAGGATTCTGGGCTGCTACATGGGCCACAGCACAAAGACAAATATGACACTGCTCCTGAAAAGAAATCAAAGCATTTTTCAAAACTCACATTTACATAAGATGTACCTTAAATGTACCTTAAATTAAATTTACATAAGATGTACCTTAAATTGGCCTAAGCAGGGTTTTAGAGAACACTATAAAATATTATTTTTCAAAGATCAACATTAAAAGATATAAAATGTAACTTTCAGCTTAAATTATTTATCGGGGTATACCACGCATCGGCCTATAACACGCACCCTCATTTTACCAAGGATATTTGGGTAAAAAAAGTTTTTTACCCAAATATCCATAGTAAAATGAGGGTGCGTGTGTGCGCGTGTATACCCCGATACATCCCCAGGAAAGACAGGGGGAGAGAGGCCGTCGCTGGCCGCTTCTCTCCCCCTGCCTTTCCTGGGGTCTAGAGCCGTGCTGCCGGCCCTTCTCTCCCCCTGGCTATCGGCGCCGCTGCCCGTTCTGTCCCCGTGACTATCGGTACCGGCGCCCCATTGCCGGTGCCGATAGCCAGGGGGAGAGAAGCGGCGCCGACAGCCAGGGGGAGAGAAGGGGCAGCGGCACCCATTGCCGGCGCCGCTGCCCCGTTGCCTCCCACCATCCCCGGTGGCATAATTACCTGGGTCGGGTCCGCGCTGCTGCAGGCCTCCGGCGTGCGTCCCCTGCGTCGTTGCTATGCACGGCGCGGCGCACTGACGTCATGCGCCGCGCCGTGCAGCGCATAGCAACGACGAAGGGGACGCACGCCGGAGGCCTGCAGCAGCGCGGACCCGACCCAGGTAATTATGCCACCGGGGATGGGGGGAGGCAATGGGTGCTGCTGCCCCTTCTCTCCCCCTGGCTATCGGCGCCGGTACCGATAGTCAGGGGGCAGAACGGGCAGCGGCGCCGATAGCCAGGGGGTGAGAAGGGCCGGCAGCAGGGCTCTAGACCCCAGGGAAGGCAGGGGGAGAGAAGCGGGCAGCGACGGCCTCTCTCCCCCTGCCTTTCCTGGGGGTGTATCGACGTATAACACGCACATAGACTTTAGGCTAAAAATTTTAGCCTAAAAAGTGCGTGTTATACGCCGATAAATACGGTATTGAAGCCCTCATATCTTGTTTTCCTTTGGATGTTGGACAGTCAGGTAAGTCATGATGCATTACTGAAAAGTTTTTTATATTATTCTTTTTTGTCTTGTATATTAAACTATGCTACTCTTGCTCTTCCCTTTACTACTTAAAGTGTAGCTTGGCTTTAAAAAATCCTTTTTATAAAAGCATGGAATAGTGTACAAAAAAAAAGTTTACAAAAAAGCGGGTGCTATCATTGCATATACCGTATTTTTCGCTGTATAAGACGCAAAACTGGGGGGGGGGGGGAGTTGGTGCGTCTCATACGACGAATACACATTAAAACCCTGTCCTATCGCGGCGGTCCCTGCGACCATCAATGTCCGGGACCTGCAGCTAATACAGGACATCACCAATTGCATTGATGCCCTGTATTAACCCTTCAGATGCGGTGATCAAAGCTGACCGCCGCATCTGAAGCGAAAGTGACACTAACTCAGCTTCTCAGTCAGGCTGTTCGGGACCGCCGCGGTGAAATCGCGGCGTCCCGAACAGCTTACAGGACACCGGGAGGGACCTTACCTGCCTCCTCGGTGTCTGCTCCGTGCCGGCGCTCTCCTTCGTCGTCATCACGTCGTCGCACATGCCGCCCCGTCATCCAATAGGAGCGGCATGCGTAGCGACGTGATGGCGGCGACGGAGAGCGAGGATACCGGGCAGCAGAGACGTTCCGGCAGTGATGGGGACACCACAGGGACGCGGCAACAGCGATGGAGGGCGACATCCAGCGCAGCGGTGACGGTCTGAGCGGCGGGGACACGTGAGTATTACCTCCTATCAAGTGGTCTTCAACCTGCGGACCTCCAGATGTTGCAAAACTACAACTCCTGGCATGCCCGGACAGCCGACGGCTGTCCGGGCATGCTGGGAGTTGTAGTTTTGCAACATCTGGAGGTCCGCAGTTTGAAGGCTCAGAATCTTTTTTTTCTAGATTTTCAGCCTTTAAAATTGGATGCGTCTTATATCCCGTAGCGTCCTATATGGCGAAAAATACGGTGCTATAGCATTTGTGACATGTCTGAGATGAAAAGACAAAATAAAAAGTTGTACATCAAACTTCCATAACAGTCTGAAACTGCACCCACCCTAGTAATTGCTATGGGGAAAGGGGGTGATAGCTGTAGTATTTGTCCCAACAATAAAGCCAAATTTCAGTTCAATATTTTTGTGTTTTTTGCTAGCACATTTTTTTTTGCTGTTGTAGATAGCAAAGATACAGCACAACTCACGTCCCTTTAGATATTTTCACGGAACATTGTTTTGTTTAACACTACTCTGTGTTGTATTTCTATAGATTTTATGCTGCAGAGTTCAATATAAAGTAAAAGACTAAACACAGCTTCAAATCTCCAGCTTCAAATGCTGCTCATCAAATATGTGCAGGATACAGTATGTGTGAATACACCCTAAGGATAGGGTCACACGTGCCATATTTTGCTGCTGTGTATTTTTCTAAAAGGGCTGCACAATATAGGGAAAATGTGCGATTTCGATCATGGAGTAAATATTGCAATTGGAATATGCAATTGTCCAATCCCCTTATTTCATATAGCCAAATCCCCCAATTTCATGTTTATTGACTGAACATAAAATGAAGGGGATTGGATATGAAATGGGGAGAGAAGAGCTTAAAGGGGTATTCCGGCCATAGACATCTTATCCCCCGAATAATATGTCTGATCACGGGCGTCCTGCCGCTGGGTTTCCAGGACTGGAGATGTGACTTCACGCCTCGCCCCCTCGTGACATCACACCAAACCCCTCCATTCATGTCTATGGGGGTGGGGGGGGTAGCGACCAAAAATTTGCAATCCTGCTGTTTGGTATTTTTTTTACGTTTACGCAATTGACCGTGCAGTTTCATTAATGTTATATTTTAATAACTCAGTCATTTACGCACAATTGGAAATACCAAGTGTGTTTATATTTATTTTTGTTTACAATATTTTATTTAAAAATGGGAAAAAGGGTCACCCAAAGGGCTGTGTTTTTTAAACAGATTGTCTCCAGTTGTTGTATAACTACAACTCCCAGCATGCTCGACCTTTGGCTGTTCGGGCATGCTGGGAGTTGTAGTTTTGCAACAGTTGGAGGCACACTGTTTTGAAAATACTGCCATAGGGACTACTACTTGCAGTCTTGTGATTGCAGACACTGATCAATGCTGTGCCATAAGAGCCTATGGCACAGCACTGATCAGTGTTATTGACACTCCATTACTACAGGCTACTGAGGCTGCATGCATTCTTGGAGCACAGATCGGATATGAAAGAGGCAGGTAGGGACCCTCCACCCATCCTCAGTCAGCGATCAGCTCCACTGAACTACCGCCACTTATTTTCATCATTTTAGATGTCACGATCAACACAATGAATAGTAGTACTGGAAGTGCTGGACCTCGTTGGACAGGAAGCAGGAAGCCAAAGCTCAATAAAGCTCTCATGGAGTAGTATTAAGTACTATTTGTACTTAGTAGTACTTATACTTCATCCATCTGATTAGCTTTTTAAACCAACATTACAAGTGCGGCACAGCGAGAATTTTTTAAAAAAAATTGTTTGCTTTTTATAAATAATATCCAGAAGAAGGAAACATCAAATCTAGTTAATCATAAACAAATTCCATACAGGTATGCACCTAATTCAAAGAGCTGAACCCTTACTACTCTAAAACACTCAATTTATTCAAAACATTCTGCAAAATATGTAATTGGGATGTAGTAACATTCAGCTTCCACATAAACTACAGTAAATGAAATAATGTATATCGATACTGTTACGCCGAGTGCTCCGGGTCCCTGCTCCTCCCCGGAGCGCTCACGGTGTTCCTCTCTCTGCAGCGCCCCGGTCGGACCCGCTGACCGGGAGCGCTGCACTGACACTGCCGGCGGGGATGCGATTCGCATAGCGGGACACGCCCACTCGCGAATCGCATCCCAAGTCACTCACCTGTCCCGGTCCCAGGCTGTCATGTCCTGGCGCACGCGGCTCTGCTCCTTAGGGCGCGCGCGCGCCAGCTCTCTGAGATTTAAAGGGCCAGTGCACCAATGATTGGTGCCTGGCCCAATCAGTCTAATTAGTCTCACCTGCTCCCTGCTCATATAACCTCACTTCTCCTTCACTTCCTTGTCGGATCTTGTTGCCTTGTGCAAGAGAAAGCGTTTACAGTGTTTGCCTTACCAGTGTTCCTGACCTCTGCTATCACCATTGACTAGGAACCTTGCCGCCTGCCCCGACCTTCTGCTACGTCTGACCTTGCCTCTGTCTAGTCCTTCTGTCCCACGCCTTCTCAGCAGTCAGCGAGGTTGAGCCGTTGCCAGTGGATACGACCTGGTTGCTACCGCCGCAGCAAGACCATCCCGCTTTGCGGCGGGCTCTGGTGAATACCAGTAGCAACCTAGAACCGGTCCACCGACACGGTCCACGCCAATCCCTCGCTGACACAGAGGATCCACCTCCAGCCTGCCGAATCCTAACAGATACACAATATGATTACTAGAGTCTTCAAACATAAGAAAAACATACTGATACGTCTTATGTGAATTATGCAGATTTATGTTTTTATTCTCATTTAAAACTCTCATTCCAAATAAATATACTCCTATCTGTCCTCATTTATAAGCCAATCACAAAGCATATTTATCTCCAGATACCTCACCACATGATCCTTTTCAACCCATAATTATTTCTCTTAGAGTTCCCTTCATAAGATGCCCCCCATCCTGCAGTCATGGTAAGTCTGGACGCACTGCAGTAACACGGGGCTCATAGAAGATGGCATAAACGGCATACAGTATAAGATGAGAGAACAGGATGTCAGACTTATAATGATTCAAACATTCGTGTGAGTTGCAATACATTGGCAAGATGGTTAGAAAACTTAGAACGAGAATAGCTGAGCACTGTTATAATATTCCTAAAGGTAAAGCAGATCACAGCGTTTCAGCACAGTATTGAACACTGCATGGAAAGAATCCAGCTGGCACAGAATTCTGTGTTGTAGAATTTGTAAGCAGTATTTGGAAAGGGGAAGATTACAAGAGGTATATGGGTAAGTGGGATTTTTGAATGTGGTACATTTAATTATAGAGGTTATAATTTTTATTTTAAGTTGAAATCCATCCTAAAATAATTTGGGTTGTACAACCATGTCCTGTCATAGATCAGATAAGATAAGATTACAGATAAGCAGGAGTGCATCAGGAAGATGATACACATATTACCATTATTGCTATGATTAGCAGCATGATATTTATATTACTGATGTAACTAGAAGAAGGAAATAACTTGTGTACATGTACACATACATGTATTTTAAGCAGGCCCGCCGCTACCGGACTAGCAAACCAAGCAATTACTTGGGGCCCCGAGCTGGCTGGGGGGCCCCGAGCAGAGACGGGGCACTTCGGGGGGCCCGCACATTTCAATTAAATTACCTTTTTGTAGGGCACGGGCCCCTTAAGAAACAAAGCAGGGCTGGCACCGGACAAGTCAGGGGCTGATGGGGGTAGAGACGTCACATGCCCTCAGCAGGCATGCACGTCTACGCCAATCCCCTAACCTGTCCCTGCTTACGATCCCACGTGAACCTCCAGCATCCTCCGTGCAGAGACAGGAGCAGCAGCAGACTTACGCTGCTGCAACGATCCCCGGCAGGGTAAGTAAACTGGTGCGGGGGGTGCGGGGGGCATTGTATGGTGGTTAGGGGACTGCAATGGTGATGAGGTGTGTGTGTGTGTGTGTGTGGGGGGGGTGTTATGGGGGTCATGAGAGATGCAGGGGTGTTATGGGGGAATGAGAGATCCAAGGGGGTGTTATGGGGGTCATGAGAGATGCAGGGGGGTGTTATGGGGGTCATGAGAGATGCAGGCGGGGTGTTATGGGGGTCATGATGAGATGCAGGGGGGGTGTTATGGGGGTCATGAGAGATGCAGGGGGTGTTATGCGGGTCATGAGAGATGCAGGGGGGGTTTATGGGGGTCATGAGAGATGCAGGGGGGGTGTTATGGGGGTCATGAGAGATACAGGGGGGTATTATGGGGGTCATGAGAGATGCAGGGGGGTGTTATGGGGGTCATGAGAGATGCAGGGGGGGTGTAATGGGGGTCATGGAAGATACGGCGGGTGTTATGGGGGTCATGAGAGATGCAAGGGGGGTGTTATGGGGGTCATGTTAGATGCAGGGGGGGTGTTATGGGGGTCATGAGAGATGCAGGGGGGTGTTATGGGGGTCATGAGAGATGCAGGGGGGTGTTATGGGGGTCATGAGAGATGCAGGGGGGTATTATGGGGGTCATGAGAGATGCAGGGGGGTGTTATGGGGTTCATGAGAAATGCAGGCGGCATGTTATGGGGGTCATGAGAGATGCAGGGGGGTGTTATGGGGGTCATGAGAGATGCAGGGGGATGTTAGGGGGTCATGAGAGATGCAGGGGGTGTTATGGGGGTCATGAGAGCTGCCGAAGGGGTGTTATGGGGGTCATGAGAGATGCAGGGGGGTGTTATGGGGGTCATGTTAGATGCAGGGGGGTGTTATGGGGGTCATGAGAGATGCAGGGGGGTGTTATGGGGGTCATGAGAGATGCAGGGGGGGTGTTATGGGGGTCATGAGAGATGCAGGGGGGTATTATGGGGGTCATGAGAGATGCAGGGGGGTGTTATGGGGTTCATGAGAAATGCAGGCGGCATGTTATGGGGGTCATGAGAGATGCAGGGGGGTGTTATGGGGGTCATGAGAGATGCAGGGGGATGTTAGGGGGTCATGAGAGATGCAGGGGGTGTTATGGGGGTCATGAGAGCTGCCGAAGGGGTGTTATGGGGGTCATGAGAGATGCAGGGGGGTGTTATGGGGGTCATGAGAGCTGCTGAAGGGGTGTTATGGGGGTCATGAGAGATGCAGGGGGGTGTTATGGGGGTCATGAGAGATGCAGGGGAGTGTTATGGGGTCATGAGAGATGCAGGGGGTGTTATGGGTGTCATGAGAGATGCAGGGGGGATGTTTTGGGGGTCATGAGAGATGTAGGGGGGTGTTATTGGGGTCATGAGAAATGAAGGGGGTGTTATGTGGGTCATGAGAGATGCAGGGGGTGTTATGGGGGTCATGAGAGATGCAGGGGGTGTTATTGGGGTGATGAGAGGTGCAGGGGGTGTTATGGGGGTCATGAGAGGTGCAGGGGGGTGTTATGGGGGTGATGAGAGGTGCAGGGGGGTGTTATGGGGGCCATGAGAGGTGCAGGGGGGTGTTATGGGGGTGATGAGAGGTGCAGGGGGGTGTTATGGGGGTGATGAGAGGTGCAGGGGGGGGGGTGTTATGGGGGTAATGAGAGGTGCCCCCCCCCTGCACCTCTCCTCATCAACCCCCCATAACCCCCCCTGGTTAAAATGGTTATAATAGTGATGAGGAGAGGTGGGGGGAGTTATAGTAATGATGAGGAGAGGTTTGGAGGGGGGTTATGGGGGTGATGAGGTCACAGTGGATAAGAGGGGGTGTATATGTATATATGATGTGTATGCATGTGTGGCAGTATTGTATTCAGTGGATACAGTGTGGAGCAGCATTATATTCAGGGTACAGTGTGTGGCAGTATTATATTCAGGGTACAGTGTGTAGCAGAATTATATTTAGTGGGTACAGTGTGTGGCAGTATTATATTCAGGGTACAGTGTTTGGCAGTATTATATTCAGGGTACAGTGTGGGGCAGTATTTTATTTAGTGGGTATAGTGTATAGCAGTATTTTATTCAGGGTACAGTGTGTGGCAGTATTATATTCAGGGTACAGTGTGGGGCAGTATTATATTCAAAGTACAGTGTGGGGCAGTATTTTATTTAGGGTACAGTATGGGGCAGTATTTTATTTAGGGTACAGTGTGGGGCAGTATTATATTTAGGGTACAGTGTATAGCAGTATTATATTTAGGGTACAGTGTATAGCAGTATTATATTTAGTGGGTACAGTGAATAGCAGGATTATATTTAGTGGTACAGTGTATGGCAGTATTATATTTAGTGGGTACAGTGTGTGGTAGTATATTTAGTGGGCACTGTGTATAGCAGTATTATATTTAGGGTACAGTGTGGGGCAGTATTATATTAAGGGTACAGTGTGTGGCAGTATTATATTCAGGGTACAGTGTATAGCAGTATTATATTCAGGGTACAGTGTGGGGCAGTATTTTATTTAGGGTACACTTTCTGGCAAGGTTATAATGATTACTGTCTTCATGCAGAGGATGAGGATCTGCTGACAAAGGGAGGAGCCAATGATGTCTGAATGTCAGACTCTGAAGAGAAGATGAAGCTGGGGGAAAACCTGGTCTCTGGACCAGATGAAGAAGAAAAGATAACAGAGAAGATATCACTCAAGTCAGAAGAGGTCACTCAGGTCACTGATATCATTGTGTATTCTCCTGACTGTCCCATCAGAGTTGTAGTCACTTGTAAGTTCTGCAGTGATGATGGGTAAAACTGTGTCCAATCTGTGTCTCTCCAGCTGTTACAAAACTACAACTCCAATTCACAGAGGCTCTTCAGACATGATGGGAGTTTTAGCTTTCCAACAGCTGGAGAACCACTTTAACTAAGGTTATCGGTGGGGGTCTCAGCAGTCAAACCCCCACCCAAAAAAATGGCCCTGGGAGGGGGGTGGTCTGGACAGGGGGTATGGGTAGGGAACACTGCTGCACCTAATGTTGGGGGAACACTGCTGCACCTAATGTGGGGGGAACACTGCCTACCTAATGTGGGGGGAACACTGCTGCACCTAATGCGCGTCGTATCGTCGTTCGCTCACGTTGCGCTCCCAGAATTCAAGGGCTGGCGTTACTATGTCCTGACGCCGGCCCTAGAGCGTGACGTGCGTGAACATCAAAGGGGGGGGGGGGGCTCCATGTCCATTTTGCTTGGGGCCACCAAATTCCTTCAAACGGCCCTGATTTTAAGGCAGAAACCCTTTTTAGAGTTTAAATAGAGAAAAAACAGACATGGTCGCACATCTACAACATGCACCTTGATCTAAGGCTTCTCAGCAACATTATTAAACTAACAGGTCATTTGCGTACTTTATGATTAGAGATGGGTGAATTTTAAAAAAATCCGATTCGTTCTGATTTTCCGAAAAAAAATGGTTTGATCCGAATATACCGTATTTATCGACGTATAACGTGTTATACGCCGATAGACTGTTTGTGACCCCACAAAAGCCGCTGCAGTACAATTATTTAAAACGGGCGCTTTAAATCATTGCACTGCAGCAGCTTCTGCCTGGCCAGAGTCCCACTGCCACTGCCCGGTTATCTCCCCGTCCCCGGTTTTATAGTTAAATATCCCGCCGCCGCCACTGCCCAATTCCCTCCCCGTCCCCGGTTTTATAGTTAAATGCGCCCTGGGGACTGCGGTCCTTAATGCTCTGGCGGCCTTCTGAGCTGTCACTGTGCGCCGCGCACTGACTGACGAGTGACGTCGTATTGAGGACGTCACTCGTCATTGCGCAGCGCACAGTGACAGATCAGGAGGCCGCCGGAGCATGAAGGGCACATGTAACTATGAAACCGGGGACGGGGAGGGAATTGGGCAGTGGCGGTGGCGAGATATTTAACTATAAAACCGGGGACGGGGAGGGAATTGGGCCATGGCAGCGGCAGGATATTAAACTATAAAACCAGGGACGGGGAGGGAATAGAGCAGCGGCACTCTGGCCCCACAGAAGCCACTGCACGTTAATGATTTAAAGCGCTTGCTTTAAATCATTGAACTGCAGAAGCTGCCAGAAACAGTTTATCGAGGTACACCTGCACACACACAAGCACCCTCGTTTTTCCAAGGATATTTTGGTGAAAAAACGTTTTAACCAAAATTTCCTTGGAAAAATAAGGGTGCGTGTTATAGGCCAGTGTGTGGTATACCACGATAAATACGGTATACCACGCCTAAATAGGGGAGTAGAACACATTGCCTTGTCCTAACACGCATTGGGAGTGTGCAGTGTTAGAACTGTTATTCATTATGACATGCAGACTACAGGCATTGCTATTAGAATCACTGCCGCAAAGTGGCACAATGACAGAGTCTGGATGTGGCAGCTTGGTCGGAAGACCATATGGTACAATTTAAGAGATTAAAGAGATTTTTTTACAGTAATACACCCCAGTACGGTTGCAATAGAAAAAACGCACTCTCTCTCTGAACTGTCCCTGCCTGCACTATGGTTGCTTGCAGTCTTTGAATGGGGAGTGCTTCCTGAGATTATCTCAATTGGCAGACTATGAAACGACTTCTAAACTCTCCCTGCCTGAGTGCCATGATGCGGGCTTGAGGTCAATAGATTTCCCCAGTGCTGTATTGTCAGTAACGCTGAATATTGACCACACATTGTCAATGGCTGCCGAATATATAGGGCTGTGACATCACAGGGCTGGCTGGCTGCTGATAGGTTGTATGCCGCCATGGGATTCAGTTTTATTCTGCCTACCCACCTTCCCAGACTTCCTTACCCCATGTCCTCACTCGTGTAGCCACCATTTTAGCCCCCTGGCCCGCACAAAATGTAGTGAATGAAGCAATTCGTTACCACGAAGCACGAGGAAATTTGGATTCATTCAGTATAAAATTTTTCATAAAATTCAGAACGAATTCGACTTTGTCAGCTTCGATTCGCCCATCTCTATGTATGATCATGAAGTTCATGCCCACTAGGGACATCACAGCCACCTGTAAGAAGAAAGTCCCTAGCATTCCTAGCATAAAATGGCACCATACTGAGTAGCGACCACCACCATCACAACACCAGTGCCCACAGGGGGAATGGCCCACTGGCAGAGCAGCCCAAATGCACCAGAACCAGTCCGTGCCTCCCCACAGACATCCCGCCGCTTCAGCAATGGACGCAGCACAGCGCAGCACCAGAGTGACACTGTGCAGCATCCATTGCTGCCACGGCACCATGCCTGTGGGGAGGCACGGCCTAGGGTGTGGTTGGGCGGCAGTGGGGCTGCTCTGCCAGTGGGCTGTTCCCCTTGTGGGCTCTGGTGTTGCGGCAGTGCTGGTCGCCGCTCAGTGTGGCGTTATTTTATGCTAGGGATGATAAGGACCCGCTACTTACATGTGGCTGTGATATGGCTAGCTGGCTTGTACTTCATGATCATAAAGTACACTAATGACCTGTTAGTTTAATAATGTTGCTGAGAAGCCTTAGCTCAAGCTGCATGTTGTAGATGTGTCACCATGTCTGTTTTTTCTCTATTTGAATTCAAAAACCCTTTTTTACACCATTGCTTTTGGTTGTCTGAAGGTGTACTGACATCTTATTTATTAGATGGGCACACTGTTTTTTTAACTGTTGTTTCTGTAGAATTTTCTGTTCAACTGGACGGTCACAACAGATTTGCCTGCAAGTTTTTTGCAAGTTTTTAGCATATTGAGACTGCTTTTACCCATTTCATTTTTAGTATCTTTTCAGTGGATAGGGACACTTTAGAGACTTTTTCATGACCATTTAGTCATTAGAGACTTTTACATAGACAGTGTAGATCTGTTTTTAAAATATTTAATAATATTATATTTATTAAAAATATACTAGGGCAAGTAATATTGTAAAAATAAACAGGTAGACATCTTGACAGCTTTAAAAATTGTATTCGTAATAAAAAATGAAACATTAAATCATCACAAAGGTACCATTTAATTATTAAATTAATAAAACATAAATTCATTTTTAAAAATTTGATCGTAAAGTTTTATATTTTACCAAAATACAGTAAAGATAGCCTCATAGGGGCCAACTATTGTGACTTGTTACCCATTATCTCACTAGCTAAAATCAGTAATGGCTAAAGTAAATCATGTGAGGTTTAGATTTGTGAATAAAAAGACAATCTGCACTGGAATTGGTCAATTCCAGTCATGTGACCAGTTTTTCTAAATGAAGAGGACAGATATATTGGAGTGGAAGTTTTGAATAGAAATAAAAATAAAAATTCACAATGAACATAAAGGAATATATTCTGTGTGAGAACATATTTATTATATGGTATCAGTATACAGTATTAATATACAATCTGGAATAATATCGGTATTAGAATTTTACTTCTAGACCTTCAGTACTGCCATGACACTGAAATTTAATCTTATTTTATAAATGGAAGCCTGTGTGAAATGATTATTGGCTGGAAAGAATCCTGTGGTGAGGCCAATAGAAGTCATGTGATCACAGACTTTTAATGAATACAGATAAGTATATAAATGTGTATATATCCTTTGGGAGTGGTAGTTTTAAAGAAGAATACAATTATTAATAGCCATAATTCAAAACATATAAAATGTGTAAAGATATGTGAGATTGCTATAATGGGAATAATATGGTCGTTTTATGCATCTATATATTTACATGCATAAAATGATCACATTATTGCCATTATAAATAAATGTTTTGAATATCTGTGAATTAATGGGATGTTTTTAGAGTAAGGCTTCTTTCACACTACCATCATGTTCCTGCATTTTAACAGCCATTTTTGCTCCAAAAGGTCCTGTAAAAAAAAGTTAAAATAATGGAACACAATGGGTGCTAACAGATGAACAATGCTTGTTATTTTAACGAGCATTCTGTCAAAATAACGGGCATATTCCTTCGTTAGGACCCGTTATTACATCCATCATGTACTGTTATAGTCTGTTATTTTATGGCCGTTTTAACACCTCTTTAACCCCTATCTAGCTGTGTCACTTTTTAACTCCTAAAACCACCTCCTAGAACAAGATAGAGGTATAAAAGCCTGCCACAAAGAACTCACACCAGTTTGCATCCAAGCATTGAGAGGGAGAGTGTTGTAGGTCTTTGCTGTAGGACTTTTTATCTATTGTGCTGAACACCATGTTGCCTTGCAACCTACTTTACAGGTTCAAAGTCTTGCTTATGCATGTCTGAAGGAGAAGGAGGCTACTGCAGAAACAGGAGAGGAGACGTCAACGTCGCCATCGTTGCTTCTGGGTCCACCTGATCACCGAGGCCCGCATGACCCGTGGGGTGCAAGCAACTGTGCATGTCAAGCTTCATCAGCACCCTGCAAAGTTTGCCAGCTACGTGCGGATGTTGGTGGCTAGTTTCGACAAGCTTTTCACCGAGTAGCGGACAGAAAAAGACAGCAGGACACCCATCTCCATAGGAGCATCTCACCAGAGGAACACCTCGTTGTCACCCTGAGGTATGTAACCATATTCCTAGTTTGTTGTATGTTAATCAAATGTTATGTTTGAGTAGCTAAAAAGGTGTTTTGTTATTACAGGTTCCTGGCCACTGGAAAGAGTTACTCCTCGCTCCACTTTCAGTTCTGGCTTGGTATTTCCACCATCTCTGGCACTGTGCGGACCACCTGCGAGGCCCTGTGGGTCTGCCTTCTTGAAGAATACTTTCCTGAATTGTCAGCTCAACAATGGCTTGTCATCGCTGATAGATTTTGGGAAGTGACACAGTTTCCAAACTGTGTTGGAGCACTCAACGGCACACACATCAGGATCCAGAAGCCGTCCAACACCGGGTCAGAGTACTTCAACTACAAGAAGTACTTTTCCACCATCCTTATGGCCATAGTAAATGCCGACTACAAATTTGTCGCTGTGGACATCGGGTCATATGGAAGGACCAATGGGTGTTCAAGAGCTCTGCCATTGGGAAGAGGATCTATTCTGGAGACATGGGATTTCCTGCAGTTAGACCCCTTCCTGAGACTGATGGACCTCCAATGCCTTTTATTTTTGTTGCAGATGAGGCTTTCCAGATGTATGGCAGCTTGCTTAAGCCATACGCCAACCAAGGACTGAACCACAGCCAAAGGATTTACAACTACAGACTGTCACGTGCCAGACGTTATGTAAAGTGTGCTTTTGGCATTTTGTCAAACAGATGGGGGGTCTTCACTTGGCAGATCCAATTGTCCCCAGATATAGTGGACCAAGCGGTGAAAGCAGCTGTTGTTCTGCACAACTATATTCTCATCAAGGAGCCTCTCCCCAGGGATCATCAAGAAGAGGATTCATCACTACCTGGACTTCAGGATGAACCAAGAAGAACTACAGCAGCTGTCATGCGGATGAGAGACCAATTCTCGGAATACTTCCTGACAGAACCTGGGAGGGTGGAATGGCAAGATCACATGATCTAAACTTTTTTGGACTGTTTTGGACTTTAACTGTTTCGAACATTTTGTACTGTTAGGTTTATGTTACTTTTATGATATTTACAGCGTAGTATGTTATCTTTGGTTTTGGAATAGAGGAGGGTACTTGATACACCCCAGTGTGAGATTCACACTGAGGGGTACCAAGTACCCATCCTGTATTCCAAAAGCGAAGACTTTATGGTGATTCTGTTCCTTTTTCCCACAAGTGTTATCTTTGGTTTGGGCATTTGGTATGCCCCAGTGTGAGATTCAAGGGGTACCAAGTACCCATCCTCGATTCCCATAGCAAACATACAGTTATTGAAATAAAATAAAATAAAAAACACATTGTTGTAGTAACAAACAAACCTTGTTTATTGGGAGGGATCAGGTGAGGAGGGGTTGGGGTGGGGGTGGGGTGGGGAGAGTCAGCTCTTCTATTCAGGAATCCGCCGGGGAAAACAGTGGAGGTCTCCAGGGAATAAGGTTGGGAGAATGAATAGTGGGTAGTGAGGGGTGTGGAAGGGGTGGGTTTACCTGAGGGTAGAGGAGGCAGAGGGAGGGGGGGGGGGGTGGAAGGGGACAGAGGGTCTCCATGGGACAGCATTTGGACCATGCTGGGGTGAGGAGATTGGAGTGGGGCATGGTATAGGCCCAAATGCTGGGAATGTCCCAGGGAGTGGGTCTGGGAGTGTGAGATAGGCTGGGAGTGGGCATAAGAATGGGGAGGGGATGGGAACAGGCATAATAATGGAAGGGAATCAGGAACGGTAATGCCCATGGGGAGTGGGGCAGGTAGGGTAATGGCCATGGGAATAGTGAGGGGAATGGGAACGGCCATATGAACTGGGAGGGGAATGGGACTGGGGAGGGGAACAAGGGGGGCAGTGGCAACGCCTCTGAAGGAGGCTCTGGGTGTGAGGCTCTGAAGAAACAATAGGCAGTCAGAAGGGGGACCAGTCGACAGCACTGCCCCGCCTGCTGTGACTGGCAAAACTCCTCCCTTAAGTCTGCCATTGTTTGATCCAGTCTCATCATGCTGTTCCTTGTCAGCATGATGAGTTCCTCCATCGTCCCATGATGTCTCCTACCAGTGCTCACCGGATTGGCCAGAGCACTGAAGGAAGTAGTATTCCCTCGGCGAACTAATCCATCCGATAAGGTTGCTGGTAGGTGAGATGGTTGGTGCCCTTGTTCAGCAGTGATGGATGTGGGTGTGACAGTAGAGGAGTCCATGTCCTGGCTCTGGAGGTCCGGCTGTGAGACACTGGAAGTTGAAAAAGAAGAAACATTTTAGATTTTGCCATTAAAAATCAAAATATGGTTAGAGAAGAAATTAAATCATGTACTTACTCCCGCAGTTCCCCACACTTCTTCAGGATGTCCAGGCTGAGGGTGAACCAATATTCCGACTTCTTTGTGGCACCAGAGCCAATCGGTATGCCCGCCTCCTCTTTTTGGTCCCTTATATAGTGGTCCCGCATAGAAGACCACCTTGTCTTGATTAGCTTGCCTAGAACAATAGAAAAAAATTAGGGGAAGAGACATATAAAAGAAAAATGATTTATATAAAATGAAAGAATTTCTCACTGACAGCAATCTTCTGTGCCAGGGCGAGGTCCTCCCAGGTGGTGCAGATAGACCTCTTCCCAAAGAGCCTTGCTGTAGGTCTTGAGGGCGTGCATAGGGTGTGAAGCACCCCAGAGAGCAGGACGTTCATGGACAAGAGTGATAAGCTGTTCCACATCTATTATTAGCTTACTCCCATTGTTCGGCCCTCTGGTACAGCCCACTGGACTTTTGCAACCCTGTAATAAAAAATAAAAAAAATTATTTTACGCAAAATAGACAAAATGTATGGCAACCTGTAAAAATGATAGTTAAACAAAAAAGCATATCAACCAGACAGCATATTTTGAGGAGTTAAAAAAAAAAATAATAAATTTTCTTGGCTCCTCTGTCTAAAACTACTCCTCTGGGCTTAGGAAGTGGCCGCTGTAAATAAATTTAGAAGTTATGAAATTTGGACGGAATATAAAATAATAGACTTCAGCATCATATAGGGTGGTACATACTGATTCGGGCTCTTGGAAAATCGTAGCCGATATATAAGGGACGACTTCCTGCATTCGGGTGCTTTCTGCTTCCATCTGTTGAAAAAATAAGTTTACCGTATATCCCGGCGTATAAGACGACTTTTTAACCCCCAAATTTTCTTCTAAAAAGTCGGGGGTCATCTTATACGCCGGGTATTGAGGTCCGGGATAGGAAAACTTCTGATTATCTGCCGAGGCCAGCTCCCGTGTGTGGCTGCAGGCGGGAGCCGGCCAGAGCAAGTAAAAACTAATACTGTATACTAAAAACCAGGGGGCCTCCAGCTGTTGTGAAACTACAACTCCCAGCACGGCAAAGGCTGTCCGGGCATGCTGGGAGTTGTAGTTTTACAACAGCTGGTCTTTAGTATACAGTATTAGTTTTTAGCTGCTCTGGCTGGCCCCCGCCTGCAGCCACACACGGGAGCCGGCCCGGGCAGATAATCATAGGTATTCCTATGCCGGACATCCCCGTGTCCCGAAAAATCTTTTCGGGACATAAGGATATCCGCCGGTCACTTACCATTCCCCGGCGGCGCGTGTCCTCCTGCGATCCTCCTTCAGTCCTCCTGCTGTCCGGTCCTCCGTCTCTATGGTTGTACGCACTGGTGAGTGACCGGCCGTGCTATCTTAAGTGATCCGGTCCCCGCTCCCCGGTCCCGGCACCTACTGCTATGGTCCATAGGCCATAGCAGTAGATGGTGACCCGGGCCGGAGGAGCAGTGATCGAAACACTGTGGGGGCTGACCAGTACAGACATACAGCCTGCAGCCATACACTGTATATGGCTGGAAGCTGTATGTCTGTTGGGGGAGCTGCCAATCTAATGTGGGGGGAGCTGCCTACTATTGTGGGGGAACTGCTGACCTAATGTGGGGGGAGCTGCCTACAAATGTGGGGGGAGCTGCCTACAAATGTGGGGGGAGCTGCCTACAAATGTGGTGGGAGCTGCCTACTATTGTGGGGGGAGCTTCCTACAAATGTGGGGGGAGCTGCCTACTATTGTGGGGGAACTGCCTACTATTGTGGGGGAAATGCTGTCCTAACATGGGGGAATTGCCTACAAATGTGGGGGGAGCTGCCTACAAATGTGGGGGGAGCTGCCTACTATTGTGGGGGAACTACTACTAATGTGGGGGAGCTGCCTACTAATGTGGGGTAACTGCTGACCTAATGTGGGGTAACTCCCGACCTATTGTGGGGGAGCTGCCTACTATTGTGGGGGAACTGCCGACCTAATGTGGGGGAACTGCCGACCTAATGTGGGGGAACTGACGACCTAATGTGGGGGAGCTGGCAACCTAATGTGGGGGAACTGGCAACCTAATGTGGGGGAACTGGCAACTTAATGTGGGGGAACTGCCAACTTAATGTGGGGGGAACTATACTGCCTACCTAATGTGGGGGGAACTATACTGCCTACCTAATGTGGGGGAACATGATGCCTACCTAATGTGGGGGGAACTACAAGGTACCGTACATCGCGGTAGGAGGGGTAATCTTATGTGGCGAGTATATCCCAAACTCTATATTTTAACTGTAAAAGTTGGGGGTCGTCTTATACGCCAAGTCGTCTTATACGCCGGCATATACAGTATGTTAGGAAAGATGGACATAAGTGAGAATTATTGAAATCTGCCAAGAGGATACGTTGCTGAATTGCCCATAGCAACCAATCACATGGCTTCTTTTATATTTCATGGCCTTTCAAAAGTTAAAGAAGCAAGATTGGTTGCTATGGGCAACTCAGCAACTTTTTCATCTGGGCAGGTTTAGAAAATCTCCAACATTGAGTGTGATTTTTTTTATTCACATTGAACCAAAATACTCACATTAGAACCTTCTGACAAGGTCTCCGCCTGCTCCTCCGTCTCATATTCTGTTTCCGTTTCCTGATAGGCTAAAAGAAAGCAATGATATGTAGAAAAGTGCTATAAAGATTTATAGATTTAGAATAATATACTGTTGAAAAAAAACTCACAGTGGGATTGCTGTTTTTTTTTTGTTGTTGTTGCCTTCTTGGGTGGCCTCTTTTAAAAAATTTTTTTTTAAAGATAATATGACAAGCTGTAAAAATAATGTAAAAAAAATTAACAATCATGGGGGTCACCAGACATGCGCATTGTGGTGCCTCAGGGCCCAAAATGATCCTGCACACATGCTCAGTACTCCCACTCATGCCCGCACATGAACGCATAGCACAAATGCTAACAGTCTGCAAAGTGGCATCCACATGGGCCACAATCACTATGCACATGTTCACAATCAACACATAATTAAGTCACAATCCAACATTAACCAGCCATCCTTGTACCCACCTTTAAAAAAAAATGGATGACGAGCGGTGATACACTTTGGGACAATTTTTTGGCCTCACATGTGTGGCCTGGTTGCTGGCTGTAAAATGGCTGAACCCCCCCCCCCCCGTTTCTTCCTTTTTCCATGAGACTTCCTGGTTGCAAAGCTGTACTGCGTATGCTCAGTAGCAATAATGGTTCATAAAGGGCATTGCAAATAACTGGCCCTAATGGGTGTTTTCTTATGAACATCCGTCAGCCATAGACTACAATGTTAAAGTTTTAATGGCTGTTATTCCACCGTTATTTTTGACGGGGAAAAAACCAGTGCATGCACCGTCTTTTGTGCTGTCAAAAATAACATCCGTTATTCATAACGGGACATAACTGGTGCTGCAGGATGGTCAAACAATCCCATTGACATGAATGGGATATTTTGACGGTAAAGGGACTTTATATTAGGGACTTTCAGATGGGAGTTCATGACGGGAGGTTTTACAGGTGACCAACGGTAGTGTGAAAGGGGCCTAACATGGGAATGGCTATTTAAATTGTAGTACCTTGTACATACATGTCTAGAATGACCCAGAAGAAGCAACAGGTGAAACCCAGGGTTGTTAAGAAACTTTGGTATCAAATGAAATCTGCCTCTGATGAGCTCAGTTTTGGTTTTATAGAATTCAATAAAGGAAATATTGTTCTGGACTGTGGTTTGTTAGTTATGTTAGTGAGTGTGTAGTTTTTCTTTTTCTGGTCTTGCAGCATCTGGTGCTTTGATTCCAATATTGTTACGTTTCTGCTATACCCACCCCTAGTTCTCAGAATTTAGGGGAATTAAGTATTTGGTTGACTATTTGTACTTTTCACTGAATTGTCAGAATTATAGACTTGCATTGAGGGGGCGTGGTGTGACATCATGAGGGAGGGCGTGGTCGTGATGTCACGAGCCCCCAGTGCAGCACCTAGCGTTCTAAGTGAACAGAGCTGCACAGAGATCACGGGGGGGGGGGGTCAAAGAGGCGGGACCCCCACGATCAGACATTTTATGGATAGGGGATACGATGTATAGGGGCAGAGTACCCCTTTAAACCCTTAAGGACATGCACCGTAAATGTATTTATGGCGCGGCTGTGACGAGAGCTGTCAGCAGCCACAGACCCACCGGTAATCAGTGATTATGGCAGACATCAGTGATCGCGATAGAATTATGATTTTTGTTTAAATTTCCTTACTAAAAAAAAAAAATGTTTTGGTCTTACCTTACATTTTAAGGTAAAATGAGCGATGGCATTACAAAGTGCAACTGGTCATGCAAAAAACAAGCCCTCATATGGGTCTGTGAATGGAAATATAAAAGAGTTATGGATTTTAGAAGGCGAAGAGGAAAAAAGAAAACGCAAAAATACAATTGACTGTGTCCTTAAGGTCAAAATGGGCTGTATCCTTAAGGGGTTAAACAAAAAAAATATATTATGTGTGTAGTAAACTCCTACACTGCTACTAGTGGTGGTTGCAGGCAAACAGAATTTCCCATTCAATTCTAAAGCTATGTAAATAAAAGCAAGGTATTTAACTCTCTCTGTCAGGAAGATAAACCATCACTTCCTAGTCACCTGAAGCAATAAAGAAAAGGGCGCTCCAATGGTGAAAGATCACCGGACACTGGGTAAGGAAACAGGGAACCACAGGTGGTTGTGTCAACCATACACAACAATGGAATATGCAAATAGAGGACACAGGGTCCTGTCTGCAGCCTATCAAGGTAGATAGCAGGTGGCAATGTGTGGGCGCTCACCAGGAACAGAGTGCAGAGGAGCCAGGATAAAATCCAACTTCTTTATTTAAGACCAAGGTGCAACGAGGTTCGCTGCGCATTCGCAGCTTGCTCGGGCATGGCAGATGGAAAGAACACAGATGTTTTTATAGAGATGCATTAACCCCTTACAGACTATGAACAAACACTTAAAAAATCTATCAGGTATACAAGATCTAACTCAAACAAAAATAGAATGGAATATGTATACAGTTATTCAATAATTGTACAATTATTTGTATAACTGTATATATATATATATATATATATATATATATATATATATATATTCCATTCTATTTTTGTTTAAAATAGATCTTGTATACCTGATAGATTGAAGTGTTTGTTCATAGTCTGTAAGGGGTTAATGTATCCCTATAAAAAGATCTGTGTCCCTTCCTTTTGGCATGCCTTGCCTGAGGAAGCTGCGCATGCGCATCGATAAACGTAGCATCTTGGTCTTAAGTAAACAAGTTGGATTTTATCCTGGCTCCTCTGCACTCTGTTCCTGGTCAGCGCCCACACATACCCACCTGCACCTAAAGTTACCTGCTTTTATCTAGTCACTTAAAGAGCAGTGTACTGTATATTCACTTCAAAGAAGAATTTAGATGACCTGTCAATAAAACCTAACATATTAGGCAAAACATCTGTTCTAATAAATATGAGACCATCATGAGACTGAATTGTTGAGCGACATTTATACTGAACGGGATGCTTTAGAGTGAAAAATGAACACAAGGGAATCCTTCTTATACCGCACAGAATAATAAAGTCAGTATCTATCTTGATAGTCTCCTGAGAGATTATAAAAGTGATTATGCAAATCTGTGATCATGACCAGATTTACAGATTTGTC